>NC_071506.1:32214427-32885260 GCF_027887155.1 Malaclemys terrapin pileata
CCATGTTCTTTTGCATGCCATAAAGCTATTAATCATAACTTTATAGGCCATTTGATAAATGCATTTCTCATGCACTTTTGACGGCCCCACCTGCCCTTTCTGCCCCAACCCATCTCCTTTGAAAGAGATCCTAACATTCTAAATAGCTGCTTTTTGCCTGCCCTCCTGTCTCTCCTTAAAATAAATAAACAAACATGTACCATTTTTCTTCCTTTTCCCACAAGTGTGGAATTCCTCCCCCAAGGTTACATTAGGCTGAGCCCCAGGATGGGCTTTATTAAATCTTGGACCTGTAGAAGTTTTACAGCAAAGGTCCCCAAACTGTGGGAACATTCGGGAGGGGCACTGGGAGGGTGCACCATCCAGTCCCACCCTGCTCTGGCCTCATCCTCAGCCCCGCCCCCAGCTTCGATCCCCGACCTGGCAGTGGCTCCGCACCCGGCCCCGCCCCCAGTCTAGGCCACTGGCTGTGGCTCCATTCTCAGCCACAGCCCACAGGCTTCTGCTCCCCTTACCTCTGTCCGTGTCTGCCCCCCCCCCAGGTCCCGGTGAGGGGATGTGAATTCAAGAATAGAAAAAAAATGAGACCAGCAAAGTTAGAAAGAAACTTGACACTTACTGTAGTTTATTCTTTCTGTTAATAACTTTGGCCCTCTAAGATTAAATGAAAACTTGAGCAAGTCTGCAAAGAAGCAACATAAGTTTTGTAATTATGCTCTAGAAGAAGTGATAACTCAAATAATCAAATCCCAAACTCAACAGCGTTGGATTAGACAAGTATTTAGAAGATAAACCTCTAATTTCCCACAATTTTTCCTGTATTGTTGGTAATATAGTAGGTATAATTCTTTCCTTTGAGTCAGTACTGTATCAAAATACAGTGTAGATCTCAGTATTAAACTTCAGGTGTGATGCAGAACGGAGGTCTTATCACTAGTCATGAACATTCTTGCTGTAATTGGTATATGGTGCCATGGTACTTAACGGAAAAATGAAAGATGAAATCCTTGTATGGAAGAGATTAAAATTTACTTTCATACAATCAATAAGAGTAAGGGTAACAAGTACATGGACTAAATGGATAAGGGAGGATGAATGCTTACTGCCTACAGCCATGTGGTTACTCCTATCAGTAATGCATAGATCTTGGAGGTTCCACAAGATTTTTTAAAAATGCTACTCCTCTTATTTTTTTAACCAAGAGGACGAAGGTCCATGATAGAAAGGAGTTTTAGAGCAACTGAGAAGACAGAAAGCACTGCTAACAAGGTCTGGGTAAAAGTTAGGTCATGTGGAAACTCGACAACATCGAGGCATGCTGCTAGGACAGAACAAAGGGGAAATGAAATGACAAAAGCCAAACTATGTGGGATCTTGAAAACAAGGACATCATGCTTTGGGACTTAAATTTAATTCAGAGGTAGAGAGGAAGCCACCAAAGGGATCTGAAGAGGGATCAGTGTGGTAGGTCTAACTCACAAGAGCAATCATGTTAATCCATGTTTCCTAGCCAAACTACAGTTTGGGTAATAATGTTGATACTTCTACTTTTAATGGGAGTTGCGTAGCTAAATCCCCAATTGGCTTTGAAAATTTCTAGCATTAGTTATACACAGCAGCAACATAATGTACATCACTTTCCTAAGTTTTTAAAATTCGTATAATGATTAAAAAATATCTGTGATGAAATATAAACAAAGGTAACAGACAAAAACAATGTATTTAATATGCTCGACTGTCAACAGTTTGCAGAGATTTGTCTTTATTTTGGCCATCTCTCTAATAAAATAAAATAATAATACCTGTACTGTTTTTCATCAGTAGATCTCAAAGCACTTTACAAAGGAGGTCAGCATCATTATCCCCATTTTACAGATCCGGAAATTCAGGCACAGGGAGGGAAAGTGACTAGCCCAACGTCACCAAGCAGGCCAGTGGCAGAGCTGGGCCTACAAACTAGGTCTGCTGTGTTTTAGTCTAGTAGTCTATCGACTAGGTTATGCTGCCACCATTTGAAAGGAATACTGTCTCTATATTTACAACAAAAGGAATAATTTGTGTAATATTGTATCACAAGATGCAACATTTAATCTAAACCATTTGGAGACTGAAACCGGTGCAGAAGACAATAGCTTGCTTCTTGAGTAGGGTATCCGCAAGCATCATAATACCAGTGCTTTGGATCTCCACTGGCTGCCCAAGGGCCTCTGAGGGGAATTTAATGTGTTGGTTATGACATATGAAGACCTACAGAGAAAGGAGCTATTTTTTGTAGGTGACAGGCTGACAAGAGTTCATTTCTGAATAATTATTTTAATGATGGTAGGGTTCTGCTGTAGTATTAATTAGGTGTTAGAGATCCTACATCCTTGCATAGGTGTATTTACTATTTAAAGCAAAATAAATAATTGCTCAGTAACAGAACTTAGTTCTGTAGCCACAAAAGAAAAAGAAACACACTCTTATATTCCCCCATTTGAAAAGATAGCTTTTGGATAATGTTCTCCAATAGGTATTAATTTCACTGGTCTACAATTTTTGAGAAGTCGTCTGCTTCAGAGATAAAATGTGCTATTTATTATGTATTTTGATGTGCTGAATTCAAATAAGACAATAAAAACAACTGATTGGCTACTGTTTCTAAGATATTTAAGTGTTTACATTTTATGTCTATGTATATTGTATAGATAGTAGAGTTTTAATCATAAATTGTAAACCTAGGTCTTTTCATGTGTTTATGGTTGCTTTACATGATAATATTTCACCTGTCCTGTTTATGTAACACTTTAAAAATCAGCAAAAGGGTTATATAAATAAAATTTATTATGAAACAAAAGGCAAAAAACTATTCTGTACATAGTTTAGTCCTATTCAGTGTCTATTCGGTGCTTCTTGGCTTGTCTCTTGTATTCATTAAATGGAGCATCTCTTGTCACTGACCAGCAATAGACTGCAAGCATTGATGGGCTCCATTTGCCCTGATAACATTGTTGCAATGTCCTGGTGAAATCGCTCGCCGTGCTCGTCGCTCACTGCTCTGCAGTTCGGTGGAAAAAAATCTAGATGAGAGTGCAAAAAATGTATCTTTAGTGACATGTTGCAACCAAGGCTTTTGTATACCTTGAGGAGGTTTTCCATCAACAACCTGTAGTTGTCTGCCTTGTTGTTTCTGAGAAAATTTATTGCCACTAACTGGAAGGCTTTCCATGTCGTCTTTTCCTTGCCACGCAGTGCATGGTCAAATGCATCATCTCAAAGAAGTTCACGAATCTGAGGACCAACAAAGACACCTTCCTTTATCTTAGCTTCACTTAACCTTGGAAATTTTCCACCAAGGTACTTGAAAGCTGCTTGTGTTTTGTCAATGGCCTTGACAAAGTTCTTCATCAGACCCAGCTTGATGTGGAAGGGTGGTAACAAAATCTTCCTTGATTCAACAAGTGATGGATGCTGAACACTTTTCCTCCCAGGCTCCAATGACTGTCGGAATGGCCAATCTTTCTTGATGTAGTGGGAATCTCTTGCATGACTATCCCATTTGCAGAGAAAACAGCAGTACTTTGTGTATCCAGTCTGCAGATCAAGCAAGAGAGCAACAACCTTCAAATCGCCACAAAGCTGCCACTGATGTTGGTCATAGTTTATGCACCTCAAAAGTTGTTTCATGTTGTCATAGGTTTTCTTCATATGGACTGCATGACCAACTGGAATTGATGGCAAAACATTATGCAGTAAAACTAGGGTTACCATATTTCAGCAAGAAAAAAAGGACGGGAGGAGCCCCGCCCTAGCCCCGCCCCTGCCCCTCCCACTTCCCGTCCCCCCAGAACCCCCAACCCTCCCCCCGTTCCTTGTCCCCTGACTGCCCCCTCCTGGGACCCCTGCCCCTAACTGCCCCCCAGGACTCCACTCCCTATCTAAGCCTCCCTGCCTCTTGTCCCCTGACTGCCCCAACCCTTATCCACACCCCCACCCCCAGACAGACCCCTGGGACTCCCACGCCCCATCCAACCACTCCCCACCCCCTGACAGCCCCCCCCGAACTCCCAACCCATCTAAACCCCTCTGCTCCCTGTCCCCTGACTACTCCGATCCATCTCCCCACCCCTGCCACCTGACAGCCCCCCCCAGAACTCCCAAACACCCCCCCCTGCTCCTTGTCCCCTGACTGCCCCCTCCTGGGACCCCTGCTCCTAACTGCCCTCCAGAACCCCACCCCCTACCTAAGACTCCCTGTTCCTTGTCCCCTAACTGCCCCCTCCTAAGACCCCCCCCCAACTGCCCCCCAGGACCCTACCCCCTACCTGTACCCTGACTGCCCAAAACTTTCTCCACTCCCCCCAAAAAGCCCCCCCCCGTTTCTTGACTGCCCCCTCCAGAACCTTCCTGCCCCCGGTCCCCCTTACCCTGCTGCTCAGAACAGAGTGTTGGGCTCTGTGCAGCCGAGCCGGACACGTGGCTGAGCTCCCCAGCACAACAAAACCCGGTCTGGCCCTGCACAACAAAACCCGGTCTGGCCCTGCACAGTGCTGCTGGACTGGGCTGCAAGGGAGCTGCCGGCTCAGAATGCAGGGCGGATCCGGCTCCTCTACAGCTGCTCCTGAGTCCAGCCCGGGACTTCCCTGCAGCCCTCCCAGCCGCTCGCTCTGCTAATCCCAGACATTGTGAGTGCTTTACAAATTCCCCCCGGACGCTATTTTTAGCACACAAAAGGAGGACATGTCCGGGTAAATCCGGACGAATGGTAACCCTAGTAAAACAGCTTTAAGACTCGTCTTCGATGAATCAATGAACAGTCTCCACTCATCTGGATCGTGAACGATGCTGAGGGCTGCCATCACACCATCGATGTTGTTGCAGGCTACAAGATCACCTTCCATGAAGAAGAATGGGACAAGATCCTTTTGACGGTCACGGAACATGGAAACCCTAACATCACCTGCCAGGAGATTCCACTGCTGTAGTCTGGAGCCCAACAGCTCTGCCTTACTCTTGGGTAGTTCCAAATCCCTGACAAGGTCATTCAGTTCACCTTGTGTTATGAGGTGTGGTTCAGAGGAGGAGGATGGGAGAAAATGTGGGTCTGGTGACATTGATGGTTCAGGACCAGAAGTTTCATCCTCTTCCCAACTGGAGGCACCATGCAGAAGTAACAATTGCTGGTATGATCTGTTGGCTCTCTCCAAATCATTGGCACTGCAAAAGGCATAGATTTCCTTTTCCTGTTCAACCACTGGCGAAGATTTGTTGCACAAGTGTTGCAGCATATGTGTGGGGCCCACTTCTTGTCCTGATCTCCAATTTTGCAGCCAAAATAAAGGCGATAGGCTTTCTTAACCATAGTGGTTATACTGCGCTTTTGTGATGCAAAAGTCACTTCACCACAAACATAGCAGAAGTTATCTGCACTGTTCACACAAGTACGAGGCATCTCTGCTCACTTTGGCTAAACAGAAATGCGTCCCTTTGCAAAATCAAACACTGACAAATAAGAGAGCACGACACTGTATGATTTCTAGAGCTGATATAGGGCAATTTGTTCAGCAGAGTGATGTAAACTTCATTATGATTGCATCATCCATGACTTCTAGGAATAACATGATGCAATTCATATCATGTATGACGCAATACCAGCTTCAGATTGCATCATTCATTGTTTTGCCTAAAAAAAAAGTACTGTCCAAACCCAGCCATAGATTTATTCATAGATCCAGTCAAAGATGTATTTTAGTCATTTCTGGTTTAAATTGAGATCTGCCATTCCCAAGGATCTTATCCTCTGCCATTCCCAAGTCAAGGGTCGTATATACTGACCCAATAGCATATCTTGAAAACTAGAGCCAATCAACAATTTTAAGCATCATTTTTGCTCTCAGTGACCCAGAATTAGTAAAGTTTGACTACATTTATTTCAGAAGCATTTTGGCTGTAGAGCAGTGTTTTATGCCCTGAAAAAAAACAAAAAATCAGAAGACTGAACAGAAACAAAACTGCTTGGGAACTTAAATTAGCTGTTTAATCCAACAAGCCAACCAATGCATCCAACAACTTCATTGGCAACAACATACAGAGCAGTCAGCTCACTCTCCCTGAAAAGAGCGTTTCTTTTCGTCTGAATGAAGCTCCTTCAGTTAAGTAGGCCCTTCCAGAATAGTTTGGAAATAGACTCTCAGCTGTTGTAGTTCTAGTCGCAGACCACAGTATTCTTCTAGACAGCACAGACCTTTCAGACCCCAAACCACCTATTTCTGGAAACCTTACATCTTTTTTAGGACACAAGTATAAACAGATCATCTGCGACTAGCACCTACGGGATACATGGTAACATCAGAAGATCAAACAATCTGGAATGATTAGCAGGCTCCAATCAGCAGTGCATAGCATTCAGGTCTGAGATGAATTATGTGCGCAGTTTGAAGACATTCCTTCCCTGCAAGCCCGGCTCCTACCTGCACCAAGTCTCACTAAGTCTCTTGAACACTATACTTAATTTTCTGTTTCTAATATTTTCCCCATCACCGAACCCCAACCGCAAAACCAAAACAGAACAATTCAGATTTTTAAATCAACATCTAGTCCCCTCCCAAAAAGTGCCTTTTTGGGGAAATGTTGAATAAAATGTCCTATGTCTTACTTACAAATGGCAACTCTCAGCTGAAGTGAGAGTTCTGGACATTTAAGAGCGGTGCTGGCATTTCACAGAGAAAGCACAGAACCTGGAAGAACAAAGTGCTTTTAAAATGGCACGGAGTAAAAGAAATTGGTGAGTTAATGTATTTTACTGAAGCTATTTTGTTGAAACTATTTAAAATTGTTGGGAAGGATTTGAAAGGAGGGCGTGACTTTAATAGGTTTTCTATTAATAGGTCTACAGGTTTTCAATCCCATCAGCAAAATAAAAGGGAAATTGTCTGAATACTGGACCAGGAGTTCACATACTCATGTGTTCAGCACTGCCAACCTGAAGTATTAAAAAAAAAAAAAAATCATGAATCAAGCCCATAAAATCATGAGGTTTGATTTTTTTTTAGAAAACCAAAAATTCAAAATAATAATACATTTTCATTTTTATTTGTCCTCCAGTTGAAGAGCATTTAGAGTGCACTCAGGTCATGTTTTCAAGCTTTTCTGCAACCATGAGGGCTTGAAAATTTACCAAAAAAAAATTGAGATCCTCATGTAAATCAAAAAGACTAACAGCTCGGGCCTTAAGAAAAAAAACACCACTATCACAAAGACTTACATGAAAAATCGTGATTTGGGACAGTACTGTGTTCTAATCCTCATTTTGATTTATACTCCAGCTGCAACCTTGAGCAGCAAGTCATTCTGTGCCTCAGTTTGGCCATCTGTGAAATGGGAATTATAGAGTAACTCCACACTTAACGTCATCCCGATTAACAACTTTGTTGTTACGTCACTGATCAATTAGAGAACATGCTTGTTTAAAGTTGTGCAATGCTCCCTTATAACATTGTTTGGCAGCCGCCTGCTTTGTCCACTGCTTGCAGGAAGAACAGCCCATTGGAGCTAACTGGTGGGAGGGCTTGGAACAAAGATGGACCGGCAGCCCCCTTATCAGCTACCCTAAGTTCCCTGTGTGGCAGCCGCCCAGCAGGCTATCAATTGCTGGGCAGTTCAGGTGTTCCACTCCCCACTGCCATGTGCTGCTCCTGCCCTCTGCCTTGGAGCTGCTCCTGGGAGCCTCCTGCTGGCTGTGCAGGGGGTAGGGGGAGGAGGGGTGCTGATGTTAGGGTATCCCCCTCTCCCCACTCCTGTACCCCATCTCCACAGAGCGGGGGTGGGGGGAGGAACAGGACAGGGCTCAGGACGGAGGGAGCTTGCTGGCAGCAGCTGTTGTCTCAACTTGCTGATCTACTTAAAAAGGCAGTGTACTTGGAGTGGGGTCAGCGTAAAGGGGCAATGCGCGTCTCTCACACACACACGGTCTCTCACTCACACACACATGCACGGCCGCTGCCGCCCCTCCGGCACTCTGGAAAGTGGAGGGAGTGGTGCACTCTAGTGGGATAGCATGGGTTCATCACGTTCAGTTTCTACAGGGAATGTTTGCAGCCACTGCCATGTGTCTATTGTCTCCTCTCTCCATTCATGCTGCTTTGTAGCGTGTGAGGCTACATTAACAACAATAAAAACAACAAGGAGTATTTGTGGCACCTTAGAGACTAACAAATTTATTTGGGCATAAGCTTTTGTGGGCTAAAACCCAGTTCATCAGATGCATGGAGTGGAAAATACAGTCGGCAGATATATATCCACAATACATGAAAAGATGGGAGTTACCTTACCAAGTGGGGGGTCAATTCTAATGAGACAATTAAAGTGGAAGTGGGCTATTATCAACAGGAGGAAAAATCACTTTTGTAGTGATATTCAGGGTGGCCCATTTCAAACAGTTGACAAGAAGGCATGAGTAACAGTAGGGGGAAATTAGTTTTTCGTTTTTGTAGTGACCCATCCACTCCCAGTCTTTATTCAGATCTAATTTGATGGTGTCCGGTTTGCAAATTAATTCCAGTTCTGCAGTTTCTCACTGGAGTCTGTTTTTGAATTTTTGTTGTTGAAGAATTGCCACTTTTAAGTCTGTTATTGAGTGTCCAAGGAGACTGAAGTATTCTCCAACTGGTTTTTGAATGTTATAGTTCTTGAAGCAACTCCCATCTTTTCATGTACTGCGTATATATATCTGCCTACTGTATTTTCCACTCCATGCATCTGATGAACTGGGTTTTAGCACACGAAAGCTTATGCTCAAATCAATTTGTTAGTCTCTAAGATGCCACAAGTTCTCCTAGTTTTTGCTGATACAGACTAACACGGCTACCACTCTGAAACCTATTAATAACGTGTTAACCCTTGAGCGCTCAGCCCACTGTCAGTTCAACATTTATCAGCAAGGCATTCCCTGGGAAATATTCCACCCTCCAACTCCATGACCTCAACCAAGCTTCACAATCATCATTGCGGTGTACAGAATTAAATTGTTTAAAACTTATACTGTGTATATGTATAATATTTTATAGTCTTTTGTCTGGTGAAAAACATTTCCCTAGAATCTAACCCCCCCATTTACATTAATTCTTATGGGGAATTGGATTCGCTGAACATCGTTTCACTTAAAGTAGCATTTTTCAGTAACATAACTACAATGTTAAGCGAGGAGTTACTGTACTCCCTTATCTCCCAGGATGTCATGAGGATGTTTAGTAAGGGGTTGAAGACAGATAAATAAGTAATTATTATTTACACAATTGGCAAGATTCTCTGTTTCTGCATGTATGACGTTGAAAGATTTTACAATTTAGATGCAGCTTGGCAGACAAAAGCTATTAATTGTGCTTTTGCATACAAGGGGAAAATAGCAATTATATTCTAAAAGACTTGACATTTATTTGTTCCACACACCCAACTGAATACCATCCTCAATGGCAGTGGTTATACAGACAGTTTATAATTATCATGCATTTTAGAATACTTCAGGCAGTATTTTAGCTAGGGAAAATAAAACCCAATAGATTTAAGAAAGGTAAACATTGCTGGAAAAATAATGAATTTACAAATCTCACTTAGTTAATTCAGATTTGGGTTTTCAGTATTTCACAATACATGTTCACCCAAAACTGCCCAAGAAATGCAATCTCAAAAACATTATAAAAGTGTTCTAAAAATGAGAGCAGCTGTGGAAGTAGAAAAATAAAAGCTGACACCCCTATAGCTAAGTTTGAATTTACCTGAAGAAGTACTTCACATTCTTTATATCTCAGCAAAAAAGATTATAAGAAAAAGTTTGTCATACAAATGGCTCTTTTTTCCTTTCCAACTCAAGAAGAATTTTAGGAACAAGACAAAAATGTCTGTCCTTGCAACAAAATCTATGCTGCTTGACCATGCAGAACTTATGACATGGAATTCCCCCTATCAATTTCTCAGAGTTTAAAACAAAACACTGGAGCAGCTATTGGCTCACTCTGTGAAGCCAACATTCTTAATGGAAAGAAATGTCATCTTAAAGAAACACATACTATAATCAGTATCATATGGGCTAAAGTGCTTTAGAATGTCACATATTTCTTTATTAAACAATGAACCTTTCCAAGCTATTTCTTTTAAAAACCTAATAATCCCCACTCTGGCTCAAGAACTAATCCTCCATTTGTCATGATTCTTTTTAATTAGCATTAAGTAGACTAAAAGTGAAGTGGGGATTTGAGCATTTATCAATTTCTGCATTTGATTAGTAAAAACATACCAACAGAAAGTTTGAGATCGTTCTAAATTTCATGGTTGGAAGGAGAGTATTATCAGGAGATGGTTTTGCAGTTACTGACTCTCTTGCATGAAGGAACAGTTCCACATTTTGTGTAACTGGTTTCAATGTTACAGAAATTTAATGTTGTGAATTATAAAATGAATGAAATTCTTCAAAGCAAAAATCAAGAATATTTTTTGTTTTTATCCATGGTCAAATTCATTTTTATAAAAGGGTTAGTAACCTTCTGAAACTAAAGACCAGATAATTTTCTTCAAACTGCAAAAAACCAAGGCAGAAGTAAGAGAGAACAAGAATTTTATAGCGGTTGCTAAATGCCACCTCCTTCCAGACGGCTGGTTGGAATGGCTCGTCTGTAGATTTGCTCCTTTCCTTCAGAGCATACTGTCGGACAACTGCTGCTCCTCCACAAAGGCACCAGAATGTGCAGGTCCCTCAGGATCCCACCTGACCTCCTCCTGTTTAAAAGTATGTAAAGCCACTAAGGGAGGCAGAGAAAATTTTGGGCTACAGCATTGTCAACATGCTGATGACCCTTAGAACTATGGCTGCCAACCCTCCAGGATTGCCCTGGAGTCTCCAGGAAATAAAGGTTAATTTTTAATTAAAGATTATGTGGTGTGATGAAACCTTCAGGAATATGGCCAACCAAAATTGGCAACCCTACTTAGATCTACGACACCCAGATTCTACAGTCTCATTACTCTCCCTGTCTTTGACAGAAGTACAGATCTGGATGAAAGTGAAGCAGCTTTGATTCAAACAAACAAGACAGTAGCTGTGCTTGTTGCGAGTGGGAGACAATACGAGGACTGAGCAGAGGCTGTGTTTGCATTAACTATTGAGGACAATATACCTGATTTTTGTTGAAGTTATCCATAGCCTTGAGACCCTAATGATGCAGCATAGTACCTGGGTTCCCACATAACATCAACCACATCCAGCTTATGTAGAATTCAGCTACCTCCCAGCAAAATGGGGCAGACAAGTGTAAACATATATGGTCAAATCCATGTACTGCTTCCATGAACATGAAACCAGGCTGTTAGTGGAGATTATTTTTAAACCCCTGGATGGTCTGGGACCAAATCAGAACCCTGTGTTTGGGTGTAAATACCCTGTTTAGGTCCTAATTCAGCAAGGTACTTAAGTGCATAAGTATCCCAGTGAAGTCAATGGAACTACTCATGCTTAAATTTAGACACATTTGCAAATAACTTGCTGAAGAGGGCCCAGAGAATAGAAAATGTCAAGGACAATGTGAAAATTCTACCCAGACTTTTGATTGTTCCCTTAGGTAGGGATAAGGCTGGACTTCTGGTCAAATGCAGCCTTCTTCACTGGAGCATAGCTATTGCTAGAAGATACAACCCACTGTCAATCTAATTTAATCTTCTGATTAGCTGAGCTGAAGAATAAGAGGAAAGTTGTACCTCAGGTGGAAGGATAGTCCAGTGTTCAGAATGTTAGAGAGACCCAGGTTCAGTTCTCTGCTCCATTGCAGACTGTGTGTGACCTTGGGCAAACTGTTTAATGCTAGATCCACAAAGGGGATTTAGACTCAGCATTGCAATGCCTAATTTCAAGAGCCTTGCTGCCCAGTGGAATCCTCAGCCCCAAGTTAGGCACCCAGGAACAGGATTCAAAGAAGCTTGCATGCTGAGCAGGGAGCTGCCTAAGCTAGCCAATAGGAAATGGAAGGAGAGGGGTGGGGCCCAAGCCCTGCCCCTGAAAGGGAATAGGCAGCTAACTCTGGGCTGGATTCACAGCTATGAATTCTCTCCTGAAGTCAGGTGCCCCACATCCTTGATAAATGCTCTTACCACTGGGCTCTAAGGCATAAGGGAAGCACCAACACACCCTAGTCCAGTGTTTCGTGTGGGGCCCAGTCTAGTAGGCATGTTCTTAGACAGCGCCTCTGAGAATGCTTAGCGGATTGAGCCTGCAAGCAAGATAGGAGGGGGAACACTTACTCTGAGGATACTGCCGGAGCAAACATGATAAGCAGCCTGGTGACATCACAACTAGGGCAGCTATGCATATGCCCATCAGCAGAAATTCAGACACCTCAGGAACTTTAATGATGGAAACATAAGCACCTACAGCTTTAGGTGGCTGCTGAGCCAGGGTTTTGAGAAGCTAAATTTTTGTATTTAGGTGCCTAAAGTAGCAATTCCATAACAGGATTTAGGCATGTATCTAGCCCAGGGGAGGGCAAACTATGGTCCGCGGGCCAGATCCGGCCCGTCAGGGCTTTGAATCTGGCCAGCGGGATTGCCAGCCCCGTGGCACAGCAGGACGAAGGCAGGCTCCCTTCCTGCCCTAGCCCTGTGCCGCTCCCGGAAGCGGCCAGCACCATGTCCCTGCGGCCCCTGGGGCAAGTGGGGGGGAAGGGGAAGAGGGCACCGTGCGCTGCCCTTCACTGCAGGACCACCCCCTGCAGCTCCCATTGGCTCGGAATGGGAAACCGTGGCCAATGGGAGCTTTGGGGATGGTACCCGCAGGTGAGGGCGGAGCCGCCTTCCCCACCTCACACCACCCCGCGGAGCCACTGCCAGACATGCTGGCCACTTCTGGAAGCGGGATGGGGCCAGAGCAGGCAGGGAGCCTGCCTTAGCCCCGCTGCGTGCTGCTGCCACCCAGGTAAGTGGGGCTGGACTGGTGCCCGCACCCCTGCCACACCCCAGCTGCATCCCTCCTGCACCCCAACCCCCTGCCTGAGCCCCCTCCTGCACCTCAACCCCCTGCCCTGAGCCCCCAAACCCCTGCTGCACCCCTCCTGCACCCCAACCCCATGCCCTGAGCCCCCTCCTGCATCCCACACCCTCCTGCACCCTAACCCCTTGCCCTGAGCCCTTCCTGCACACTGCACCCCCTCCCAGACCCCACAGTCCCTCCAGCACCCCAACACCCTGTCCCAGCCCTACATTCATGGCATTGCATACAATTTCCCCATTCAGATGTGGCTCTTGGGCCAAAAAGTTTGGCTAGCCCTTAGTCTCTCTGTTCCCCATCTGTAAAATGGGGTAACACTGCCCTATCTCAGAGGGGTATTATGAGGATCTACACGTTCAAGACTGTGATATGCTCACATACTATGGCAATTAAGGGTATATAAGCACCTACGGGAGACAGAATGATACTCTACTTACTCTGAACAGGTTTATTACTAAATCCTCTACAAGAATACCATTCAGAACATAGTGATAGTATTCTCAAACCTGTTAGTGGGGATACTAAGAACTACATTATAAAAAATACTCCACAAAATAAAAAGGTCAAAAGTTGAATCTGGCCTCAAATTTTGTTTTTGTAAAATCAAATTTTTAACACTTTATAAAGATGTTCCATTATTATTATTATTTTTTTTTTTAATTCTGATAGAAACAGTTAAAGACCAATAATTTACATCCCCTCTCTAGCAAATCAAAAGACTGGATCATAATGCATACTCACAAGGGGCTGGATTTAAGGTTACTCAGGTAACCTTAATTCTGGCATTTCCTAACTTTTCAGTGCTTAACTCTGCACAGTTTTTTAAAAAATATGCAAATTCCTAATATTTTTTTAAACTGGAAAAACAGAAATTCTATTTGGAACCATACTAACTCCAAACTTGGGTCATCAGCAGGGTTCAGATATTACTATCCACCAAACAGACCTTTAACGCTAGAGCTAACACAATAACGGATAGCAGCAGCAAGCTATTATGCTCAGTGTGCACCACACCCTAGAGGAGAATGACACACAGTCTTTGCCACTGGGTTTCATAACTATACGCTGACAGCAGATGATTGCAGAGACTGAACTTCAGTTCAGTTTTGGGTTCTAGAAATGAGTCCACATTATGGGGTTTTGGCCCTTTTAGCCCCTACTCCAGTGTCCCCAGACTGTCTGTGTCTCCCTCTGCTCCTATCACCCCACCTGGGCTCCTGTCCCTCTCTCATTCTAGCCACACCCTAGATTGTTAACTCTTCAGGGCAGAGATTTTCTCTTACTTTGTGTCTGTTCAGTGCCCGTACAGTAGTACGGTGGAACCCCAATCTCACTACTGTAATATAAATAAAACAATTTTAACATGGCTCCTATATCGAATGGCTTACTTTTCTTCCAGGTAGAGATCTGAAAGGGAGAATGAAATGTTCTTAAGTGAGCTTTTACATTTATACAAAATTAAACACCTCCTTCAACCTCCATCCTTAAATAGCTCAATAAAATAGTTGTTTGCAGTGTTGTAGCCATGTTGGCCCCAGGATATTAGAGACAAAGCAGGTGAGGTAATATCTTTTATTGGACCAGGTTCTGCTGGTGAATGAGACTAGCTTTTGAGGTTACAAAGAGTTCTTCTTCTGGTCATTCTCTTAATTCAGTAGTTTTAAATCTAACAAAAACTGACATGAAGATGTACTTTTGTATTTCATGAACTTAAATTCATAATTCCATTTACTACAATTAAAAAAATCTGCTGGATCTCAAAAACAAATGATTTCTTAATCTTTGTACAATTCCCAAGCAGCTTTTTGTCTGAAACTGTCAATCCATACAGTATGAGATTTTTACATGACTTGTGTGAACAAATGTCTGTTTCACTTACAGCACTTGCCAAACAAGAAAAAATGTTTAATATATCTAAGCAACTCCATGTGTCAGCACACCAGAAAAAACTGCTACATGGCAAAGTGAGTGCCAAGACAAACTCAGCAATGGTTACTTTTTTAAAACCCTGAAACATTTATTTTCCTACAGCAGCCACATGTGTGCAT
This sequence comes from Malaclemys terrapin pileata, assembly GCF_027887155.1. Classification (NCBI taxonomy): domain Eukaryota; kingdom Metazoa; phylum Chordata; order Testudines; family Emydidae; genus Malaclemys; species Malaclemys terrapin. Next base: position 32,229,482 of record NC_071506.1, read on the forward strand.
GGAAATAATTAACAGGTAGATGACAAACAATTCCAATACCTGACAATTTATCAAAAGTTTCTATTTGACTTTCACTCTTCAAATGCAAGACTGACACAATCTATTCTACCGTTACCTTTAAAACACCACTATATTGAACAGAGCCTCCTCGAGTTTCAGAATCTGAGAAAGTCAAGATGTCACACACCTGTTCTAATATTTCATTTTACATTATTTTATACCTTTCACTATTAATGTATTTAGGATTTTTAATGGAGAAAAACATAATTAGATAATTTCGTCAAGCATGGTGGTTCCTTATTAAAACAAAATTATACATTTAAATAAAAATATTCAACAAACCACAGATTCGGATGATGTTAGCCATTTGGAAACAGCTGAAAAGTGCACCTGCCAAAAACAAATACTTCGAAGGCTTATGGTCTACCCAAATCTTAAATAATATGGAGCTCCATTTTCCATTGGTTTCAGCAGAAGATCACAAAACACGCACCTAGCTGACCTATTCTTGTAAAATGTGGTTATACTTTAGAAGCATCTTTGCTTGGTTTCAGCATGACTTCTAGAGAAAGCTAAAAGGGGTGGTGAGTTTGGTTCTTTTCACCACTGGACAGAATTCTGCCCAGTTCTCATGAGCCAGAAATTGTTGCAAAAAGACACAATTTAATCTGACTCCAAAACTGGGCCATCATCAATTTAGAAGCATGCTATTCGAACATCCTTTATTTACATTTGTTATAACATGTAAGATCCATTTCTTTCAAAAAATGATTTACATATATTTTTTCCAACTTTATGCATTTGATGGTTGGTGTAGAGTTGTTTTTAATCAGATTATCCCTGTATAGTCAGCTTCCCCATGTTTCTGTGCGTCCTTCAAACATGAATAGGAAACCAAGGAAAATAAGCAGATTGCAGAAAAGCTAGAGGAGTTTGAAATCCATTCCTGAAGGTGAACATGTGACTTGGAAATCCTCTGGCCTGTCTAGAATACCAGAAAGTATCATACTTGTGTAAGTACCTATCAAAAACTGAAAGAACAAAAATCTTCAGAAAGAGTACAGAGACTCTGTGGCACCAGCCTCCTGAGAGATGAAGACAAAATAATTATGAGTTAAAAGGACATTAGTTGCGATTCAAGAGGAGAAAGAATGTATAACAATTATGCAAAATGGCTTCCCATCAAGCTTTTTCTCTTGCCTGTTCATCAGTAAAGAACAGCTTTTTTACCACTGAGAACAGTTTCATTTGATACCTATGGAGGAAAAAATACATTGGAATGAGAGGAAGTGAAGGAAATCAGATGCATCATAATACTGAAGTGGATGCAAGTCAGGCTATGTAAACACAGTGATGTACAATGCTAAGCCTAGAGACCAATGAGCCTCCCTGCATGCAAGATCCAGTTACTACTATCTCAACCCTACAAACACTAATACACTTGAGTATCCATGTACACACATACTTCAATGGGACTTATGTGTAAAAGTATTTGCCTGATCGGTGACTAAACACTAACAATGGGAGCCAAGACTATGTGACAACATATAATTTAGCATTGTCCTTTTGGGTTATCTTACTAGCTATACATTTTGAATATGAAATAGCCATCATCCTTTCATATTAAAGAAGTCCCCAGAGTAAGAGTATAAGCTGTTCAGGTCAAGGGCTGTACCTTCTTTTGTTTTTGTACTTTACCTATGGCAGGACACTGTGGGTACTATTGGGGGGCAGAAGGGCAAGTGTTGCGTTAAGCATTAGAAAAATACGAAGTTGAAATAATGGCCTGTAGATTAGAAAGCCCCTATATACATTCAATAACATTCGTGAAATGTTCAACTGTATTCATGGGGGAAGAGGGGAAAAAAGCACTCAAATGCTGAAATGTCCCAAATATCTTAAATGGCATGGCAGGACATTGCTATTGTTCAAATACTCTCTTTTTTGGTCAAGTCCATAAAATTCAAATCCTGTGCGACTGCAGTTCCCATTCCACATGATGTCAAAGTATGCACCATACTGCTATCAAATCCTTACAGAACAGCACTCGAGATGAAAGCCCACCAACAAAGATGTTGCAAGCCAGGTTCTCCTCAAGCCCTAAAATGTTGGCATTTTAAAAAAAAGAAAATCTTATTTTATAGTCCACACAAATGTTGAAAGATACAATATTCAGTGTGTGGAGAAGGATATCACATATATTATTTCTAATATACAGGCTCTGCTTTCCAGACTATCTATTAAGGAATGAAATATCAACAGACTGTGCTAGGGCATCCCACTGAGTAGATGTTACCAGTTGCAGGGCATCTGGGTTTAGTGGATCCACAAAAGAAAAGAAAGGGTGATTTCATTTTAGAAATATCCTTTAATGTGCTTTTAACCTACTTATTAGGAGAATTTCAGTTCTTGATTCAACTTTGCAAAACTCCTGTGAAAGCCTCCACGATGACTGAGGAATGACCTACTAATAAGACAGGACTAGCGATATTTTACTTGTCTGTCCAAAAACCGAACACACACATTACTTAGTCCAAGAAAATGGGTTAATTTTGCAAAGACTATTTTAATTTAGTTGATGCTTGAAGCTAGTAACTGCAATTTTATAAATCTAAAAAATAAAATTTTGCTAAGCGCTCACAAGATACACAGGTGCTATTACTAATGCTCAAACAACTGTCATGCACCAATGCTGATTTAAAAAAAACAACAAAACCACAGAACAAAATTAAGTCCTAAGAATACACAGAGAAGTTTACTAATACAAAAATAATAAGAAACAATAAATCATTACCAAATTAAAAAGGCATATTGACTACCTTTGTTAATGCATTGTAACAGAATCTGGAATCAGTCAACTGCCACACAAAAGACCCAAGCCTACCTTTACCATATCATGGTAATTTTCAACTTTATCCAACAGCTGTGACACAGATGAGCTGCAGCCAGCATGGTGGCTCTGGAAAAAGTTAATCATTTGCACCTTCAAACTATTTTGCATATCAGGTGGCAAGATCCTGCAAAGTAATTCCACAACCAGCACTGAAGTAACACTTAAGAACACATAGCAAGTGCCGTCTGCATGGCCGATGCCCAAAATCTCTGCACAGTGATTTTTTAAAGTGGGCACACTGTTCAATGAATTGCAGTTTGACTCAAGAGCAAGTTTATAGCCTTCCAGCTATTAAACTGAGATAAGTATTGCACAATTCAAACATTCCCAGAACATATTTGAATTATATTTTCAAAATCAGACTAACAGAAGGTAGGGATAGGAGAGACATAATAGGCTAGTTTTAGTCTGTCTACCATCTAGTACTGAATTGCCACCTACAGGACTGCTTGACAGCCCAAGCTCCAGCCCAATCCACAATGTCCACACTGCTAGCTTTAGCACACTAGCTCAAGCCCCACTAGTGCAAGTCTGTCTACCTAGGCAGGGAGGCTCACTCCCAGCTGCAGTGTAGACATACCCATTGAGGTCAATGAACAAGACTACCACTTACAGTGGTGGCTCTCAAAATTCAACATACGTAAAAGAAAATGCAACCCTGAATCCTTTTGATGAAAGGAAAATAAATAATTCTGAAGACAATTAAATGCTAGAATATTATACTAGGAAGTTTTAGAAAATGATTTATCAATTACCCAGTGATGTCACTACACTTATACTAGCAAAGGTTTAGTATAAATTAAAACAATTTAATATTATTTCCAGGGAAACCATCTAACTTACTGTATTGGTTGAATCTTCTTGTAAAATTCTGTCATATAGCTGGATGGCGTCATCGTACCTATTTAAAGAAATAGAGGTGAATTTTAGAAAATACTTACTCAGCTCAATTATTTGGTTAAAAAGTTTTTGATTGGCTCCGTAATTAGGTAACAGCATTACAGCATTTTCTATACTTGGTATTGTGCTAACCTTATATAGCTGCAAAAGAAAATGTGTACCAGTCGCTGAATTTTACTGTCCTTACATAAATGTTTACTCAAGCAAAACTCCTGTCAAGAAAGTCTTGAGTAAGGACTGCAGCATTGGGTTTCACCAAAAAAACGGAAAAATAAATTGCAGTTCTTAGTGGGATATTATATAGATTGCATCAGAAACAGGGCAGGTATTTTATACACCCTTTGTTTCTTCATTCTACCTTTTTAGTTTCCTAGAAGACCCTTTATTCTCTCTCTTACTGTGCGCACCCATACACCAACACAGCCATTTTAAAGGCTACCCAAGACAAGAGACTTGCCACTCCATTACAGCAGTGGTATTTCAAAGCTCCAGAGAGTCTCATTTTGGATTTAAAGTTTCTCTTATGATGGTGTAAAGTATAAGCAGCAGAATATGGATTGTGAGGCTATCACAGGTACCCCACATACTCCTAGTCTATTGCAAAAATGAGATTAGGCCCTTCCAATCACAGCAACACAGATTTACTCCATTATAATTCTGCTACTAGAAATATACAAGAAATAAGTTAACCTATGTTGCTACAATGACTCTCTCTATTGTTTTAAACCCTCCCTGAAAAACATCCATCATTTCATCCAGCCCATTTCATAGCCTGAGCTGGTTCTATACCAAGGATCAGCAACCTGCGACACGCGAGCCGATTTTTACTGGCACGCTGCTGCCAGTCGGGGTCCCGGCCGCCAGCCCTGCTCAACCCGTGGCCGGCCTGGGTGAACGGAACCCCCGGCCAGCAGCAGGCTGAGTGGGGCCGGTGGCCAGGACCCCGGATGGCAGGAGCCAGCAGATGGAACCCAGACCGGCAGCAGGATGAGCCGCTCAGCCCACTACTGGTCTGGGGTCCCGGCCGCCGGCCCCACTCAGCCTGCTGCCGGCCTGAGTGAATGGAACTCCCGGCTGGCAGTGGCTGAGCGGGGCAGCGGCCGGGATCCCGGATGGCAGAGGCCGGTGGCCAGAACCCCAGGCCACCAGCGGGCTGAGCCTGCTGCCAGCCTGGAATACCAGCTGCCAGTCCTGCTCACCTTGCTGCTGGTCTGGGGTTCCAGCCGCCGGGCCCCCTGCCAGCTGGGGTCCAGGCCTCCAGCCCTGCTCAGCCCTCCTGCCAGCCTGGGGTACGGGCAGCCAGCCCAGGGCTCTGCTCTTGGCCTGGTCCCAGCGCTCTGCAGCCCTTATCAAAAATTACACTGCAATTAGCTTAAAAACTTGAATACTTAAAAACTTTGTTTGTATATTACACTAATCCTTAAAACATGTATAATGTTAATAAATACATAGGTTTGATGAAACAAAGTAGTTGTACTTACGTGCCTGTGCTTAATTTGTGTTTTCGATGATTTACCTTCTACAAAAAAAATCTTGCATGTCTCACACCCCCAGAAAGGGCATCTCGCAACCCCAGGGGGTGCGTGCACCCCAGGTTGTGCGTGCATCCCAGGTTAAAAACCACCGCACTAAACTGATAAGATCTGCATTTTAATTTAATTTTAAATGAAGCTTCTTAAACATTTTTAAAACCTTGTTTACTTTACATACAACAATAGTTTAGTTATATAATATAGACTTATAGAGAGAGACCTTCTAAAAATGTTAAAATGTATTACCGGCACGCAAAACCTTAAATTAGAGTGAATAAATGAAGACTCGGCACACTACTTCTGAAAGGTTGCCGACCCCTGTTCTATACAGTGTAGCTACGTAGATACAGTAACTCCTCACTTAAAGTCATCCCGGTTAAGGTTGTTTCATTGTTATGTTGCTGATCAACGAGGGAACACGTTTGTTTAAAGTTGTGCAATGCTCCCTTCTAATGTCGTTTGGCAGCCATCTGCTTTGTCCACTGCTTGCAGGAATAACAGCCCGTTGCAGCTAGCTGGTGGGGGCTTGGAACCAGGGTGGACCGGTAGCCCCCCATCAGCTTCCTGCTCCCCTAAGTTCCCTGTGCAACGGCCACCCAGCAGGCTATCAATTGCAGGGCTGTTCAGCTGTCCCTCCCCCCACTGCCATGTGCTTCTCCTGCCCTCTGCCTTGGAGCTGCTCCCCGGAGCCTCCTGCTTGCTTTGGGGGGAGAGGTAGGGGAAGGGGGAAAGAGGGTTTAATGTCAGGATGTCCCCCTCCCCTCTGCACCTGCAGCCAGCTTACCCCATCTTCCATAGAGCAGGGGGGGTACAGAACAGGGCTCAGGACGGAGGGAGCTTCCCGGCAGCAGCTGCCGACTCAGCTTGCTGATCAACTTAAAAAGGCAGTGTACTTAGGGTGGGGTCAGCATACTTAAAAGAGCAATGCGCATCTCTCTCTCACACACAGCGTGTGTCTCTGTCTGCCATGCTGTCTCCCCTCCCTCCATTCCTGCTGCCTTGTAGAGTGTGAGGCTACAATAACAACAAGTTAACCCTTGAGGGCTCAGTCAATTGCTAGTTCATCATCATTTAGCGGTAAGGCATTCCCTGGGAAATATCCCACCCTCTGACTTCACCACCTCAACCAAGCTTCACAATCATCATCGCTGTGTACCAGCATTAAATTGTTTGTTTAAAACTTATACTCTGTGTGTGTGTGTGTGTGTGTATATAAAAAATACATATAAAATATAGTCTTTTGTCTGGTTAAAATTTTTTCTCTGGACCCTAAACCCCCCCCCCCTTTACATTAATTCTTATGGGGAAATTGGATTTGCTTAACATCGTTTCACTTAAAGTCGCATTTTTCAGGAACATAACTACAACATTAAGCGAGGAGTTACTGTACTATGTTGGTCCTGGTGGCCAAATTTAGGCTGCTAGATAAGACATTGAAGTCCGGGACCTCCATGGTAGCATTCTCTGAAATGCTTCCAATTACATGAGCAGGGGCCAGAAAGACAGGCAGAACTGTAGGGTCTCAATGTGTGGATGAGATGAGAGTGTAGGGAGGAGGGTTTTAGGTTTATTAAGAACTGGGGAACCTTAGAGGAAAGAAGGAGCCAATACATTAAGGGTGGACTTCACTTAAACCAAAGTGGAACCAGACTGCTGACATGTAAAATTTAAAAGGCTGTAGAGAATTTTTTTTAAAAAAGGGTTGGGGGAAAGCTAACAGGTGTGGTGAATCTCATGGTTTGGGCAGAGGCAACCCTTAGGGATTACTTTAATAAAGGGGAAATTCTATATCCTAGAAAAAAGGATAGGAAAGAAGTTGGTAAAGTACAGGTAGGAGCGAATGAAGAACAGACAAACACAAAAGTGTCCCATTTAAATATAACACATGAAGTCAAGCAACTGAATATTGACAAAATGTACAACTGTTCGTATATAAATGTTAGAAGTTTAAATACTAAAATGGATGAACTAGCATGCCTGGCTTGAAAGGAGGGTATTGATATAACAGGCATCATGGAAACTTGGGGACAAGGTAATACCAGGTACAAAATATATGGGAATGACAGAATAGGTTGCATTTGTGGGGGAGTGGCACCATATGTGAAAGAAAGCATAGAGTCAAAGTAAAAATCTTAAATGAATCAAAATTGTAGCATATAATCTCTAAGAATAGAAATTCTATGCTTGATCAATAAGAGTATAGCAGTAGGAATACACTACCGACCACCTGACTAGGATGGTGACAAGGACTGTGAAATGCTCAGGGAGATTCAAGAGGCTGATTTAAACAATCCTCATACTGACTGGGTATATGTCACCTCAAAAAGGGATGCAGAGATAAAAATTTCTAGACACCATAAATAACTGTTTCTTGGAAAAGCTCGTCCTGGAACCCACCATGGGAGATGCAATTCTTGATTTAGTTCTAAATGCAGCACAGGATCTGGTCCAGGAGGTGAATATAGCTGAACCGGTCAGTAATAGCACAATTAAATTTAACATCCTTGTAAGAGGAAAAGCACCAAAGAAACTCATCACAGTAGCATTTAACTTCAAAAAAGGGGAACTACACAGAAATAAGGAAGCTAGTTAAATGGAAATGTAAAGGAATAGTCACAAGGGTGAAATGCCTGCAAACTGCATGAAGACAATTTAAAAATGCCATAATGGAGGCTCAAACTAATTGTAGATCCCCAAATTTAAAAAAAAACAAAGAAAATCAGTAAGAGGACCACAAAATGCCTCCAGGGCTAATTAGCAGAGTAAAAGAGGCAGTTAGAGGCAAAAAGGCATCCTATAAAAATTGGACATTAAATCCTATTGAGAGTAATAGAAAGGAACATAAACTCTGGCAAGTCAAGTGAAAAGATGTGACAAGGCAGGTCAAAAAAGAATCGGAAGAGCAACTACCAAGACACAAAAAGTAACAGCAAATATGTTTTTAAGTACATCAGAAACAGGAAGCCTTCCACAGTCAGTGGGTCACTAAAGGAACACTAAAGGAAGAGAAGGCCATTGCACAGAAGTTAAATGAATTCTTTGCATCATTCTTTACTGCACAGGACATAGGGGAGAGCCCTATACCCAAGTCATTCTTTTTAGGTGACAAATCTGAGGAACTGTCACAGACTGAGGTGTCAATAGAGGAAGTTTTGGACCAAACTGATAAATTATATGTCATCAGGCCAGACAGTACTCACCCAAGAGTTCTGAAGGAACTCAAATATGAACTTGCAGATATATTAATTGTGGGATGTAACCTATTGCTTAAATCAGGCTCCATACCAGATGATTGGAAGATAGCTAATGTAGCACCTATTTTTTAAAAAGGCTCCAGAAGCGATCCTGGCAATTATAGGCTGGTAAGTCTAACTTCAGTACCCATCAAATTGTTTGAAACTGTAATAAACAACAAGATTATAAAACAGAAACATGATACGTTGGGGAAGAGTCAACATGGCTTTTGTAAGGGGAAATCATGCCTCACCAATCTACTGACTGCTTGATGAGTCAACAAGCATGTGGATACGGGTGATCCAGTTGATATAGTGTATTTAGACTTTCAGAAAGCTTTTGACAAGGTCCATTACCAAAAGCTTTTAAACAAATTAAGGATAGGATAGGATAAAAAATAGGATAAGAGGAAAGATCCTCTCATGGATCAGTAAGTGGTTAAAAGATAGGAAATAGGATAGGAATAAATGGTCAGTTGGGAACTGTGCAATAAAATGGGAGATGAAATTCAATGTTGATAAGTAATGCACACTGGAAAAAATAATCCCAATTATACATACAAAATGATTGGATATAAATTAGCTATTGCTACTTAAGAAAGATCTTGAGTCACTGAAAGTCCAAATTATTCTCTCAAAACATCTGCTCAATGTACAGCAACAGTCAAAAAAGCTAACGGAGTGCTAGGAACCATTAGGAAAGGAATAGATGGGGCATGCAACAGCTTCCATACAAGGAGAGATTAAAAAGACTGGGACTGTTCATCTTAGAAAAGAGATGACTAAGGGGGCACATGATAGAGGTCTATGAAATCATGAGTGGTATGGAGAAAGTGAATAGAGAAGTGTTGTTTACCCCTTCATATAACACAAGAACTAGGGATACCACCCGATGAAATTAACAGACAGCGGGTTTAAAAAAAAAGCCACATATAAGGAAGTACTTCTTCACACAACACACAGTCAAGCTGTGGAACTCGTTCCCAGGGGATGTTGAGAAGGCCAAAAGTATAACTGGGTTTAAAAAAAAAAAAAAGAGAGAGATACGTTCCTAGAAGATAGGTCCACCAATAGCTATTAGCCAAGATGGTCAGGGACACAATCCCATGTGCCATGTGTCCCTAAACCTCCAACTGCGAGAAGGATCTGGCACTGGCCACTGTTAAGACAGAATACTGAGCTAGATGGACCAATGTCTGACCAAGTACGGCCATTCTTGTGCACATATGCCTGCCTCTGGTTAGAGTCCATTTGTCAAAGGCATGGGCCAACATCTTTAGTTTGGTCATACACACCTTGACAGAAGCACGTACAAGCAGACAGAGCTGACCTTCACATTTTTGAGCAGGTTTGAGAAACAATTAGTGCCACCTATCGCCCAACCAAAACCAGATTCCTGTTCACCATGCTACACCAATATGCATACGCCAGAGCTAAGAATTATGGGGAAGGATTAGCAAGACATCTCAAATCAACTCATTTTACACAAGAGTGGCTGTGAGACAAGGATTGCTTAGGTACCTTAGCCTCGTGCTGCAGCAGAAGAGCCCAACATTCAATTAATTTCAACCCAAACAGTAGGCTTCATAGATTCATATCAATTTACAGTTTCAAAACATTCCTTGCAAGGAAAAGAAAGGATGAGAAACATCTGTTAAATGAAAATGGGCTTTTCCCCCTTTACGTGTCCAATGTCCTGGAATCGGGATGGCCCACGGGCATTAGGCCTCAAAAACCAACACTGTACGCAGTATGTTACAGGAAATAGTTCATGCTAGGTACCAATGTTCCATATCAGCAGTTACTAGAAGTCCTTTGCAAAATTGCTAGCTGCCACACCACAAGTAGATGGTTTTGGAATAGGTTACTGGAACTTGATATACAACGTGTCCAAATGGGCAAGTCAGCCAAAGACTAGAGGTGCCCTAGAGGACAGTCTACTCCTGGGGTCACCTTTGTGGGAAAAGTCGTATATTATGGACAGTGAACCCATCTGTAAGTTGTCTGAACCATCCTATATAAAATGTAATAGAGTTATAGTTCTTCAGTAGGATAGAGCAAAAGCATCCAGAAGAGTTATAGTTTTCTCTTTTATATTCTACAAGGTTTTTAGAGTCATTTCTATAAAACCCTATTAGGGTTTTATCCACAAGGACAAAGACTGGGAGAAGAGCTATATTCATCAATTATTTGGGGCAGGGCAATGGTTTTGAATGCTACTTGGAATTCTGGACCATTTGGATTAAATATGTTGGTTTATAGCTGTGGCATACAGACTTTGTTTTGCCAAAAACTGTGTAGTGTTTTACTGTCTATAGTTTGATGATGGCAACTAAAGAACCTTTTAAATCTATCAAGTCTAAATGGAAGATTACAAGTACTGTAATGTTGTGCTAGCCAAAATACAACAGAAGTTCCTAAGCACAATAAGCTCATCATACACAGTACTATTTTTATAAAGGAAAGAGCATTGCATTCATTCCCTCTGTTCTAAATTTTACTGTGGCAAGAATTCCTTTTTAAAGAGAGATATCAAGTACCTTTTCCAGACAAGAATTAGGTTTTTAAATTCAGCCATTACCTTTCCATGTATTCAAATCTCATGCCAGTTAATCGCTTAACTCTGTGGCTCCCAGGGAATTGTCGCCTTAGCTCCTGAAGACAAAACTACATAAATAAAATAAATTCCTCGGAGTTAGTGATTCGGCTTGTGACAAGTACTACTTATCACATTTAAAAAAAAAAAATCAGAATCAGAAGGCATATTTGTCACCAGCATTTCCTACCACAACCAGAGAAAAAGCACATCAAACGCCTAGAAAAAGTCTACTACTTCCTGTCCAGTGATGTCACAAGGATTCCAGAATAAGTAGCCAGACCATAGACTCCAAGCTGAGAAAGACTCATGGCCAGCCATTTAAAAGAAAAAGTATTAATTATTTTCAGAGTTTAAAGTATTTAATTCAGCCAATACCCTGTGAATATAATTATTCAACACATGGAATAAAAAGAAAAAAAAACTGTCCTTGACTGACTAAGTCAACAATCTGGAATGTGACTTTTGATTAAAACAAAACAGCAACTTCTGGGATAAGCCATAAAATGTATTAATAAAGACAAACTCAGAAACTGAAACCTTGTCAGCTGGAAGACTTAATTACAAGATGAATTTTCCATGAAAGTAGCTAGACCATCAGAGCTCCTTGGAAACAGTTATTTAGCTTGAAAATTAAGCTTGTTTTAAAAAACTCTTTGGTGCTTTTCAGATTTGAGGCCTTCCTAAATCAGTGCACAAAAAAAAAAAAAAAAAAACCCACCTATAAAGACAATAAGAGTTCAGGTGGCACTTTTTTGTTTAATGAATGTATTTATTATAATGGAAAAAACTGCCTTTGAAAGAAGCTGTTTATAATGCAATACAAAGTAAATATTTATATAGAATAATGTTTGTGTCCCTGGGTTCAATCAATCTTACAGGCACAGGAGAGGCAGTCTGCACACTCCTGCAAACAATGAGACAACTGGGCAGGAGAAGGTATTCACACCCTAGTACTGTATTTGCTTTTTTTTTTTTTTTTTTTTTTTTTTTTGTCTCTGCTGCTACCTGCTTGTGTAGTTCTGGTTCCAAATGAGGTGTGTGGTTGATTGGTCAGTTCGTAACTCTGGTGTTTGTGACGCTGAAGTTCTACTGTACTTCAACAGGTAGGTTTCTTAATCTTAAGTGTCTGGTTTAATCCTACAAAGGCAAAGAAAATGTAACTCTAGCATGTTAGACACAGGTTTTGCAGGTGTCTGCCAATAGTAGGTGATCTCACTAAAGCCAGGTGTTTTACAAAGATGGAATTGGCTATGCGTGGGTTATGAACAGCTGTTTGGTCCAAGGGAATGAAGAAAATAAGAGGACAAAAAAGAAAGAAAGGAGGTGAAAACCATCTCAGACTTCTCATTTGGAACAGATGACACCAGTCCCTTAGGAAAGATGCATCACAGCTGTCAAGTGCTTCACTGCTTGGAATTCAAAGACTATTCACATGCTCAGGGGCTGCAGCTGTAGCAAAAAACCACTATGATCTTAGCCAGTTTGAATTAAATGTGTGGACCTACAACAAAACTAAAATAACCCCAACCCAGATGTAAGGCTTACACGAAGCTTTTAGCTTATACTCAGTGCTATGGAGAAGCAGCTATACTCTCAGATCATGCTGTGTTCCTCATAGGACACTAAGAGGCCAGTAGTTCAAACTGAAAGCTGCTACTTGGGTTATTAGTAAACACAACATTTGGCAACTTTTGATTTTTTTTCCATGTTGGTCCATTTAAGCATTTCACAAAAGCATTATTAAAAAAACCACAGAGATCAAAAATACCTCAAAAATAAGTGGAAAAATAGTATAAAAAGAGGCTTCTCTCTCATCCTATTTATTTATTTCCTTAGTGGAAGAGAAGACTTATCTATGAGAGGAATTCATGAGGCTTGCAGAAAGTGCAATATGGTATATTACGTTACTGCATATATTGAAGTTAACCCTAAACGTGGAACTCAAGATCATCACACTTTTCTAATCCTGGCTATTCGAGAGACTGACCCTCTCCCAGTTCTATACTGCCATAGCTGTGGTCAGTGAAGGCACTTGAACTGGCATTCAAGTGTGCACAAGGCACTATAACAGCAGTCTCCATGCAGGACTCTGAACTGTGGAATTCTCTCCCTTCTTGGTTTGAAGAAGCCCAGACCTGTTGACCTTCTGGGCACAACAAAACACAGTTTCTTCTCCCAGGCCAGGCAGGAGAATGCACAGAGGGTTGAAATGCGTGCACTGAGGTCCTTTTCTCATTTTTCTATCCTGATTTTGGGAAAGTTGCTGAATTTGCTTTTGTTTGCATTTTTAATCCATTGCAATGGTGCTTAAAGCCCTGGATAGACTCTTTGTCTTCAGTCCTCTGACATAATATGCTGGAGAAAGAATTAGTTCACTAACCGCACAACAACGTTAAGAATTATTAGCTAAAAATCTTACTTTCTCCTCCCGCATCTAAGTAGTAATGTTAAAAACAAATGGCTGAATGAGATATCCAAAAGGCTTTTTAAGCTTTAGAGACCGATTGTGGCCTGTAACAAACAAATTAAAATATAAAAAGGCTCCCTTAATTTACTTAACTGGCTATTTCTAACAACAAGGCTATTCACAAGAATGCTGATTTATTGAGAAAGCATACTGAAGTATTCTGCAAAAAAGTTTTTCTACTGCTGACCAACTTCTATGGCTGAAATGCAGTAACTTTAAAAAATGATTAATGGCAAGGGCACTTGTTTTTTGGCTTTGATACATCAAACATTTGTTAAACCACTTCTCCCCCTCATTCCCAGTTGTTTACATGGGCGTAATCCTGTTCTCATTCAAGCCAATGGGAAAAAAAAGTCCACTGATTTTAAAGGTGTAGGACCAAGCCTCATGTGACTATCAGGTCCTCCCTTTTGTCTTTGCAGGAGGACTCTGGTGTGCTTTCAGGGGGTGAAAAGTGATGCCACATAAGGCTGCAACTTCAGCTCCAGTTCTTTCTCCTCAGGACGCATGGGGAGGAGAGAAGGAAAGAATACAACTCAATATATTTGTAGTATAAAAAAACAAAGCATGTTTAAGTTTCTGACTCTTTAAATATCATGAAGGAGTAATAAAGGGTACAGCCAAAATTTTTGCTTTAATATTCATCTTTAAAAATGCTGCAAGCAGCTGAATCATACATATTGGCCTTCTTAATGCACTGTGCAAGCATTTAGCTACATGACTCCTGTTAATGTTAACATTTATTATGCAGCTAAATTCACATGCACAGCACTGACACTTTATCTCAAAGTGTTTGAAAACGTGATACAATTTGAGAGGTTTCCAACAAATATTCTCTGGATAATATGGCAGTTTTAATATTATTCCTGACTTTCAGCCCATATCAGAGTAGCTATAAATATTTTCACAGCAAGAAGAAACATGATCTGCCCAAATAAGAGTTACACATTAAGGTGGGTAGAGGAGGTTTCTCCCCAGCAGTATATTTCTTGAGATTCTACAAGTCCGAGCTACATAGTTGCTAGCATCCTATAAAACTGTCCAAAGAACTAATCTGGAAGAGGTTCATGTGGAAAAAAAAAAAACAAAAAAACCCTTAAGGTTTGAGTGAAAAATCAGCTTGACAACTTACCGATGCCAAGTCATCCCGACTGCAGTCCAGGGCAGCAAGCATCACCTGTTCATATATTATCCATACTAGACATAAGAGAGACATATTAAATATGGAGAATTGATTTTTCAAAATGGTGGGAAACACCTAAAATGTAAATAAGATTAATGAATTCCGTCTTTGTATATTTTCCCCTACCACTCCTGTACATCATTACTGAAACAGGGACATTTAAACGCACTGCTGGAATTAATTAAAAGTACACTTATGTGATTTTATTGCTTCAGTAACAAAGTATCCTTTGACATCTTGAAAGGCAAAAAACTCTTTGCTTTTCTTAACATTGTATCTACAGTTTTCTGTTGAAACAGACCCATTATGAAATGCACTGTGACCAGATCTGGAGAGCAGCCATACGAGCTAGAAAGAAAACAACTTTTCCCTTAACTGTTTCACTACCTTACTGTAAGTACAATATTGCCTTCTTCCCTTTTCTGCAGGAATTAGCTTATTCCACTGACACATGTTATTTGTATTAGGATAGTGTGTAGGAGGCAACTGAACATGAGGCCCCACTGTGCTAGGCACTGTACAGAGTGAGAGACAGTCCCTGCCAGGGATAGCTTACAGTCCTGTTAGACAAGACAGAGAACCCAGGGGGAAGGGGAGGGGAGTATGTAACATACTCCCCAGAGTGAGCTGAGTATTAAGTTAATGGGAGGCAAGGGTGCTCAGCTCCTTGCAGGATCAGGCCTGAAGCGAAAATCTTCCACAAAGAGGACAAATAGCCAACACTACTGGTGCCCAGAGAACCTGAGGGAAAACAAATTAATCTTTTTTATAGGAATTTTAAAAGAAAGAAAGCACAAATCTAAACAATAAAGTTAACCTTTTCCCCTACCAGAATAAAGGCTATTGCTCACTGCACAGGTATTTCTAATTTCATTCGAAGAAAAGTTACATTTAAAAAAAACATTCTAAGTTACTACAAAGAAAATCAGATTTTATTGGAGCACATCACGCCGTAGTCCACTAGTCTGGTATCCTGTCTCTAGTAGTAGCTATCTCCAGATGCTTAGCACAAGAACCCCTGCAGCTGACAGTTACACAATAAGCTTCCCCTGGGGGAAGACAAGGGCTTTTATATATTTTTAAATCCCATCCAATAGGATTTGGATTTTCTGACCATCCATATAAAAGTTCAGTCCTTCTTTGATCACTATTAAACACTCAACAAGAAGAACAGGAGTACTTGTGGCACCTTAGAGACTAACAAATTAGTCTCTAAGGTGCCACAAGTACTCCTGTTCTTCTTTTTGCGGATACAGACTAACACGGCTGCTACTCTGAAACCTGTCATTAAACACTCAACAGCTTTTGCCAAGTTCAACAGGATAAATAAGGTGTTCTTTTAAATGATGTTTCTTTTTATCAAATTGAAAATGGTTTCCTTTCAGTTTTATTGGATATCCTCTGTATGATTGGGACAGTGTAAACAGAGAAACTCAATTTACCCTCTCTGTGGCTTTCATTAATTTTCTATTCTATATAGGCTCGTATTGCTCCCAGTAGTGCATTAAGCAACATGGCTAACACATGTCACATATGGTTCATTCTCTCTTATGTCTCCCCAGGGGAGTTGGTGGGGAAATTGGGGAATATATGGGACACAGTCCAGTCTACACACTTACTCTGAAAATGATGAAAATTGGACTGGACAACACAGGGCATGATGAGAGTGACTCAGCCTGTGATGCAGGGCAATGGAGTGGCCTACTGTGCAAGGGCTCTGGTAAAGAAGGCGCGGGGAGGCACCCCACAAAGCCAGAGCACCCCACAAAGCCAGCACCAGCCCATAATAAAATGTAGTTTTCCTCATGAGTGATTAACAAGATCCTAATAAAATAAGCTAATCCACAGTGAGTTTCTGTTTATTTACAGAGACAAAAATGGCAATAGCCTCTTTGTTACGCCCTGCGTTAATTTCACCACCAACTTCCTGCTGGAGCCACTATCAAATCCACCCATGGAGTCAGGGCTGCTGAGAACCATTGAACCAAACTGTAAACCTTGTATATAATGGAAACTACTTCAAGCCAGGGGGTGCAGCAGCACTCCAGCACCTATGCATGCAGTCCTACAATGCCTTTATAATACACTGCTACCTCGATATAACGTGACCCGATATAACACGAATTTGGATATAACTCGGTAAAGCTGCGCACTCCGGTGGATCAAATCAAGTTCAATATAACGCAGTAAGATTTTTTGGCTCACAAGGACAGCGTTATATCAA
This sequence comes from Malaclemys terrapin pileata, assembly GCF_027887155.1. Classification (NCBI taxonomy): domain Eukaryota; kingdom Metazoa; phylum Chordata; order Testudines; family Emydidae; genus Malaclemys; species Malaclemys terrapin. The sequence continues at coordinate 32,246,513 of NC_071506.1, forward strand.
GGTAGAGGTGTAGTTGCAGAAAGGAGGCAGCACATGCAAGACTCTTATCAGGTACTTAAAGACTCTTCGTCCCAAGAAGATTGTGCTATAATATACATAGGGAAGTCTGTTTGCAGAGATTATCGATATAACTATCTAAAGAGGATTACTATTCGTAATGGTTAGGATTTTAAGATCCCTCTCATTGCAAGAAATCTGAAGGAAATACCATGGTACAGGGAGCCACCTTTATAGTTTCCAGGAACATTGCAAGTTGAAAGATTTCTGATCAACTATTAAGAAAATGAGTGCAAGAGTTAGTCCAGGATATATTTTGCCAGATTTTTAATCACTGGTCTGCTGTTAAAGAAATAATAATTTATTAAAATTAAACAAGGACTTGTTTAAAGCTCTTCAGACTTCAACTAATAAATATATTTCATCACTCTGGTTGCAAAACTTCAATAGCAACTGTAAAGGAAAGGCTGGCAAATGAAAAATATTAAAAAGGAAAATGTACTGCTTGTATTAGGTTAACCAAATTATAAAAAGGAAAGCCAAAGAAAGAGGAATGAACATTAAAAACAAATCATGGCTATTTATCCCTTCCTGCCTGTATGGGATTCATATGCAAACCCATAAAGCATTCTTGCCATGAAGTATTTTGTTTTTGATACTGCTCTTACATAAATGTGATATTGCATTGTTATTTCTGAACAATTCCCTTCTGGTCTGAAGCACTGTATGCCAAGTTTCTGTCCAGAGAGACATAGTGTCAAGTAATTGAAATCCCCTGAAAATAGCCATTTTATGTATTGCAGAAACCCAGACGTGCCCTAAACTATTGCATCACAAATGCAACTCTATCATAAGAACAGCTCTCATATTAATTTCTACAATATAGTATCACTCATGGCTTAATTTAAGAAATAACATTCCCTTATCCTTATTAAAAAACTCCCCTCATATTTTTTGACATTCCTCTGAAGTGTAGATGACCTGTTGAGTGACAGCTAGATAACAGATCTCTGTCAAATGTTCACAGTATATTCTTATGATTGGTCACTATGTGCCAACCTAAAAGCCCAATCATAGGTGCTGGAACTGGGGATAAGCAGCAGCACCCCCTGGCTTGAAGTGGTTACCATTATATACAGGGTTTACAGTTTGGTTCAATGGCTCTCAACACCTTCATTATAAAAATTGTTCCAGCACCCCTACGCTCAATTAGGTATTTTTTTCACCTACTTCCTCTACACACCATCTTTGAGAAGCAAACTAAGGCCTTGGAATACTGGCAAATTAGAAAATTGAGAAAATAATGTGTGTACTCAACATTAGTAGATGTGAAATCACAACAAAGGGGTAAAAATAATATGGAGAGTATAACAGGAGTATAGCAGAGTAACAAAACTAACATATACTAACAGTTACAGACAGTGAAAGCTTTTCAAATAATTTCAACCTACTGTCATCCCCAAGCTTAGATGCATATTCATTAATTAACTCTTCTCCAACTTCCACTATCTGCTCGCTGTTCCGATAGTTTTCTTCCCTCCACTTCCTCATTTTATCACGCATCTCTGAAAAACAAAATATAAGATTTCCATGCAATAACATAATGTGAAGTCTATTTCTGGAACTCACTTTGAGGGGTATAATCTATTCTCAGACATATACAGGAGATCCACAGAAGTAATTTCCACTAATACCAAAATCGTTTGTGGACAGATTGATCCCTGGAACTTTGAAATTGTTATCATGCAACTCTTGTGAAGACTGTCCAAAAGCAAGGGGGGGGGAGAAGTAATCCACTGAATTTGTGAGTTCAGAAGATATTGGGCTAACATCTATACATCAGATGTGAAAAAGACTCTCTGAGAATACAGATTCAGCTCCTAGCATGGTCAATTCAAGCCCTATGATCCAGTGTAGATCAATTTAGTACCAAACTGTTAATATGTATAGGACTTCAAACCAACAAAAAATATACCAAACAAACAAACAAACAAAAACCTTAAAAACTCTGAGGTTCTCCCCTACTGGGGATGGCAACAGGTGGAAGATCTTATTAAATCTTGCTAAGGGCTTATCCTGGCATTCTTAGTCATAATTACCCTCTCTCAACCATGGGTGCCATTTGTCCATCTGGATGTCACCCTCTCCAACCCTGAGTGAGTTATATTGAGTGATTCTGCAAGGATATACTTTGGAGGGCACTCAGATTCTCCTGCATGGAAAGCACTATTATAGAAGATATTATTGTTCATCATTACTGGGAAGGAAGGATAGTCCATGGAAAGTGGACAAGGAAAAAAACCAAAAACAAGAAGCAGAGTTCCACCTTAGAACTGTTCTAAGCTACCAATACAAAACTTCACCATACAAACAAGAAACACAGAACTCCTATTTTCAAACTTGTGATTAGTATCTTCAACATAACTTTCAAAGTAAGTTTCAGCATCCCCATGAATTATAACTTTCCTATAGCTAATAGATCTTGCTATTTGTTTTTCGATTTGACAGTTCAGTTGCAATGGTAAAATATAATAGAAACTAGTATTTTATGTTACTGTACCAACTATTATATACAATGATTTAACAAAACTAGACTCAAACACTGAATTCCAGATTGAGGCAATTCAGTTGTACTACTAAAATTAAATCAGACTGCATTGTATGCATGTACATATTTTATAGACTTTTTACTGGACAGATTTTCTGGACATCCCAATAAGTAATTTAACTTTATGAACATGACATCATTCTCCATTATGGAAAACAGGTTCAGAGAGCTTTTAAAGTAAAATTCTTATTGATGTCATACTTATCATATTTGCAAGCCACCACTAAAACTGCTTTTTATTTATTTATAACAGCTCTATGAGAATAAATTTGATTTTGGAAGAGATCAGCAATAATATGAAAACTCAACTGATAAATATGAGAAGCATATTTTTACAGTAAAAATAAATAACTGCTGTAAAATTCCATTCTAGGAATGTTCTGTATGTTCCTATGATGATATGCAGCATGAAAAAGGAGGCATGAGAATAAAGACTTTCTTTCTGCAAAAGTAAATGGGATCCAAATGTGAAAATGATCAAAGCAAATCACTTCAAATCTGAGATGGAAAGAAGACCAGATTTTCAATTTTAAAATTTTAAAAGTGCATTTACTATGGACTCAATCTTAAAAGGTGCAAAGACCTGATTTTAAGGGAGTAGAGGGCACTCACCATCTTACTAACAGTGGCTTTGTTCATCCTCAAAAACACCAAACACTAAGAATATAATTTGATACCACTCCCATAGATGGGGAGGGGAAGGAAAAAGTTTTGTTTTCTACTTCTAACTATGAAAACACACTATGCAAAATTATTGCCAATGTTATTTTTAAATTTACATCATTTGGGAGGAAAATACAACAAAGGGGAATTTTGACAGTTTTCCTTGCATTTCAAAATGCACAAATTAACAAAATTTGACAGTTTAAGAGTAAACGTAGACCCTTTTCCATCTACCAGAAGTGATCTCAGATCTCTCATGAAACTGTTACTGTGTCACATTTTGTATTCTGAAAGTCAACCAAAACCACCACAGGGTTACATTTCATGTGCATGAGTAAAATTAAATGGTTCTTGACATGACGATCCTTGGCAATTTAAAAGTTAGACAGCAAGAATGTGACTGAACACAAATGTATCACACAAACTGACAGTCTAAACATACACAAAATAAATAAGTCATTCAATTTTCACCAATTCATTTACTTGACAACTATTAAAGCCTCCATACGAGTATAACTTTCAAATGTAATACAATCTAAGCTACTAATAACATTCATGTCAACTATTAATCACCAAAGTAGGCTTTGCAGTGATGGAAAAAAGCAAAACACAGAGAGCATGCTGTATCCCTTGATCATTGAAAGTGAGAACGCAAGTAAAAATAAATGTTCTAGTATACATAAATATAATGAAAGATATGTTAGCTAGATTATAAAGCGCTGCACTCTGAACAGAAGGCAAAACAAATGAAAAATGTTGGTAACAACCTAAGCAGACTCATTTTTGGGGGCGGGAGTGTTAAGAAACTTATCAGTTGTGTCAGCCAATCATACTTTAAATATTTAGGGCAACTACACCCGTACTTGGTAACACAGGGCTGGACAGTAGCAGTATTGAACTCTGGTAGTGGTGTGGGGAGGCTGATTAATTTCAGTTATATTTATGTCATTATGTATACAAGTGGATCTAGAAGAACTGATGGGTCTATTTATTTTAATGTAGTTTAAAACAAAAATGGTCAAGGTCATCCAGAGTTATGGCTATATAAATGGAAGTGTAAGAAACCCACTGCAACAGACACTTTGTCACAATGGTGGTGCATTATAACAGAACTGAGCACGCTGGGGCCATTCTATGAAAGTAGTAAAATGCAATCTCCGCTATGGAGAGTTTACAGTCTGGAAGGATGACACGGGGAACACTCGAAAACAAAAAGGTATAGTTTGGAGTTACTCAACTTTTACTAGGTTTTCGGTTCACATTTTCTGGGTATCAAAGTCGCTAGACTTGAATCTTAATTTTTCCAAGTATTTTAAGATTTTAATTCTCTTTGTTCAGTGTGCATTTTGGAATATAGTTTTCAAGTCTTTACCATTAAAAACACAACTGAAGAAAATAAAACCAAGGGTAGGGGCATTATTACCGAATACAGATATTCGCATTTTCTGCACTTTTACTTTGATCTAACTAACTGTGATCAATCATTAAGCAGCTGGGCCCACAACAAGGAGGACTGTATACTTAATGATTTATACCACCAATTTTTATACTGCTTTCTTAAAATCCTTTACAATGGTATATACAAGTTCTTCACCCTCATACGTAAAAAAGCAACAGATTAAACAACTTGCCCAAGGTCACACACTAGGAAGTAGCAGAGCAACTGTATTGTATTCAGGTTCTTATCTCCTTGACCTATACCAGGGTATCCAAGCTTCTGAATGACAGTCTTGCCAAGAAAGAAAATCCTCACCTACTAACAAAGACCAGTGCTTTATCCAATGGCCCATGTTGCCTCTAACTGTGACAGCTCAACATCTGCAATTAGCTTAGTTAATGTTTAAGAACCTCACTTTTCTCTGTGGCAATCCCAGTTTTAGAGTTATCTCATTTGGTGTATAAATGTAAACCAAACACTGTCTTATGACAGTAACAAATGGATATCACTTAGAAGCAAGTTCGAACAATTTACAGGGAATAACAAAAATATCCACAATCTTTTAATGTGTACATGGAGAATATAAAGGTAATATCAGAATATAAAGGTAAACAAAGTTAAAGAATTCTTTTAATAGTTAAAATTGACATCAGTTCAAATTGACATCTGTTACACTGTCCAATTGCTGCTGGACAACACTAGTTCCTGATATGGCTTTTATATAAAATCGTTTTTATTTTTTCTTTCATGCGTCAAACTCATCCCTGCAGTAACTTTAACTAAATCAATGGAGTCACACCAGGGATGTATCTAACCTATACTTAGTTTGCATGAAAAATTTAGAAGAATTCAAGTAAAATGCAATAAAGTGATATCCTTGATAAGCACTGATTATTGACAAAAGCAATAAAAATAACTGTACAGTTTATGGGCACACCGAGAAATTTATTAATAAAGGAGTATTGCCTTTGGAGAGCACTATTCTAGACATCAGCAATGATCCACCTACTAGGCTGTGCTTGTAATACCTTCAATTTAGAATATCCAATTTTTTCTATTTTGTATTCAATTTTCTCCAATTCAAATTCATTAATGGGTCACACTCCACACTGACATTAACATAGGAATGCTGCTATTGATTTGCTTCAAAAGATGGTACACAAAGAGAACTAAAAAAAACACCTAAATTAACTATAGAACTGAATGCCCTAAATAGCATTATTTATATAACTGTAGTGTCCAGAGGCCCCAGCAAGGATTGGAGATCCTTTGAGGCACTGAACACTCAAAGTACGAGTTGTTGCCTGACCCAAGAACTTACAGAATACAATTTAAAAAAAAAAAAAAAAACCACAAGACCCAACAAGTATGTAACAAACAAAAGTAAGTAAAAGGAAGGATGAGGGTAACAGGAATAGGAATTAAACTGTCACTTCCATGCCTTGTTTCATGCAGCCTCCTATGCACGATTAAATGTGAGCTCATCAAAATGCCCCTACCCTGCCCCACATGGAGGTCACTCTTAAACACCCACTTCCGCCATGCTGCCTACAGTGAATCACATTGAACTGAACTGTATATCAGTGGTTTCCAAACTTGTTCCACCGCTTGTTCAGGGAAAGCCCCTGGCGGGGCGGGCCAGGCCAGTTTGCGTACCTGCCGCGTCCGCCGGTTCAGCCGATCGCGGCTCCCAGTGGTCGCGGTTCGCTGCTCCAGGCCAATGGGAGCTGCTGGAAGCAGTGGCCAGTATGTCCCTCGGCCCGCGCCACTTCCAGCAGCTCCCATTGGCCTGGAGCAGCGAACCGCAGCCACTGGGAGCTGCAATTGGCCAAACCTGCGGACGCGGCAAGTACACAAACCGGCCCGGCCCGCCAGGGGTTTTCCCTGCACAAGCGGCGGAGCAAGTTTGGGAACACTGCTGTATATCAATTGCCTATTATTATTCTCTTTTCCCTGATCTCCAACTGTTTGTTTGTCATTGAACGGTAAGGTCCTTGAAGCAGAGTCTCCCTTTTTTAAGTGTATAGAAAGCACCTAGCACAGTGGGCACTACTGACAGCAGCAACAAGGATACAGCATTTAGTATAGAATTCACTTTACCCAAATTTTCTACAACTTCCTCGGACTCTCTTCACAATGTCCTCCAGCATGCACTCTGCTGGTATCATTACATCAGCCTCAGCGCCTCATTGAAGCATGGAGCTTGACTAATGGAGGAGGAGAAGAGGTCTGGATAAAGCCTTTTTACAGCAGACTACAGGAATTTGCTTAGTTTTTAACCACCTTTAGTTTGAAGTCTGGGCATGAAACAAGATTTAATATTTTATGTACATCCTTCCTAAAGAGAGAGAAACCCAACAACCTCACCCCTTCCACATCAGCTCCTCTACATGTGTGTCCTGTTCTTGTCCAGGGCTCTCCTCCAGCTGCCAGCCAGAGCAGCCAACACTCACTGCTGCAGGTTGTCAGCCTGACTTGCAGGGAAGACCAGAATATATCAACTTAAAAAAATCAATTAATGACAAAACTCCCCAACTATTTCCCCTCAAATTTCATGCTCATTAATGCCTAGTAAATACCACCAGGCTATGAAGGTCAATTATTATGGCTCTGTTGAACAAACTGTGAAAGCAAATCCCAGAGTTGAGACAAGTCTGTTGAGAATACCTCACCTTGGTAAACAAATCTAGGTACTATCAGCTTGAGTATCCTACTCCTGCTTGACCTCAGATATCATGTTAAAGTACAGAGAAGCTGTTTCTGCAAAAGTCCAGACCCAAACTATGAAGAGCCTACTAATTAATCCTCAGAACATATATTCATGAGGTAGGCAAGTATTTAACCCTATTTAAGAACTGAGGCCCATCTTCTCTGATAAAAGATCCCTGTGGATTTGGGGATTATTATTTTTTTTAAGTGTCCATCAGCACTGTTTCTCACACTGGATAGTTATAAACCTCTTCCAGGATAGATGCAAGATTGTTTCAGTTGTCTTCTGTTTTAAGGAATCCCTTTTCCTGTATTCATGTTCATGAATACACTGTGTTCACTTAAAGGGACACTAGCAACTTGCTTCTTTTGAAAAAGTGATTAATTTCAAATAATTCAGTTTTCTGATAAAGCTCCAACCTTCTAAATAGGGTGTTTTGTTTAAATTTTATAAGCGACTTCTGCTCACCTAATGATGTTGAGAAGGGTCTTTTGGACAGGTCCAAGAGTAAAACTATCAGTGCATCCCTCCAGTTCCCTTTCTGTGTGTGCAAGTGTCTGTCTATCTCCTGTTCTGTTTCAGCTTTGCTGCAGCTGCTGCTGCTGCTGCAATAACCTTCTTGCAGGATCCCCATAAAAGCACACAGATGCGCTTTCCCTCCCAAGCAGTAAATGCGCATAATGACATTATCTTAGTGCAAATGACAAAGCACAAATGACTATCAATAAAATAGCAAAACTGACAAAGGCCTGTCAAAGGCATGAAATAAACAATTTGGTAAAAAAGCCCACTTCCCTCTCCTCTAATCTTTCAGTTATAGTGATCTTGTATTATTTGTAACAATTGTAGAAGCAATGTTTTCTGATGGAAATGTGATTTCAGGTTGACAGTGTTTCTTTAAGATTCAGTCAAAGTAGCTCTGCTTGTGAGTCAGTGAAAAGGAAGCAGCAGAGATGAAATAAAAGCAGGCACCATTTTCAAATGTGTAGGTTATCACCAGACTATTTCCTTTTCCAATATCCCTCCCAGCCTCAAATTTAAACAAAGAGAACCACCATCTATGTGCAGGGAATACCTCCCTTAAGTCTCCTTTTAAAATTGCTTACATCAAGAAGTTCAACTCTTTCTTCAGAGGTTTAAAAAAAAAAAAATTACCAGTCATGTAGTCACTGTCTGGCGATACATGATTGCTCTCTATTATATATTATCTAGTTTTAGGCCTCATCTATAGAGCCAAAACAACATACATTAATAATAATTTAACTCAATTATGGACCCAACAGGTCATAATGCTATACAGGGCGGATAAAGATCAATGATTTAGAAAAAAAAAACAGATTTTTTTTATTTAAATAGGATTTTTTTGATAAAATGCTTTTGGAGGAACAAACCTATCTAAAGATATTTTTAATTAAGATACATTATAGCTCAAAGATATCTAATCATGGAATAGGGATTATAAATTCTAATTCTATAGTCTGGGACAATATATTCATGTAATGTTTAAGAAAAGTTTTGTAAATGAGTTCCAATAGTTCATGGACTAGGAACCCAATCTTATGGGGTTCCAGGGGCTTCTGTACAGATTATTTAGGTTAATCTTTTTATCTACCCAATGGGACTCGGTATCTTCTAGACTGAGAACTATCAGATATGCTTTGTTTTGCAGTTCTCAAACTGTGGATTTGTGTCTCCAGAGATAACATGCTCAGCAAAAATGTTTTCAAATAAATAAATAATATATAAAGGTGAGAAATAACAAACCTCACCCTATTGTCCCTCTGCAAATTTGTGTACATAGAGTCAACCCCTTACCTCTCTCTAAAAGTGCAAAGTTTCAAAAAGTTAAATGAATAGAAGATTGTTGGGGGTGGAATAGATCTGGACAAGGAGAAGAAGTCTGGAGATAAATGTGAGAAAAGAGGGACAGGCAGTAGAAACAAAAGTGAAACTATTTGAGCAGCATATTCCATAAGTCTTGAGGTCTATCTGAATGTGGACTTCATTGATTTGAGTTCTACCATACCATTCTCTCACTAGAAGGGAAAACCTATAATTGCATCAGGCAGTAAAAGAGACCCAGTTTGGGAATATTTTAATGAAGTTCCTCTACCTGTGGGTAAGACAGGCATGCGTGCAAAATGCAAACAGTGTAACAAAGAAATGCAATGCCTGGTTGCCCGAATGAAACATCATGAGAAGTGTTCCTTTTCAGGAGGAAGCTGCGTTGACGATGATGAAAGGAACATGTCTGAACATGCAGGATCTTCAGGTTGGTAAACCTTTTTATTTCATACTTCTTTCTTAAGGACTGCCTGTCTTCCTTCTGGACTATTCTTGAATTCTCATGTTTGAGCAAAACATATACACCTCTACCCCGATATAACACTGTCCTCGGGAGCCAAAAAATCTTACGGTGTTATAGGTGAAACCACGTTATATCGAACTTGCTTTGATCCACCGGAGTGCACAGCCCCGCCCCCCTGGAGCGCTGCTTATATCCGAATTCGTGTTATATCGGGTTGCATTATATCGGGGTAGAGGTGTAGTTGTTACTCTATGGTACTATCATTTTAGATGCAGTTGTGATAAAAAATAAATAGCTGAAATAGGCAGATCTTCCTTTTACAATCTCATCTTTAAAGTAGTACTGAGGGTCAGTGAATGCAATGAGTAATACTAAATGAGCTGTATGGTAATAATCATTAAATAACTGCATTGACTTATTTTGTTTAGGAGAATCCATCCTCAACATACAAAATTCTGAAGACTATCCACCTTCAAGATCACCATCATTTTCTATAGTTTCAGAGTTATCTGCCACTGATAGCGTTTCAGTCACATCATATATGTCACATAGCCACAGTATATCACCTGTAGCAAAAAGAAATAAAAAATCTCCATCATCCAGAAACAACCATAGATAAGTTTGTGATAAGAACCAGCAGATTACAAAAAGAGGTAACTGATGACAATATTGCCTGGTTTGTTTATGCAACAAACTCTCCTTTCCATATGATTGAGAACCCACACTTCATTAACATGGTTCAATCATTAAGACCAGGATACAGTTCACCCAAAAGAACAAATGTCGCAGGCAAATAGCTGGATAAAGTGTACAAATGAGAAACTGAGCAGTGTGCAAAAGGTCTAGAGGGTAAAAATTGTTAACCTGAGTCTTGATGGGTGGAGCAATGTCCACAATGATCCTATTGTATGTGCTTGTGTGACAACAGAAGAAGGGAATGTCGTCCTTAAAGAAACAATTGATACATCAGGAAATGCACACACAGAATACTTACAAGAAGTAGCAGTAAAAGCTATAACAAACTGTGAAAAAAAATTCAAATGTCTAGTACGCAGCTTGGTCACAGACAATGCTGCAAATGTATCCAATATGGGAAGAAATCTTTAGAAGAGAGTCCGAAGCTAATAACATACAGTTGCAGTGCTCATTTGATGCACCTCCTAGCCAAAATTTTCAAAATAAATCACTTTAAAAATGTATAGTGTGTACCTTCTAAAAATGAAACCTACATCTATCTCCGAGTTGTGAAGAATACACTTTTATGTAGAAATCCAAGATTAAATCAAGTCTTCCTGACTAGTGATTTAAATCTTTCTGACTAGTGATTTAAATGAAATCGACCCTGATGCTAAATGAGCTGGCATTTGTGGATGCAAGATTAAATTAGTTGTTTGTTGCCAAGTACTTTGAGGACTTTAGACAAAAGCCCCAAAGTAAAATAATTTTTTATAATATGAAATGCACCTAGAACGTGTAAGGATGAAACTTTCAGAAGCAACTACGTGACTTCAAAGCACCAGTCCCATTGCAGCTTGTACTCATAAGTCACTTAGGAGCTTTTGAAAAACCAACACATAATTCTCACGGACACTGTAGGGAATTATCTGTCATTCTTGATAACATTCACGGGTGTCAGTTGCCTACAACTTTCTGTAAAGTTTTCTTCGGGACTTGAAATTTTCCATCTATTTTCTTTTATTTGAAAATCTGAGTTAAATCTGTTCAGCCATTTTTGAGGCCATGTCTACACTAAAAAGGGTTTGCCAGTATAGACACAAGCTTATACAAGAGTTCTTTTGCTGGTATAGGTTATATCAATTCCCCAAACGAAATAAACTATAACAACTGGTGTAACTGTGCCTAAACCAGGGCTTTTTGCAAGTATAAAAATGTCATTTTAAAAAAGTTACACCCCTCTACTGGAAAAGTTTATAGTATAGACCTGCCCTGAGTTATTGGACAATTTCAAGTGTAAGAGTGTAGTTTCTCATCAAGGCTTTTTTCTCTCAACAATGAAAGGACAGTTGCTAGTGGGCTGTCTGCCAACAGGTCCAGATACCCTGCAGGTTTAACAACAATGTGAGCTAAATGTATTAACAGAAATTTTGTAACAGAGCACATGTGCAAGAAGGTTTGGAACAGGAGTCCTGTTCCACACATGTGATGTTACAGTCAGGGAGAGAGAACAAATTTTTCCCTGCCCAATCCTCATTTGGGAAATGCTAGCAAGCAAGGTAGCGTAAATACTGAGAAGAGGGCCAGGAAGGGGGATGGGGCAGGGAGAGTGGAAATGGGGCAGGGAGAGGAAGGGGAAAGGGATAGGACAGGCAGCAGTGGGGAGGAAAGAGCAATGGGGGGGGGGGTGAAGAGCAGGAACTTTGCATGTGGTATCCCCTCAGCAGAAGCAGCTGGGGATCCACTATTAAGCAGGCCCATCGAATCCCCACTCCAATGAGCTCATCCACCACACACCTGGACCTCCCCAAGCCCCCCACACCACACCTGGGACCCCATCCCCCTTGCAGAGCCCCATTTTCCCACACCCAAATCCCCTCTGCTCAGCCCCAAGCACTTTCACCTGGACACCTCACCCCCCCCCCCCCCAGAGTCCCATTGCCCCAGCACCAAGAAGTCCTGAATGAGCACCTGTGCATTCAGATCCCACACACACCTAGATTGGCCCACACAGAACCCTCTCATCCCACCCAGAACCACCCCCGCACTAAGCCCCTCCACACTTGGATCCTGCTAAGCTGAGCCTGCTTGCCCCACACCTGGTACACCTGGCCCCCAGGATGCTTCTGGGGCAGGCCCCAAACCTGTGCTGTGTCACAGTCAGGTGCAGCCTCACCCCCAGAGTCCCTGTCCCGGGAAGGAGGCGCTTGGGGGGCTGCAGGGTGATCGCCCACGTCCATGCAGCCAGTGGCCTGTGCTCCCCACTGTCATGCTGGAGCCACCACGTTTATTTATTGACAAAAATTGCAGATTTTTTAAATATTATGTGCAGAATTTTTGTTTTTTTAGCACAGGATCCCCCCAGGCAGGTACCAGACCCTTCCCTGCCCCACAGCTCGGCATTCCAGCTGTCCATTCAGAACCCCCGCCTGGGGGCGGCAGCTGCTCCACCCCAGAGCCAGCGCTACGGCGAGCCAGGAACACCCGGCTCGCTCAGGGGTACGAGGCGGGGAAGGGCTGAGGCTCCCCATCGCCCGCCCCGCGGGGCTCCCGGGCCCACTGCTAGCTGGGAAGGCCGGCGGCGCTGGCCGCTCGTGGGGAGCTCAGCGCCCTCCGCAGGCCCCAGCCAGACGAGACCCCCCGCCCCCACCGGGCAGCCCGTGCTAGTGACCCGAGGGAGGGAGGCAGGTCACCCCCTACGCCCGGGAGCAGTTACCTTCCCAGGTCACATCGTACAAGTCCGAGACCTTCGCCATCTTGCCGGCGTAACGTCCACCTCTGCGCCCCTGCGCGATCACTCTCTGAGCCTGCGCCCGTGGGCTGCGCACGCGTAATGATGTCTGCTGAAGCCTCTGCCCTGCCTTGGGCTTTGCCCGGGCTCCCCGCGGTTAGGTTAACGGGCGGCGGGATGGGGGAACGTGGGTGCGCAGGAGCGGCAAACAACAGCTGGAGGCAGGGGAAGGGGTGGGGTAGGACTGGAGCTGGGGTGAGGCGCAGGCAGACAGGGGCAGCTGGGGGAACCTCAGCAGAAATAGGGGGTGGGTGGCAGAGGGGCTGTTTTCCCCACCTGGGCAGGACGGTACCCACTTCCCAGGGCTGAGTGCTTACAGGCTCAGCGCAGCCCAGTGCCTGGACAAGACCGGGCTTCTCGATCTGCAAGCATGGATTGAGCTGCTGAAAGAGACTGGGTCCAGTGAAATATTTTACATACACGCACACCCCTTAAAACTCTGATGGCCATACATATTTGTAGGATTAAAAGGATTGGTTATTAGATAATATGCCTGCATAAAGCCTCAGAGTAGCTCGTCTCAGCCGCTGTTCTGCCTGCCTGCATTGGACTGTCTTTTTCTTATAGTCCACTGTAAATGTAGTTTCATGCCTTTAAATTATTTACTTTTTAAAATGTTATTTTTTATTACTCTTCTTATTCTTAGCACTTCATCACTTACCTTCATTAATACTGTGCAGATGGATGACATTGTGCTATTTAACTTAAATTTTAATACTAGATAATCCTTGAACATATTAATAGTTGCTAGTAGCTTCAGCAATCACATCTGACAATATTTCTAGAATAACTCTTCCTGTGTTTTTACTGCAGTTTTGTCATCTACAATTTTTATTTTTATTTTTTTTATAACAAATTTATTCTTTGAGATCATATGACTTCAAGGCTGACTGATTTCCTGGGTTAGTGTCAAAACTTTAGCTTCCTTTGATCTGCCAATGAGGATTGCCTGTGTCAACTGTTATTTTGCCTCCGTATCCATCACCCTAGTGCTTTTTCACATGTCACCATTGTGTGTAGAACTTCATTCCCAGATATTAACTAAAGGCCAGATTTTTAAAGGTTGAAAGCATCTAGATACTTTTAAAAATCCCACCAGTGACCTAAATGCCTTTAGAAATGTGGCCATAAGGGCACTGTACCATCTTGTATGAAACCCTTCTCAAAGCCAAATTTCTACGTAATTTTTACTAAACGAAGTAAAGGCAGATTGAACCACAAGAATTCTAAAATTGACCCCAAAATAATGAAATTTAAAAAAAATAGTTTGGTTAGTTTTTTGTTTTGTTTCTGAGTCTTTAGGGTGCACTAACATCATACTTTTGCTGTTACCTCTCCCAAAGAATCTATATACCTAAAATGGTTGTACATACATATAACATTCAATACTGCTTTGGACTTCCAGAAATATGTGATTTATCACCCTCCTTTTAATTGAAATTGTTTTAAAAAATCCTTATTTCTGTAAGTAATCACCTATCCTGCAAACACTGCAGAGGCAGATTAGGATTTATTGGGCCCTGCTCACAAAGAACATTTTGGCTCCCTATATCTCCACCTGCCCTGGGTGGCATGCCTCAGAGGGAAGGGATATAGGCCAGGGGCTGCTCTCAAGTACCCTGGACCCCCGCCCAGGGCAGGTGGAGGGTCCAGGGCTCCCCACGGTGGCCCAGGTTTCCCGCGTGGCTCTTGCTATGGCCCAGCTTGTGGCCTGGCCAGAGGGTGGGGCCTTGGGGGGAAGAGGAGGGGCAGGAGGTGGTGCCACAGTTCCGGCACCGGTGGCTCCCTCATTTCTACACAGGTTCTGGCACTCCTGCGAGGGCCCCCAAAAGTTGTGACACCCTGGCACCCCAATATACACCATTGTCATGTAATTAGGATATGTTTTGTACAAAGTATGCCTTGTATGGTATCATTCTAAAAGTCTTGACCTGCTAGAAGACAGTAATATCTTGTTGGATTGTATGTGAAGTTATGAAGTTTGGCTATGTATGTGTTACTGAAACATGTGAGGTTGAAAACACCCACAAGCAGCCTTTCAAGTAGAACAGTAAAAAGGCCAAACAATGTTAATGGCTTATTGAGGAAATGCACACAAGCAACAAGGATTGCCCCAAGAACTGTGTATAGTACAAACCTCTCAGAGATAGCACTACACAATGGGAACTGTTTGACCCAGGTCACAGCAAAAGAACTTTCCGCTAAGTGGGAAGAAGATATAAAAGGGGAAAATGACATCATGATGGTACCTCACTCTCCCTACAACAACACACCTGGAAACATCTGAGGGGCAAGGACTGAACTATGGTAAGTGATGGTCCCAGGCTAGAGGGATTTTTATCCTGTGTATGAAAACCTGTTAAAGCCAAGGCAATTTATGCCTTAAGAATCTGCCAGCCTGTTTATCACTCAGGGTGAGAATTTGCTAATTCATATCCCATCTATCTAGTGTGTTAAACTCAGTTTGCGGTTTTGTTTATTTACAAAGGTAATCTGCTTTGATCTGTTTGCTATCACTTATAATCACTTAAAATCTATCTTT
Source organism: Malaclemys terrapin pileata (assembly GCF_027887155.1). Classification (NCBI taxonomy): domain Eukaryota; kingdom Metazoa; phylum Chordata; order Testudines; family Emydidae; genus Malaclemys; species Malaclemys terrapin. The sequence continues at coordinate 32,262,245 of NC_071506.1, forward strand.
TGTAGTTAATAAACTTATTTTTGTTTTGTCTAAAACCAGTGTGTGGAAATTATAACTTGGGGTGGAAAGCTGTTGCATATCTCATTCCACACTGAGGGAGGGGTTGAATTTTATGAGCTTACGCTGTACAGTCCCCTGTGCAGTGCAAGATGGTATAAATTTGGGTTTACACTCCAGAGGGGGGTGCGTGCCTTAGCAACTGGGAGGTGCCTTAGCTGAGCCTTCCCATGCAGAGCTGGTCTCAGCATCTGTGTGTAAAGCTGCAGCTGGGTGTGTCCCTATCTGTGTGCATGCTGGTGAAAGAGCAAGCTTGGAGAGCTTGGCAACTTATCAGCACCACAGTGTGAAAGGGAGCCCAGGCTGGTGGGTGAAGCGGGCTCAGTGGTACCCCAGTTTCAGGTGGCACCTGGGGGGAACCCGTCACACCCGTGCATTAATCTGCCACTGAAACACTGGAGCACATACTTACTTTTCTATTACTTCAATTGTTGCATACACAGATGCTGTTATTCTACCAAATTGTTTATATTTCTAATTGCATATCTTACTTGTATAGCTTTTTATGTATGCTACATATTTTGTTAGGATATATTCTCATTCTGAAAAATTCACAGTTTTGTACTATCAAAAGTCAACGATTTTTAAACATGAATTATTCTGTCACTCCTTTGCATTGGTCTGGGTGGGTGCATAATGGCAAAACTTAAGTGCCTTGTTTCCGCAATGGTTTTATAGAGGGATAGCTAATGCACGTATTAGCTACACAGCAGTAAAAAAAAAAAAACACATTTTCTTAACAGTGAGCACACACACTGTAATGCTGACTCAGAGATGTTTAATGCACCATTATTATTTGTGGCTTGACAGTTCTGCTTATGTCGATAACTGCTCTTTTGCCATCAGAGGTTTTGCATCTGAATGTCTGCAGTCCCCCACTGGAGTGGTTCTCTTGGAAAACTGTTAAAACATTTGTAAACTAAAGGAATTAATAAAGGCTTTCCCCCCTCAATTTCCTTTATTCCTTTCCCCATTACTTACTAAGGGCTTGTCTACATGGTTACCCTGAAGGCCTGAAGTTAATAACCATAAGTTACAATGCCTTATCCCCTGTGTGGACGCTATCGTTCAGAAGTTAAATGTCTTTAATTTAGACAACAGCAGTCAGGGTAACCATAAAAGATAGCAGCAGTTCTTCCCCAAAACACTATTAATCATCAGGCCCTCGACCTATCTTGAACATTTAAAAAATTTTGTATAGTCCAGGTGTAGCCCACGTTTGATTGTTCTCTAAGTCCAAAGAGAAGGAGGGAAGCAGTGGCACACTCATCTTAACTTTCCTAAGAGTTACCCTCTGAAGGAACACCGTTATAGTATTTCACAGGTGTTAGTTTTGGCCTGACAAACTTTCAACACATGGTTTAAGGTTCAAATTTAAGGTGATCTCACTGCTTCTCTCTGCCCTGTGCTGGTCAGGACATCTTTCATGATCAGGAGAATGAAGGTCTAACAGTGTTGTGGTATATCCTGATATGTTTATAGAGGATGTTGGCCTACCTGTACAGTGATCCCCACTATAAGTAATGTATAGAATTGGTGGCACTTTTTTCTATTCGAATTAACCAATTGATCCACATTTTTGGTGACGTAAACTATAAAGTGTCCTCTTTGATCTTAGCCTCTACCTGTATGCTCACCATACATGATGTAAACCTTATCTTTTACTAATTATGTGCCTCCAGGAAAATTTGATTTGCCAACACCACATTGTCTCTTATACTTTTCTTACATTTTGATGGTAATATTAATGAGTTCATCATTGCGATATTCACAAAGGTGTGAGGACACAGTCCTGTAGGCTGCAGCAGAAACGTTTTTGGGTCTCTTAGAACATTGTGATGTTGTGTCTCAGCACACGTGCTGAGTACAGGGCTGATCACCTGGCCCAGAAACATCCAGAATTAGGGTATAGGACAGGGGTTCTCAAACTTGGGGTCAGGACCCCTCAGGGGGTTGCAAGATTATTACATGGGGGGCCATGCGCTGTCAACCTCCACCCCAAACCTGCTTTGCCTCCAGCATTTATAATGGTGTTAAATATTTATATGGGGGGGTCACACTCAGAGGCTTGCTATGTGAAAGGGGTCACCAGTAAAAAAGTTTGAGAGCCACTGGTGTAGGATCACCTGACCCAGAAATAGGGTGTGGCAGCTATTAGACATATTCTATATATTTCACTCAGAAGCAGCATGGGATGTTTTCATTGCCTGGCAGACCATTCCATGTTTATTCACCTGATAGCTGAGCCAATCAGTCCTCAGTGGGGGAAATGTTATAAATACAACTTTAAGGCAGCCATGTGACATCAGTGGCTGATCAATGCAAGAGCAAGCACATCTGCTCTGAGGGATGGTTTGGTAACAACACTGAAAAGTGTTTTGAAAAGAAGGAGGATGCTGACATCCTTATCAAGATCTGGAGAAGCCAGGTGCATCCACTACATATTATAGCACATTATAAGGTATGTCTATACTACAACTGGAAGCAAACCTCTGAGCCTGGGTCCACAGACTGGTGGTAGCAGGGCTTGCTCTAGCGCACCAAAAATAGCTGTGTAGACATTGTTTTGAGGTTGCAGATTAGGCTGGAGCTCAGGTTCTCAAGCCTGGTGGTGACTTGAGAACTCTGCACCTAATTGTCGGAGGGGTGGGCTTTGGACAGAACTCTCATCAGCATCTCCCATTGTCTCGCTTAAGTGGCTCCCACTAGAATGCTGGCTTTTGTGAATCTAAGCTTAGGTATCTAGCTCTCTCCATTCACTGTATAGGGATCCTAGATGCCTAACTCAGGATTTGTGAATTGCAAGTGTTGTTACTGATCTTTCTAGACACCTAAAAGTTAGGTGTTGCAACGCTCAACAGCGCAATGCCTACGTGCCTTTGTGAATCTAGCCTTTGGGCATTTTGCTTACTGCTAAAAAAGGTTGGTGGGAAGTTGTTGTTCTTTTACCTCAGGATAACTCAGGTGCATGAGCTATTGCCTATTATAAGCTAAAAACGCAGTGAGAACAAGGCACTGTAGTGGTAACAGTGAGGGAAAGGCCAGAGAAAATGTCTCTGAAATAAGATCAGAGCACGATGCATTCACATGTGTGCCAAAGTGCAGAAGTGCAAATTTTGTACTGAAAACTTGTTTAGTATGTATAACAGTGACCATGGGGGAAATCTGTATAAGGAACAGTGGTAGATTTTCTGCCTACTAGCTTGTGTTTAATAAGTTTTCCAAATACTCTTTACAATGCTTTACGCTATTTTCTGTGTTTTAAATGTTTGTTTCGTATAGAAACTGTATGGCCTAATCTATACTAGAAAGAGACGAATAAAAAAATAACACCTTTGTGATGGATTTTACATACATAGCCCTGAGGTTTAACACGGTAGAATTCTTTTTCCAAATTACAAAAGAACTATTATTTGTGTCCAAATAGAGTTTTCACAATGGTAGCCAATAGTGATGGTAGTTCCCACATCCATCACAAATAGCTGCCCCTTGGCCCAGAGGATGTGGAAAGGTAAAGACAGTGAGCACTTAGGATAGAGTGGAGAGTAAAGATAGCCTAGCTCTGATCCAACACCTAAATTAATACTTTGCCTCAGTTATTAATAAGGGTAATGAGGAACTTGGGGGCAGTGGCATGGTTTGGGAACAATGATATGGAAATAGAAATTACCACAGCTAAGATGGAAGCCAAGCTCAAACAGCTTAATGGGACCAAATTGAAGGGTCCAGATAATATCAGATAAGGGACAGATATCTCTGTCCAAGAATATTAAAGGAAATGGCACATGAAATTGCAGGCACAATAGCAATGATTTTTAATGAATCTGTAAACTTCGGGGTCATACCCGATGACTCGAGAACTGTAAATATAGTATCCATTTTTAAGAAAGAGGAAAAAAAGTGATCTAGGAAACTACAGGCCCATTGGTTTGACCTCAGTTGTATGCAAGGTCTTAGAACAAATTTAGAAAGCAGGAGTAATTAATGACATAGCAGTAACAGCAATTGGGATAAAATACAACATGTTTTTACAAAAGGTAAATCATGCCAGACCAACCTGATCTTTTTCTTTGAGACAATAACTGATTTTTTAGACAAAGGAAATGTAGTAGATCTAATCTACCTGGATTTTAGTAAAGTTTTGATACAGTTCCACATGGGAAATTATTAGTTACATTGGAGAAGATGGGAATTAATATGAGAATTGATAGGTGGGTACGGAACTGGTTAAAGGGAAGAATACAATAGGTCATGCTGAAAGGTGTCAGGCTGGAAGGAAGTTACTAGTGAAGTTCGTCAAGGATCTGTCTTGGGACCAGTCTTATTTAACATTTTCATTAATGACCTTGGCACAAAAAGGTGGGATTGTGCTAATAAAATTTGCAGATGACACAAAGTTGGGAGATATTGCCAATATGGAGGAGGGCCAGAATATCATGGAAGATGTTTTGGATGACCTGAAAAACTGGAGTAATAGAAATAGGATGAAATGTAATAGTGCAAAGTGCAAGGTCATGCACTTAGGGACTAAACAAAATCTTTGCTATTTGCTGCTGATGTATTAGTTCTTAGCAACAGAGGAATAGAAAGACCTGGGTGTCTTGGTCAGTCACAGGATGACTATGAGCCACCATGTGATGTGGCTTTGAAAAAGCCTAACACAATCCTAGGATGCATCAAATGAGGTATTTCCAGATGCCTCGCTTGATGCATACTAGGATTGAAGATAGGAAGTGTTATTTCCATTATACAAGACATTGGTGAGACCTCATCTGGAATCTGTGTTCAGTTCTGGCCTCCCATGTTTAAGAAAGTTGACTTCAAACTAGAACAGGGGCAAAGAAAGACAACTAGGATGATCAGAGGAATAGAAAAACTACCTTACCAGAGGAGACTTAAGGAAGCTTGGCTTGTTTAGCTTAACAAAATGATGGATATGGGGACATATTGCTCTCTATCAATACATCAGAGGGATAAATACCAGGAAGGAAGAGGAGTTATTTAAGTTAAGGGCCAATGTTGGCCCAAGATCAACTGGCTATAAACTGGCCATTAATAGGTTTAGGCTTGAAATTAGGCAAAGGTTTCTAACCATCAGAGGAATGAAGTTCTGGAACAGCCTTCCAAGCGGAGTAGTAGGGGCAAAACACCTAACTTGTTTTAAGGCTGAGCTTGATATGGAGGGAATGGTATGATGAGATTGCCTACAATGACATATGGACCATCCACAACTACTATTAGCAAATATCTCCAGCGGCTGGAGATGGGACACTAGATGGGGAGGACTACACAGAATTCTTTCCCAGGTGTCTGGCTGGTGGGTCTTGCCAACATGCTCAAGGGCTAAATGATCACCATATCTGGGATCTGGAAGGAATTTTCCCCCAAGTCAGATTGACAAAGATCCTGGGATTTTTTTTACCTTCCTCTGCAGCAGGGGCACGGGTCACTTGCTGGTTTGACCTAGAGTAAATGATGGATTCTCTGTAACTTGAAATCTTTAAATTGTGATTTGAAGACTTCATTAACTCAGCCAGAGGTTAGGGATGTATTATATGAGTGGATGGGAGAGGTTCTGTGGCCTATGACATGCAGGAGATCAGACAAGATGATCATGATGGTCCCTTCTGACCTTGAAGTCTATGACCAAGTTATGACTAAGCAGCAAAAGAGAATTCCTAGATGTCAGTAACTGCTACCAGCAGCAGATTGTGCTGGCTTATAACAGCCCGGCTCACGTTATTCTTGGTCCTGCGGTGAAAGGGACTGGGATAGCCCTCATTGGAGGATAGTGCCAGGCAGGGCCCATGTAGACCAACAGGTGGGCTGCTCAGTCATGGCACTGGGCTTGGGGTTCAGAGCTGCTCTAGGAAATGGGAAGGGGTAGCAGTAGGGATTATTGAAAATGAGATGTGAGACAATCACAAATTCACACCCAGCAGCACTCTGCCCCCCTGTACAATCACACACCCACACCCAACCCCCTGCACAACCACAGCCAGCTCCATATACAATTATACACACAACACAGTCACACCCACAGGCCCCTCTGCACAGTCACACCTCATGTAAAATGTCCCCCAACCACCTTTCACCATCATACATACCTCACCTCTTCACAGTCACACACACACACAAAGCCCTACAATATCATCCCAACTTCCCTGAAAAATCACACATACATCTCAGGCCAAATCATCCCACAACACATACACTGTATTGCTTTGCATAATTACACTGCAAAAAAACACACTGAAAAAAAAATCACACTCACACAACTGTAGAGTGCACTTCTAGTTTGCAAATGTATGCAAAATCTCTCACAGACACAAATTTGATTTGCGAGTGAAGTCTTTAAAGCTGCCTTAAAATTAATCCACAATTAAATGAGACTGGTCAGGTCTGGATAATTGAAAAGAAAAAAGTGAAAGTCTGATAAGTCCCTATCAGATGTCTCTGCTTTGCTTCAAGAATGAAATAGTTACAGTGAGACGGGAGAAATCATTGACTTTTCCAGTTTGGCCTATTTGACCTAACCTCAGTTAGAAAGATCTGGTTTTACTCATTAAATGTGTACAGATTACGAGGTACCTACTAATCTAGTTTCTTCTTTTAGTATTAGGCATTCTGCTTTAGCCCATCACCAGTGTGACTCTGTCATCCAAGTATCAGAGGGGCAGCCGTGTTAGTCTGGATCTGTAAAAAGCAACAGAGAGTCCTGTGGCACCTTTAAGACTAACAGATGTATTCACCCATGAAAGCTTAAGCTCCAATACATCTGTTAGTCTTAAAGGTGCCACAGGACTCTCTGTCATCCAAGCATCCTTACATATGAACTGCCTGTGACTAAGATAAAAGCAGAGAGATCAGAGAGAGGAGATTGTGGTAGGATCTGCAACTTCTCAAAGGTCAGGCCTACAAAAGCATTTTTCTTAAAATCTTCCATTGTTGCAGTAGGACATAGCAGCTCCACCAGTAGTAGCAAAGGTGAAAGCTCTACTGCAGAGCAATCCCCGCTGTTTTAACGCTTGGATTATCTAACTGTGCTTGTCATAGAGATCATGAAAAAACTGCCCCACATGGTGACATTCACATTCATATCACAAACATCGACAGCCCTGTTGGTTAAGCTTCAGGTAAACACTTCAAGCACAACATTCTAATCCTATTGAAGTCAGTTGGAGTTTTGCCATTGACTTCAATGGACCAGGATTTCATCCATTTTTTTTTCAGTTTCAGGTTGATTTGGCCTATGTTAGTTGATCTGGGTTACAGTAGCATTGGTAGGGTACTGGACTGTCACTCAGGAGAGCTGGGTTCTATTTCCTGGTCTGCTATGTGATCTTGGGCAAGTCACTTTGCCTCTTTGTGCTTCTCTTTCCTGTCTCACCTTTCTTCTATCTTATCTCTTTAGATTGTAAGCTCTTCAGGGCACAGACTGTCTCTCACCACGTGTAAGTGCAGCACCTAGCCCAATGGGGTCCCAATTTTGGTTAGGGCCTCCAGGCACTATTGTAATGCAAATAAGAAATAATAACAGTAGAGCTTAAAGAGGCACTATCATCTTAAAAGTCCATGATTAAGATTTTCAGAAATGATTAGGGATTTTTGGTGCCCAACTTGAGACACCTTCAAGGAGCCTGATTTGTTTAAAATGCCACACAGAAGTATAAGCTTCCTAACACTGTCTCACAAATATTCCTCAACTCTGATCTGAAGAGATCTCCTCCAGGAATTAGTATATATTTCAGGCTCTATCCTCCAAATCAAGCCTTAGTCTCTGTCAATACATTTACCAGTTATTGCCAAATTACGTTTTACTCGGTACAAATTATGTTGTTCATTCTGAACTGGACTGAGACCACCAATTGTTTTTACACAGTCTGTCAAACAGAAATTAGATGGTCAGGATTTTGGCCACTAATGGACCTGAACTAGAATTGAAACTGATGGCCTGAAGGTGAGAGCATCTACATACCATATTTGCACTTCCCCCATAGGGTTATATACCTTCCTCTGAAGCCACTGACAGGAGATAGGATACTGAATTAGAAGGGCCATTGGTCTGATCTGGTACAGCAGATCCATCTTTCCAGCTATTTTTATGTCCCCAATATCCATAGTATCTGAGCACTGCAACAACATTCATGGATTTATCCTCAAAGAACTCCTGTGAGGTAGAGAAGTATTGTCCATTTTTACAGAGAGGGAACTGAAGCACAGAATGTTTAAATAACTTGCCCAAAGTCACATGAAAATTCTGTGGTAACACTGGAACTTGAACCAATCCTTCCTCGGTTTTCCTATGTCCTTATTGTGGAAGACAGAATCTGTGTCACAGAAGCACACTCATATAGAGCAGGGAATTCCAAATCTTTATTGATACAATATCCAGGTGTAGGAGATAACCATTGTTATAGCTGGAAACACAGACATATGTTTTATGTCCTTTTTCTTCTTGGAAAGTGAAACCGTTAAGGAATTGCTCACTAAGGCTGAGCAGTTCTGTCAGTTACCTTTTTCTTTCTAGATTTAAACTGGATTGTTGACAACAGTTTAAAATATTGTTCTAGAAATGCTACTGCCATTGTAAAATTTGGTTTCTGTGTTTTGCTGTTGTATGTTCTTTTGTGCCAAACATCAGCAAGAAAGTAAACACAAAACATTAATCTTATCAGCACTTACCCATGATCCTAGCTGCAAGTTGTTTGCAGTTATGAATGATTCTTAAAAACTGAATGAAGCTCGCTTTAAGCTTTTTGTAGTCACCACAATTAATTCTAACAGTTACCAAATGAAAATAAATGAAAAACCATGCACAAAAATCTCATTACAAATGATTCTGTTTTTCATTATAAATGCTTTTTGTCAGCAGACTCTGACTTAGCAGCCTCTGGATAATAATTCAGTCAGAATTAGAGATCAGAGAAATGACGCATACCAAGGAGGGAGAGTTCAAGTACAGCTGCCTTAATTACAACCTACCCATAAACCCAAGCAAGCGACCATGCTGCCTGATGCTGAGTGTTCCACTGAGAGCTGTGCATGTTCATCACCTATCAAGATTGGACATTAGGAAAAAGTTCCTAACTGTCAGGGTGGTTAAACACTGGAACAAATTGCCTAGGGAGGTTGTGGAATCTCCGTCTCTGGAGATATTTAAGGGTAGGTTAGATAAATGTCTACTAGGGATGGTCTAGGCAGTATTTGGTCCTGCCATGCGGGCAGGGGACTGGACTCGATGACCTCTCGAGGTCCCTTCCAGTCCTAGAATCTATGAATCTATAAGATTAAGCACCTGCTTTAGTATCCTAATGTGATCATTTTTGTATTCGTGATGGTGACTGTATCACTGACAAGGGTGATGAGAGAGATAGGGTACAGGAAACAGCTCTGATATAGCTGTCGAGTAAGGAGGAATGTGGCAGTGGCATTGTACACTGTGCAGAAATTAAATTGTAATGTGGCCTTGACTTATTTGTGAGCTAACTAAAAACACTAATTCCTTTGTAAGAGGTAGCCATTTTTTTTTTGTTTCCCTTGTAAAGGGGGGAAAAGTCTGCTCTAATTATGGAGTATGTACAGATACAGCTAAATCAGGTAGTCAGGGCCGGATTAACGCAGGGACTTTAGGGGCTGCAGTCCAGGGCCATGGCCTAAGGGGGCCATGGCGCAGCAGGGCTCAGGCAGGCTGCCTGCATGCAGTGGTCCCATGCCACTCATGGAAGCAGCTAGCTGCTGTTATGTCTCTGCAGCCCCTGGCAGGCGGCGACTGGCAAGGAGGCTCCACATGCTGCCCCCGCCCCCAGAGCTCCCATTGGCCGGTTCCCAGCCAATGGGAGCTGTGGGGACGGCACTTGTGGGCAGCGCATGGCAACACACTGTCCCCCTCCCCTCAGGGGTGCGCAAAGACGTGTCAGCAGCCGGCTGCTTCCGGGAGTGGTGTGGCGTTATGGCAGGCAGACAGCCTGCCTGAGCCCTGCTGCACCGCCGGCCAGGAGCTGCCTGTGGTAAATGCCTCCTGGTCGGAGCTGACACCTCACACCCCCTCCTGCACCCCAACCCCCTGCCCCAGGTCAGAATTCTCTCCTGCACCGAAACTCCCTCCCAGAACCCGCACCCCTCTCCTGCATCCCAACACTCTGCCCCAGCCTGGAGCCCCCTCCTGCATCCAAATTCCCTCCCAGAAATAAACTAATATAACAGCTGTTCTAAGGTAAGAAGTAGACTATTTTGAATTAACTTAACCATATTCTATATGTTTTAAGACCGAATGGCTTTATGTTAATTAAAATGCAAGTTTAGTATAGCATTAATAGCCTCGATGCCATAATTGTGATCATTTTGTTTTAAATTAGGAAAAAGACTTGTATACAGGGGCCCCACAAAATCTAATAGCCATGGGCCCACAGGAGAGTTAATCCAGCCTGCAGGTGGTGTTACGATGGTAGACATGAACACAAATGTTCAGTAGGGGGACAGTTAGCTAGTGGTCAACACTGAAGATTTCCCATTCATGAAGAATTTTGGTCACATGACTGATGCACACCATGCTAAAATGCAACTTCGCGTATAGCCTGATACTAAGAGTCATTGAGCACTTCTTACAGTTGGGTCCTTAAACATTAACCAGTACGTAGAGACATTATTTCATTCACACTTTCCCTGCATGGTAGAGATGTATTTTAAAAACAAGCAAATAAGGAAAAAGAATGATAAGGAAGGGCAAATAAAGTCAAAGGAACACATTAAAAAGCATGCTTTTTATGTTTTGACAAAGCATTCCACAGTTATCAGACTAAAGATGGTTGAACAATGGCAAATAAAATTGTGTAAAACATCTTGAAAAATTCTTGGGTTTTTGTTGAATTTTTGAAAAATTTTGACTAGCAGTAACTGGAAGTGATAACAGAGGGATAGATCATGCCCTGTAGCAATAAAGCCTTGGTAGGAGCTAAGGGGAAAAACATCTCCTTTTATGGAGATCGCCCCATTGGAATCAGCCACTAGGCCTGACCCCAAACTTGGAAGATCCCCAGGGATCTGTGCAGCACCCATGGCAACAGCGGGGTGCCAGGGCATTCTTCGCAGAGACCCTATTCAGTGAGGATGTGGGAAGTCACTATTACTGCCTATGCTTCCCTACCAGCTGTATGACCCCCCACACACCCTGGCAATAGAATTCCAGCACAGGGCTATATCTTAGATCCTGAGATTCCTAGTGACAGAATCATTTACCTTGGTCAGAGATAAGGTGTTGTGTTGTGAAGTAATATGCATTGCTTTATACCTGATAAGAAAAATGGACAAGATCATCAGATGGTGTAAGCTGGCATATTCCATTGAAGTCAATAGAATTACATTGATTGACACCAGTCCAGGGTCCTGCCTAGTGTGAGCCATCATTACAATGCTGCCACATAGAAACCTTAACTGTTTTTAAAATATTTTTTTGGCTATTGGAATTTAAATATTGCATACACCAACATGTTATAAATTCAGGGCCAGATTCTACCATCCTTCCTTACAGTGAGTAGTACCTTACTCTTTGAATAGTCCTTTTGATTTCAATTGGGGTAATCACAGAGTAAGGCACTACTCAAGGTGAGTAAGGGTGGGAGAAGATGGTCCTCAGTGGATGTAATCTTGCAGTCCACTCAGAACTCCCAGTGAAATCGAGGGGCGTTTGGATTGAAAAAGGCAGACAGGATCTGGCCCTGTACATGTATAACAGAATCTTTAGCCATCAGCCAGGGCCAGCTCCAGGCACCAGCTTGGCAAGCAGGTGCTTGGGGCGGCTACTCCGGAGAGGGGTGTCAGGTCCAGCTATTTGGTGGCAATTCGGCGGACGGTCCCTCACTCCCGCTCGGAGCGAAGGACCTTCCACCAAATTTTTTTTTTTGGCTGCTTGGGGCCGCCAAAACCCTGGAGCTGGCCCTGCCATCAGCACCACAAGATGGCTGCTCAGATTAATAGCTGTTACATCTTTCCCTCAATTGCAGAGTAGTTGTAAAATGAGAAGCAGCAAAGCATTATTACAGCAAATTAAAGTTTCAACAACATTATTTTTAAGGTATCACTGTAAAAAAATTAATTAAATGGAAAAAGAACAAGAGCTTATTTCACTACATGTACCGCAAACAATTTCCGGAGTAAAAATCTGCATAAGCTGTCAAAAAAGTAGCTACTCTTACCTCACCATACAAAGTATGGGGTAACTGAATCATTTATTCTGTGCTGAGCAGCTCAGCCGGCGGTTCGCAAGGAAAATTTTTGATCTCTGGAAATAAGAATGAAAGAAAGTGTTTCTGCTGGTGAAGGGAATTTATCATCAACTTTAATATTATCTTTCATTTTACTCTTTGATGTGTTTATTTTGGTTTAAGGCTTACTGACAGTTGAGGTTAAAATGTTTTACAATCTGATGACAAATCTAATAAAGATGATCTCATGAAATAGTTGATATTCACTGATGTATTGAAAAGATCCACAGATAACACATGTGGAGTTTGGCTTGTTTTGAATTTAGTCAATTTGGTCCTGGTGTTAATAAAGCTCAGTTTCTATTTTCTGCTAGTATGCACAATGTTTAATTGCAAGCAGAGTAAAATATATATTTTGTCAGTAAATTAAAAGCAGGAGTTATCTTTTTTGAAACTTTTAACATTCAGTCATTTGGAGTGACAGCACATCCTTTCTATGTCACAGAACATTTATATTGCACATTTTTGGTATGAAGAGAGAGCTTGGTGTACACTAGCATGATTGATTTGTTAGAATTGTTTCAAAGGATCATTCAGAGGATTTTCATATTTTGCTCAGAGGTGAGTCTGACATATTGAAAACATTTCACGCACCAGTAAAAGAAGGGAATGGTGCGTTCAGCTATTTGCAAGCCGTGCACACAGCATCAAATGGCCCAACATGCAGTAAAGTGGTCAAATACTTTTTGGACATGTGCTTTATTACATCAGTGTCATGGCACATTGCTTGATGTCAGTAAAAAAGAAAATCAACACATGAAACTGTGAGTGCCTTGTTTGAGTCAGAATTGCTTGTGTAACCCTTCCTTTGCAATGTCCATAGCTTTTAATGTTTGCATTTTTATGGATGCATTCAATGATACATCTTCTCTTGAACTGCTATTAGCAAACTTAACTGAAACTGAACTGAGTTTTTGCTTTGGAATAAATACTTAATATCCTATGTCATATTTAATAGGAATTTATGTTTCACTATTGTCTATTTTACTTTCCCATGTCCCTATTTTGCATCTTTATTCCTTATATGAATTACATTCATTTGTGTTGGCAGGGCCTGCCCAAAAGTCTGTGTACCACTATAGTAGTACAAAAGTCCAATTGATGTTTAATAGAAGTTGTGTCAAAGTGTCTATTACATTTCTGAGTAAAGACTTCAGGATTTGGACCATAGTTACAGCTGAAATTTTTTTCCATTATAAGTCCCTGTTTTCAGCTGAATGTAACTTTCTCATTCCTCCTCTATCCCCATTGCGGTTGAATTTTTCATTGCTTGGTTCTAGCCCAAAAGTGATTAATTTCCATTTCTTCTCCTTTGTCTTCTTTATTTGAGGAAATTCTATTCAAGTAATTTTCAGCTAAGAAGAACATGCTTCCCCTTTTATTAAATTCTAATCATGCTTTTTTTTACGTCACAACTACAGCAAACCAGGCTGAAGTTTGAAAGTTGAGATGCCCTTGCTAAGTGTGGGTGGGCAAGGGAATAAAAATAAGTTACATGTGACTGAACATCCTTTCTGGGCATGCTTACTGGCAGGGCCGGCTCCAGGCACCAGCTTAGCAAGCAGGTGCTTGGGGCGGCCAATTCAAAGGGGCGGCACTCCGTCCGGGTGGCGGGTCCATCATTCCCTCTCTTCCTCTTTGAGCTGCCGCTGAATTGCCGCCAAAGAGGAAGAGAGGGAGGACCTGCCGCCGAACTGCCGCAGAAGAAGCGGCGCGGTTGAGCGGCTGCCAAAGTGCCGCCAATCAGCTTTTTTGTTTTGTTTGTTGTTTGTTGTTTGTTGCTTGGGGCGGCAGAAAAGCTGGAGCTGGCCCTGCTTACTGGGCAGCTGTGAGGACTTCTATGCAGAGTCCAATGAAGCCCCTCCTCACTGAGACCACACGTTTTCTTTCTGCTCAGCCTGACAGGTCCAAGACTGCTGCTCTTAGGATGCTGTGGGGAAATGTCTGTATGAAGATTGTAAATGCCTCATTAAAACGACACAACGAAATCCTCAAAAAAAAGTAACCTAGTCTTATCAGGGAGAGGAGAAAAAATTACAGGAGCTGAATGCAATATTAATAAAACACTGAGGGTACAGTCAACATTTTAAAAGGTCAGTAAATGCAAGCGATAATATTCCTACATCTCTGTTTTAACTCAGCCTCATTGCAAACGCTGTATATTTTATTATATATAATGTAACAACATCAATAAACAAATATATCAGGTTACTCATTTTACAAGGAAAACTGAAACAAATGCATGACAACATTAATAGTGTGGTAGGAACATTCACTTTTCCACTTCCTTTTTCAATTTCAACTGTTCCATCTTAATGTTGTATAGCTGTTGTTTTTTGCAGTTATTTATTCACTTCAGTTATAGGTTTTATGAAATATTTACTGGATATTTGTACTTTGTAGCAGTTCCCTATCATAGCAATATTGTTTTTTTCCTACACTTTCACTCTCTCCTAGATTATTTGGATCTTTCTTCCCACCACCAGATTTCCAGATTCCCCAGCTATCCTTTCAGCAGCATTTTGTGGCCCAGCAGACAATTCCAGCTTTCACAGAAGCTTAATTTGATGCTCATGGCCATCAGCCCTATTGAAGACAATGGGTCTCATTATGTTCATAGACATAAGCACCTCCATAAGAGTTTGCAGGACTGGGACCTAAATTTGGAATATTATACAGCTCCTCATTTTGTTTGCACACAAGAAAGCAAGTTTAATATGTCTGAAAGGACCAGAAACTTATGAAAAGGAAGGTGGTTTTCTGAGGAGAGGAGATAATTAAAAACGGTCACATAGTCACTCTTAATATCTTATGGGGACTATGCAAATCTTTCAGCTGTGATTAGCTATTCTATTCTCTCTGCTAGGATTGGCTCCAGTAGTCAGAATGTTGAGGTTTTCGTTCCATTGGGCTGAATAAAAGGGAAACAAAATGAAAGAAACAAGGCTGTCAAACTACTGAAAGGGAAAATGCTTTAAAGATACTTTTAAACCCGTTTGGCTTATTTCCTTGCTTCAGGCCTGATGCAACTCCTGTTGAAGTCAATGGAGTTTTGTCACTGACTTCAGTGACAGTATAATTGTGCCCTTCCTTATATACCTCTGCCCCACCATCTCATCATTCATTGTAGGCCAGGAACGCTTTTGTTCAACAATATATATTCGGTTTTCCATTGGGAGAATCCCAGCCACTCCATTCCAGTTTAGTTTTGAAACAAAATCTAACCAGATTAATAGAAATATAGGGCTAGAATGGACCTTGAGAGGTTATCTAGTCCACCTCCCTCACTGATGCCAGATTAAGTATACCAGGACCATTTCTGATTGGTGTTTGTCTCACCTGCATTTAAAAACCTCCAGTGATGGGCATTCCACAACCTCTCTAAGTAACCTGTTCCAGTGCCTAACTATCATAGTTAGAAAATTTTCCCTACTATCTAAATATATTACCATTTGTCTGGGTAGAAGAACCTTGCAGAAGGAAAAGAAGTGTGAAAAGGAGAACAGAGAGAGAGAGAGAGAGAGAGGAAGGACAGTTAGGAGGAATAGAAAGGGAGATGAAAGGGAGAAGGGCTAAAATAAACAATCTTTCATCCCTTTCAAAGCTCAGTTTTTTATTGAAAGATTTTTCCTTCTTTTTAATTTACAATATTAATATTGGATCTGATGAAAATGGAAGAAATTTTCTTGGAAAAAAATGTATTTCAAATTTCAAAGTTTCAGAATTTTGGGGCTAGAGTAAAAGCTGCCCACAAAACAATAACAAAAAGTGGGAAAGATTTTTGAAAAAAAAAAATTCATCAAAAGCTTTGCACTTAACTTTAAACATGTGCTTTTGTCCCATTGAGGTCAAATTGTAGTCAATGAGACTTAAAAGTGTGCTTGAAATTAAGTGCTTTGCTGAACTGGGCTCTACATCAGGTTAAGAATTCAACACAAGAATAACATCAGACCAGGTGAATAGAGGCAGGAAGCACTTTAACTTATTTGCCTATTTACATTTAGTGATAACTTCAAAATTAACTTAATAAAGAGCACTGAAAAGCAGTGGTTCAATTATGGAACAGGTGATTGGTCGCTGCAAGTCATTATAATCTAATCACTGTTGAGTGGCCTCTGTTAAATGAATTGATAGGCCATGTGATTTAGGAGGCTAAGTTCCCTAAGTTATAGTTTCATAAGCTATTTAGGCATTTAGGACCCTATGTCCCATTAACTTTAAATGATAGTTAGGCCCCAAAGCAATTTAAATGAACAGTAAAATTTTCTAAATTGCCTATTTCGGTCAGGTGTTCATGGCACGGAACTCACCACCACAGTAGGCACACAGCAGTACTCTTTTTGACAATTTCAGCAAGGAGAACAAGAACTGAATGAACATGGAGACTGACTTACCCTCCCATTCCTAGAATCACCATTCCAGGTCAGGGTTAAGGCACATTTAACTTGATTAAGTGCTGAGCACCCAGAAATTCCATTGAAGTCAGTGGAAGCTGCAAGTGGTCAGCATCTTTGAAAGTCAAGCCAATTGGTGGTCCAAGTGAGGTGGAATCTTGCACTGCTGATGCCAGTGGTATATCTTTTCTGTGGACAAATATGGGACTTCAGTCTCCTAGGGGGGCAATTAACCACTTTTCATTAACAATATATGAATCAAAACCAAAACCACTGGTAATTTCCAAGGAAAGACCATGGTCAACATTTTCAAAAACAGGACCCTAAAGTTAAGCACCTATTAAGTGCATGATTTTCCAATGTGCTGAACACCTAATAGCTCCCATTGAGGTTCCATTCAGTTGTTGGGTGAGTGTTCAGCTCTTTTGAAAATAAGACCACTTGTACTGAGCACAAATCATGCGACTACTCATTTGCTTAAATGCTTTGCTAAACTGGGTTGGCATGCTCATCACCTTGCAGGAGTGAGTCCATATTTAGGTGCCTATTAAGTATTATTTGTATAGCAACAATACCTAGAAGCCTCAGTCACGAACCAGGACCCCACTGTGCAAGGCACTGTACAAACACCGAACAAAAAGGTGTCCCCGTACTTGGGCTCCTCTTTCCGAAAATCTTGGCTAGTATTACCAACGAGATTTGTAATGAATACAAATGGAGTTTCCAAAATATTCTGCCCATGAAAAATTGAGGTTGCAGACACATTTTATTTTCATTGGAAGTGATCACAGATTTGTAAGTGAACAATGCTTAGTGTGTGTTCATCTGGCTAGCCGGCACCACTTGCCTTGTAAGATCTTATGTGTCCTATCACAGAAGTAGGTTGGGTTCTGCTGTGGGCAAATCCTGCAGATAATCCTCCCTGCCTTCCACAGCTGCTGTTTTAAGGGAAATGAAAACATTGTGTGGATTCCATGAATTACAACGATATAATCAAACAACCACGAAAAGCATTAAAAATTAAATGCAGCTCTACCTTGAGTTTCATTTTCTTTTCAGAAGGTCCCCATAGTATTGTCTGCATTGGTATTAACCAACCGCAAATAACCTTATCGAGCTATTACAAGCTGCATTTCTCTCTGTCTGACAATGATGACCCAGCTGCATCGTCTAAAGATGTCAGTTAAAAAGTAAAAACAGGCTATTACAAACGACCCAGTGAATACTCTTTTCCTGTTACAAATTCTGCATTAAAACTAAGTAATTACTTGGCTGCAGTGATACTTTGTCCCTGGAACAATAAGCTTGCAGACATTTAGCAACAGCAGATTACAATAATGTTTTCATATGGGTTTGATATTGGATGTTGTTAAAATAAATCACTGAGTCTAGACTGTAATTTAATGACAATTACTATAAACTGTTTCATGTGTTTTGCTTCAAATAAAGGTGAATGCATTAGATTGTCCTCAAAGGGAAGGAGGTTAATTCTGATTCCTCTCATTGTAACTGTAAGAACTGATTTGAAAGAAAAGTATAAACAGGATAATTTTTAGAACCATACAAAACCTCCCTTAATATACTAGTACTTTACACTCATCAGGATGTCAAAGTGCTTTGTAAACTCTCAATTAATTACCCCATCACTGCTGTGAGTTGGTCAATATTATTATATCCATTTCACAAATGGGTAAACTGAGGAGAAAGCATTTACCCAACAACACACAGCAAGTCAGTTGCACAGCTGGAAATAGAACCCAATGGGCAACTGCTTAGCTAGTGTAAATTGTCACTCATGTCAATGGAGCTATGGCAATTTATACCAACTGATGTTCTGACTGTCCCCAGCAGTCCTGAGTCCCAGCCCCCTGTTTGAATAATTAGGCAAAATAAATTCTTTGAGTTTCTATGGAAACCTTCACTTTATGACTGACTTGCCAAGATTTTTTTTCACAGAAGAACAGAAAGTTGCCATTTTAAAGTTAATATTTCCAGATTTGACAAGTATTTTCCTTGTTTATTAGTAGTTAGAATACAATGTCAGAATCTATGAAACCCTTCACTGTAGGCTCATTCAAAAAAGACCAAGCTAATTATGTGTAGGAAACATATGATTGCACTACAAAGAATTCAACATAATATTATGCTAAGTAAACAGACCAAGCTCTCAAAAGTGAAAGAATACATTTCAATTCTCAATAAAGTTCTGATTTCCTTTAATTCCTCAGCCAGTGCAAAAATCTTCCCAACCCCCATGCAATTGGTGTCTGGCTCTCCCATTGTGGCTTACCTCTCACTGCAGAGCCCTCCCAGGTGGATGAACCTGTTTCAAAATCAAAAACCTAGACAGCTTCTGAGATTTTATCACACACCTTCATGAACACTGATTTCCCATTCTTATGCCCCCCAAACCCACTCTCTTAAGCCTCCTTGTAAATTCAGGCCCCTCCTGGCTGTAGGTTTATGATGGGTAATGAATGACATGGCAACACCATAACATAAAATGGATTTATAGAAACCACCAGGCATTAACAAACCACTAGTTCCGAAAAGCTTATCTTTCTTTTCAAAGATATCATCTATTGCTTATTCCCTCAGGAAGGTCAATGTACATCAGAGATGAAAATGAATGTTCACATATGAATTACCAATCATAAGAAAGAAAAAGCAGGATGCCAATTTCTAATGGTCTCGTATAATAAATCAGAGTAAAAATAGTAACATCGCTGGCAGAGGCCATGAGATTTGCAAATAAACTTAATATATGTTCCATGATAATGACTGACTGCTCTGAATCAGCATCTACATCAGCATGGGAACTTTCTGCCTCTCCCTGGAAAATCTCTTCTTCCCACCCCTCATTGATCAAACAGAGCACAACATTGGACCAAACCTTTTAACTGTACATTATCATCCATCTATCTACATTAGGGTTTTGTACTGCTGCCCAATCACCATAGATTCTGAGCGCCTTCCATGTAAAATCTATAGCAATAGTGAAGTTCCTAATAGACTTCACATAGTCTCTCGCACTTCTCCCTTTTTGGGATCAAAACTCTGCTGGGGGAGGGTTTGGGATTTTGACTTTTAATATTTTATTAATTTACTTTAATGCATGTATGCATAGGATGGTTGATTTGTTTCTGGATACCTTTTTATGGGGTTGGTTGCATAGGCGCTATCTTTGAGAGTTGCCGGGGGGGGGGCTCGACCCCCCACACCGCATGAGGCCCCGCCCCCGCTCCATTCCTTCTTCCAAGCCCCCACCCCATCCCTCCTCTTCCCACCACCATTCTGTCCCCACCCTCCCCACTCCCCCAAACACACCCTTCCCTGGCTCCTCCCCTCTCCCCCAGCACCTCCTGAATGCTGCTGAACAGCTAATTGCAGTGGGAGGGAGGTGCTGGAGGCTAGGGGGAGGAGCTGGCTGCTGGTGGGTGCTGAGCACCCACTAGTTTTTTTCTGTAGGTGCTCCCACCCCCAAGCACCCACGATGTCAGCGTCTATGGTTCGTTGCGGTTTTTTGAATAGAAGGGGGTATCCATGTTGTGAGTGTCATTCTTATGATATGCAGTATAGTTGGGGCCATGTTGGTCCCAGGATATTAGAAAGACAAGGTGAGTGAGGTAATATCTTTTACTGGATAAGAAGAGCTCTGTGTGGCTTGTCTCTCTCATCAACAGAAGTTGTTCAATAAAAGATATTATCTCACCCACCTTGTCATTCTTATGATAGAACTACTTTTTCAAAGCAGAAGGTTTTGTTATATTTCTTAAAGATGGTCAAATATTGGATTCGACTAAGGAAGTTTATAGGAAACATTCATCATTTACACGTAGGTATAATGGACAAGATCCTCTGCTGGTATAAATCAGCATTGCTTTATTGACTTTAATGATCTGCACCAACTCTTTGTTCCCACAGAAACTGCTGTTACATTAGGAAAGATATCATTGTGTAATGGTTACACCATGACTCATGGATTCTATTCCTAGCCCTTCCATGGACTTACTCTGTTTTTCGTGATCCAACCTATCTGATACCAATG
Source organism: Malaclemys terrapin pileata (assembly GCF_027887155.1). NCBI lineage: Eukaryota > Metazoa > Chordata > Testudines > Emydidae > Malaclemys > Malaclemys terrapin. The sequence goes on from NC_071506.1 coordinate 32,283,007, forward strand.
TATCACTGTAACTAAAAAGTGGAATAATATACTTTGCTCAATGTCTTTGATGGGAGGATCTCAAAGCACTTCATGAGCAATAGCTAATTATGCCTCACAAGACCCATTTGAGCCAAGGAGGAAGAATGTTGGCTAACCCACATAATTTCAACCTATTGGTATTCTGATATCACTATGTTTGCCTATTTATTTATTTATAATATTTACTTTATACCTTCCTTTTGGCCTGCCCTTTGGGACCTAATATAGAACTGTTCTTTACCTTTGTCTGTAATTGCTAAACTCTAAGGTTTGTACGTAGGGTATTTTCACCCTTTCATATCTGTCAGCCTTAAGGAAGAATTCTCCTTTGTTTATCAGAGGTGTGCGAGTGTATAACAGAACTCCAAGAACAAGGGCTAGAGCCTGTAAAGTCTTGGGCTTGGAGTAGCTATGCATGCCTCCAAACTACTATGCAGAACATGTAGGGTGACCAGATCACCCAAGTCAAATATCAGGATGCGGGGGGTGGGGGAGCAAAAAAACCAACCAAACAAAAAAAACACCCTTCCTCCACAAGTGCTGGAGGGAGGCCCGGGAGACGCAGGGGAAGCGCGGGACCAGGGTGAGTGAGAGTCCGGCCTGGCCCCAAGCAGGCCGGCAGGACTCAGTCGGGCGGTAGAGAGAGTAGGGGGGCAGCCCGCAGGGCCAGGCGATGGCTGTTCTCCCCCCCGCCCCGGGCAGCGGGACTCAGGAGCAGCCGCTGCTGCACCTCCCACTGCCACGGGGGGAGGAAGCGGCCGATGGCCAAGCTCGGCGGCTGCGGCTCTGGCGCCCGGGCCCGAACCCCCCGAGCCCGGGCCTGCTGTGGGGACCCAGCAGCGCGCACGCTGCGCCCAGCCCCTGGCCAGCTGCGTCTGGCTGGGCGCAGCAGCAGGCCCGGGCTCGTGGGGTTCGGGACCGGGCGCCAGAGCCGCAGCCGCCGAGCTTGGCCATCGGCCGCTTCCTCCCCCCGCGGCAGTGGGAGCTGCAGCAGCGGCTGCTCCCCAGTCCCGCTGCCCGGGGGGGGAGAACAGCCGCTGCCTGGCCCCGTGGGTCGCCCCCCTCCTCTCCCTACCGCCCGACTGAGTCCTGCCTGCACTGGGGCCAGGCCGGACTCTCACTCACCCCGGCCCCGCGCTTCCCCTGCGTCTCCTGGGCCTCCCTCCAGTGCTTGTGGAGGGAGGAGGAATGGTGAGCCTGGGGAAGAGGCGGGGATTCGGGGAGGGAGCCAATGGGGGGAGGAGGGGCGGAGTCGGGGGGGGGGGGCGCGAGCACTTCCAGGCTCCAGAGCATTTCCTTGTTTGTCCAATGTCCCAACCGCACATCGGTTGGGAAGTGGGACAAACAAGGAAATATCGGGACAGTTCCGATAAAATCGGGACGTCTGGTCACCCTAAAATAGTGCTACCATACATCTAAAAGATCTGGTGTATTACAACAGTCACTGACTGCACTGAGGTCAGTTACAATATAATAATTGCGTACACATCCCTAATTGTTCACAAGAACTACTTTCACTTAATACACTAAATTAACACTCATAACTGGAGAAAATACTCTAAACTTCATTTTGGAGTTTGTTAAAAGCTTCTGCCCATATAAGACTATTTTAGAATCACAACAAGACATTCCAGGATGTGTGTCATTTCCACTTCTGAGAAGGATGAAGTCACTTGGCCTTTGGTCTTGTGCTTTCCAGCACACCCGAGGAAAGTAATATCTCATCACGAGCCAGGTCCTGTAATGTCTTCTTCCTTAATTACCACTTTAGCTTTGCCAAACCATATTAACCCCTATTTAGCAAGCATACTGTTCTGGTCCCTGAGGTGCCTGGAATAAGATAACCTTTAAACATTCTTATTGTTAAGATATACTTACCTGATATATTAGACAATCCCAGAATGAATTATTTCAATCTATTCAGTAAATAATACATATTTAGTATCTGAATGCTATTTTCCTTTAAATTTCCTTTATACAACACCAAAACAGTAAGTTTAAAAAACGTTGAAGTTGTGATAAAAATCAACAAAAGGCAGGAAACTCCAAGACCATCAGAATATTCTCAGGCACGATCAGTGCTGTTCCCCTAATCCTTTTCATTCTGAATACCTCGCTGAATGTGGGATGGTGACATCTGAACGGGTGGGAGCCCAGGATGAGGGAGCAGAACCAATAGCAGCAAAGGAAGGCTGTTTGAACAGTTACTGAACTTGATAACCAATAGGCTGCAGATCCTAGTGCTAGTACCTGCATCTGCAACAGTACTAGTGGACTCTCCTCCACGCTATCACTTCCTGCAGCCAATGGAACCTCTGAAAACAATCGTGGGGTGGGCCATGAGTCCAGAGGTAGTGCTAGCACATTGGGGGTCCTAAGCAGAAATATTTTTGCCCACCTCCCACACAGCACATAAGAAAAAGCAAACGGGGGTGGGGGCTTGAGCTGCTCAGGACCCTAAGCAATTGCTTAGTCTGCTTCTACCTAGTGCCGGCCCTCCATGAGTCTGTCCCTGCACTCCTGAAATAGAAGTGTGCATGGGCAGATATACCCTGTGTGACGTTGCAGACTATATGATTTTATAAAAATATGCTAATGAGTGAATATAATGTAACTAGAATATGATTCATGCAAAAGGTGTCTTGTAAGGTATCATTACAAAGCTTATAATCTACTGAGTGTATTCATCCTATTTCTATAAATGTATCACTCTTGTATCTAAAACTAGAAATATGAACTATAACTCTGAGAGCCATCATGAGGAATCCCCTAGCTACCACCTGAGCTGGAACAAGGGCTGTACCAGGGGAAAGGATTGTGCCAGACTAGGAAGGCATCCAGTCTGTGAAAGAAACATATTGAAACATCTTTCAGGGTGAGATATTATCTGTACTCAATTGTATTACTGCATTAGGCTTAGATTTGCATGTTTTATTTTATTTTGCTTGGTAACTCACTTTGTTCTGTCTGTCACTATTTGGAACTGTCTTAAATCCTACTTTCTGTATTTAATAAAATCATTTTTTACTTATTAATTAACCCAGAGTATGTATTAATGCCTGGAGGGATGGCATAAGCTGTGTATATCTCTCTATCAGTGTTATAGAGGGCGAACAATTTATGAGTTTACCCTGTATAAGCTTTATACAGGGTAAAATGGATTTATTTCGGTTTAGACCCCACTGAGAGTTGGGCATCTGAGTGTTAAAGACAAGAACACTTCTGTAAGCTGTTTTCAGCTAAGTCTGCAGCTTTGGGGCAAGTAATTCAGACCCTGGGTCTGTGTTGGAGCAGACGGGCGTGTCTGGCTCAGCAAGACAGGGTGCTGGGGTCCCGAGCTGGCAGGGAAAGCAGGGGCAGAAGTAGTCTTGGCACATCAGTTGGCAGCTCCCAAGGGGGAGTTCTGTGATCTAACCCATCACACCCTGTTCACTCTACCCCTGTACAACTGTGTGGTAGGGAGAACAGGTATGCTGGCAATGTTCAATTCCATTACCAGGGAGATTGCACTGATCGGTGTCACTGTTAGTAATAAGTGCAACTTGCAATGAAAACTGTTAGCACACTTTACTTACTGGCAGTTGGGATGCCTATATTGCTTTTTAATAAAATGATCTTTTAATAAAGATTTTGTTTTTATTCAAGATTGGGGTGGGAGTGCTTGGAAAATGAAGAAACAAGACGTTTTATCCAAAGCTATTAAGAGAGTCTCTCAAACTCTTAAAAATCACATAAAAGCAACAGCAAACAAAAAAATTGGTATGTATACTAGCATAATACAAAGCATCATATCTCCCTATGCAACAAGGATATGGGCACACAAGGCATCCCTTACTTTCCTTGCTCTCCTGGACCCAGCTCCAGTGATCAGAGGTGCACTTTTTGTTTGCCTGAACCAGGCCTGTAAACCAACATTGTCTTGAACCACTCTTGGTGAAACCCTCTCCCTTATTCTCGCATATGTTGTACAGTGCGCAGCATACCCCAACAACAGGAATGTCATTGGAACACTGGCATCCAAACAGATTTGTGGACAGCACCATCTTGCCTTCAGTTGGCCAAATGCATATTCCACCACTGTCCTGCAACTGTTCAGTGTGTGATTAAACTTTCTCCTGCCAAGTGTTCATATATCAGGGTACAACTTCATGAGCCAGGGCAGCAGAGGGTAGGTTGAGACCCTAAAATAACAGTGGACACAGACATCCCATCAGTATCCATATTATCTGGAGGGAATAAAGTCCTTTCTTTTCCAAACACGTAAAAGCCATATTACCTGAGAGCCATAGTATCATGCACTCTGACAGCACATCCCACATTGGTAGAGCCCTACCAATTTCACATGTCACAGACCATGAAATAAGCCCTTCTCCATGTAATCAGATTTCCTTGTGCTCCTGGCAGCACCCCAGCTGAGGGCTCCTACCTGCTATTCCAGCCAGGCTGGGGACAGACAGGACTTGTCCTTCCACAGCACGGCCGCTCTCAGTGGGGAGATCAGACGTGAAGGTAGTACAGTAACTCCTCGCTTAACGTTGTAGTTATGTTCCTGAAAAATGCGACTTTAAGCGAAACAATGTTAAGCGAATCCAATTTTCCCATAAGAATTAATGTAAAGGGGGGGGGGTTAGGTTCCAGGGAAATTTTTTTCACCAGACAAAAAACTATATATATATATATATATATATATATATATATATATATATATATACACACACACACACACACTATACGTTTTAAACAATTTAATACTATTCACAGCTATGATAATTGTAGGTTTCAGAGTAGCAGCCGTGTTAGTCTATATCCGCAAAAAGAACAGGAGTACTTGTCACACCTTAGAGACTAACAAATTTATTAGAGCATATGCTTTCGTGGACTACAGCCCACTTCTTCGGAAGCATAATATGATATGCATCCGAAGAAGTGGGCTGTAGTCCACGAAAGCTTATGCTCTAATAAATTTGTTAGTCTCTAAGGTGCCACGAGTACTCCTGTTCTTTTTATGATAATTGTGAAGCTTGGTTGAGGTGGTGAAGTTAGAGGGTGGAAGAGGGTGGGATTTTCCCAGCGAATGCCTTGCTGCTAAATCAGTGGTTCTCAAACTTTTGTACTGGTGACCCCTTTCACATAGCAAGCCTCTGAGTGCGAACCCCCCACCCCTATATAAATTAAAAATACTTTTTTATATATTTAACACCATTATAAATGCTGAAGGCAAAGCAGGGTTTGGGATGGAGACTGACAGCTCGTGACCCCCCATGTAATAACCTTGTGACCCCCTGAGGTGTCCCGACCCCCAGTTTGAGAACCCCTGTGCTAAATGCAGGGCCGACTCCAGGCACCAGCAAAACAAGCAGGTGTTTGGGGTGGCACATTTCTAGGGGCGGTATTCTGGCGCCGGCCATCAAAGGTGCCAACTCCGGGGCATGGGGCCCTCACCGCCCCAGCTCGCCTCCACTCCGCCTGCTCCCCGAGCACGCCGCCGCTGCTCCACTTCTCCCCCCTCCCTCCCAGGCTTGCAGCAAGGCTGGGAGGGAGGAGAAGCCAAGCGGCGGGGCGCTCGGGGGAGGCGGCGGAGGAGAGCTGGAACGGGGAGTGGTTCCTCTGCCCCCCCATTACTTCCTGCGTCCCCCCACCCTAGCTCACCTCCGCTCTGCCTGTTCCCCTGAATGCGCCGCTGCTCCGCTTCTCCGCCCTCCCTCGCCTGAGAGGGAGGGGAAGAAACGGTGCGGCGGCACGCCCAGGGGAGAAGGCGGAGCGGAGGTGAGCTAGGGCGGGAGGTCACGGGGGGCCCGCAGGAAGCAATGGGGGGAGGAGAAATGCGGCACGCTGGGGGAGGAGGTGGTGCTGGGGATTTGGGGAAGAGGTTTGGAAGGGGTGGAGTTGGGGTGGGGTTAGGGGCAGAGGGGTACGAAAAAGAAAGGGGAGGGGGCCAAAAGTTTTTTTTGCCTGGGGCGGCAAAAATCCTAGAGCCGGCCCTGGCTAAATGATGAACTACCCTGTTTCCCCGAAAATAAGACATCCTCCGAAAATAAGGCCTACTTACAGTTTTGCCTCTCGTTGTAATATAAGGCATCCCCCCGATAATAAGACCTCCCCGATAATAAGGCATCCACCGATAATAAGGCATTTTTCATTTCTGAAAAATAAGACATCCCCTGAAAATAAGACCTAGCGCATCTTTGGGAGCAAAAATTAATATAAGACACTGTCTTATTTTCGGGGAAACAGGGTAGCACTCAGCTGAGCCCTCAAGGGTTAACACATTGTTGTTAATGTAGCCTCTCACTCTACAAGGCAGCAGGAATGGAGGGGAGGGGAGATAGCATAGCAAACAGAGTCAGACACACGCCTTGTGCATGGAGGAGAGAGAGAAATGCACGCTGCCCCTTTAAGTAAGCTGACCCACTCTTATGTGCATTGTCTTTTTAAATGTATCAGGAAGTTGAAACAGCAGCTGCTGCCCCAGGGACTCTCTGTCCGTGTCCCCACCCTGCTCTATATGGAGAAGAAGGGGTAAGTGGGTTGTAGGAGCAGGGGGGAGGGGGACACACTGACATTAGACCCTCTTTCTCCCCCCTGCACAGCAAGCAGGAGTCTCGGGGAACAGCTCCAAGGCAGAGGGCAGGAGCAGCACATGGCAGTGGGGGGAGGGATAGCTGCAATTGCTAGCCTGCTGGCAGCTGCTGCACAAGGAACTTAGGGGAGCAGGGAGCTGATGGGGGGCTGCCGGTCCACCCTGGTTACAAGCCCCCACCAGCTAGCTGCAACAGGCTGCTCTTCCTGCAAGCAGTGGACAAAGCATGCAGCTGCCAAACGACCTTAGAAGGGAGCATTGCACAGCTTTAAACGAGCATGTTCCCTAATTGATTAGCAATGTAACAACAGAACAACGTTAACTGGGATGACTTTAAGTGTGGAGTTACTGTACAGGCTTTAGTTTTCTATTTTGACACCCTAAGAAAACTTGTTCAGAGGGGACAGACAAGTTCTCCCAGAATACACAGAGGAAAAATTCCTAGAGCAGCTCAAGTTAGTAGGATGCTGAGAACCATAGGATATAGTCCCAGAAATCCTAGTGCCTAAATCAGGTTACTGCAGCACGAGGATGAATGAAGCTACGTGAGCATAACTTCAGAGCAGCTTTGCAGGGGGAGGCTTGCAGGTGGGCTTAGTGCCTGGTGCCCATATCTGGGAGCCCAGACCTATGTAAATTCTGTAGTGAAGATGTGGAGCTACATTTGGCACAGAAGCCTGGCTGACTGGCTAGATTATTTCAATGGCAACATTTTGAACAGACTAATGGAGATGAGGCAAGTGTCTCAGAAGCTACAGTGAAAGTGGCTGCAGTAATTGAAACAAGAAAGACATGTTTTTGGAATGGATTTATGAAACAGGAGGGTGAGGAATGGGCATAATCTGGAGATGCTGAGGAGAGAAATGCAGTAAGATATAGTGAGAGCAGCAGTGGGGAGGGGGGAAGAGAAGGAGGAGGCAGGGAGGCATAAACTTATACTGAGGGCATGAGCATGTGGGACATAACTGTGCCAAAGGTAATGGAGAAGATAGGAGGCAGCCAAGGTGGGATGGGGGGGAGGGAAGGTGAGGAGCTCAGAGATAGCTTTATTAAATTTGAGTTGGTAGCAAGACAGCCAGGAAATGATCTCAGAGAGAAAGATGTTAGTCTGAACAGGGATGGAAGGCAGATCTGGAAGTCAGTGATAGCTAACAGGGGAATAGAATGGATGAGGTCACTCAGAGATAAGGTGTGCAGGGAAGTGGAAAGTGCCAAGGAGAATCCCTGTGAGACCTCAATAGAGAGAGAATATTAGGCAATTTAAGAAGAGAATCAGGAGAGGACAGAATCTCTGCAGGGAAAATTTCTACCAAGAGAATGGTCAGCTATGTTGAAGCCAGATGGTAGTTCAAGAAGGATGAGCGCAAGAGTAAGGCCATGCAACGTGGCCAGGAAGAGGTCACTGATAACTTTGGTGAGTGCTGGGGCAGAAGCAGATTGTAGGGAATGAGGAGAGAGTAAATAATGCAGGGGAAATAAATACAGCATTGCAGACAATGCAGTCAAAAGTTTCATTCAATTATATTTCTTCAATATAAAATGGACAGTCATCCAAAATAAGGGGCATTGTGGGTGATTCCCTATGAAATTAAATGGGACTTGAGTGTTTCTGGAAAGCAAGTTCATTCTTTGTAACTAGCAAAAATGACAGGGAACCTAAAAAGGTGGGGTGGGATAGGGTAGGGCAGGGAGGGAGAAAAAGAGGTATGTTTAAATGTGTTAATCAATAAATGATCTAACAATCATTTCAATAACTTCTGACACAGATGTGACTATACCAGGCAAGACATCATGTTTACTGAAACATAATGGATTCTGATATCTATTACTCAATGGCAGAAACAGCAGCTGGACTCCCTGGAAGCTGCAATGAATTATCAAGGTTTTGTTGTTGTTATTGTTTTTGTTGTTTTGTTTTGTTTTTTTGCTTCACTTTGAAGACAGCAATTCGTTAAATCATGGAGTACAAAAGAGTGAGAGAACCCATAACTTTACTTTTAGAAAGTTTGGGATATAGTAGCCAGGTGAAAAGTATTATTCCCTTTGGCTCCAGATCTGAGGATTCTTCATGTTCCCTCCGTTTATTTTGTTTCCTGTGTTGGGTCTGTGTACTAATCTATTATCTCCCAAAACCTGGGAAAGATAACTGGCTGCCTTTCAGTGGGTAAAGTTATCACTGGGCAAAACAAAATGGATTAATAGCAACTGGAGAGAATTGAAATGAAGTCTATTGAAAGCTCTCAGTTACTATTTTTATGGCGAATGAAGTGTTAGGTCATGAAATCTACACTGGAATCAGACCAAATGAAGACACCCTAGGTCTCTTAGTTGACAGAGTCATAATTCATGTTTAAGAGTTCAAACACATGTGGGTACTCAACACTTCTGAAAATCAGGTCTTCAGCACTGAAGGACATTTTAATGGAGAGCTTAGAAAATCATTACCTCATTGTGTCACTTGTTACTTCAGAGGCAGATGTTCCTTTCAAATGTAGGTTAAAATAGTAGGCTTTTCTCTGCATAAGTCACCCCAGTTTGAATTGATTCTAATAGCCATGTGGCTGGTATCTGGAGTGAAAAAGCTTCACACAAAGGATTCATGGATTTTCTTTAAATTGTGCTTATCTTTTTTGCTTTGTTATGAAGGGGCAGGTCTAAAAATGGTATTCGTTCTACATGAAAACATTCAAACAGAATAAAAACTGAAACATTTTTGGTTTTTGGTTCCCGGCCCCTTTTCTCTCCCTATTTTTACTGAAAGGAGGGTGGGGAGAGGCAAAACAAGGTGACTGCACCCTCTATAGAAATAAGCATAGGCTTGGGATACAGGAATACCCAAGTTCTAAGCAGGGACCTGACAGTGACTTGCTGAGGAGCGTTGCAGGCTCAGTTTCCCCTTCTCTAAAAAGGGAATAATACTACTAACCCACTTACCTTATAGACTTGTTATAAGGGTTACTTAATGTTTGCACTGTGCTTTAAACACTGAGGCACTCACCCAGAGCCTAACTTTGCTCCCACTAAATTCAAGGCTAGAACACCTTTTTATGTCAGTGGAATCAGACCTAGACCATTCTTGAGGGCTTTTGAAACTCTGACTCTTAAAGTTCGGTGCAAGTGTTAAGTATTATTACTGTTAGCCAAGATTTTCAAAAGTAACTGTGGTTTTGAGTTTCAGTTTGAGACCTAAAAGGGGCTTGATTATCAGACAGTGCGGATCACCCACCGTCTGATAATCAGGCACCTAAGGTGTCTTAAGATAGGTTTCCCAAAATTTAGGTACCAAAAAATCAAGATTTTGAAAATCTTGGCTATGATCTTTCACAACATTTACAGGGAATTATATTCAGGGTGGGATTTCCAAAGACATGTAAGCACAAATACCATTGAAAGTCAGCAGAACTAGTACAGCTAGGTAGAGCTGAGTAAAATGTGTTGTCCAAAACTTTTTCATTGAAAACATGGAGATTTGCTGATTTGTTTTGGTCAAAAAAAATATTGTTTTGGGTCAAACGCATTTTTTGTACTTTTCAGTTGGCCAAAATTTAAAAAAAATGTTTTGCGCTGACCCAAAATGTAATGTTTTAATTTAATTTTTGGTACAGCCCAATGAACCAAAAAATCAGTTATTTACGCAGCACTATTGGTAGGTCACTTAGGGTCAGATCCTCAAAGGTTTTTAGACACCTAACTCTCATTGATTTCAAAGTGGGTTCAGCTACTAAACAAGAACAAGGCATTCTTAATCTGGAATAAGAATGTCCACACATGGAGTTAATCAGGAACAACTCCAGGTGTACACAAGTACTTCGGTACTTTTGAGAATTCCACCCTAAGTCCTTAAAATAGTGTTAGGGCAGGTCTTCATGTGATCGGCGTTGGCCCACCTACCCGCTAGGGGGCGGTGGGGAGCTATGAGATCACTGGCCGGCCTGGGTCACGCCTCCGTCAGCGGGGAATTAGCGGCGGGGCGGCCGCCAGCCAGAGTCTGTAGCGCGCCCCTCAGGCAGGGGAGCGCCGGCAAAGGTCAGTAGCGCGCCCCTCAGGCAGGGGAGCGCCGGCAAAGGTCAGTAGCGCGCCCCTCAGGCAGGGGAGCGCCGGCAAAGGTCAGTAGCGCGCCCCTCAGGCAGGGGAGCGCCGGCAAAGGTCAGTAGCGCGCCCCTCAGGCAGGGGAGCGCCGGCAAAGGTCAGTAGCGCGCCCCTCAGGCAGGGGAGCGCCGGCAAAGGTCAGTAGCGCGCCCCTCAGGCAGGGGAGCGCCGGCAAAGGTCAGTAGCGCGCCCCTCAGGCAGGGGAGCGCCGGCAAAGGTCAGTAGCGCGCCCCTCAGGCAGGGGAGCGCCGGCTAAGGTCAGTAGCGCGCCCCTCAGGCAGGGGAGCGCCGGCTAAGGTCAGTAGCGCGCCCCTCAGGCAGGGGAGCGCCGGCTAAGGTCAGTAGCGCGCCCCTCAGGCAGGGGAGCGCCGGCTAAGGTCAGTAGCGCGCCCCTCAGGCAGGGGAGCGCCGGCTAAGGTCAGTAGCGCGCCCCTCAGGCAGGGGAGCGCCGGCTAAGGTCAGTAGCGCGCCCCTCAGGCAGGGGAGCGCCGGCTAAGGTCAGTAGCGCGCCCCTCAGGCAGGGGAGCGCCGGCTAAGGTCAGTAGCGCGCCCCTCAGGCAGGGGAGCGCCGGCTAAGGTCAGTAGCGCGCCCCTCAGGCAGGGGAGCGCCGGCAAAGGTCAGTAGCGCGCCCCTCAGGCAGGGGAGCGCCGGCTAAGGTCCCGGCGTGGCTCTGCCGGGTAGGGGAGCGCAGGCCCACCCTACACCACTGCGCTCCAGCCCAGGGCCCTGACAGTGGCAGAACGGGGGTCCCACCACTGGGTCAGCGGGGTCGTCCCGCTACATAGACTCACCACTGTGCAGCTCTGTCCCTGGGCTACTTCCTACCCGATTGCTCGCCCGAATCCCTCTGGTCCCGTGAGTGCGTCAGGGTAGTCCGCTGCTGGCAGCTCCGGCTCCCCCTCAGGCTCAGGCTCCTCCAGCTCTTCTGGGTACTCGGCTGCTGGCAGCTCCCGCTCCCCCTCCGACTCCTCCAGTTCCTCTGGGTACTCGGCAGCGGGCAGTCCTGGCAGCCCCAGTCCGTCCTCCAGGTGAGGTTTCCATGGGTCCAGGGCCTCCCCTGGTGTGGCAGCAGGCTCTGAAGGGAGCAGCCCACAGCCTGTGTCTGCCTCCCTCCCTGGTGCTGCCCTAACTGAGCTAAGGGCCCCGCCCTTTATACTTCCTGTTCCACCCCTCCCCTTCCGGGGGGTGGAGCAAGCTTGGGCTGGCCCCGCCCACTCAGGCTGAGGGAAAGGCCCTTTACCCTCAGGTTCGGAGGGCAGCCACCCTGGCCCCCTACACTTCACTACAGGGGGGGGGTCGATTTAAGATATGCAAATTCAGCTACGCGAATAGCGTAGCTGAATTCGACGTATCGCAGCCGACTTACCCCGCTGTAGGGACGGCGGCAAAATCGACCTCTGCGGCTTCCCGTCGACGGCTCTTACTCCCACCTCCACTGGTGGAGTAAGAGCATCGATTCGGGGATCGATTGTCACGTCCCGATGGGACGCGATAAATCGATCCCCGAGAGGTCGATTTCTACCCGCCGATTCAGGCAGGTAGTGTAGACCTAGCCTTAGATGTTACAGATGAGTTCCTTTTTCAGGCCCGCAAGTGCACTGAGAACTGCACATTTGCAACTTAATTAAATTAGCAGTTTAGTTCAGAAAATGTATAAACATAAAATTTTAAGTTTTTTTCTTTCTGGTCTTTTTATCATTTTAAATACCATATAATTTAGATAACTTTGTGTGTTGTCTAAATTTAAGATGTATCACAAATGTAGCTGGAAAGAAAGAGTTTAAAAAAACAACAACACAGCAGAGCATAAAAAATAGTAAAAGCGTCTGTTGGAGATAAATTGTAAAGGACAAGGGATTGACCTATTTTTCTGTGGAGAAGTGGGAGGTTAATGTGTAAATTCATGATGAATAACTAATGGTTATGAAATCTTCTGGTTACCACAAATAAGTGTATATTCATAGTGGTGTAATATGTAAATATTTTTTTAAAATGTAGACAGTGTCATTTTAAATGTCAAAATCTTTAAAATTATAATTGAGGCTTGTATTATATTAATTATATCATGCTGAGGCTTATAGGGTTGCAATTACCCCCTGAGCAATATGTAATAATAGTTTACTGTTCAGAATCAAAAATGAAATAGCCACAATTAAACCACAATCTTTCTGGAAAGCATATAACACCTGGGTGTCCAGTAAACTCCATATCACTCAACCACCTGTTGGCTGATGCTTCTACAAGTTAAACCTCACTAGCTTCTACAAGTAGGAAGTACTATTTAATATTTTAAAGCTATGTTGAATATGGCAGAGAATATAAACAGAGGCCATAAGGGTATAAGTAGCAAATTCAGATTCTTTTTTTGCCATTTATATAACATATGAAGCAGGGTAGTGGTTGTTATTTAAAAAAACCCCAAAAAACAAAAAACAAAAACCACTACCAGTAGACAAGAGTCTACTGTGGTAAACAATGCCCTATTTGTAATGAATTTCACTTCAAATTACAATACAAAGTACGCAAAGTGGATGAAGCTAGCTGACTAGTTCCAAATTTTCTTAGGTCAAACTTTTTTCCCCTTACCAATGGCTTTCACTTAATGCAGACTAACCCTGTGGCAGATGCCCAACCTAACGCTTAAATTATGTAATTTTCCAAAAGTAATGTCAAGTCCTGTTGCTGTTTCTCTAATATGGATTGATTAGACTGAGTGTCAGAACTCTATTAAAAACAGCTGAAGATGGAGTATGCCTCGGGAAAAGTGGGTACATCAGCAGAAACATTAATATTTTCTTTCAAATCGAGAGACTGATTTTGTTGATGCTGCACATTTCTCTGTGCTGGAATGGATTGGATAGAATTTCAGACTCTGAGAAAATATGAACACTTATGTTTTGCTGCCTAGTTACTTTATAGGACTCCATTGCCCTATGTGGAATGTGTGTGTGAGTGTGTGTATATACACACACATTATATATCAGTATATTGACGTATGTGAATGTTGACTGTAGTTGCTGTGTTCAAGGTAAATATATAAAATACTTTTACTGGAAGGTTGCAATGTAACATTGCTTTATTACTTAGGATTTACACTAGTAACACACAAGAAAGCAAGAACAGAGAAAGACAAAGCAGGCTGCTCCCTAAAACAGAGACACAACTCACCCTACATTACTCTAGGCTGGCTCTCTGCAGACTTACTCTGATCACAAGCTTCCTTGCAGAGCCCCCTGCTTGCAAGCAGGACCAGGAAATCTCTTCCCCCCATCCCCCAACTCTTCAAGTACTGACTTGCAGTTCCAAACATAGTCCTTAACACATCATAGAATGGAAGTTTATCTGGATGGCCAGTTTATCAACTCATGTAAGTTAGTATTCTGATTTCAACAGAACTATGCCAATATACATCCAATGAGGACATGGCCTAGATACTAAAAGAGGGACCAAAAGTAGGACACTGTGCCTGAATCCACAGAATGAAATGCTCACTAGTTTACTTTTTCAAGCACAGAGACAAAGTTAACAAGCAGATATCTTAGGGTTTTCTATAACAATTATCACCATAGCACCTAAAAAGCAACAGAGGGGCCTTGTGGCACCTTTAAGACTAATCCACAGGACCCTCTGTTGCTTTTTACAGATTCAGACTAACACGGCTACCCCTCTGATACATAGCACCTAAGTGTGTCCCAAATCCCTACTGGACTTCTCTGTTCCTAGTTATAGGAAGCTTTAGATAGTCCTATGATGTGATGTCTTCTTAGATCTGAATTCTCCTAAGTAAGCAAGACTTAGAGTATTTTATTTAATAATGTGAGATAAAAAATGATATAATTCTGAAATGCATAGTCAATCACCTCACACCAGTATTTGACAGAACTATTGCTAACTGACAGCTTAATGCCAGCTTTCATATTGCCATCCACTAACATTCTCTTCTGTGGAATTCTGTGGAATTCTCAGCCAGCCTGCTGCCAGGAAGCCTGACAATAAAATTTAAGTTTACACAAAAATAAAGGATGACCAACAATCTTCCTCTGAGCTTTGGCACTCATCTGCTTGTCACAAGCTCTAATGTTAATACCTAGAACAGCGTTTCCCAAACCGTGTTCCATGGAACACTGATGTTCCACACGATGTGAATAGGTGTTCCATGAAAGAATCGTAATTTAAAAAAAAAAAAGGGTCTTCAATTTTTTTTTAATTTTAAATTTGGCAGAATGCAGAAACACCAATCCCATTAAATCCAAATTTGTATTTCTGTTTATAAAAATAGATTTTCCTAGTAAAAATCTAATTTATTTGGTGTTTGTGTATATATAAAAACAGGTTTTTTTAAAGTAGAACACTGTTTTTAATTTGAACTCTTGCACTTGATTTTTGTACTACTTTATATGTGCTTTCCAGTTAGAAATTGTTAGTTCAAGTTATTTTAAATTTGTATTTTTGCTTGTTTTATAAAATAAAATTTATCTGAGCATAAATAACAGTTTTTTACTTGAAAACCAAATGACTACAAAATAATATTATAAGTGTTCTGTAATAGGCTAAAAAGTGTTCCGTGGCCAAAAAAGTTTGGGAAACGCTGACCTAGAAAAAGGCACATTCCACTCTCTGCACATGGAGCTATTAGCAGCACATATTAACCAATGGAGCTATCAGACCAACCTTTCTGCAGATGGAGTGGTGGAGAGATGACCCTGAGTCTTGGATTCTGCTTCAGCTCCAGTGTTCAAGGGATTCACAATGAAGGCTTTGTTCAGGTCTGAGATGGAGCAATCCATCAGTGATAACAAGAACCATGAAAACATGCACGTAGCCCCAGAGAAAGAGAGAGAGAAGGAGAAACCAATTGCGTAATGCACATGGCAGAGCTGAGTTCCTTCCTTTTTCTTCCCATATATTATAAAAGATACTGGGTACTCTTACTTCAGGGGAGTACTTTTACCATTCTGTATTTCTTCAGCAACAAGAAGAAGCCACAGTACTTGATGGATAACTATTTACATACCTAAAGTTAAGCACTAGTGCAACAGCATTGGGGGCTACAATTTTAATCCACACTATTTTAACCCTTCTGCCAGGTGGAGTTAGCAGCAACAAGGGCCGGGGTCAATATCTAAGGGCGCCACTTAACAATAAAAACAGAACTGGCTCAAGCCCCCACCCAGTAATCTGGGAAAGCTGACCACCTCTGGGTGTCTCTAAGGGAAAATATCTCCCCATGCACAAGCCCCAAATCTTTGTATAATAAAAGAAAACTTTTAATAAAAGGGAAAGGCACCCAGCATTAATTTGGGAAAACACCACAACCACAATTCAAAAGTATGTGACCCTAAGTAAACACCCACCCTACAGTACGTTGGGCAGTGATCTTTGCCCCAGTTTCCCATGTTGCGGTGTGAAAGGCCCTTTAACACACCACTCCCCTTTCCCTCTGTGGCACTCCACTCACAGGTGGTTGTCCTTGGTCAGTGAAGACCTGGGGTTCAGAGGTGCATTCAGATGGGTCTGCCTCGCTCCCCTGAAAGGGATGGGGGATAAGTAATGGCTCTGCTGCTGCCACTTGCAGCTGTACTCTGCCACCACTCACCACTGCTGCTGCCACTGTTATCTCTGCCATGTCCACCACTTCCTGACGCGGTTATCTCTGCCACTGCGGTCTGCTCACTGCTACCTCTGCTGCTGTTATTTATGCTGCCATTCAGCTCTGTCAGTATTATCACTGCTGCTGCTTGCTGCTCACTGCCACTTCTGCAAAGCCAGATTCTGAGATTTGGCCACCTACCCCAGTTCTTAGTGATTTCATTGTCTTTCACTGCAACGCTGTCTCCATACCACATCTAAGACTTAGCCCCTAGACCTACTCAACAGCGATTGCAGCTCTAGTAATCATTGAACAGAAACAAGGACTCTCAATGGACGCTAATCAGCTTTGTCTTTAAACTCTGGAGAGGGGTCTAGGACTCTTGAGGCAGAGTCCACATCAGGGGTCTCCAATGCGGTGCCCACGGGCGCCATGGCGCCCGCCGGAGCATCTAAGTGCACCCGCGTACTGGCCAGTGGACGAGCATCTGCCGAAATGCCACCGAGAAGCCACCGAGTATCATCCAGAGGCATCACCGCCGAAATGACGCTGATTTTTGGCGTCATTTCGGCGGCGATGCCTCTGGATGGCACTGCTTCTCGGCGGCATTTTGGCGGCGACACCTGTTGACGTTGCCACTTGTTGGCGGCATTTCGGTGGATGCTCGTCCGCTGCCACGGTCCTCCGTGGCTCGTTGTCTGGCGCCCGCCAGACAAAAAAGGTTGGCGACCACTGGTCCACATCATCAAGTAGGCATTCCTGTCTCCACTCCCTTCTCATTTTAACTGGGGTTTGCCATCTCTATCCTCTGCTTAGCAAGTGAGGTACAGTTTAGGGTGACCCCTTCAATCAGGGCATGCTAAGCACAGTACTGCTGCCCTTTACTCTTACAGTAAGGAAAACATTTAATTACCCTGCATTCAGTGAACTGTAGCCCAAAACCAGCCAAAATCAATCACTTTGGCAAAGCAGCTGTGTCTGCTGAACAGCTAGGCAGAGTAGGTGAGTCCATACCAATACAGTCTTCTCCTAAAGTTTTTTCCCGCAGTTCATCACTAGATGTTAGTGGAGAGCTCATTCAGAACATAAGAACGGCCATACTAGTCAGACCAAAGGTCCATCTAGCCCATTATCCTGTTTTTTAACAGTGGCCAATGCCAGGTGCCCCAGAGGGAATGAACAGAACAGGTAATCATCAAGTGATCCATTCCCTGTCACTCATTCCCAGCTTCTGGCAAACAGAGGCTAGGGACACCATCCCTGCCCATCCTGGCTAATAACTATAGATGGACCTATCCTCCATGAATTTATCTAGTTCAGAGCCTGCTTATGCTATTATTCATATATAATATACAACTTCAGTCAGCAACTTCACAGTTTTTTTATGTATTGCTCGGACTATAAACAAATATGAGTGCATTTCTGTTCCACTTTGTTAGAAGACAATCTCCATTAAAAAGGGGGGAATTATTTGTGCCTCTTCTTGCTGGAAGACTGGAGGTTTCTGTCTTCTTGCAAATATTAGGGATGTGAAGGTTTGTTTTTCCTCAGCTTTCTGGAAGTCTTTTTGGATGACTCAGACATGTGGACTAGGAGTTTGCGGGGACAAGGTATACCATTCTTATCAAAGGGAACTTTTTCCCAAAAAAAGACAAAGAGTTTTTAACAGTCTGAATTAAAAGACTTCAGAAACTATCCTTCCCAATTAATCAGGTTTCACTTTCTTGGAGTCAGTAATTTTACAATTCTACCAGTTTTCCAATCATACAAGTAATGTCATACAGGGGGAATTCATAACTTTACATATAATGTTACCACATTTCACCATGATATCAACCAGTCAGTTATTAGTTTTCAAATGATACCTCACAAGGCACATTTTACACAAAGATTATTACAACAGTGTGTAGGGTGTGAATACAGGGGTGCTTTGGGTCACAGCCATACAATCTTTGGCTCTGATTTTGCAAAATGATCTGCATGGGTGGGTGCTAATGGAGTCCCTTTGCAGCATAGGAGGCTTATATACTGTAAATCCTTCCAAGGAGTCCCTAAAGAGAAATTGGACTTTTCCACTGTCTCCTCTCCAATATCAGCATCGCCAGATGTAGCACACTTCATATTCTTAACTTCAAAACAGCTGTCAACAGTGTGTGCCAGACACTCAACCATCATGGCATACAGACAGTATTCCACATAACACAAGTGGCTAAGTAAAATTAATGGAATAATGGCACACAATACTACAAGAAAAATGTAATGGATTCACAGAATGGTGGCACACCCACTGACTTTACAGAATTTAGATCTTCTGTGGTTGTAACGTATTTAACAACAGAAAGCTCTGAAAATGAGGATGTTATATATTCAGATGTTGCAGCCTTTTATCAGAGAAACAAAATCTTGATCTCCTATGTAACTTAAAGACAGAGCTCACAACCATAATTTACCCTGAGCATTGAAGGATAAAATTCCACCCTAAAAGTCACTTCAGTTTGCTTTAGTTATTTCTTAGGGTGCACAAATCATGAGTGATGAAGTATCGTCTGTAACTTGCAATTTTCACATAATGGGATAAAAGATCCTCGAAAACCCTGGCTCCATTCCGAATTTGGAAGGATTTTACCAGTTACTAAATGCAAGGAGAGTGTTTATATTATACTGTACTGGACCAGGTAGATTAAGGTGATACTTTTTATTAAACAAAGATATAGATGCCAATATAAAATCTTTCAGGCTAAAAGTGTGCCTTTTTAAGTAACTAGACAATGATTTCCATCTTGGCATATTTAAAAATGCCTTTTCAACTCTGTACTAGGGTACAGCTGTACCATTGTAAGTGACTCACACAGCAATGTATCGTAATATGTAATATGCTTGGTTCTGGCTAACAATCACAGAACAAAAAGCTAAACTGCTCTGATCATGTGGTTTCCTTGCGGATATTTGTATATTTGCCAGATGCCATGACACGACAGGCAAAGAGCATGAAGTGAAAGTCAGGTAAATATTGGGGATTAAGATTTGCATTGGACTGAGAAATAAACATCATCATGCCAAAGACTCTGCTCAGCAAATTAACTATGCAAGTTGTGAAACCAAGGATGAATGTGACAAAGCATTTCATTTCATGAACTTGCATTGTAATTCATTGGTTACACTGTATCAGAGACAACTAAGAAGAAAACCTATTGCAGGAGGTTCTCTGAACATTTTAAAATCAGGTTTGAAAAGATTTTGGTAGAAAAACAACAATGCATAAGCAGATAGAGGGAGGCCAGACTAAATGAATAATTGCCCTCTCTGGCTTTAAAATTCTATGAAAAATGTGTCAGAAGTGGTTATATATTTCCAAGTACTTTGAGCTTAAACCTTTTTTCTTTTGCCTTTACTGTGAGTAGTTGAAGTTTTCCTTCAGATTTTGCTGTGTACTTATGTACATTGTTTTTGCTTTCTTTGTGACTTTTAAATCTCCATTTGTCCATTACTATCCCTGAATTCATTCATCTAATTGTCTCTATTCCTATTATGTCACTCTCTCACCACTCGTACATTTTCTTACTAATTTTGTAAAACTTTCTTAATAAAAGATTTGAGTATAGAAAAACAATACGTTTAATCCCACATGCTAATTAAACGAATATTGTAAGCTACTGTTCTACATGATTTTTTTCTAACTCTGCTTTTTTGAAGTTGCTGGTTATCAGTTATTATCTTAAAAACCTGCCCATTGTCCAACAAGACTACACAAACCCAAGAGATTATAATAAAGTTTAGATAAACTTCCAAATCTGGGACACTGGACACTTTGAGAGCTGACCTGCACTATCAGGAATCAGGGCCTCCATTAGAGCCCGTTTCCAGGCAACCTATTGAGTCCAGCTGATCTGTAATAGGCTGTCTGATTGGCTACACTGCCTGATTGGTGGAAAGAGTCAGCAGACCAGCTTTTGAAGCCTCAGCAGCAGCAGTTTGGTAGCTTCTTAAAGAATTTGTCCATAGATGTGATAGTGCCTACCCTGCCCTACTTCACTCCAGGTGACTCAGCTCTGATTCCTGACTTTGGCTTTGACCCTTGGCTCTGTCATCTGACCGTTGACCCTAGATTCCTATTTCTGACTACTCATTCCTGCTCTAACTATGAGGCACAACTGCCCCACCCTGATCTCTGCCAAGCACTAGCACATCTGCTGTCAATGACTTTTCATCCATCTTCCTGCTGAATATTCCCATTTCATAAAGGATACAAGTTGGGAATTTCTTATAGTTTATAGACCATCCTGATGCTCACCTTGACTCCTATCTGGTCTTACTAACTTCATCAGTTACTGAAATCCCTGAGTTTCTCTTGTTAAAGGCATCTTCCATGCCTAAGCGGACAACATCTCAGGTTTACTCAGGGTCACATGACCTCCATTGTAGCCATGGAACTATCCCAATTGGCTTCCAACAGAATTCATACCAGTGGGTATGGGCTGGATCTGATTTTGGGGATAGAGATGGAAATAGGGATTGTTAGAAACACACCATTATCATATGGTATGGTGGCTGGATACAATGCTGTTCTATCAACATTATTCAATACAGATGTTTTGTTTAAACCCTAGGTTTATATAGGTACACATTTTTTCATTTATACTGATTATAACCACAATCTACTCCCTCCCAGAAATTAACTGCTAAAACTTGTCAAATGTTGTCATTGAATATGTGGGTCACTTCTATAACTGTGTTTTGCAGTGGAATACTCCAGTTCCATAGAGACACATGTTTTAAGTTAGCAGCAAAAGAGCTAAACAAGTGCATGTGAAAGCATGGTGCAAATAATGTGTTTCATTTTAGTTATTTATAGCTGTCTACAGCTATATCATTTTTTATTTGAAAATTATTAAAGCAATTACAGGAGGTTTATTTATGTATACAGCCAAGAATGATTCACACTAGGCAACACATGTATATAAGCAACAGCTTCTGGTGACAGTATCTTCTTTTGGCCATTACAGAGGCTTTTGAAATTAATCCATATTTTTTGGAAGGATTGCAGTGTGACAGGATCTATACACCCATTCTCATGATAGATGGGAAAGAGTTAGCCTTCTTAGAGCTCCCCGCTCTAAATATAAGGATGTACCAAGTAGCAGGGCTGACCCAGCTGTTAGCTAGTTCCCCAGCATATTTCAAAAGGGCAAATCTGGCTGGGAGGATGGGGAGAAAGGAACTCTAGGGAGAGGGCTGCAGCTGCAAAGAGACTGGGCCAAGGGTATGGCTTTGTTCCTTCTTCCTGTTGGACTTGGCTGAAGTGAGCCACACTTAATTTGGGGGCTACAGCTGAAAAAGTCTAATACTGTTCTACCTAGACCTTAAACAAGAGAGATTTTAAACAAAACCACCAATCACTTTTTACAATAACATCAATCACATCAGTGGGAATCTTTACTTAACCAACCCCACTTAGCTAGCTTTAAGCCACTGTAAAAGAGTCATTTGTTTGATAACAACAAAAAAGTGTATTGGGAAATATACAGTATGTCTACATACAGGTACAGACAATAATTATAAATATATGCATGCACCAAGGTAGTTACGAGAGAGCTCTATTGTAGGGGGTGCAAATAGCAATGCTTACAGTTAAGGATGCCTGATATTTCTCATTATAAGACTCTACTTTAATTTGCTTATAACTTTGCCAAACTAGCCATTTGGGCTGAAATTTTTCATGCTGAATGTTTCAGCCAAAATGGTTTAGCCATTTCTGAGAATGAGATTATGGACAAATATGTTTGTTACACTGAGCCAGAAAGGATTAAGCAACTTGCAGGCTAATTGATCCAGATTCAACCTTTAGAGACATATTAGTAGATAATAGTTGTGGTGTTTTGTGTAGTTACATATATTTTGTTAGAGGTTGACAATGTAACCAAATGGTTCCTGTCTGTCACTGTATTCTGTTAATTCAGAGATGAATATTTAGATGAACTGTAAAAAGAAGAACAGGAGTACTTGTGGCACCTTAGAGACTAACAAATTTATTAGAGCATAAGCTTTCGTGGACTACAGCCCACTTCTTCGGATGCATATAGAATGGAACATATATTGAGGAGATATATATACACACATACAGAGAGCATAAACAGGTGGGAGTTGTCCTACCAACTGTGAATGTAGTAATATCACTATCTTCATTTTTCTTTGAAGCATGTAGTAAACTACCTGTAAATGGCTGGAGATGGGCAGTTGCCTTATGTTAATTCATGTAGCTAATTACCGGTGATGCTTAGGAAATAGGAGGTTACTTCAGTGCCACAAGTACTCCTGTTCTTCAAAGCCACTATTCTTCATGTAAGGAATGCCTGCTGTCAAGAGGCTATTGATAGCCTGCTAGAGAACTATAAAAAAATACTTTTGTGCTCTGATACTGTTATCTCAGAGATGCTTAAGCTTCAAGCAAATTGCAAGTTGAAGTTTAAATTGCAACACTGAGGTCTCCAATCCCATCTGGATCACTCTGATATTGGACATCAGACTGTAATCTATGGACTAATTCTGAAAGAACTTTTTGCAAATCTAAAGCTCACCATCTCTACTATAAAATTCATCTAAGAACTCTATTCATATCTGTATGTATAATGTTCTTTTAATCAATACTCTTTTCTTTTTAATACATTTTAGTTTAGTTAATAAGAATTGGCTATAAGTGTGTATGTGGGTAAGATATGAAATATTCATTAACCTGGTGGGTAATGTGTCCAATCCTTTGGGATTGGTAGAACTTTTTATATGATAAACAAGATTTTTAGTAATCCTCATCATATTTGATTTAGCTGTTTGGGTGGGAGCTCAAGGCTGGGTTGCTTGAAGGGAACTGTGTTTGGCTTCTGGGTAACCAGTAAAGTATTGTAGAAGCTGTTTTATGGCTGGCTTGGTGAATCTAAAGTATTAGAAAAACCACCAGTTTGGGGGATTGTCTGCCCCATTCTTTGCAGTTTGCCCTAATTGAGCAATCTCAGCGTGGCGTCCCTGAGACCCTGGTCACAATGTTCTTTTGCCCATGTTAATGAATTAGTTGTAAGAATATTTTTTGAAGCTGTAGTGCCTCCATGCTTTAGAGCACGAACTTGAAATTGGGCAGGGGATGGGTTGTCGTAGTGTCAGGGATGCACCTTTTGTTGTTCCTGAGAAAAACTACCCCAATTTGACCAAATTATGAACCTCTGGGAAAAAAATCCCAGTGTGCACATGCTTATTAGAGACTGGTGAGTGTCGGGTTGCTAAATTTCCTGAAGATTCCATCTGTACTAAATATGCTCTAGCCCTACATAGCTCCTATGTGTGACTCATATCCTACAGAGCGGCTGAGCATGCTCCAGCCCAAGGCTGCCATAAATAAAAATAATTTACATTTGATCATTTGAAAATCCAATAAATTATTCCAAAAAAGTTACGATGGGTTGATCCACAAAGGCTTGATAGCAAAATGCTGAAAGGAGGTTTCATATTGCTAGGATTCTTTTATATACTTAGGATTATAGACAGGTAAAAAAAATGGTAGTTGACAACATAATTTAT
The DNA here is from genome assembly GCF_027887155.1 of Malaclemys terrapin pileata. Lineage (NCBI taxonomy): Eukaryota > Metazoa > Chordata > Testudines > Emydidae > Malaclemys > Malaclemys terrapin. The sequence continues at coordinate 32,306,854 of NC_071506.1, forward strand.
TTAGTAAATTTAATGCTTTTCTCTTCACATGCTTTTCACAGAAGGAGTTCTATACTTTTTTTATCTAATCAAAATTTGTCGATGTTAAATAAAATAAATAAAGAAATAACTCCGCCTGTGGTAAAGCTCAGATCTTAAGTATTCATTTGATACTTGAAATTTAGAATTCAAATTGTGTGATTTGTCACTTAAGTCATATGGCATTATTTTTGTTCCTTGATTGGATGACTTAACCTTGATAAAACAAGTAGAGAGCCTCATTAAATCATTCGAGCATTTCTCTTGGGGGTGAGATGAGGGACAGAAAACAAGTAAGCAAGCAAACAAGCAAGCATGTGTGGATGTTTGCACACTAGCAGGAGATAAGTAGAACAAGGACAGTTTACGAGAGTCTTTTCCCCCCCCCCCCCATGAATAAAAACATGGCTATATACTTTGCTCATATATTTAAAAATATAGGGTTCTTTCCTAACTGAGAGAACCAGGAAAAAAGTAATTAAAATCAGATGTATTGGGTTAGCACACCTCAATCCCAGTTTCTTCTATCATATATGCACAGCTGTGTTTGCAAAACATAGTCACATATCTTTCTAACTCTTTTATGATTATTTGCAACAGTGCCTGAGCTCTGGTTAAGGGGATTTGGGAAACCACCATTTTAAGTGGCTGGGTGAGGGCGGCTTACCTCACTGACATCAGATGTAAGCCATTGCTCAGTTTCCTTCTTCCATGCCTTGGTTCTCCACTGCTTGTACAGTAGTTAGCCCTCAGGCTAAACCAAGAAGTTCTCCACTTGAAAGGGAAGCAAAAGTTCAATACAAACTACAAACCTTATTCTAACTCTGTCAGAGCCACTGATTTTCTTCCAAGAGTCTATGCAGCCTTCAACTATTTTGGCTCAATGAGGGGAATTTCTCCCTCTTGCTCCAGAATTCTTTGTCCTTTCTGGGACACATAATCTCCTACTGGGTTTGCCTTCTTCAGTAATACAGCTCTCCATGCAATTCCTCCAACAGCCCCTTCCAGGGCCCTTGGGTGGAGAAACCCACAAGCTATTCTTTGCTCCCACTGGTTTACCTGCCTTTATACCCTTGCTCTCAGGTCTACAACTCCACTGATTCCTGGACTACAAGTCCCAGCATTCCCTTGATCTATAAGGAAACCAGACAAGACCAGAGCTGGAGCTTGAACTCCTCTCCAAGGCTCCATTCATCCGGTGACAGTGCCCCATTCCTAATACAATATTTCATGGATCTACCAAGTGCACTGTTTGAATTTGCTGCTCTCCATTTTTGTCATCACCACATATGACTCACCACTGTCCTTCATCAAAAACAGTGTAGTAATAGGGCACAGGAGGAGGGGAATGTATGCATGCATTACCCTTTCAGCAAAACCCACTGCAGACATTGAACCCTTCCACCTTAAGCCCTGGCTCATGCACTATTAACAGATGCAGGAACTCCTCTAAGACCCTCTGTGTAGTGAAGGTCCTGTTGCTTGATGGAGAGAGCAGCCAGATAGCACCTGGGAGATATTACCATCAAAAGTATGAATTTCCTCCCCCAATATACCTGTCTGCTGCATTCCTTGATATTTCTCCGGTGCTGCTGCTGGCCACACATACCCACGTCACTATTGTCTGGGAGCCAGATACTGTGAAGCATTGTCATAAATAATTAAAACTAAAGTACACATGCTCAAATAAGTGAAAAACACTATGACACAGTCTCCTCTATTGTATTACTGGATTTGTTCATGTGCTCATTAATTTAGAAAATTAAATAATCCAAAATGGGTCTAATAGCTTCAGGGTTAGTGAGAGAATGGTTATCATTAAAATGTTCTGTTTACAAGCCTTTCTCTCTCTCTCTCTTTCTTAACTATGCTAATAGGACTGAATCCTGCAGTCCATGGGTGTCAGCTCCCAATGAATGGAATCAATGCATGCACAGCACTGTAGGATCAGGCCATATTAAAATCAATGCAAGTTCTGCAAGCAACACAAATGCAGGACAGCAACCATTGATATCAATAGGAGTTCTAGATTAAATTCCTGCAGAATCTACATTTTATTTTCACCAGGGATTTTATCTTTTACAGAAAATTTAGATCAAAGATTTGCTCATTTCACTACCGTGTAGAGGTGTCTTGTTAAAAGAGAACTCATTCCACAGATAAAACAATGGGGAGTTTTTGTGGCACCTTGGAGACTAACAAATTTATTTGGGCATAAGCTTTTGTGGGTTAGAACCCACTTCATCAGATGCATGAAGTGAAGAATACAGGAGCAGGTATAAATACATGAAAGGAAATGAAAAATACAGGAGCAGGTATAAATACATGAAAGGAAGGTGTGAGGTCAATCTAACGAGATAAATCAATTAACAGCAGGATACCAAGGGATGAAAAATAACTTTTGAAGTGGTAAGAGAGTGACCCATTACAGACAGTTGACAAGAAAGTGTGAGTAACAATAGGGAGAAATTAGTATTGGGGAAATTAAGTTTAGGTTTTGTAATGACCCAACCACTCCCAGTCTTTATTCAGCCTAATCTGATGGTATCCAGTTTGCAAATTAATTCCAGTTCTGCAGCTTCACATTGGAGTCTGTTTTTGAAGTATTTTTGTTGAAGAATTGCCACTTTGAGGTCTGTTATTAAGTGACCAGAGAGATTGAAGTGTTCTCCTACTGGTTTTTGAATGTTATAATTCCTGATGTCAGATTTGTGTCCATTTATTCTTTAGCGTAGAGACTGTCCAGTTTGGCCAATGTACATGGCAGAGGAGCATTGCTGGCACATGATGGCATATATCACATTGGTAGATGTGCAGGTGAATGAGCCCCAGATGGTGTGGCTGATGTGGTTAGGTCTTATGATGGTGTCCCTTGATTAGATATGTGGATAGAGTTGGCACCAGGGTTTGTAGCAGGGTTTGGTTCCTGGATTGGTGTTTTTGTTGTGTGGTGTGTAGTTGCTGGTGAGTATTTGCTTCAGGTTGGGAGGTTGTCTGTAGGCAAGGACTGGCCTGTCTGTGAGAGTCTGTGAGAGTGAGGGATCGTCCTTTAGGATAGGTTGTAGATCCTTGATGATGTGCTGGAGAGGTTTTAGTTGGGGGCTGTAGGTGATGGCTAGTGGCATTCTGTTATTTTCTTTGTTGGGCCTGTCTTGTAGTAGGAGACTTCTCGGTATCCTTCTGGCTATGTCAATCTGTTTCTTCAGTTCAACAGGTGGGTATTGCAGTTTTAAGAACGCTTGATAGAGATTCTGTAGGTGTTTGTCTCTGTCTGAGGGATCGGAGCAAATGCGGATTTATCTTAGAGCTTGGCAGTAGACAATGGATCGTGTGATGTGGTCTGGATGAAAGCTGGATGCATGTAGGCAAGTATAGCGGTGTAGGGGGGTGAACGCCCGCTCCAGCCCTGAAGGGGTTGGAAAAGCCCTGCAGAGGCCTGGGGCTGACTAAAGGAGCAAAACCCCGGCTGATTGGGGACGTGGCTGCAGCTGGGGCCATGCCCCAAACGGAGCAACTCAGCCTTATAAGAAGGCCAGGGTAGCCAGAGCAGAGGAGTCTCCCTCTGACAGGAGAGGGAGAGACAGGCCTGGCTGCAGGGAGCTCACTGGGAACCTAGAGTAAGGCAGGGCTAGGGAAAGGCCTTGGGGCTGGGAAGCCCTAGGCCAGCAACTCCCCAGGCTGCAGGGCCTGGTCCTGGTCCTAGGCCCATATAGGTATTGGGGTTGTAGAGGGGCAGCCTGAGAGTGGGTAAAGGCAGTCAGTCCAAACCCCTTGTTGCCAGTGATGATTGGCTGATAGACTGCAGTCTGCCCCAGGGCTGTTGGAATGTTAGATCTACAAAGTTATGGCCCAATCTCAGTCCTAAAGCAAGCAAAACTCCCACTAGCTCCAGTAGCAGTTTTAGTTTTGGTGGGAGCTGATCAAGCATGGATTTTACAAAGGAGTAGACACAATTTAACAATTTCCGAGCTATAGTGAAACAATCCAGGGGAACAGGGCATTTATCCCTCCCGATGTTGGTTCTGGGAAGAGGAACCATTTGAGATACACAATTGTGACAAGGGGCCTGATCCAAAGCCCATTTAAGTTAATGGAAAGACTACAACTGACTTCAGGCTGTGGATCAGCTTCTGTGTTGTTCTATCCAAAAATCTCACCACTGGTTTTAATCTACTTTGGTTATACAGGTAATTTTGTTTGTATTTATTCTGGGAGGTTCCTTTTTCCAGTTTGGAATACAGTGAATAATGCTAAATTCCCCTGTAGGTAACAAAAAGCTGCTTTCCATTACTAGAAAAATTCAGGTTTGACTTTTATTTGGGGCTTCCTAGGTCTTTGAGTTACCGCTCCTTTGAGACCCGGTGAACCCAGGAAAAATTTCTCAACTCACTTTTTTATTTTGCCTGCTTGTAGGTGAGACATTATGTTCTTTGTAAACTTTTCTTAATAGGATCCAATGTTCAGATTTTAATCTGCTCCATACTTTTATCTAATTAATATCAGTGAGGCAGTGGCTAGCGGCCAGTTGGAGCAGCGATCGGCCGAACCTGTGGACGCGCCAGGTAAACAAAACGGCCCGGCCTGCCAGGGTGCTTACCCTGGCGAGCCGTGTGCCAAAGGTTGCTGATCCCTGCTATAGAGCCTAGAAGCCCTCTGTGAAAGGCCACTAGGTTTCCAACCCCAGGGATGAAACATTTCAGCAGCCCCTATATCATTTCTGTCTATAGAGCTCTTTAAGATGCTTCTGGCTGAAAGCAGCCATATCAAAATAATGTGTTTTAACAGTGATAGATATGAAATAATCTGAGGTTATGACGAGGTGAGATCTTAAACAACATATGGGATGTCATTTTACAGTCAATGCACCTAATTACAGTGAACACATTCTTCAAACAGACTTTGGTTTTGTACTGTACCTACGTTACTCCTTGTTATCCCTGCAAGATGCCCCACCTGCAAACACAGAAAATTGCAGTTTAGTTATTGGTGCTTTTCCTGCTTGCATACTTGTCTCTTCTATGATAAATCAGTTTCAGTCATGTATTTTTAATTATATTGTCAAAAATGGCTTGGTCCTCTATCAGTGGCAGGCACTGGCTGATCAGTCACAAGGCACCCAGCTGCAAAAGTCAAACTCAAAGCAAATGTCTTCTCATCACCAGGGTTAAAAAAAATAGAAAGCTTTGTGCAGCTAAGGACTTTAGATGGATATAAATGAGATCTTCCCTCACTTAGCTCCTACACTTCCCTGTTTTGGATCCTACACTCTTAGCTCAGTCAGTCTCTCTGTCCTGTCTGAGATCAACTCCCTGAGCATACAGTTATCATATAACCTCCTACAATACACTATACTTTCCCTTCCTAAGAGGGGAATTTACTACTGGAGCTACACCACTTCCCTGCATCCTCTGCAATCACTGGCAAGAGAACAGATGCCTATTATCAGTCTCTTCATGTGGGACAGAGTATTGAACCTCTTCTGCCAAACACCGAGCAGGGTCTCTTCTAGGCCTAAATAAAACATTTACCACAGAATATGAACAACATGAAAATTGAGGTCTTCATATTTTGTTGCCAGATCACAAAAATTATTCATTTTAATAAAAAACTTGTAAAATGTCAGGGTTTTTTCCCTCTTAGAAACTGGACCTCTTTGGGCTGAAAATATTTTTACACAGAAATAACCCTAGTTTGGAGTAAATCTCATGGATTTTTCAAAATTTCAAATTAAAAACTTTAATTCAGATTAAGATACTATTTTTGGTTGAAGTCCATGAGGTGGCTTGGGTTTAATGGAGAGGTGAATTTGACACATGCAATTACCCATTTTTTCTAAGACACGGGTAGTTTCATACATCTAGCTCTTTTTCACAGCCAGCTATTTCATCAGGAATTCAATCAGCCCACTGAACATTTTATTATTTTACAATGTATTTTATGTGATTGTAATAAAATAAATATTAACAATAGTAACGTTCATTCGTATAGTGCTCAAAGATCCTACCACGCTTTACAAACTAAGATCCTGAGCCAAAGCCCACTGGAGCCCTAGGGGAGTCATTTCATTGACCTCACTAAGGTCTTTTGATTCTGAACCTACAATTTTAGGGCAGAGGGAATTTCTCCAGTGTGATCAAATCCACAAGCAGACAGATTTACAGCAGAAATGCCTGACAGAATTTGACTATAGTAATGCAAGTGAGCATAAGGGTTAACTCTTTAGGGTATGTCCAGACTACCTGCCGTATCGGCGAGTAGCGATCGATCTATTGGGGATCGATATATTGCCTCTTGTCGAGACGCGATATATCAATCCCCAAACGTGCCCCCGTCGACTCCGGAACTCCACCGGAGAGAGCGGCGATAGCGGAGTCTACAGGGGAGCCGCAGCCATCGATCCCACGCCATGAGGACGGGAGGTAAGTCGGAATAAGATATGGCGACTTCAGCTACAGTATTCCCGTAGCTGAAGTTGCGTATCTTACATCAACACCCCCCCAATGTAGACCAGAGACAACGAGCCCTGATTCTCTTTCACTGTGTGCAAAGGGGGTGCAAAATGGGCATAAAGAGCTCAGCTACCAGATCAGAATGGTAGCAGACACACATACAAAGGGCTCAATTTATCTACCTTTGAAGGATGAAGAGCTCAATCTACCCGGCTGGGACCTGAAATGTTGGTTCCAAGGATATTTCAAACCTGAATCTCAGACCACTAAACCATCCCCCAAGTATTCCCAGTTCCTCACCATGAATAAGCAAATGATTTCTTCACCCTGGGAATGACTGGAATAATTACCCTATGCAGCTGCAGGTAGAGGATAATTCTCAGCTGGCCAGGTTCCAACTTCATCAAGATTTTCTTTTTCTTTCCTGTTACCTGATCTTCAGCTAAAAGGAAGTTTCTCCCACCTGTTGATGGGTTCCATTATTTCTCCTTGCTTTGGCATACTTGTCATATGTAGAGCTTTGTGAAATTTCTTGGTAGCTTGTAGACATCAGCTGTGAGCTCAGCAAGGGAAAGTCTTATTTACTGTTGGTGAAAGCATTGCCTGCAATGGGTTGTAATTTCATGGACTTTTATGAAATTCAGTGGCTACCTCAAGAGAGTTAAGAAGAAAAATATGAAGATCTGATTTTAGGAGAATCATCTATCAAACTCTTGCAGGAGTTAGGGATGTACAAATCTAACCACGAGCATCTCCTACACAACTTTTGACAGACTATATAACTTTACTGCTTAAGTCCATCCCTAATCAGCAAAGCACTTAAGCGTTTACTTAAATGCTTTGCTAAACCAAGGCCTAAGTAGTGTACCTGCACATTCCTAATAGACCAGGATGGATGGTCAGAGTGAAATATTTTATGCAGCATTTGCATCCATCTAACTCTCGAGATAAATCAGAGATATGGTCTATGGCTGCAGAGAAACAGAGCCTATGGAAATTTCTCATGGTGGCAGCTGCTTCCAAACCATATTTTTCTTCAGCACCCTTAAGAATCAGCTGAATCGTTATATATTAGAAATGGGGTGATCTTACACGTTGTAGGTCTTCATAATTCTAATTGTACTTAGTGTACCATTTTCCTGAACGTCTTAAATCTTTCAGATTTTTGATTGCAAGTATGTTCCTTGATAAATCTTGTTTTTTGCTTCTGTATCAGTCTACTTTCTTTTTTTATATATATATATAAAATATTGTTGGATAATTTTTATTAACTGCATTGTTCTAATATTCAGGAAAATCACCCCCCATGATTACAGCATCCACCTCTTCTCCTCTCAGACCCGTGTTTTTTCTTTGTTTCTTTCTTTCTGTTATAGGGACAAGGAAGGAGAATAGAGAGAACTTAAAGTTTTCTTCTATAGCACTATTTTCCCTTTCCCCAAACTCCTCTCTCCCCCTCTTACTCCTAGACCCATCTCCAGTTTATCTGTTTCTGCACACTTTTGTGTGAATATTTAAAAGATATGATAGATATCTGGCTTCCCTTTATGCAGACACAGTTTGTAGTCTGAAAATCTGGGCTCGCAGTTTTGCTTTTACAAAGAGTAAAACTCACTCTGTGTGGATAATTATCCCAATAGCTGGGACTTAAGTAGTATACAGGTTTTGTGCTGGCCTTCTGCACAGGGCTGAATTTTGCACAAAGTGAATTGCAGGTGCAAGTAGGGTTGCCAACTCTCCAGGGTTGTCCTGGAGTCTCCAGGAATTAAAGATTAATCTTTAATTAGAGATTAGGTTATGTGATGAAATGTCCAGGAACATATCCAACCAAAATTGGCAACCCTAGGTGCAAGTCTGATTCCCTGTGCATGTGCATTCTTGGTTTGTCTCATAATTGAATAGATAGCGGCACCAGGATTTAGATTAACTCTTGCAATTTAACTGTGGGTACAAATTTTATCGGTGTAAACTGTGGCTACTAGAGGCCACCCTTTTGAAAATTCAGATCACAAAATCTTATCCAAAACAGGCAAGAGTGTTCTCAATGGAATATTGTATTCCATCAGCATCTTTTGAGGTCTAAGCACAAAGCGTAGTTTCCTTTGAGGCCTAAAGGTTATAATATTCTGCAGGTCCAGTCTTGTGGCATGAACCACTTTCTTTAGACTTGCCATGAAGAGCAAGCCACCCAGGCTAAAGCTTGCTAGATCACAAGACCCTTACAAACCCCGAACTTGCTGCTGATGGGTAGCAGTTTGCAGCAGCTCTGCTGTATAGTTGATCCAATGTCATTTTTGAGCATGGCAGATAATAATATTCTTTTTAGTAAAATTATTAACTATAAAAACTGAGTGACATATAGGTGAGAGAAGAAATGTTCAAAATCCCACTGTAATTCATGAACATGTGTTGAACAGATGTTACATTGAGTTTTTTTTCTCTGCTTTTAAAAATTTGGATCACATTTTCTCTTCCTTTCTCTTATGTTCATACTCTGTACTTGACGCTTTATTAAAAGTCTCTGAAGGGTAAATAGATGATTCATAATTGTCAATGACAGAAATTTGGTTTCTGTAAGCAGCAGAGTAAAAGATAAATACAATGGGAACATTTTTACCTATGTATATTATGCTCATGACAGTTAAGCATCTCTAAGACTGTCTGTGTTAAGGTTACTCATGATTTATGGAGATGTCACCACTGACCCCCAGCTCTGGAAAATCTCTTACAATTCCTCTTATTGTAATCATCACTCCTACTTCAGGTATACCTGAGGGGAAATTCCCTCCAAAAAATCAGGAGAAAGGTCAGAAAATATTCTAAACAAAATCAATTTTTGCAGATATTAGAGCAGTTAGAACTTTCTTCATAACAATGCCCAAAATGTGTTGTTTCCTTTCAATTAAACTGGGATATGTGGTGGACAAAACTAGACCCAAGTTTTAGTGAATCTGGGTCCAGGATTAAGTCACCACTTCTTTCCCCTATAGAATACGTCCTCCCTACAACAGATGCCAATCTCCACACCATTACTTTTTTCCAGATTTTTTTCCAGACATAGGGAAGGTCAACATCTCCATCCAGGTGCAATCAGACAACTGGCAATCACATGCCAGTGAATGGACACTTGACTATCAGAGGCTGTAGGGACAGATCAATTTTCATGGTAGAAAGGAAGAAACCAGCATGGAATTTTCTCCATCAGACCCCATTACACCTTTCCTCACAGAAGGGGCACTGGACTTTGAGATGTATACGTTTCAAAAGTTCACTGGACTATAAAAGAGAGGGGCAAGGAACAACATGACCACAGGGGTGATCAGACATCTTGCTGAAAGTTAGCATGGTAAGAATCTTAACTTAAAGCAAGATTGCAGTATTGTTAAATCATAGTGTTTTTCTAGAAAGTGTTTTTCACTTTTATTTGCTTGTAACCATTTCTGACTTTATCCATTACACTGGAACTCACTTAAAATCCTATTTTTAATACACTTGTTTTACTTTTAATCTAAACAAATCCACTGCTGTGTTTGAATTGAAGTGATTGTTAACTCCAGCTAAAGCAACACACTACTGTGGTTTTGTCTCTTTACAGGAGCAACTGACCCTATTACTTCCCTAAATTTTCCAGGAGAGAGCTGAAGGTTTTAGGGCAGAAGGTTTTGGGGAAATTTGGGACTGGGGATGTGCAGGGCTCACTTGGCTAGTAGTAACCAAGGCTGGTGAAGACCAGAGTGTGGCTGTGGTGTAACAAGCAGTCTGCTGGTGTCAGAGTTGCTGAACTAGGGCTGCTTATCACACAGGCACTCAGTGCATGCTTATATGCTGGCTGGGAGCATCCAGACAGAGAGCTACCGCAGCAAAGCATTTAAGGCACCCAGGATTACAGGACAAGTGGAGACACAACCTCATATATATATATATAACTGGTTGGGACTCTCCTCTGATATAGATAGATTAGATTACTGGTTGGGACTCTCCTCTGTTTGCCCATATTGAATGTAATCACTGGTCATTAGGCAACCACCAATGTCCAGTCCAGTGATTAATTCATCTTTATTAGTCATAATGAGGCCTCTGAGATGCAGGCCATCACATTTGTACAGACCCCTCTTCCACTGGAATATGTCCCAATGCTCCACAAAACTTTCACCTTCACACTCAACATGCAGCCAATGGTTCACAGCCAGTGTGAAGGTGAAAGTTTTGTGGAGCATTGGGACATATTCCAGTGGAAGAGGGGTCTGTACAAATGTGATGGCCTGCATCTCAGAGGCCTCATTATGACTAATAAAGATGAATTTGCCTTCTCTTTATCATGGGACTGGAAGGATTTATGAGAAGATCACTTGGACTTTCCTCTTCTTCAGCTCTATTCCAAGATCACTTAGTCTTCTGTAATCTGTGTACTTCCACATGATGCCATGTCATTGGTTCCAAAAGGTATCAGCACCAGTGGAGACTTGCCAGACAACCTCATAATCTTGCAGTTACATCTTGTATTTTTGCTCTATGGAGACAGCATACCATCCTGTTGTCCTTGTGTCCCTTAGTGAATTCTCTGTTCACTTTTCTTAATGTGGAGTCACTGATGATGATTGCTTGCCTTCTTAGGGTGGTTGAAGAAACTCTCTTGGTAGCTGCTTGCTTCCCTGTAGCTTTCAGTTCCATTCTGTCAGAGACAGGTTCCTCAGTAGTTGACTATTTGATAGCAATTGGATACTTTCAGATAGGTTGAATGCCTCCTGGTTTCCTTTTTCTCTTGGTCATAAATCATTAATCCAAATATGTTGGAATACTTATGTAATAACAGCCTCTCCACTGATAGACACAAAAATAAGGCTTTGTAATGGAAACTAGATCCAATGCTGAAAATTGACACATTTATGTTGAAGGCAAAGGAGAATATTCAGTCAAGCAATACTACAATGCCCAGTCCCTGTATACATCTGTGAGAAAGTTAAATTTAACCCTAATAAAGTCCATATGTATTATTTATGGTCGAAATGACACCCATCCAGAGATTTGGCTGTATTGGTTACAGCGATAATACCAAAACATAAACTTCAGTCCAAACTTTCTCTTCAAATGTAGCTGTTCCTGCAGGACCTCCCTATCTCTGGCATTAGTTTCCTCAAGTGGCACCTGCCAGTATGAGTCACCAGAATCAGCAGCTTTATGCAGATTCCTAACTCCTGCTAACTAAGTAGGTCAAGGGAAGAGCCTTGCATCCCAATGTGGTATTTTAGATTCTGCCACCATGTTACAGCATCGTAAGTTTGTGCTCAGTAAGGAAGGTGAAATGATGGGGAGCGGGGGAAAGCCTTCGGAAGCAAGAGGCAACCTTTGTTTAGCTGAACATTCCAATATCTAGTGATGCAGAGAAATATATACATGCAATCAGTAGGAGAATTTCTTCAAGAGTTGGTGTTTATAACAAGAAAGCAAAATAAGTTAACATGGGAAGAAAAAGAAACAAAACTATATAGTCAAGGGTTCGTTCAACCTTAGGTCCTGGGATACAGAACATGATCTTCTTACTGGGATTCTATCTTCTCTCTCCCCCAAGTAGAGCGTTTATAATCCTCCCCCAGAGCCCTTATGCAAGAAGAGGGAGAAGCTGAGGTTAACGCCTTGTTTACCAAACACCAGAGAGTGCCTCCATCACTTGGCTCATCCTTTTTGTCAAATAAAGATGTCTTTGGATTGGAAGCTGTATTGGAACATTTCATTGCAATCAGGGATGGGGAAAGGAGGAGAAGAAAAAGCATTATTTAATTATTTTATGTATAAGTGGAAAGTGATTCTGCTCAGACTAGATGCTTTTAAAAATACTAAGTTATTTCTGAGTCCATGTCTGTTAGGTTGTTAACCTGCTCTCTGTATGAGAACAGAATCACTCTATTGTCCTCTGTCCTCATTTTCATCTCAGTGAAATTCATAGCAGGTAAGTTCAGTACAAATAAAAGGAATATTGGTTCACTCAGCAGATAGCCTGTGACATTCACTGCTGTTGGATATTTTTACAGGTCTTGCTAAATTTATGATTAATAATGACAGTTGCAGTTATGCATGCTACTAAAAAGGTAACCAGATCTCATGTTTCAGGGAGGAAACTGATTGCCACAGGGCTTAAAAGTTATGCATTAAGCCCACTTGTTTCAATTTGCAAAGGAAATTACTGGTGGATTATTTTTGTACCTTTGTGGAACTGCCAGTTTTGCTTTGCGTTTGAGGTTTATGTGGACCTAAAAATGCAAAGCAAGACTCCATCAAACCAAACTAACTCTGTTAAGTTTCAATGAGACTTATAAAGCTCGCTAGCATAGCATGAGATGAAACTTTAATTTCTTTTCATTGAGATTATAAATAGTTTTCAGACTAATAAAATTCAGACTTAAGGTTGCCACCCTCTTTTGCAGTTCCTACAGCTTCAGCTCATACCACCCACAGCTCCAAGCTCTGAGACAGAAGATCACATTGTTTAATAGGCAGAATGGGGATGAAGGAAGTGGATCAAAATAGGTGGAGGTGCTCACCAATTTTGGTGGCTGTTTTGACAGGTCTTGACATCATGTGGCAATGTGTGTGTGTAGGGGCTCATTTCTGCTGTTCCCCACACCATTCCTGCAAAACCATCACTGAGTGTTGAGCCTTGCCTTTAAACATGCACATTTAGAACATGAAGTGTCCAATGACAGCCTAACAATATTAATTTATACAAAACCAAAGCTGGTTCTCTGCACTCTTCTATGTGGAAATAAAGGGCTCCTGTGCTCATCTCCCATTTATATTCAGGTGTCTCAAGCTGCTCCCATTGCTGGAGCCACATCAGGGGTAGTGCAATGGTGGGAGATTTCCCCAAAACTTCTAACGTAGAGGGAGATGGGACAAAGATAAGAACATACATAAGCAGGGCCGGCTTTGGCTTTTTTGCTGCCCAAGCGCGCAAAAAAAAGAAAGAAAGGAAAAAAAAAAACCCTGTGGGGCAGCTGGAGCAGCGAAGCACAAAAAAAAAAAAAACTGTGCGGGGCGGCCGGAGCCAGGGTGCAGGGGGGACTCCCTGCCCTGCGGATGTGCCCCAGGCAGCGGAGTGTGCGCCCCGACTAGCGAGGGGGAGAGGGAGAGAGAAAGAAGGGGGGCGGCCAGGGCTTCCTTCAGTGGGGCACTCGCCACGCAGCCCCCCCCTCCGAACCGCCTGCTGGGAGGGTTCCGCGCCGCTCCTGTCGGCGGGCAGGGAAGGACGCGGGCTGCCCTGCCAGGCTTGTTGCAGACCTGGCACTGGCTGGGGCAGATGGAGTGTGCAGCCCGCTCTCAGCAGGGCGCTCCCCTCCTCCGCGCCGCCACCCCCTACGGGGTGGCCGGAGCAGCAAACCAAAAAGAAAAAAAACCTGCAGGGCGGCCACAGCGGCGAAGCAAAAAAAAAGGATTGGAGGGAAGCTGCCCCTTAGAATCTGCCGCCCCAAGCACAAGCTTGCTCAGCTGGTGCCTGGAGCTGGCCCTGTACATAAGAACGGCTGTACTGGGTCAGACCAAAGGTCCATCTAGCCCAGTATCCTGTCTACCGACAGTGGCCAATGCCAGGTGCCCCAGAGGGAGTGAACCTAACAGGTAATGATCAAGTGATCTCTCTCCTGCCATCCATCTCCACCCTCTGACAAACAGAGGCTAGGGACACCATTCCTTACCCATCCTGGCTAATAGCCATAATGGACTTAACCTCTGTGAATTTATCCAGTTCTCTTTTAAACACTGTTATAGTCCTAGCCTTCACAACCGCCTCAGGCAAGGAGTTCCACAAGTTGACTATGCGCTATGTGAAGAACTTCCTTTTATTTGTTTTAAACCTGCTGCCCATTAATTTCATTTGGTGGACCCTAGTTCTTGTATTAAATTACATTATTAGATAATGGGAATAATATCATGTGACTACATTGGTAGCTGTTGAATAATCTGATGATTCAAAATTATTGGAGAGGTTTGTTTGTGTTTTTTTTTTTTTATAAAATCTCTATATAAGTTAATGAATACTACAGTAATCTCTGACTAGCCCACAAACCCAGCCTTTTTGTTCTGTGTTTGTACACCTAGCACACTGGGGTCCTGGCCTCTAACAAGGATCCATAGGCACTATGGTAATACAAATAATAGGCATCAAAGCATAAGTCAGCCACTGACTTAGAGAGGATAGGGAGAAACTTCCCTTTGGGGAGATTATTCCATATGTGTCCACAACAGCAATTTTTACACCTTCCTTTGAAGCATTTGGTGCTGGCCACTGTCACAGACAGGATACCAGACATGACAAACCACTTGTGCAATCCAATATGGCCACGTCTAGGTTCGTATACTACAGCTCCCAGGGCCCCTTGGGTTCTGAGCTCCCGTGCTGGATCCTGCTGCTCAGAGGTTCCGCTTGTGCAGCGCTGTGAGAGGGGAGGAAGCGAGTGTTATGGGCCCCCTTCTGAACTTGGGACCGCATGGTAAATCCAGTACTGTGAAGGGACAGTAGTAGGAAGTAGCCCAGGGCAATGGATTTTGACTCCCTGCTGGGAGGGCCCCCTGTTTATGAGTTGACTTACTCAGGGCCCTGGGCTGGGCCCCAGTGGAGAAGGAGGTCTGGGTTCCCCTACCCCACTACCTAAAAGACTGAAGCACCTCAACCAGGGAAACAAGAGGCCAGAGGTCAGGCGTGACAACCACTAGCCCGCCCAGCCCTCCAAGCACCCTGTTACAAAGCCATATGTGATGCCAAAGGGTAGTTAGGATCTTGGCAATCATGAGGCAATACAATTGACAGTGTAAGAGCACCTCTGCTTCATCGCTGCTCTTGGACATTAAGAATGCAATTGTTTCGGCCATAACAAATATCTGTTTAAAACTGTGTGTGTGTGTGGGGAGGGGGGGAACTTGGGAAAAGGAGACGTGCAAGAAGTCATGGTGCGGAAGGAGAGCCTGCTTGTGTCTAACACACTGAAGAAATTGTTCAAGAGTAAGTCGCCTTGTGTAAAATTTGCCCCATAATCTTGCAAGGGTCAGTGTCATCAGCCTGAACTATCTTCCATCTTAGCATTAGTTATGCAAATAAATTGACACATAATACTTTCAAAAAATATGTATATGATGCATTTAATACTTGTTTGCTTATGCCAGCTATGCCTTTTCCACCCAAACCCCTTTCACCTCCTTCCATCCAATATCTCCATCAATGATCTGGAAGAAAGGAGTAAATTAGTGGAATTGGCAGGTAATACTAACTTGGAAGATGTTCAAAGTGCTCTAATTATGACCTCTTATAACAAAACAGCAGACCACATTCATATCCAGGAATTCAAAGAACACCACTAACAATTATTCTTAATTACAGCAATGCCCAGGGGCCCCATCCGTGGAGCCTCACTTGCTAGGGGCCATACAAACATGGAGTAAGACAGCCCCTGCTCACAAAATTCCGCAGTCCAGTCAAAGACAAGACTTGGCAAACAATCAGGAGGAAAAGGAGAGATCAGTCAAGGATAACAATGGTAAGAAAAATACATGTGTAGAGACTAGCTATGTGCACAAGTAGATGTTGAGTCAATTAATTTAAGATATAAATAAAGTCCTTACTGGCCATCTATCCAAAATTATAGAAGGCCTATATGGTTTGATGGATGTTGAGATTTTAAAGGATCTGAAAATGTATAACACCCTAAATGACAAGTAATTGAAGGATCCAGTTCAAGGAGAAGAATTCTATAGAGTGATCTATAGAAATAATGAGATTCTGTTAAGCAAAGAAAATATCACAAAATATATATTTGATTGTGGAATAATCTCCCAAGCAAAGTACACAGAGTCCCATTTCTCATGTTCTTTAAAACTGGACTGGGCAAATAATGCAGTGAATAAGCTTGAATTAGTAGCAAGGAGGATTAGGTGACCCAACAGGTCTTTTCTGTCATTGTACATTTCTTTTATTCCTTTTGAATTTTTTTCAGTCCCACTACATCAAGCCTTTCTGTGGCACAGAAGAGCCTAACAGTTTGCAACAATGGCCCTAGATAGGGTGACCAGACACCCTGTTTTTGAGGGACAGTCCTGTATTTAAGCCTTCTTCCATGTGTCCCAACGTTTTGTTAAATACAGGCAAATTGTCCCGTATTTTCTGGGATCACAGCACAGAACAAGCAGCGGGGGGCAGCAAGCAGCTGTCCCCACCCCCTTTGCTCACCCCAGTGTGCGCCCACGTCTGAGTCTCCCTGGCCGCCTCCCCTAGCGGTAGCAGCATCGGCGGCAGCAGCAGCGCTAAGGAGGGTTTCATTTTGTGACTCTACACCTGGCTCCGCCGCTCATGCTGCTGCTCCTGCCCCGCTGCCCGGGATGCCCCCCCACCGCGCCACTGTCAGCTCCCGCCTTGCAAGGCTGAGTAGCCGGGGCAGGGCAGGGCATGCCCCCCTTCCTCCATGCACCTGCTGTGCCCCTTGCCCAGCGCTTGGGGCAGCCCACAGGGCTGCTGGGGGGACCCTGCTCAGCCCTGGCGAGAGAGCAGGCTGCGAGACGTGTTTCACCTCGCTGCCGACCCCCCGAACGTGAGACACCTAGTGGGGCCCAGAGGAACAGGGGAGGACAACGCCAGCCCTGCGCTGGAGGGAGGGGTAGGGAGAGCGGCAGGGAGACTAGACCACCAGCCCCACGGGCGGGCATGCGGCGGGGGTGGGCTTGGATCACCAGCCCTGCAGGTGGGCGGCAGGGGAGCTTGGAAGACCAGCCACGCGCGGAGGACAAAGGGGGGACTCGGACCCTTGGACCAGCCCTGCACCTGGGTGGGAAGGAGGCTGCGGGGGGGCTCAGAGGACCAGCCCCGCACACGGGCAGTAGCGGGGTACCTTGGGCCAGTCCTGGGCGCCAGTGGGGAGGAGGACCTCAGGCTGGCCCAGCATGGCAGGAGGCAGGAAGGGCTCTGGTCGGCACAAGTGCAGCGGGGCAAGGGTGGCCTCGGCAGCCCCGCGCATGGAGAAGCTGGGGGAACCTCAGGGAGGGATTGGGCTGGCCCACATGGGCGGAGAGGGGGTGCGGACCAGCCCGGGGATGTCCTGTTTTCCCTTTGGGAAAATATGGTCACCCTGGCACAGGGGTTGGCAACCTTGCAGAAGTGGTGTGCCAAGTCTTCATTTAGAAAAACTGGACGTGCACAAGTCCATGGGGCCGGATGCGCTGCATCCGAGAGTGCTAAAGGAGTTGGCGGATGAGATTGCAGAGCCATTAGCCATTATTTTTGAAAACTCATGGCGATCGGGGGAGGTCCCAGATGATGACTGGAAAAAGGCTAATGTAGTGCCCATCTTTAAAAAAGGGAAGAAGGAGGATCCAGGGAACTACAGGCCAGTCAGCCTCACCTCAGTCCCTGGAAAAATCATGGAGCAGGTCCTCAAGGAATCAATTATGAAACACTTAGAGGAGAGGAAAGTGATCAGGAACAGTCAGCATGGATTCACCAAGGGGAAGTCGTGCCTGACTAACCTAATTGCTTTCTATGATGAGATAACTGGCTCTGTGGATGTGTTATTCTTTGACTTTAGCAAAGCTTTTGATGTGGTCTCCCACAGTATTCTTGCCGCCAAGTTAAAGAAGTATGGGCTGGATGAATGGACTGTAAGGTGGATAGAAAGCTGGCTAGATTGTCGGGTTCAACGGGTAGTGATCAATGGCTCCATGTCTAGTTGGCAGCCGGTTTCAAGCGGAGTGCCCCAAGGGCCGGTCCTGGGGCCGGTTTTGTTTAAGATCTTTATTAATGATCTGGAGGATGGTGTGGACTGCACTCTCAGCAAGTTTGCAGATGACACTAAACTAGGAGGCGTGGTAGATACACTAGAGGGTAGGGATCGGATACAGAGGGACCTAGACAAATTAGAGGATTGGGCCAAAAAAAAACCTGATGAGGTTCAACAAGGACAAGTGCAGAGTCCTGCACTTAGGACGGAAGAATCCCATGCACTGCTACAGACTAGGGACCGAATGGCTAGGTAGCAGTTCTGCAGAAAAGGACCTAGGGGTCACAGTGGACGAGAAGCTGGATATGAGTCAACAGTGTGCTCTTGTTGCCAAGAAGGCTAACGGCATTTTGGGCTGTATAAGTAGGGGCATTGCCAGCAGATCGAGGAACGTGATCGTTCCCCTTTATTCGACATTGGTGAGGCCTCATCTGGAATACTGTGTCCAGTTTTGGGCCCCCACACTACAAGAAGGATGTGGAAAAATTGGAAAGAATCCAGTGGAGGGCAACAAAAATGATTAGGGGGCTGGAGCACATGACTTATGAGGAAAGGCTGAGGGAACTGGGATTGTTTAGTCTCCAGAAGAGAAGAATCGGGGGGGATTTGATAGCAGCCTTCAACTACCTGAAGGGGGGTTCCAAAGAGGATGGAGCTCGGCTGTTCTCAGTGGTGGCAGATGACAGAACAAGGAGCAATGGTCTCAAGTTGCAGTGGGGGAGGTCCAGGTTGGATATTAGGAAACACTATTTCACTAGGAGGGTGGTGAAGCACTGGAATGCGTTACCTAGGGAGGTGGTGGAGTCTCCCTTCCTTGGAGGTTTTTAAGGCCTGGCTTGACAAAGCCCTGGCTGGGATGATTTAGTTGGGAATTGGTCCTGCTTTGAGCAGGGGGTTGGACTAGATGACCTCTTGAGGTCCCTTCCAACCCTGATATTCTATGATTCTATGATTCACTGTAACTTAAGGTTTCTCCTGCCGGTAATACATTTTAATGTTTTTAGAAGGTCTCTCTCTATAAGTCTATATTATATAACTAAACTATTGTTGTATGTAAAGTAAATAAGGTTTTTAAAATGTTTAAGAAGCTTTATTTAAAATTAAATTAAAATGCTGATCTTATAAGTTTAGTGTGATCTTTGCCCTTGCTTTTCCTTGCTGAGTTTTCCCATCTTGCCCCTGTCTGCACTCCTCACTGACACAGGCTGGGGCCAGTGGGCCACAGTTTGGGGAAGCTGCAAAGTGCTGGGCTGAGGCCAGGAGCAGAGCCCCGGGCTGGCTGCCGGGACCCCAGGCCAGCAGCAGGCTGAACGGGGCCAGAACCCCAGACTGGCAGCGAAGTGAGCGGGACCAGCGGCTGGTATCCCAGGCCGGCAGCAGACTGAGCAGGGCTGGCGGATGGAACCCCAGACTGGCAGCGGGCTGAGCCGCTCAACCCGCTGCCGGTCTGGGGTTCCAGCCGCTAGCCCCGCACAGCCCACTGCCGGTGTGTGGTTCCGGCCACCGGCCCCTTGCCAGGTGGGGTCTCAGCCACTGGCCTCACTCAGCCCACTGCCTGCCTGGATGAATGGAACCCCAGGCCGGTAGCGGGCTGAGTGGGGCCGGTGGCCGGTACCCCGGCTGGCAGCAGAGTGCCATTAAAAATCAGCTCACGTGCCGCTTTTGGCACGTGTGCCACAGGTTGCCGACCCCTGCCCTAGCTGTAGAAGAATGAGCCAATGGGGAAGCCTTTGTGAGATGCATTTCACAAGCTACTTCAAGGCAAATATCAAATACTAGATAAGAAACGTTATTGACAATTGGGTTACTGACCCAAAAAACATGCATTTTTTGGTTTCCGTGGTATTTTGCCTTCAATTCCCAACCCTGTGTAAAGATATTATTATACATTGTATTATATGATTAAAATGGAAGCCAGTGACAGGAAAAAATGAAGAAAGCAAATCATTTCCATAATTCCTTACTATTTTTAAAGAAATCCAATTCAGTGAAATATCAGACATTCCTATAATGAAAAAAATCACCATTTTTAGAAAGTTAAAAAATGGCTTGTGGTTCTCTTAATACCAAATTTTATTAATTTAACAGACAGGGATTATTTAAACATTAAAAAGTACATTTTTGTAGAATCTCTTCACTTAACTATGGCAACAATTTAAAAAGTATTAGATGTGTATATAACAGTGGCTAAACTGTAAGCTCTTTGACAGCCTTTTGAGTATTTATGTACAATACTTCATTTTAAAAAATGTGCTCAAACTGATTCTTTTAGATCTGTTAGCTGCCTGTGATTCTCCAGCCTATAAAGTGTTGCTAAAATTCATTCAGCCCTCAAACCTGGTACACTGAAGTCAATAGGAGTTTTGCAATAGATTTCAGTGAGAGCAGGATCAAATTATCAGTTTCTATGGCCTGGGCTACACTAGCTGGTGTGGGAGGGTTCGAACTAAGATATGCAACTTCAGCTACGCTATTCGCGGTGGTTGACTCGCCGCCTTGAGGATGGCCAGGTAAGTCAAACTAAGACTTACCTGGCCATCCTCAAGGCGGCGAGTCAACCACCGCGGCTCCCCCATTGACTCCGTTTACTCCTCCTGCTGAGGTGGAGTACAGGCATCGATTCGGGGATTGATTTATTGCATCTAGATGAGACACGATAAATGGATCCCCGATACATTGAACACTACCCACTGATCCGGCGGCTAGTATAGATGTACCCTATGAGTAGATGGAATCACTATGAAGTGCTCCATTTTGGTGACCCAGCTAGGCTAGGCTATGCTAACTGTGAGATGAGGCAGAGGCTAACCAAGACAAAAGGGATCATTTTAAATTTTTAGAACTTAATAAGGGAAAACTCCAAAATTGAACCAGGAGTATAAATAATATAGAACATTACGAAAGACTTACTACTTATAACAATAATCTCTAGGTTACCAACTCATTAACCTTTGTCAGCTTATATGTGCTGTGCAGTTAAGACCAAACACATTGTTATTAACAAGAACAAAAGAGATTACTTAACAATATACTGTGTCATTGTAGAGACTAATCAACTTTTCCTCTCCTTGGCTGTAAGTCCTGCTCCACTCTTGCTGTCCTGTTCTTTGCTTCTGTTTGGCTTGAAGTGCTGATTAGATGTTCCTGTGGCTGTACGTCTTTTCACTGAGTTTATCCACAAGTGGGGTTTCTTCACCTAGTGGGCTCTCACTTGTCCACAAGGCACCTTTGAGCTGTATTCTGTTCACAGTCATTCTCTCTGTTCACGTACTTTAGGTCCCTCGTGGGTAGGCTTCCTGTTTACCATTTTCAGGATCTGATTTAATCTAACACAGCTTTTTGATCAATTACCTTCTTCACCAGAACCGTCCCTTGGGTGTGGTGAATCAGAGTGACCACTCTGGGCCTCATACTTTGGGGGACTCCGTGCTTCAGTGTGCATATGTTGTGCAGGAGGTGCGACCTTTTGTATCCAGTTTAGTTCAAAGGCATCGTTTAATTAATGCAAAGGACCAATCCTGTTGTTATATACAGTAGCATACAATGGCTAGCACTAGCAGGGACAGAGACAAATGGAGAAAATATAGTTTGGGTGTGGAAAAAAGGCCAAAAAAAAAAAAAAGAAGAGAGAAGAAATGGATAAGACACTGAAAGGTTCACTGGAAAAGTTTATGGTTTCGAAAAGTGTTCTGGCTAGTGAGGAAAATGCTGAATTAATGGACTCCAGTGATTGTACCAAGGCTGAGGAAGAGGACAATAGTGCAAAATGTGCACAGGCTGTTGAAATAGGAAAATCTGCCAATGCTATTTTAGATGAAGAAGATATGTATGATCCAGCAAATTGGCCAAATTTACTCAACAACAAGACAATAGACATTTTAGTGGAGAGAGGGCCTGTGAAAATAATTGGTAATGCCTATGTTTTTCCAAAGAATGATGACAATCAACATTTTTCAGAAGACTTATACACACACGGAATTTACCAAATGGAGAAAGGGTTGAAAGAAATTAGCTGGTATACTCAAAGAAAGCTGATGCAACTTTTTTACTTTTGCTGCAAATTGTATGGCGCAAAAACAGCACACAAATTAGTAAAGGAAGGCTGCAATGACTGGAAACATCTCAATGATAGATTGCGATCTCACGAATTATCCAATGAGCATATTGTAAACTCAACAAAATGGATTGAAATTCAGAGAAGATTGTCTGCAATGAAAGCAATAGATGAGTATACACTGCAAGAAATAAACAAGGAGAACAAACATTGGCAATCAGTGTTGACGTGTTATAGCAGTTGTGCAGTACCTAGCTGAGCATAACTTAGCATTTTGTGGAACAAATGCAAGGCTTTATGAACATAATAATGGTAACTTTCTGGGATTAATTGAAATGATAACTAAATTCAATCCTACGATGCAAGAACATGTCTGATGCATCAAAAATGAAGAAATCCATGACCATTATCTTGGGACTCGTATTCAAAATGAGCTAATCTTGATGGCGGTGCAGGTGAAGAAAAGAATTCTTGAAAAGGTGAAGACTGCAAAATACTTTGCAGTTATTCTTAACTGTACCCCTGATCTGAGACACCAAGAGCAGATGTCCCTTGTGCTTCGTTATGCTGACGTGACTTTTGAAGAAGTGACAGTAAGGGAGGATTTTATTGACTTTCTTCCGGTTCAAGACAAAAGCGGACAACAACTGCTAGATTCTCTCATAGCTGCGCTGGATGGATTTGGCCTCCATATTAGTGACTGTAGGGGTTAGGGATACAACAATGGGACAAATATGAAGGGCCAGAAACAAGGTGTACAGGTGCGCATCCTTCAACTCAACTGCCAAGCCTTTTTCACTCCATGTGGCTGCCACAACTTAAATCTGGTATTGGAAGATATAGCGAAATGTAGTTCAAAAGCCATGACATTTTTTGGAGTTGTACAGCGAATTTACAATATATTTGCAGCTTCAGCTAACAGATGGCAAATACTAAGAGTGCATGCTCCCTCTCTAATGCCAAAGCCATTGTCAGACACTAGGTGGGACTGTCAAGTAGAGAGTGTAAAAGCAATTCGCTGCCAGACAAATGATATCAGGAACACCTTGCTTCAAGTTGCTGAAGAATGCGACAACTCAAAAGCTAAAAGTGAGGCTGAGTCCTTGGTCAACTACGAACTTGAAAATTTTGAATTTCTGTTTGCAATGGTTATGCGGTATGACATTATGTTCGCCGTAAACACAGTGAGCAAGACACTTCAATCCAGGGAAATGCAGCTTGATGTGGCTATCACACACATCAAAGGACTAATTGTCTTTCTGCGGAAATACAGAACACTGGATTTATCTCAGTCAAGAACACAGCAACAGAAATAGCATCTGAAATGGACATTGAACCTAAATTCAAAGAATGACGTGTGAAACGAAAGAGGTGACGAGGAGCTGGAGAATTCGCCCAAGAAAGTATTTGAAACCAATTACTTTCTGGTCATCATGGATCAGACTCTCATGTCACTGATCACATGATTCGAACAAATGCAAGGGTATGCTGACAATTTTGGTTTCCTGTATGATATGAAGAAACTCAAAGAAATGACAGAAGATGACATGAGAAAGCGGTGCATGGATTTGGGTACTGCATTGTCTGATGGAGAATCTCACGATATCGACGGTGCAGACCTTTTCTCAGAGCTGCGGGTTCTATGAGAATTCATCCCTGAAGGAACAAGTACTGCACTTCAAGCCCTTCAGTTTCTTAAATCACTTGACAGTGCCTTCCCAAATACAGTAATAGCATACAGGATTTTGCTGACAATCTCAATCACACTGGCTTCAGGGGAGCAAAGTTTTTCCAAATTAAAATGGACAACTATGTCTCAAGAGAGGCTGAATGGACTTGCAATTCTGCCCATTGAGAAGGAAGTAGCATCAAACCTGGATTACCACGATCTGATAGCAGAGTTTGCTGCAAAGAAGTCCAGGAAGGTGGATTTCAGAATGTAAGCAGCACGACACTGATCGTGATCGGTGAGGGTTTTTTTTAATTATATGAACTTCATTATAATGATACATAAAAGCTACAATATAATATAATTGCATTATAATTATACAGCTAGGTGCTATCAATATTTAACCTGCAGCTGCCCTTGAAGTTCACTGTAACCAGATTTCACCTGTATAAAACATGTTAAGGGGGGCCCATACAGGCTGATTTGTCCCAGGCCCTGCACTCCCCCTAGGGACAGCCCTGCCAACTCTATTTCCTTTGTTTTTTTCCCCTTGATACTCTCTCTCTGGTAAGTCTGTACATTTTATTTCCCTCTATTTCCCTTCTCCAGTAATGCCTGCTCACATACCCTTGTCTATTTTTTTTCTGCTTCTCCTGACCTGAAACCTTTCCTCTTTTCCTTCATTCCTCCTTCTTACTTCCCAGTCCTCTACTTTTATTCTCCTGTACTTTTATTTTACCACATCACCTCCTACTCAGGCTCCAGTTCATCCACTAACTCAGCATCTCAATTCTTCTTCTCTAACAGCTTTTTCCAGCTGCCCCTGTAGGTGAATTCCAAGTCCCCCTCCCAAGCTCGAGCTGCTCTCTCATTGGCTGTCTCTCTCTCCAGGCCAGCATTGTGTGCTGCCTCATCACAGCTGCAGCAGGTGCTAGTGCCAGGGTAAGGATTACTACACCAGTAATATTTGTTTGAAGGACCACAGATAATTATGGATGATTGTTCATTGTCCCTGGGTGGTTTATCCTGCATGGTGCTACTGGGTTCCATTCCATCTCGATATGTATATTAAACCATTAGAAGTGTTACTAACGAGATATTGGTGGCTTTGCCATCATAATGCTGATAATTCCCACTTCCATTTTATTGGACAGTGTTGTTGGCTTTAGGGTGTTGGTGTTGTTGGTGGCCTGCGATATACAGGAGATCCGACGAGACAATCTGGTGGTCCCTTCAGGCATAAAACTCTATGACAGTGTGGTGGAATAGCGCACCCAGTGCCTTCTGGACAAACTGCAACATTTAACTCTTTTCACGGGCATTTAGGGAGGAAGGTATCTGAAGGGATGAGAGGTAAAATTAAACAGAAATATAACCCAATGCTTTGGACACAGTGGGATGAGATACAGTATTACTATAGAAAAAAGAACGAGGAGTACTTGTGGCACCTTAGAGACTAACAAATTAGGTGCCACAAGTACTCCTCGTTCTTTTTGCTGATCCAGACTAAAAGGGCTACCACTCTGAAACCAATATTACTATAGGTTATGGCCTGCTGGGACAGTCCTTTTTGTGACTGCACAGAGGAGAGGGATTGTGCAATAAGTTGGTGCATCTAGAGCAAAGATTTGTCATAATCAGTCCCTTCATGTACTCCAAAGAGTACAGGACTGATGAGCATGCCTAGCACACTTCCTGAAGGAGTGTAACAGTAGCATACTCCCCTTGTTTGCCACAAAAATCCTCTCCCAGAGCTCCACCCAAGGCAGCATTCCTCCCACAATTTCCCCTAATGCAGTGCGGCTTCCCATCACCCATAGCGTAGGGCTGGGCCTCAATGGCAGGCCTTTAACCATTGTACAGAAAATTGCATATAGACCTGTGATTAATTCTGGAAGTATCTGTGTTTCAGGTGTTGGTCCAGAAATCTTTGGCAGACAGTTTTGTGTTCTGTGATCAATGGTTAACAGTGGGATCAAAGAGAGCAATAGCAGAAACAAGAAACTGGAGACAATAGAAAGATGAGGGGTTGACAGAGGAAAAGATCTCACATTTTTCCAATAAGTTGCTTGCATTCATAAGATTTCCTGTAGTCAAACGCTATGCTTCCCCTTTAAATAGGTTCATTATCATCATCACTTAATATTTACAATGAGGTAGCATCCAAAGGTCCCAGTCAAGATCAGACCCCCACTGGCACAGGTGCTATGTGAAGATATAGGAAGGCACAATCCCTGCCTTGGAGATCTTGGAAATAATATCCTTCTTTTGTAACTTCAAACAAAAAATTGTTAATTTGCACTGCTGTAAGTACTCAACTAGCAGTACCCAATCCAAAATTACTATTTTTAAAGGATTTGTACTGAAATTTTAATATTCCTAACGTTTATTGATCCAAACAAACTGGAACTTTTAACCAGTAATGACACTTTCAATTACATTCTTGTTGGTAAAATCCACATACTGGTGTCATGATACAAGCATGTAACAAAGAAAATGGCTGTTGGACAGACAAGTTATTCCACTGCTGAGGTTTGGCTTAGAGCACTGTAAACAAACCAACATTCTCTTCAGGGGGAGCATGATGGGGTATACCAGGCCTTCATAGTCCCTGTTGGATATCTCACTGCTCTGCTACACCCCAACCCAGGAAGCAGCCAGGTGGGTTCTCCAGGCCTGCCTAGAGAGGCCTCACTGGGGCAAACATCTTGGCAGCCAGCTAGATAGATCTGGTCCTCCAAGGGCTAGCGACAGCCAATCAGAGACCAGCAGGCTCAGCTAAAAGGAGCTGCGGGACTTTAGCACCTCAATTCTTGGCTGGGGCCAGAGAAGTGAAGAACAGTGCTTTTCTCTTGTCTGGAGACAGATGAACCTGAGCTTGCTGGCCCTGAGATAAGGCTGGAGATAGAGGGGCTGGTAGGAAGAAGCCCAGGGAAATAGGAGTGAAGGATGGAAGGTGAGCAAGTCCCTGGGCTGGAACCTGGAATAGTGGGTGAGCCTGGGTTCCCCTACAGCCACAGGTAAAATGGTGTAAAGCCCAAGAAGGGAACAGGTGTTATTTGGGAGCCTAAACAAAGGGCTGAATTTAAAGCCCTTCAAGCCACTGATGACCCACCAAGGTTGGCCTGCAGGGGGTACTGGGGGTGCCAAAGGGATTGTTGTACCACACTCCTTTGCTTGGACACACTCAAGACGTGAGTGCCCCTTTATAGGCAGTTTACACCTATAGGCATTCATAATCATATATTGCTAAGGCACTTTGGGGAGTCTTATTATGCCAAGTCAGAATATACAGAAATCACTTATAAAATCAGCAAAGTAATTGAATCCACATAAAAATATATATGGTACATTTTATATATATCTATAAAAGTTGAGCACAACAGAGTACCAATGTAAGAAACTATTTGCTGCATACCAAGAAATAAAACATAAAATAGTGGGGCTGCACATATACTTTTTATATGGTTTGCAAAGGTGAATGCTGAGAAGCATCATCGGACAAGTCCAATCTTCATCTTCATTGTTTAACTTAATCTTAATCTGGGTTTTGGAAAATATTGTCACACTGCACTCACAGGCCAGATCAGGGATCCAAGTTAATGATATGTTAACATTTCAACAGAATAAAATGTACTGTTGTTCTAAACTAGAGAGATTGTGCCATGGCTGTGAAAGGAGTGTCCAGGAAGAGAGTCAGTAGAATTACACATACATGAAAAAAATAATAAAAAGGTACTGTAATATATTGCTCATCATTTCTAAGGGACATAAGTCCAGAAATTCAAGTTATGATTTTCATATCAGGCATTTTTCAGCATGTACTGTATATTTAGTCCATGGTGTATGTGTTAATACACTACTCCCCAGACTGAGTAGGGAGCTATAGTGTGGGGAAGTTATGAGGCAGAGCAGAAGATTTATTGGGGGTTCAGGACAACTGCAAGACCCCAGCTCCATCTCCCACATACATGCTGTAAACTATGCTGCATCTCCCTGGAAGCCACCCACCTGTGCTCTCTGCTTCCGCTGTGGCTCCCCAAAGTAGTCTGTGACAGGAGTAGTTCACATTGACAGGGCTGCAGGCTCAGGTAGCAGCCTGCCAGTCCAAGCTTCTCTGCTTTGATCCTGCGGCACTCACCTGTGCCTTTCGTGGCATCAAAGGGCATCCTCACCTCAGTGGCATAGAACCTTCTGGTGAGTGGGGAGGGACAGAGGAAGAGAAGAGTCAGCCAGATGGATATAAAAGAGCAAAAAGGAAATGGAAAAAATGCATAGAAGAGAAAAAAGAACATAAAGAAAAGGAGGGAACCACTGCTTTAATATCTATCACAATTACAATGTGGCTGAGCTACAAGTCCTAGGGAACCATAATTTTCAATGTCTTGACTTTTGTGTGTTTAAAATCTCAACCAGAGTATTATGATAAGTCTTTTTGCATTTTATGTCATTTTTTTCTCCAGGGAAAAAGTGTGTTTGAGCACATGTTCAAACAGAATGCATGAGGGACAATCAAACTAACACAGTCTGTACATTTATTTAAGTGATTGAACCATTGCACATTCAAATAAATGAACTGAGTGTATTTATTTGAATGTTCTCACAGGTATTTGAGACCACAAAGTTTGGGGGGGCCCAATTCTCCTCTCACTTGCACTGGTGTAAATCAGAAATAACTCCCCTAAAGTTAGTGTTAAAACCAGTGTAAGTGGAGCAGAATCAGGACTAACTGGGTTTAATTGAATATGTAATCAGAGGTCAAAATGCAGTTGCTTTTAGTTCTCTTTGGGAAGTTCCAGTCCCATGAATGCTTGTCATATCTAGAGTTCAGCGCCTTAGATTGTTGAATATTTAGTAGAGAACTGCATACTGCTGATAGTTTCAAGCTTCAGGCATAGTGAGACCAGGAAGCGGACTAGCAATTTCCTGGAGAAGCAGGGTGGGTGAATGGAGTTTGGTTGTTACGGGTAAATAATACTATGGCAGTCTGCACCCCATAGTAATATGATTATGATATAATTATGTTGCATCTTGTACAAGATGTCATGTGAGGTGTCAATGGAAAACTTCTGATTTGATGAATATGATTATCCTATTTGTATGCATTAATCATTTTTGTATCTGGAGTTATGAATATTGACTATGCATCTGTATTTCAAATGTGCTTGTCCTAGGTAACACCCACAACTAGCCTTTCAGGTATAACGATGAAGAAACTAGACTGTGCTAATGGCCCATCAGTGAAAACAATGGACCATGGAAAAGGCTTGTCCTCACCTGGGGACGCTTCAGACAGCCTATGGATAATGGCTGCCATGATTCATCAAATATGCAGGAGCATGTGACTAGACCATGTGATACTGAACTCCATTCTGGTACCTGTATTTTTCCACAAACTGGGCTGGGAACTTGGCTTGGAACAAAGGGATTCCTGCCAGATGGAAGAAACTATAAAAGGGCTTCACTCTCTCTACAACTCAACACCTGGAAACACCTTAGGAACAAAGACTTTGAACTGGGGAAGTGCTGGTCCCAGGCAAGAAAAAGGAAAACCCTGCCTGTGTATAAAACTTCTACAAACTGCTTATACTATCTAATAGGGTAAGACCCTGATTCAAATCCTGTGTAGTATATTAGGCTTAGATTGCGTTTTTGTTTATTTGCTAGGTAATCTACTTTGTTCTGTTTGCTGTCACTTATAATCACTTAAAATCTTTCTTTCTGTAGTTAATGAATCTATTTTATATTTTGTACCTAAACCAGTGTGGTTTGAGTGAAGTGTTTTGGAAAAATCTCAGCTCAGTTAACAAAAGAGTATTATGCATATTCCTCTCCACATCGAGGGAGGGGCAGACTGTGTATTAAATTCATACTGGTCCAGCTTTTGACCAGGGCAGGATGGTACAGCTCTGGGAATCCTAGGCTGGGGAGCTCGGGGATTGTTGGACCGGAGTCTCTCTATTGTTGGTTCATGGAGTGGTTGGCAGAGCATTCATGAACACAGCTGGTTGTGGCCCCTGCCTGTGAATGTTTGTGTGAGGGCAAGTTTGGAGGGCTTTGTAGCTTGTCACAAAGTCACAGTGTGAGAGGGAGCCCAGTTTGGTGAGACAGTGGGCTCAGTGGTACCCGAGTTCCAGGTGACACCCCGTGGGGGGGGGGGGGGGGGATCACAAAAACTTTCTACTTCAAAGGTCTATAAGACCATAGAAAACCCTCCTCTTGTGAAACCCATAGGGAGGGGAAAGATGATACAGCAGTTTTGACTTATGCTCCCATGACTAGGTGTACTGGCTCTTCAGGGTATAAGAGAATAACTCTCTCAGAAAAAAGCAGCCAATTCCCATCTCACTACCAGCGGGCAAAACATTGAACCAGTAAATACTACAAGGAGGCCGTTGCTGGGGTATTGCTCCCAAAGAGGGTATACCCCGATCCAGATCTGAGCTAAATCTCGTAGGGTCCTAGGAATTAACCTCCTATAGAGTGGTTAGGCATGGGTCCTCCCCTCCAGAGCGCGGCTGAGGGAAAACGTCTGGGCTTCAAATTTATAAATCAATCTCATCATCACCCTTTCATTTCTACTATCTGGGTATGTAAACAGTTGTCCTTCTTTGAGTTTTTGCTCATGTCGATTCCAAGTAGGTGTATGCATGCTGTGTGCACAGTCGTCAGAAAGTTTTTCCCCTAGTGGTACTCCTCAGGTCAGCTGTAGATCCCCCCCCCCCCCCCCCGGAAACCTGCCGCCTCTTCAGTTCCTTCTTACTGCCCGTGACGGTCATTGGAGCTGCTTTTTCTCTCTTGCTACAGCAAGCAATCCCCTAGTACCTTTTCTCTTTGTACTTGTAAATAGTTTACATAGTAAAAAGAACAGGAGTACTTGTGGCACCTTAGAGACTAACAAATTTATTAGAGCATAAGCTTTCGTGGACTACAGCCCACTTCTTCGGATGCATCTAATAAATTTGTTAGTCTCTAAGGTGCCACAAGTACTCCTGTTCTTTTTGCGGATACAGACTAACACGGCTGCTACTCTGAAATCAGTTTACTTAGTGTTAGTTAGTGTTTCAAGTAGTTTATAGAGTTAGTCAGATAAATTTCTGTTGGGGTTCCGCTGCGTTCTCCCCTCCCAGGAACCAAGGCATGCCTCAGGCTCAAGGGTTCAAACCGTGCGGGTCCTGCCAGAAGCCTATGCCCAGGGGCCATTCCCACAACTCTTGCTTAAAGTGCTTTGGGGAGGCCCACCAGACTGACAGGTGCAAGATCTGCAAAAGCTTCTGCCCAGTAACCAGACAGGAGAGAGACTTTAGGTTAAAACTACTCCTCATGGTGTCAGCTCTCCGTCCCCAGCCAGCACAGCCCGTGTTGGCCCCGAAGCCCAGCACTTTGGTGCAGAGCACACCGGCCTTGGTGAGAGAGACTGAAGTGCCAAAAAAGGACTCTGGGTCCAGAGACCCCTGGCACTGCCACTCCTCGGCACCGAAGACCTCCACTGTGGCTACCCAGCACCGCTTGCACTCACCAGCGCCACTCAAGAAACAGAAGAGAGCTGAGAGGGGGCATTCACCCACAATTAGAGCAGGAGAGCATGAAAGCACTAGCAGAGTGCGTTCTGCGCTGGGACACTCAGCCCCTGCTCTGGCTAAACCGGCACCGTCGACTCCAGCCTCACAGAGAGCTCTGTTGAGTCCGGTACTGGTAGATTCCCCTGCGTGGGAAAGTCCGGTAGAGGACCTGGATCTTCCGTCTACCCTGGCCACGTTTAAGGCGGCCAGGCACTTCAAAGCTATGACAGCTCCGTAGGCACCAGCACCGCAGAGAAGCACTGCTTCCAAGGGCAAACTGGCCATGCTGCAGCACCAGTTG
Organism: Malaclemys terrapin pileata; assembly: GCF_027887155.1. NCBI lineage: Eukaryota > Metazoa > Chordata > Testudines > Emydidae > Malaclemys > Malaclemys terrapin. Next base: position 32,338,660 of record NC_071506.1, read on the forward strand.
CTCTTCCCTTGACACCGCTCCCCGACACCACCACGTTCGGTGCTACCATGGTCTCCGAGATCGGAGTCATCTTTGAGAGCCAGAGTTGTATGTCTCAAAAAGGAGATGGCACCATTCGAGACAGGGGACAGCAGTTCCCCGTGATGCCTTGGCCACTGCAATGGCAGGTGCTGGCGCAGTGGCCCTTCCGGACTCCATGGGTGTACCACCAAGTCTAGGGGCTGAGCTCCAGATCTCTGTTGGTTGCCTCAGAAAGGCAGGCTTCCCTGACGTCCTCTATGGCCTGGGAACCACCGTGAGGCTCCAAGACTGGCACCCAGGCCAGCACCAAGGCTGTTACTGAGGCTCATGCCAAAGCCGGCACCTAGACTGGGCCCAGTACCACCCCCAGCACCGCGAAAGAGACATCAGCACAGGGGGACCCCCGCGAATTGGAGAGTCAAGACGTCCCGGTGCCACTGAGGGCACCATCCTCATCCTCCCCGGATGGGGCAGTAGCGGGCTTGTCTTCCATGTTGCTAGCTGTGGACAACAGAGCCCATCAGGAGATGCTCAGGGGTGGCACAGAACTTGGCAGGCAGAGGAGATGTCAGAGGAGACTGACCCAATGATGGCTATTCTGACACCCAAGGGTCCTTCAAGAGTGGCCTTTCCCCTGATTAAAACCATCCAAAACATCACCAAGATCCTGTGGCAGACTCCCGCCTCTCCGCCCCCCCCCCACAGCCAAGGGGGGTGGAAAGAAAGTACTTTGTACTCTCAAAAGGGTATGAGTACCTATTTACCCACCGTCAGCCGGGCATATTAGTCATGGTGGCTGAAAAGGAGAGAGAGAGACACACACACACACACACAAGGGCAGCCCGGACCAACACCCAAGTCTAAGGAGGCAAAGAAGCTGGACCTCTTAGGCCGAAAAGTCTACTCTACTGGAGGGCTCCAGCTTCAGGCTGCCAACCAGCAAGTGGTCCTCAGCCACTACAATTTCAATTTTTGGAACGCTCTGAATAAGTTTAAGGAGTTGCTTCCTACTGAGTCCTAGTCAGATTTTGGGGCCATCATCAAAGAGGGCAAGGTTATAGCAAGGACCTCCTTGCAAGCCACTCTTGCATCGACCGCTATAGCTATGTGAAGGAGCTCATGGCTGCAGACTTCGGGCCTCCCACACGAGGTCCAACAAACAACTCAGGACTTGCCCTTCGATGGATCAGGGCTGTTCTCGGAGCAAATGGACTCCAAGCTCCACAGTCTCTAAGACTCACGAGTGACATTAAAATCTCTGGGGCTCCATACACTAGCTGCACAAAGGAAGCATTGCAAACCTCAGCCTCCCCCACACTTCTACCCTACTTATCCTAGATAGGATTACAACAGGAAGGGGGCAGGAATAATAGGAGGAGGCCATCTCAGCCCTCTTCCAACTGGAGCTAGGGCTTGGCGAGGCAGTCTTTGGGCCTCAAGCAAAGCTTTTGAAGGTGCACCCGGGGCAATGCACCAGGCATAATCCCAGATCCTTTACCCCATTTTGTGAACTGTCTATCCCATTTCTACCATGCCTGGACCCGGATCACCTCAGACCAATATGCATGGTAGAATTGGGATATTCTCTCCAATTCTGTTCCCTCCCTCCCCATCCCTCTTCAGGGACCCTTCTCACGAGCAACTGCTCATACGGGAAGTGCAAATGCTCCTAGAAGCCGGAGCGATAGAGGAGGTCCCTCAGGAGTTAAGGGGCAAAGGGTTTTATTCACAATATTTCCTAATCCCAAAGGCCAAGGGTGGGCTCAGGCCTATTCTAGACCTGCAAAACCTGAACGGATTTATGAAAAAGCTGAAGTTCTGCATAGTCTCCCTGGCTCCCTGGATCCGGGGGACTGGTACACCACCCTTGATTTGAAGGACGAATACTTTCACATGTCTATAGTCCCATCCCACAGGCAGTTCCTCCGCTTTGTGGTCAACAACACCCATTATCAGTTTATAGTTCTCCCCTTCAAGCTATCGGTGGCCACGCGGGTGTTCACCAGTGTATGTTGGTCGTAGCGACCTTCCTGTGGAGGTGACAGGTACAAGTATTCCCGTACCTAGATGACTGGCTAATCAAGGGTCGCACCAGAGCTCAGGTGGAGGAGCATGTGAACCTGGTAAGACTTTTGACAGGCTCGAATTGATACTGAATGTGACAAAGTCAACTCTAACCCCCCACTCAGAGGGTAGAGTTTATCAGACCTCTCCTAGACTCAGGTCAAGCCAAAGAATTCCTTCCAGAATCGTATTTTCTGACCATGGGTGCCACCATAGAGGGCTTACAATGAAAGCCCTCTATTACAGCGCAGAATTGCCTGAAGCTGCTCGGTCATATGGCCACTTGTACAAATGTAGTTCAGCACGTGAGACTCTGGCTCCGACCTCTTCAGGCCTGGCTGGCCTCAGTATAGAGGCTAAACCAAGACCGCCTAGATAAGGTAGTCACTCTTCCTCCTCCAGTTATTGAGTCCCTTCTGTGGTAGCTCAACAAGGAGTGTGCAGAAGTATTCTTCTCCAGGCCCCAATCCTCGCTGTCTCTAGTCACGGATGCATTCGCAATGGGATGGGGCGGTGCACCTAGGTAGACTCAGGACTCAAGGTCTCTGGTCCAAGGCAGAACTTTTGCTGCACATCAACATCAGTTGAGCTGTGTGTGTTTTGTCTTGCTTGCCAGACATTCCAAACCCATCTGGAGGGCAGATGTATATTGGTATTGACCAACAATACAATAGCAATGTTCTATATAAACAGACAGGGTGGTGCTCGCTTCTCTCCCCTATGCGAGGAAGCCCTCAAACTGTGGGACTTCTGCATTGTGCACTCGATACATCTAGAGGCATTGTACCTTCTGGGCTCTCAGAACGATTTGGCTGATCATCTCAGCAGGTCCTTTCACAATCACAAATGGTCCCTCTGCCCAGCTGTTATGATCAACATCTTCCAACGGTGGGGATTTCCCCATATAAACTTGTTTGCAATGAGGCACAACAGGAAGCGTGTCTGAACTTAAGGCCTTAACTTCTGAGCCCCCATATATTGTCTTCTATAAGGACAAGGTGCAGTTGCAGCCACACCCAACTTTTCTCCCTAAGATAGTTTTGCAATTCCACATGAACTAGGACATATTTCTTCCAGTGTTCTCTCCTAAGCCACACGCTAGCAACCAGGAGCGAATGCCCCACTCCCTGGATCTCAGGTTAGAAGAACGAGGCTGTTTCAGAAATCAACACGATTCTTCATTGTGACTGCAGAGCGGATGATGGGGCTCCTAGCGTCATCCCAAAGAATCTCTTAATGGATCATGGCCTGCATCAAGGCATGCTACGACCTGGCAAAAATTCCTGCCCCTGCGCTGACGGCACACTCCACAAGGGCATAGGCATCCTCGGTGGTGTTCTTGGTGCAAGTCCCCATTCAAGACATCTGCAGGGCAGCGACATAATCATCAATCCACACCTTTACTTCGCACTGCACCATTATGCAGCAGGCCAGAGACGATGCCGCATTTTCAGAGCAGTGCTACAGTTTGTGACCCGCTGAGCTCCGATCCCTCCTCCTAGGAGATGCTTGGGAGTCACCTACTTGGAATCAACATGAGCAAGCACCCAAAGAATTAAAAATGGTTACCTACCTTCTCGTAATTGTTGTTTTTTGAGATGTGTTGCTCATGTCCATTCCAAGACTCACTCGCCTACCCCTCTGTCAGAGTGCTCCAGCAAGAAGGAACTGAAGAGGCAGCAGGTTGGCAGGGGCCTATATACACCACCATGAAGGCGCAACTCCAGGGGGCACTCAGGCCAACCCGATGGGTACCACTAGGGGAAAAATCTTCCGACGACTGTGCATGCATCACACGCACACCTACTTGGAATGAACATGAGCAACACATCTCGAAGAATAAGTTACGAGAAGGAAGGTAACCATTTTTTTCCATTCCGCAAGGAAGAGAGTAAAGGCAGATGTACCTTCAATGAAAGGTACCTGACCAATATGAAGGTAAGTCTGTCAGTATCAAAGGAATAGCAGCAGTGTGAAAGAGAGCTTGGATTGGTGACTATGGATAAAGAGGTTTTTTTAAAGAAAATAAATACCTGTGTCAAACTGAGCAAACGTTTCTTTAAAATACGGGTATGTGACACGTGCCCCTTCTGCTGTGCTCTCCTGGGACTTCTACAGTTTCCATCTGGGTAGGAAGCTGTTCAGGACTGAGAACGTGGAGATGTCAGCAGATATAACTTCCAAATTTCATGAAACCTGGTGATTCACAGGGAAAGGAAGAAAAGGAAGCATTAACCCCCCAGAGAGGCTGCCTGAAGAGCTGACTGTTCTGCCCATGACAAAAGAGTGGTGATGGGGAAAATATACAAGGAATAGGACTTAATGCTATTAAGCCCACTAGTAATTTCTGCACAGGAAAAGAAAGCCTTCTGGGTAGCTGGGAGATACTGAGGAAAATGTATGACAGGAAGCAGCTGCTTCTTAGATTCTCAATCCTACAGAATGAGGGTGGAAGGGCTTCTATGAACCACAGAAAGGAGGTAAAGAAAGTGTGCAAAGACCACTGCTTTTGTCCCCCCAAAGCTCCTTTGGTGCTCACTGCTCCATCTCCTCCTGCTTTGCCTTCTCTAACAACAATGGTGGAGGGGAGCTTCAGACCTCACAGACGTTAATATATCAACCGTAACTGTGGTGTCATGCTAAATACTAGTTAGCAAACCTACAATGTAGGGCAGTGATTCTGGTGCCAGGTAGCTATAAATAATTTTCTCTGGCATCAGAATACCAGGTTAAAAGCCAGTGACCGCAGTATTATGAATGCTGCTTTCCTGGCACCAGGTGGGAAGTGTGTATAAATCAATTTCACTGGCACCATTTTTGATGTCACTCTGCTAGATTTTTAACTCTGAGAGAACAAATGATTCCATTAAAGCATTTATTCAAATATTTACCTCTGCATTCTCACTGACGTTCAATAAACTATTATTAATTACAAAGACTTGATCCTGAAATTAATGGGAATTTTGCCTGTGTAGAGACTGAAGGATTTGGTTCCAATGTACTCTACCTCTCACGCATATGCAGAAAAAACAGCAGCTGCGGTAAAAATAAGAGTGTTCTTTGGCAAGAAACAAAATTAAACCATGATGAAAATATTTAAAGCAACACAAATTATATTAATAAAAATCCTTAATTATTCTATCACATTACCCAGAGGGATTTCAGTAACTCTCACTGAAACAAAACATTTTGCTGACCTAATAAAAGTTTTAATGAGCAATTTGAAATAGAAATGATTCAAGTCCTTCTGCAGACTTCTCAGAAATAGCCACAGACTGTGATCTGCTAGTTACCTTTGAAATGTAAATTTAATGTATGTGTTTGCTACTTTGAATAAGATTGCTAATCAGAGACCACTTATTATAGGGGTTGCAGCTTTAAAACCCCCAAAGTTTGGGGTCAGATGCCAAAAAGAAAAAGTTGAAGGCAGGCCAGAAGCAATGAGAAAAAGAGAAATTTGTCTGCAGTAACTTCAATAGAAAGGGGCATTCTAGTTTATTACAAACTTAGGCCCTTATTCTGAAAGCAAACATTTACATGAGTTTAACTTTACTCATGTGAACTTACAAATACTTATGCATGTGCACGATGGTGGAGACTATCTTTGGCTATAAGTCTGTACGGGGCCCAGCACAATGGAGTTGGGGCCCCCAGGCACTGCTGTAATACAATGTGCTTAGAGGATTGGTCTCCCCACCATAAAATTAGGGTAGGTATTTGGGAAAACTCCCTAGTGGTGAGATGTATTAAACTATGAACAATCGTCTAAGGGAAATGGTGGAAATCTCATCATGTGAGCCATTTAAAATTAGACTGGAGAAAGCACTTGAGAATATACGGTATTAAGCCATCCTGTACTGTATTAAGCTATTCAGTACTGGCAGAGGATAGTTTAGAACACAGGTCCCCAATCTTTTTTTTGCTGAGCCCCCTTCAGAGATTTATGTCCCATGCACACTCCCCTCCCTGGCGCTGCCCTCAAGCCCTTTGCTGGGCATCCCTAGCCCTCTTGCTCTCACTCTCTGTAATATGCTGCTGGAATTGTAAGCCACTGCGTTACCTCTCTATCTCAGCAAGAGTGAACTTTGGTGGAGATTAGACTGTGTCAACTACCTGCCATAGCAGTCTGTCATCTTCACCAGCAAACTCCTCAAGAATCTACCAGTCTTAACTTGCATAGCAGGTAGCAATTGGTGAATTCCAACCCCTAAGCTCCTCATTGTGCAATGGACAGCCCCTATTCCTGTACATTCACAGAGGGTATTAAGTTTGCTCATTTAAAAAGTCAATACACTGCAATTCATTAATTTAACTGATGTTTGACAAACACCCCTATTTCAATCACAGCACTGATTTGGGTTATAGTAAAGTAAAACAAGTTTATTAAAACATCATAAGTTTAAGTGAAACCAGGTATAAGGAGTAAAGATAGAAAGGGTTACAAACCAGCAAAAGTAAAATTATGCTTTCTAATGACTAAGACCTAACGTAATAAACTACAGTCTTTGTTAAAAGTAGTTTCCTTACTAATCTTCCTTTTCCAGCAATGGCTGACTAGCTCTTAGCCAAGATCTCCATAGCATCCAAAACACTGGCTTTCCTTGTCTCCTCAGGTGAAGGAATAACTTAGTCTTTCTGCATGTCCTTATCTCAAAATCTGACTTTCTTTCAAGGATCAAATTGATCCCTTGGGGTTCAATCTTCTTCTTCCTCTGGAGAGGGGGGTCAACTCCATCTTGATTAAGGTGTTCCCTGGCGTGTTTCTGTGTGATGCTTCCTGCTGCAGTTTTACAATATAAATGTTACTGTAGCAATTCCCGATGCCAACTGACTAGGAGTTGTCCTTCCTCTGTGATCCATACATGCTGACTCCCCAGCCACCTTGTAGGTGTTGATGGTTCTGTTCCTAGCATGTGTAAATTGCAATCCCATTGTTGCTGGTCAACCTTGCTTCACTTGTATTCAAGACATGGGCAGACCTATTTTCAAGTTTATTTTGTTCAAATATAGACTTGAAAACATAATTTCAGAGAACATCCATAACTCCACATACAGGGTTCTCACATACACTTCACAATGATATTATTGACCAGCATATTATTAGTTTTCAATAACTGATACCTCACAAGGCAGATGTAACAGAGTCAGTATGAGCTCTACCCTGACATCTGGTGGTGAATTATGGCGAGTGTGGAAAAAAACTCCAGGGGCTGATCTTGTTTGCATAGGCACACCCATCCACCTAGCCTGGGACAACAACAACTGAAAGTGGTTACTTTGGCTGGTGTGGGATCCACAGTTTCTCTGTTATTGGGGCAGGAAGAATAAAGTTTTGTTACCCTGATTCTGTTGTATGACAGAAGGACTGAGTGAGTCCTTCACAATTACCTAAGTAGCACTTGCTTGACAAGGGGCTTGGGTTACAAAACCCAGTGAATGGAGAGAGGATGGGGACAGGTATTTTTACCTGAGGGTATGGGCCCCTTCTGAGGGCGTGAAACACCAATTGCACCACCTCCTCTCTCCACTGTTCAATGCCAGAGATAACTTTGATTCTATTAGGAGTCTAGTTACAGGCTGCTGAGCTGAATTCACTTTGGGCCAACGGTGTACCAGCACTGGGGCCCCCCTACTCTGAGCTGAAATCACTAAGAGCTGAAATCACAAAAGAGTTAAAGTTATAAAGTGCTGTGTTAACTAGTGGGGGAGCCTGAAGCTCTATTGCTAAGCAGCTGGTGGAGAAATTTGTGGGGATGACTGGAGGAGCAGCGAGCGGCGCAGAGCCTTGCGGGGACGGTTGGAGCAGCCCAAGGAACGGCGAGTGGAGCTGTTTGCGGGGACGGCTGGAGCGGCTCACAGGTTGGTGGGCGGAGCGGAGCAGCTTGTAGAGCGGAGCGGTTTGTGGGACGGCAGGAAGTGGACAGGCTCGTGGTGAAGGCTGCAGCAGAACCCCACAGAGAGACGTCCGGCCTCGGATCATGTAAGGTGCCCCTTAACACCCTGTGTGCCCCCCTTTTACTCTGGGGCTGCACTGACCAGGGACAGAGACTTTGGGGGTTGTTGGACCCAAGAGACTTTGAGGGTGTTGGACTTTGGGGACTCTGGGTGATTTTTGGGTTGCTGGATTCAAGAACCAAAGGGAAAGGACACAGCCCAGTTTGCTGGGGTGGGTTTTTTTGCTCATGGTTTGTGTTAGGAATCCTGTTTGTGGTGTTTTTTCCAATTTAATGCTGATGTCGTTTATCTCATGTTATTAAACATTTTCTGCTGCACTCAGACTCACTGCTTGCGAGAGGGAAAGTATTGCCTCTTAGAGGCGCCCAGGGGATAGTATGTAATTGTCCCAGGTCACTGGGTGGGGGCTCGAGCCGGTTTTGCATTGCGTTATTGAAACGGAACCCCTAGATACAGAACCCGGCCCTTGTTGCTGCCAACTTAGATGGGCAGAAGGGTTATACATATTTTGTACAAATATCTTTGTAACAGTGTGCAGGATGTGAATACAGGGGTATCCTACTCTCCCAGCCTGTCGCCTGAACCAGCTGTTCTTTCCCCATGATTGGGCTGCAATCCCTACCAGGCTGTGCCTGCTGGCTCAAGCCACTTCCCCCATGTTGCTGTTGTGCAGACCCTGCTCTCCATGCTGCTACCAACAGCCCAGCATCTGGGGCACCGTGTGGGGCAGGGTGTGAGATGGAGGGAAGGGCAGTAACCAGCATTGAAGATGCAGCTTGCTTTCCATCCCCTCCCACTGGGGCTTCCCCTCCGCTCCAGGCCAGTAACAAGCATTGCAGAGCTGGGCTCACTCTCCATCCCCTCCCCCAAAGCAACCCCTTGTGCATTAGCTGCTGCTGTTCCTGCCTGCTAAGAGGTGCTGCCTTCACCAGCTCCTGCTCCCCAGAAAGTAGCAAGCATGCGGAAATGATCTACTTAATGTCAGGTCCTCATGTCCTCTAGTAACCTCATGGCAGTGCCCCACAGCTTGAAAGCCTGTGGTTTCGATGAAGTGTAGGTATTCACTATACAATCCTAGACTTGAGATAGAAGTCTCCTTGTCATCTCTTTTACTTGGCTACATATCACTTGTGTGTGTGTACTGTAATATTAGTGTGACACTATGCCCCATATTCTTCATAGAAATATTGTTATAATATGAATATAGCATATCTAAGATATATTTTATGCAAGATGGGTCATGTGAGGTTCATTGGAAAGGTTATGATTTACTAAATATGATTATCCTATTTGTATGCATGTATCATTTTTGTATCTAAAGTTAGAAATATTGACTAGACATCTGTACTACAAAAGTGTTTGCATTTTGTCTGGTGGGCATTCCCCAGGTGCAGTCAGTCTGGCTGGTTAGCTGGGGACAAGTCAATAAACCATTAGGGAGAACAATAGATCTTTGAAGATGCTAATCTCCCACCTTCCTGGGATGTTACAAATGGCCTTTGACTCATGGCTGCTTTGACACTGCAGGATCATGTGATCATGTCACCTGGTACTGGACTCCATGAGAGAATACCAGTATTTTTCCACTTAGGGAGAGAGGAACCACACTGGAAAACAAAGGATTAGCTTGCATGTTTGTTTCATTTGCTGGGTAATCTGCTTTGATCTGTTTACTAAGCCTTATAATCACTTAAAATCTATCTTTTGTAGTTAATAAACTTGTTTTTGTTTTCTCTGTTTTGTTGGGGGGCAAAAAGCTGTGCATATTTTCCTCCACATTGAGGGAGGGAGTGATTTTTATGAGCTTACACTGTACAGTTCTCTGTGCAGTGCAAGACAATACAATTTTGGGTTTACACTCCAGAGGGGGTGTGCACTTGACTGCTGGGCAATTCCCTAGCTGAGTCTTCCCATGCAGAGCTGATTTCAGAGTCTGTGTCTTTCTGCAGCTGGTTGTATCCCTACCTGTATGTGTGCTGGAGGAGGCTTGAGGGCTTGGCCCAGCAGGACAGTTGACAGGAGCCCAGGTTGGTGGAACAGGCAGGCTCAGTGGTACCTCAGTGCATCAGGTGGCACCTGGGGGCGGGGGTAACCCATCACAAGTAGCTTATAGTACTCCGAGGAATTATTGGAACACTTCAATTAACAACTCCAATACATACAGGCAGGTCTTAACTTCCTCATAGTCCCTCTTCCCCACCCAAGATAACAATAGAACACCACCTACTGGTGGAGGTGCTGTCTGTGCTGGGCATTCCAATAGACATGTTCATAGATTTATAAAGCAGTGGAACAGCTAAAGAAAAATGTCCAGCAATGCACCTTCTTAAGGCATGAAGAAAACTGATCAATACGTCAGAAGGCTTCAACAAAGGGCTCATTAAGAATGGAGTCTACTGTTTATAAAGGGAAGTAACGTGGGTGCGTTTAGTTTTCAAATCTGTACACAACTGTGGAAATGTACATCAAACTGAAATTTTAAAGATGTAAAATTAGAACAGATGATCTTGACTAAAACATTTTCAAAATGGATCTTATGAAAAATCTGCTTGAATTTTTATATGGCCTCTGTTATTAATTCAGAGGAAAGTCAATCTTTGCTGCATATGTTTTCTGAGTTCATATGAATAGCTTTACTAAATAGGATGTGCTAGTTTGCTACGCCATTAACAAATCTTATTGCTGGCACAATTATTGGCTGCCAATAGAACACCAACAATGAATATTTAACAAGGAGAATACCCCTTACCCTCTCCCTCTAGCCATGTCTATTAAACTAATTTATTTCAATAAGAGGTATTCAGTTCCCATTAGTTCCTTTTCAGTGCAATCCCTGGTTGCTAGACATCTTGTTTTGCTTTAAGTAGGTTTTTGAGGTGGGTTTTTTGGTTCACTAGCACTTTGTACTTGGCTTCCTTGTGTTTCTGTGTGTGCACATGAGTGCATATATGTATTGTGGTTAGGATTGCTAATGTAATGCAACAGCTCTGGGTGGGTTGTCAGCAGTCAGGAATGAACATTGGATCTCTGGATCTAAAAGCATGAACCTGTGGCACCTATGGTAAAAGACTGCAATCTCTGTGATCCAGCCACTAGAGAGGGCCAGAGAGTGACATTGTAAGTATGGATCACACTAAGGACTACTCTAAACTTAAAATGCTACAATGGCATAGTTGCACTGCTGCAGTGCTTCAGCGTAGACACTACCTATGCTGACGGAAGGGGTTCTCCTATCAGTGTAGGTAATCCACCTCCCTGAGAGCTGGTAGCTAGGTCAACAGAAGAATTCTTCCACTGACCTAGCCCTGTCTACATGGGGACTTAGGTTTGCTTAACTATGCTGCTCAGGGGTGTGCATTTTTCACACTGACTGACACGGTAAAACCGGCTTAATTTTCTAGTGTAGACCAGGCCAAAGAGAACATATTATGGCTCTTTTTTTAGCTTTTGAATGCTGTGTATATACATGAAACCTTCCTATCCCTGGACTTTAATTTTATGTCCATTTTTCATCTAAAGCAGTGGTTCTCAACCAAGGGTACTGTGACGGGTTGGATCACAGAAACCGCCTAGGGGCTGCCACCTGATGTGCCAAGACTACCTCTGCTCCTGTTTTCCCTGCCAGCTCAGGACTCCAGCACCCTGTCTTGCTGAGCCAGACACTCCCCTCTGCTCCAACAAAGACCCAGGGTCTGAATTACTTGCCCTAAAGCTGCAGGTTAACCTGAAAACAGCTCACAGAAGTGTGTTTGTCTTTAGCACTCAGATGCCCAACTCCCAATGGGGTCTAAACCCAAATAAATCCATTTTACCCTGTATAAAGCTTATGCAGGGTAAACTCATAAATTGTTCGCCTTGTATAACACTGATAGAGAGATATGCACAGTTGTTTGCTCCCCCAGGTATTAATACATACGCTGAGTTAATTAATAAGTAAAAAGTGATTTTATTAAATACAGAAAGTAGGATTTAAGTGGTTCCAAGTAGTAACAGACAGAACAAAGTAAGTCACCAAGAAAAATAAAATAAAATGTACAAATCTATGTCTAATCAAACTGACTACAGATAAGATCCTCACCAATTCCAGAATGCTCCCTTTTACAGACTAAATCTCCTTTTAGCCTGGGTCCAGCAATCACTCATACCCCCTGTAGTTACTGTCCTTTGTTCCAGTTTCTTCCTAGTATCCTGGGGGGGGGTGGGGGGTGGAGAGGCTCCCTCTTTAGCCAGCTGAAGCCAAAATGGAAGGGCCTCCCACAGGTTTAAATAGAGTTTCTTTTGTGGGTGGAGACCCCACTCACTCCTATGCAAAGTCCAGCTCCAAGATGGAGTTCTGGAGTCATCTGGGCAAGTAACATGTCCATGCATGACTCACAGTCTTTACAGGCAGAAGCCATTGTTCACATGGTATCTTGTATGTCTCCAGGAAGACTTATGTGGATTGGAGCATTCCAAGATGCATTGTTCCCCAAGTGCTTCCTAACTGGGTACTTAACTTTGCGAATTCCTTCCTAAAGAAGCTGACCAAATGCCTCACAAAGCTTACTTAGAAATCAAGCAAGTATACAGCCAATATTCTTAACCTCAAGTACAAAAGGTTATATGTGTACAAATAGGATGAACAGATATAGTAGACCATAACCTTTACAGAGATATGTTACATGGCACAGGCAGCACAAAACATATTCTAGTTATGTCATATTCCCGTAAAGTTTTATGGGAGGTACCGTCACAGGTACGTGTACCCCTGGGGGTATTCAGAGGTCTTCCAGGGGGTACATCAACTCATCTAGATATTTGCCTAGTTTTACAAGAGTCTACATAAAAAGCACTAGCGAAGTCAGTACAAACTAAAATTTCATATAGACAATGACTTGTTTGTACTGCTCTATATACTATACACTGACTTGTAAGTACAAGATTTATATTCCAATTGATTTATTTTATAATTATATGGTAAAAATGGGAAATTAAGCAATTTCTCAGTAATAGTGTGCTGTGACACTTCTGTATTTTTATGTCCGATTTCGAAAGTAAGTAGTTTTTAAGTGAGGTGAAACTCTGGGGTACACCAGACAAATCAGACTCCTGAAAGGGGTACAGCAGTCTGGAAAGGTTGAGAGACACTGATCTAAAGGTATCAGGCAGCCAGAGGAGAAGGCAGTGAGCATAGGGCACCACCACAAGATAAACCCAACTGACTAGCTCAATGACATCACTACCAAAAGGCTGCATTTATATTCTTATAACATTTTCCCAGAGTTTTTTGGTGGAAATTAACTGACAAAGCACCTTAGGCTGAATTAAACTTAATAGTTAATAACTGTACTTTGTTTGGACAGTGAATGGAAGATGTAATATCACTATCTATCTTCAGTATTTAGAATATTAGAGTATTGTCTAGAGTATTTAGAGCCCTATCTAACAGCCAGCGGGAAGGATTTTATGAAGATCTCAGAAGGGTGCCATACCAGGACACATTCATTGTCTCGAGACTTTAATGCTGATGTGGGAGCTGACTCTGACATGTGGAGCAGGGTTCTAGGCCATCACACATTTGGAAGGTGAAACTCCAACTGCCAAGTACTTTTCTCCAAGTGTGCCAAGTTCAATCTCAATGTTACGAACAGTCTTCCAACAGGCCAACAAATATAAGACAACATGGATGCATCCCAGTCAAAACAGTGACCCACGCTGGACTATGTAATTGTGTGGTCTAAAGACATCAAAGATGTGTACATTACCCACTCTGAGTCGTGCCAAATGCTGGTCAGATATTCGGTTTGTGAGAAGCACCTGCCACTACACCTCTCACCAAAGCGCCCCAGAAGATGCCTCAACCCTCCAAAGAAAATCAGTGTGACTGCCATGAAAGACCCCAGCAAACAAGCAAAGTCGGAACAGACACTGGAGACTGCATTAGCTGAGGTCCCAGAGAATTCCACAGACACTAAGGCAACCTGGCAGAAGCTCAGAGATGTCACATATAATACAGCATCCAAGGTTCTTGGTTTTGTAAGGTGGAAACACCAAGACTGGTTCCACTAAAGTCAAGAGGCACTGTATGTGTTCATCACATTTGAAAACATCAGGCCACTTTTATTTATGAGCCTAACTCCAGGCACTCAGGGTGACATTGACCCCATTGCCTTCAGAATTCCCATTGACTTCAGTAAGACCAAGATTTAACTCACAGGTTTTAAAACTTTGTCCTAAGGATACATTCACACTTCAAATAAAAACTGAAAACCTTCCCCGTCACCGGGTCTCAAAGCCCAGGCTCCAGCTCATGCAGGAACATCTACACTGCTATTCCTAGCCCTGCAGCCGGAGACCTGTGAGCCTGAGTTAATTGACACAGGCTCTGAGGATCGGGATCATGAGCTTTTCTTTGCAGTGTAGACCTACCCCGGGTGACTTATCTAGGCTGCACAGCAAATCACTAGTTTAGCTGGGTTTGAGTGCTCAGGAGAAACAAGAGTCGTTTTGATTCTACTGCTCTGTTGATTAGACCACCCCAACCCTCAAGAGGCCTCTCAAAACTTCTATTCAGAAGACAACTGAGGAGCTCTCTCCCAAACAATTATTTCACTCTTCTAGCACTGGCATACTTTAAAAACCTTCTTCCTCACCTGGGCTAGGCAAGTCAGGTGCATTTGTACAGCCAAGCAGTAATTCCCTTTTGTCCCTGTAAGACCTCATAAGAGTTGGTAGTTGATAAGTAAATGACAGAAAAGTCTTGCTTATTAACCCTACCTGACTTCTTGTGATAATGTTTAACTACCTACATAAAGGAAAGAAAAAAAAGTATGGATAGTTAGTAGGGCTATCAATTAATCATAGTTAACACTTGCGATTAACTGAAAACAAAATGAACTTAATCATTTTTAATGGATTAATTGCATACCTTTGGGTGGGGAGGGAGGCATTGGCAGTGGGCGGGGAGGAGGCTGAAGCCCCAGCCTCGGAGCTGCAGAGGCAGCTGCGTCTGGAGCTGGGCTGGAGCCCCACACCCCGAGGGGGGCTGAAGCCCAGAGACCCCAGTCCCAAGCCTATATTTGAAAATATAGAAAACCCACAAAAATATTTAAATAAATGGTATTCTAATATTGTTTAACAGTGCAATTAAAACTGCAATTAGCCATGATTAATTTTTTAATCTTGTGATTAATTGCAATTAATTTTTTTAATTGCTTGACAACCCTAATAGTTAGGAAACTAAGAGTTAGTTGCAATATATTGTCATGAAGGTGCAGTCTCCATGTTCTATGGATCCCAAGGAGCTGCAGGGAGTGGAAGCAATAACCCAGCTGAGAGTATCCCTCAACAAAGCTGCCTGCCCCATCCCCATGTCAATGTAGCCCCCGTTAGAAGCATGTTCACATTGGCTTGCCCACCTGCAAAAACCCACTTTCCTCTTCAAAGGGAGTGCAGATGCAGAGTAAGAGAGAATGCCTTTTGGAGCCAGGATATATGCTTGGAGTCTGTAATATGAGGAGGGAAACATGCCACCTGTAGACCTGTGGAGGTTGATAGAGGAGGGGCATCCAGGATTAGAGAGAAGTAAAACGTGTGAGACATTTCCTCCTATCACCCCACTTTGGATGGATTTTGCACTAGTGGGTAGAAAAATATAGGGTTGATATTTTCTTGGAAGTGAAATGCTCATCACTTCATCACTGTAATGCTTTACTGATGACTAGAGCTATCCAAAATCCTTCTGAAGCAAACCGCTATATGCTGCATGAATTATTCAAAAGTATTTAATATGCAAAGATTTATTTTTTCTATTAAAAAAATCCTTGGGTTTCTCAGAACGATTGTTTAAATCAAATCTCTTGCCTTCATTTTCCCATACACTGCTTTGACATTTAGATCAAATCTAATCAATATAGAAAACCAAGTTAAAGGTCAAAAAAGCCTCAGAGAGTCTGAGAGACAAGGTGGGGGAGGTAGTATATTTTACTGGACTAGCTTCTGTTAGCAAAAGTGTTGGGATATATATCAATATACATTGTGATTCATATATCCATGTAATATGTTATAGGTCATTGAGGCCTGGTATGAATGATGCATGCTTGACATGAATACGTGAGTTGCAAGTTAGCAACCAATCAAGAACTTAAGGTCAAGAACTATTAGAACTATTTGTGCAAAAACAATCTTATGTTCTGAGAAAAATACGGAAAATCAGCAGAAAAGGAAACACTGGACTGATATAAAATTGTATAAGAATTGGAGGAAATGGCACGCCTTAGATCATGGCGGCCCGCCCAGGATTGTATCTTTGGAATTGTGTGGGTAGAAGGCCTAGTAAACAAAGGCAAAGAACCGATGATGTGATGGAATGGACTATAAATGGTTGCCTATGATTTCTGCAAATCAGAATCATTTATTGATCCAGAGTCCCGGGTGGATATAGATGTGGTTTTCGCCAGCTCCCTGAATCTTATGATCGGAAGGAATCTCAACTGGCCATCAGGACCATTCTGACTCTGGTATAGTATGTTTGGGGTGTGAATGTGGAGTGAGTAAGGTTTGTTTTGTAATCAATAAAGAGCATTTAGAGTATTATATACCAACACTGTGTCCGATATCTGCCTGCTCCCCATCCTGTAGTGAGACTTCCATTGTGGGTCTAACATAAGAAGCTTTTGAGCCACACAGAGCTCTTCTTCGGGTCTTTCACCAACAGAAGTTGGTCCAATAAAAGATATTACCTCACCCATCTTGTGTTTCTGCTATCTTTGGACCAACACAACTACACAACAGTGAGAGAGTCTGGTCATACAGGGGTTGTAAAATTTGGCTACAAAGGAGTTGCTTAAATATATGTGCAGTAGCCACAAGAAAATACTATTATTCAAGAGGTGTATTTTATTGCTAGTTCAGACTAGTCTAGATTTTCCTGACCACCTGCACACGAAGGGGAAGATCTTCAAAAGAATGTATGGCACGCTTTCAGAGGGTATAGGACTTCCCTCAATTAATTCCTATTTGAATAGATTGTATCTTTCAGAAAAAACATTCAACTGTGACTTAAAGATTGCCAAAGATGGAGAATCCTCCATGACCCTTGGTAAATTGTTCCAGTACTTAATTACCCTCACAGTTAAAAAGGTGCACCTTATTTCCTGTGTGAATTTGTCTGGCTTCATCTTCCAGCCATTGGATCTTGCTATGATTTTGTCTGCTAGATTGAAGAACCATGTCATAGAGCACTGCCCTCCAGCATGCCCTCATGTGGCCACTTTTGGCCCTGCAGATGCATTATATTTAACATCCCCCTTGGTTCTTTCAATCAATTATCCACACTGAGTCAGTTCAAAACAAGTACCCACTTCCTGGGATCTGATTTGTTAAGTCTTTCTACAAAGTAACTTACTTCATTAGTTGCCCTAGGTCACCCTCCCTCTGAGGCTCATATATGAGTCCTGGTCATCTCTCCCCCATTTAGGTGTAGCCTATAGGACTAACCTGCTTGCTTGTATCTATATAGATATAGATCTTTTCTTATAGTTTAAGTATTTGGTTTATTGTAATAGGTTTATAGATTTATATTAAATTAAGTTTGGCTGTAATGCAAGAGACCTACAGGCTATATCCTGTATGTTAAGCTAAGGCAAAGTTATCATATCTATATTAAGACCTTTTACTCAAAAAGCAAAGTTGACCTATATCTTGTTACCTAAATAGATGAGTACCCATGCCTATGTCATGACCTTTTATCTAGACCAATAGACAATGGAGAAAGGCATAGGGGGGTTTTCAGTGTTGTACCCACAGACTTAACAAGTACACCATAAGAGACTGATGGGCATGCATACCTGTCATCAATACGCACATACATACTAGCCTATGGGGTAAGTGTACCCTAACATTTCTGTGGGTGAGGAATGAAATTTGGGTATAAGAGGAAGGATTTCCGGCATTTGCCCTATAAAAGAGGTAACCCACCTCAATAGAGTACTCCAGTTCTTACTTGACTCCAGCTCCATTCTCACTTACTTCCTCCACTCTATCTATTCTATCCACAAAGACTGTTACTATTAGTAGGCTATACTTGTTCTTCTTAAACTTTACATTTCAGAGGAACTAGGCTAAGCTTGGTTTCCCTAAGTTTTATTCTTAGTTTGTTTATTAGGTTTTGATTTAAGTTTAAGTTAGTCAAGTAAACCCTAGTCAGCTTTGATAGCTCTTAGTATTTTCTAAGCACTGCATCCCTCACTCAAGAATTGAGAAACCTGACCCGCAAGGCTGTTCCTGTGTCTCTTACTACCAGGTTATCAAGAAAGGGTGTGAGTATATTAACCAAAGCTTTGTTGCATATAATACTATATTATCATATGTATCTTTTGAATAGCTGTAATATAATTGTAACTTTGTAACTCTGGGTATTTTACCATTTACTTACTATTATTGATTTTAATAAAAAGACTTTAAGGCTATATCTGTCTCAGTGTGAGCTTCCTGTCATACTCCCGAGGGTCCTTTATAAATTCTATGGAGCCTAATTCAGGACAAGAACTTTTATCTTCTGATCAAACAGATTGGCGAGCCTAAAACCCATACTAATTCATATTGATAATAATTAGCAATATTATTATTATTAAAATCAAATAAAAAATAAATACATTAAATTCCCATATTATCCAAATTAATATTATCAGTACACCCTAAATCAGGCTACATCGGAGACCCCGCAGATCCCTTCCTGGAGCTGGGGTTGTACTTCAGATGGTTACTTTTTCAAATGGGGAGTCCCCGGCTCTCTTCCTTGGAGCTGGGTTATAATTTAGGCCAGCCATAGGGCCTTCAGCAGCTTTCCCCTCAGCTGGCCCCCTTTCCTCTCTATTAATTATCAGGCTCAAGGGGTTCAACAGGCCAAGCCAACCTTCTCCTTCCACTGTCTTCCCTGCTATGAGGGAGGAGGCAGCACCTTCCCTTCTCCCAGCTCATCCCCAATTGGTTGGGCAAGAGGGGAGCTTTGCTTCCCCACCACTCTGCAAGGTCTTGGCCCCAATCCCTTAAATACACAGTGATGGGATTGTCTCCCAAGCACCACTTATTCCTGGGACTGTTTCCTCTCTATCATTATCTCCTAGGTCCTTGTGTGTATATATCAGACCTTCCAAAATATTAAAGGGCCATGCCACATGATGGGATGGCCTGTCCACTAGACATTACTACCCTTAAAGAAGCAGACTACCCTGTCACAATCTTGCCCCTCTTCTCCCTCCCCAGAACCAACTTATACCCCAAAAGATGGGCTTGACCAAAGTTAACACCTGGTCATGACCTCCAGCCAGGGGGGGGTACTTCCTGCCTGGCTGCTGCAAGAAGTCCATTTGCTCCTTAGCAATGCCCTTGTCTTGATCACCAAAATAAGAAAACCAGGCCAGGCTTCCTCTTTGCTGCAGGTACCTCATCTGGTGAGCATAGTCCCCTGTAGTCCTTGGCATATAATAATTTACAATATGCAGGGCCTCCAGACCATCTAATCCTACAACCATTTCTAATGTCCTCAAAACTGGCACTTCATGCTGCTTAATCTGTGTTAAGACTTCCCCTGATCTTTTTGAGAGGAGTCCCCCTGGTATGCCTACACACATGCACCTCTGAACACAGGACATTTTTAATCTATGTTCAAACTCCTTTTGGGGTCCCACAGACTAATCATTGCATAGTATTGCCTACAGCTCATAGTAGCTCACTCAGCAACACTCATTTTGTTCCTTTTGTATTCACAGTAGTTGGTGAATGATGTTCAGTACATGGGGATACTCTTATTTTCTTTTCTTTGGGGTAGATTCCATCATCTCCATTTGCACAGTATCTTACAGCTCTCCAGTCATTACGGGCTTTTCTGTTTCTTTCTTGTTCCACATTCCAATTCTTGGTCACCTGATATTTCTGCACCCACCATCACATCACTCTTATCCTTAGCCAACTGACATACCTTGGTGCCTTGCTGATTCTTTTTCTGACATAGCTTTGCTCCCTCTTCACAGAATTCTTCCTGTTCATTCCTTGGGGCCACCATATCAGTGAAATTATTAATGTTTACTTTTGAACTAAATTAGACTATTTCTTTTTCTATAATCAGCAGTGATATTTCTTTTTTTTTTAAATCTGAATAAGATTTATTTAAAACAATGAAAATTAGTGAGCAGAGGACACAAATATCTAAAATTGGTTATGCAAAACTGAGATACAAAGTTATGGTCAAAGTCATTCTACAGCTGTTCAAACTGTATCTGATTGAAAACAGAACAGACAAAGCTTACCTTGTGGAGCTTTGAACAAGGCTGTTTATTAGCCAGTGTGCAGTATCATTTTAATCTAGGGATCCTACTTCAGACTCTATATTAGCCTTTAAGCATAATCAGTCTTAAAAAAGAACACAGTGTCAACAAACCAATGCATTAAATATAATCATCTTAGTAAGCCACAGAAGTACATTAACTTTTAAGGGAGAAGAACTTTGAAAGCCATTTTGCATGCAAATTTACAAGTAACTTATTAGGCATCATACAGTACATGGGAAGTTTGCAAACTAAATCTGAATGTAAACTTTGTGAGCTTAATATCTGTAAAATATTTGGGTCTGTTTCATATGTATTTATGTTACCAGGTTGAGCAATCATTTTATTGTCTTGCATACAAAAAGCAGACTGTGGCAAGATGACCGATGTTACTATGGTGGGTCCTGCACTTGTCTTGGCTAAGATGCTATCCCTTACCCCTGCTCATGAGGCACTGAGGTCCCCGCTAGTGGCCCAGGAAGGTGGTAGAGAAGGGAAGCAGGGGAGGGGTCTGGGTTTGCTCCTCACTCTGAGCCCCAGCCCCGCTCAACCCCTGTGGGTTCTTACCCTCTTCCCTGTTGGGTGGAGTACCTTTGGTCCTTAGACACTGGGCCAGGGTCTCCCTTATTTTGGTTCTCTGGTCTTTCAAATCACACAGAACACCTCCAAGCTCCAGTCCTCTCTCCTTCCTCCTCATCCCCTGACTGCCTGAAGCAGGGGGGTTTTATTAGATTCCTGACAGGGTCTTAATTGACTACAGGTGCTTCAATTAATCTGTAGCAACCCTCCCTAGTCTACAGGGAACCACGCCTTAATTGGCCTAGGGCTTATATATTTTCTCTCTCCCACTGCTCTCTGGCCCTCCTGTATCACACAGACGTTACTTCTATTTATGTAAACATTATGTAAATAAGTTTGCATAAAATTTGTATGAAAGATTATCATCAAACTTTGTGTATATATGTAGAAGTTTGCATGGGATTCAAATTTTACATACCACTATCTCAAGGCAGTGTGAAGCATTGTGTACAGTGTAGTTTATATTAAATTCTGTAATAGCACAAGGTGGGTTAAGTCAGCCTGATTTTATTTCTGCTCAGGAGATGTAGTTACAGATTTTTTTTCCAGTTTTTATAGCAACAGCTGTGATCACTGGACACATTTTGCCAATGGGAGGACAAGTAGTTTCCTCTGAGACTGTAACTATCCCCCAGAGAGGTGTGAAAGCAAGAGGCATGCATCCTCCTCCCTAAGAAAGTGGAGAGTCACATTTTTGCTATGCTCTCAACTCCAGCTCAAGGGATCAGGATCTCAAGGTGTCACTCTCAGATAGCAGTGCACGTACCTCTGCACTGAGCCATATGGCTGATCCAATATAACAGTTAACTGAGTGGATTTCAACACTATGGAAAAACGTAAATGAACTGGTCCATTTCCATCCTTGTGATTTCCCATGTTGTTCATAGTTCAGCAATTCCTGAAGTCAGACATGGATTACCAAAAATTTACTTAAGAGAGTGATAGTAGGTAGCTGCTAGTAAGATCAAGATATTTATTAATCCCATGGAGAGTGACTTTTTCTTGTTAATAGAAGTGCTTTCACTTTATTATTTTTCATTACAAAAACCTGTTAAGTTAAATAAGCATTTACAATAATTCCAGACAAAATACCAAGTATTTGGAATTTCAGCACAAAGGTTCATGTAAACAGTAGCAAGATATAAAAAGATTTCCAAGTGAACATATATCAAATATTTGTAGCCTATGGAATGAGATTAGATTTTAGGGAGTCTAAATATCAGCTGTCAGCACCCATAGCATATGTTTAGGAATATATTTTGTACATTTCACTAGCTACTTCAACTATTACTCTCTAGAACCAGAAAATATACTGCAATACTGTGATGGAGATCTTAACTGTGTGCTCAGGACCCACTCCAGAGCCTTCGACTATCTGTATATGTCCATGTTCACGTGAAGAGGAAGAAATGTCCATTTTTGTTAAAGAGCTCTATTCTCAGAATGGGAATCTTGAACATACTGCATGGGGTGACCTGGTCTTGTAAGGGTCTCCCTTCCTGAGACATACTATTTTAGGGCCAATATTGTGAACATTTAAGCATACAAGTCACTTTACTCATGTGAGTAATCTCATTGACATAAGTGGAACCACTCATAAGAGTAAAGTGACTTGTATGCCTAAGTTTTTGCAAGATCAAACTCTTAGGAGGTAACACTATCAACAATTCCAATCCCACAGTTCTACACCCTCACAGAATAATGAGACTGCACAGGGGTCCACATGTGCAATCAAATTGTAGGATTGGGGCCTGAGTAGTGGGTAACAGCCACACATTTGAGAATCTATCTACAATTGCTAACAGTCCATGTCTGTAGGATGAAAAGGGATAAATACAATAAAAAAAACCTGTATGGAGTTATTGAAATCCCTATATTAGAACATTTCCCATAAAAGGCCCCAATCATTTAAAAACAATTCTTTGCTTTAAATGAAAGACATCTGCTTGAAATGGCCTCTGAGTGTAAGGGGGGGAAAAGACAAATTTAAAAATACAATCCCACCCAACAGGAAATGGTAAGCAGCCATTAAAAAAACTCCAGCGAAAGGAGGCTCTCTGTGTGTTTTGGGTTTGTTTAAAGTATATGACATCAACCAGATTTCATACTGCAAGTTCTGTGGGTTTGTGAATGTCAAAAAGTGGGGATGGAAAAATTCAGAACTCGAGAATCTCTAATATAATCTCTCTAGCAGCACTGGAAAGTGCAACTTCTTGTGAAATCTAGCCTGTGCTACTGTATGTATGCCATGTAAGAAAAGGGTATGATAATCATCTACAACTAAAAAGTTAGGAAATCTAAAACTGGAGTGTTATATCCCTTCAGAAGGAGCTTTAGTTATGCAAGCAGTGCAGGATGGATCTCATTTACTTTATGCTATTTAGTAATGTCAAAAGCAATTCACAACATTTTCAAAGGAACTGTGGAGCTAGTCCAGCTCCATTTCAGTCATTGAAAAGATTCCTGTTGCTTTCAGCGGGCATTGGATAAGAACTATATGAATGCAGCTATAATATATCTTCTGTAGACTCACTTGGGTTTTGTGCCAGAGTTAAACAGTACCAAAATCCCTAACTACTACAAAATTTACTAGAGCTTATTTCTCTTCATTTTATATCTTGATATTAATCTTAAATAAAGGCATCCAATGATTATTAACATTTTATTGGCATTTTTTGCCTTTTAATTATTTAACATGCTTTTCCAACTTTTTAAAAAAGAATACTAAACACTTGTCTATCATTTGTCAATGAAAAATTAAACTTGTGAAAATAGCTGATAAGAATACAAATATAAAAGAGTAAAGAACATTTTCTCCACAAAATGGTCTACTATAAAACCAACAAAACAAATCCATATCAACTGGCAGGGATCATAGACACCAAAATTATGTATTAGTTTCAATATTTAGTTGATAGGCCAAAACAGATCTTGTAACATAAAAGTAATTCCATTCTGATTAATTGCAAATTATTCACTTTTCTCAGAAGTGCAAATGGTGAAATTCACCAAGCAGTCTATATACCATAGAAGGCCCCCAATGCAGAGGCACTATGATTCATACAAGGGTGGGGTGGCTGTAGAACAGACTTGTGATGGATTCCACATCCCCTATGCATAACAGAGCTAGACTTTGCAGCAGCTCCCAAGAACTAGTGCATAGGCAGGGAGTATTTTAAGGTAAACCACAGGAGGGGCAAATCTGTACTTTTAGCTCCATGAGCAAACCCATGGACATAGTTGGGAAGGGCCATTGCCCCCCGCCCTAACTCCTTGCCTCGGACAGGCGTGGAATTTGCCCCCCCTACACATGGTCCCATGGCCTGACTGGAGCTACCACCCCTCAGAAATATAGAAGTCAAACTATGCCTATGAGCAAACCCCTGCATTGGGGGTGCACATTGGTTGTATCCTACATACCAACCCAGGGACAGCAAATGTCTCTGCATCCTCCCCTTGGGTTGAGTAGATTCCAGAAAATGCTGAATTTAATCCAAGTAACTTGTGTTACTCTTAACAAATAAAAAGTTTAGTAACTTACATTAAGATTATAACTATGAATGATTATTACCATGAAGTGTTAGTTAAGAATCTAAATATTTAAAGGTATGGAAATGAGCAACTAAGAGAAGGTTGATAACCATTCCAACATGTTTCATGCATTTTCTTAAGTAAGTGTACATGTGTGAAATATCACATTACACATTACAAAGAAACATCCTTAGCTAAGCATCAGATCAGAAATCTCCTTATACCCACCCCACCCTACATCATATGCATTTCCAATATGAGCTACAAACTCTGACAAATCCCCACCCACCATGTGGTCCACAGGCCATTCTCCAGTTCACCAACCACCAGTTATTAGCACATACTTAAATATGACAGGCAGAGAATCAATGTATGAACAGTCCGTCACACTGTATTTAACACTGTGTATTTTAGTGTATGGGATGAACACCCAGACCATAGCATCAGTGCATACAGAGATTTATACACACACACACACACATAATCTAGAAACAAAATCTATTCATTGTATATCACAGTTTACTCTCTCTATATGGACCAGATATTCCACCTTCCCTAACAACCCTCTAACAGTGTGTCAGAGACTTCCTCCTCCTCCAGATATAAACCATGAGCCTGATTCTCCACTGCCTCTGAACCTTGTGTAATTATTTATTATTACTCCCCCAGGCCCAGTGCATTGCACAGCTCATGAACTCCACAACGTCCCTAGCTTGCCCACTATTCTAGATAAACAAATAATATAATAAAGACATGATAGGGTGCCAGAATGGTTTAATGGGTTTAATTAGAAAGCAGTGCAATTTGTTTGCTAAAATAAATAACAAAGTATAACAGCATTTCTTTGTTGGTGGATTAACACTGGTAGGCATCAAGGAACCAGCTTCTCCTCAATCATATTAAACTGAGGACCAAGAGTATGAACTTTTTTCTCCAAGAATGTGAATTGTTTCAATATCTCAAGATATCTTCTTTTACTGAAGAAACAACTTCCGTAGACTCAGTCACTATGACATGGCAATCTCTCCAGAGAATTAAGTGCTGAAAGAGAGGAGAGAAGTATGGAGCTTCAAGTCCTATTAATTCCAGCTCTCTGAGGAATCACACCAGCTGAGTTTTACAGTCTTGCGTGACTTGAAAAGAGGATATATGGATATAGATCTATATTGGGGCCTGAATATGGAACTATATTAAATGTAACTCTCATTGCAATCATATTTCCCTGCTCCTGCTCTTTGAATAAAATTTTCTTCCATCCCATGTAGAATGTTTTTCACCACTTTTCACCACTGGAAAGCACAAAAGATGCCCCATAGACAAATACATTGGCCAGCATTTTGGAAAGATGTCTTTAACTCTTAAACATTTTTGTTTTCTTTGAAACATCAAAGGATTTTTTAGAAGTTTTATGAAATTAAAACTATGTAACCATTGTGTTGGGCTTGACAAAGTAAAATGCACAAGTAAATATAGAACTATTATAGCACAAAAGCAGCAATGGTACAGAATCATTTGTTTAAATAACATCCATTGCACTTAGGGTGACCAGATCACCCAGGTCAAATATCAGGGGGCTGGGAGGGTGGGGGTGGGGGGGGGCAAAAAAAAAAAGTGGCAGAGCAAACCCCCCCCCTCCCTCCACAAGCGCTGGAGGGAGGCCCCAGAGACGCAGAGGGAGCGAGGGGTCAGGGTGAGTGAGAGTCCGGCCTGGCCCCGAGCGCAGGCAGGACTCAGTTGGGCAGTACCTGGAGGGAGAGGAGGGGGGCGGCCCGCAGGCCAGGCAGCGGCTGTTTTCCCTCCCTGGGCAGCGGGACTCGGGAGCAGCCGCTGCTGCAGCTCCCACTGCCGCGGGGGGAGGAAGCGGCCGATGGCCAAGCTCGGCAGCTGCGGCTCTGGCGCCCAGGTCTGAACCCCCCAAGCCCGGGCCTGTTGCGGGGACCCAGCAGTGTGCACGCTGCGCCCAGCCCCTGGCCAGTCGCGTCCGGGCTGGCTGCCCAGCTGGTGCAATCCCGCGGCGGCCCCACAGCAGAGGCATCGGCAGCCCAGCCCCGTTCATTCCCCTGTGGGACCCAAGTGGGACGGGGGGGCTGGAGCCTGCTGCCCCCACTCCGGGGCCGCCCCTGGGATTGCACCAGCTGGGCAGCCAGCCCAGATGCATCTGGCCAGGGGCTGGGCACGTGCAGCGTGCGCGCTGCTGGATCCCTGCAACAGGCCCGGGCTCGGGGGGTTCGCGGGCGCCAGAGCCGCAGCCACCGAGCGCCATGGTCGCTTCCTCTCTGCGCAGCAGTAGGAGCTGCAGCAGCCGCTGCTCCCGAGTCCCGCTGCCCAGGTGGGGAGAACAGCTGCCACCTGGTCCCGCGGGCCGCCCCCTACTCTCCCTCCAGTATCACCCGACTGAGTCCTGCCTGCGCTTGGGGCCAGGCTTGACTCTCACTCACCCCGGCCCCGCGCTTCCCCTGCGTCTCCGGGGCCTCCCTCCAATGCTTGTGGAGGGAGGAGGAGTGGTGAGCTTGGCAAAGAGGTGGGGATTTGGGGAGGGAGCCAATGGGGGAAGGAGGGGACGGAGCCAGGGCGGGGGGGTCGCGAGCACTTCCGGGCTCCAGAGCATTTGCTTGTTTGTCCAGTGTCCTGACCTAACATTGCTCGGGATGCGGGACAAACAAGCAAATATCAGGACAGTCCCGATAAAATCAGGACGTCTGGTCACCCTAATTGCACTTGCACGCATTCTCCCCTTAGTCATACTTTACATTGCTACCAAAACTTTCATCTCAAAGGACCCCAAAGCATTTTACAAACTCCATCTCTGAAATACAGCTGAACTACCTCTGGGGTGATAGTCAGGTAACCAGCTGCCTCCACAGTTCTTCAGTGTACTGTGACAATAGGAAAATTTTAGCCAAAGACCCAGGGGTACACCCTTTCTTTATGAAAAGTGCCATAGGATCTTTAGGCCAATGCAGAGCAAACTGTCCTCCATCCAGGAGACCCTGTTCACATTAAGAATGCATGGAGCTCAATTTATCTCCTTCAGAGAGTAAGGGCTTGTCTTCACTACCTGCCTGGATCGGCGGGTAGAAATCGATCTCTCGGGGATTGAATTATCGCGTCTCATTGGGACGCGACAATCAATCCCCGAATTGACGCGCGTACTCCACCAGCGCAGGTAGGAGTAAGTGCCATCGACGAGGGAGCCGCGGCGGTCGATTTGCTGCCGTCCTCACAGCGTGGTAAATAGGCTCAGATACATCGAATTCAGAATTTGCGTATCTTAAATCGATCCCCCGCCCCCAGTGTAGACCTAGCCTAAGATGAGTCAACCCTGCCAGCACTTGAACCACTAGCTCTAATGATCTTAGATGTTCCATAATGATACTTAAACCACAATGTTGGGATTCCATCCGAGACATTTTCCACTCAGTTTATCCAGAACACCTTGTCCAGTTCTGGGTGAACACTCCATCCAATTCTCTGGGATCCAAAAAACTCAGTTTGATTCCAGATTTCATTACTCATGTTCCTTTATTTGGCATACAGCAGAGCTATGCTGAGTTGATCAGATTTAAGAATAAGGGGCGGGTATAGAGCATCCCACAAACTTCTTCCTTTATATACATTTACACATTCCATTCCATTTACTATACATTGCACTACATGTTTTTGGATTGGCCTGATTATTTTGCAGGAACCAGTCCCTGTGCAGCATGCTTTATCTATGCTTGTCCATGCTCAACCTACAGTTTACCTCATCTCTACATTACTAACTTATATTGTCCATTGTTAGTACATGGTTCCCTGGGTGTTCTCCTTCTTATCTTAGCTGGCTCAGACATTCTGTCTTTTTAGCCTACTTATCTATTTACTTATCTGATTTAGCACAAAAGTTCTGTTTTCAGCCTAATGATCTGTTTACCTCACTAATTCTATCCTCCAAGAAATGAGGCCTCCCTCCATGTATTAATTACTCAGGTCAGGTCAGGCCTCAGCTACATACAAATCCACCTTTACCTAGCAATAGACACATCAAGGATACACTAGACTCTTAACATTTGATATATAATAAATATTACAAATTATTGTAAATTCCTATTGTTATTATGCATGTGTTCAGTTATAAATTATTTCCTTCTAAGAAAGCTATATTTTTTTACATATGCTTTCGTTTCACTGCTTATGGTGGAAGAAGCAGATAAAATGTCAAAAAATAAATGCATCTCTTCAAATTGTTTTGCAAATGAATACTGAATAGAATACTGCCACCTTTTGGTTATTATCTGGTCATAAAAATATGATTTCCTTAGAACAAATGGTTAGCAATCTTGTAAAAACATTTAGTACTTAAAACCTTATTCTAAGCTTTTCATATGTAACATGCTAATACTATGTTTATTGCAATATTAACTTATGTTTATACATGTATGGATAGGTTTAGTCTCAACTGCATGGTATTACATTATTAACTCATTAATAAGCAAGCTGCTTCACAAGGACTTTTGCTTCCAATAGAAAGGAAGCAGGATATAGTTTTGACATCTGTAATTGACTGGATTATTGCTTTAGGTACAGGACAGATTTCAGTATTGCTTATAGAAATAAATAATACTTCTACAACGCCTTCCATGGGAGGCACTCCAATGCACTCTACTAATTTTAATTCACTAATTAATCTCAGAACACCCTTCTTAGGGAATATAATTAATACTACACAGTTGATGAGGTAATGAATTAATAGATCACTTCAGTATGTTTTAGAGTATATGTGACAGGACATACAGACTTTTTTTTCTAAAGAGGAGGGACCCTACACCCCTTCTACATCATGAATTAATGGTATCCTGAAGGCACGCTACTCTGAAGCAGGCAGGTCTGGTGGTTTTTACTTTTTTTTTTTTTTTTTGGAGGGTGGGTTAATCTCCAGCAAAGGTTCAGCGTCAGCACAGGAGATTCTCCTAGCTGTGAGATAATTAGGTTTCAGATGAATTTAGTTATGCTCTGGACCTTAAAGAGGAGATTGATTCCAGCCTGTGGATGCAATTTTTTCCCCTGACCAATACTCAGGAAGCTTTGGGAAGACATAACTATTCTATTGCTTGTATATTTGTTTTGTGTGTTGTGGTTTACTGGCTATAAAGCTGTATGGAAGGACTTCTGCCATCTGAGTGTTACTTTGATTAAACCAGAACTAATGAATCTGCAAAAAACTTCTTGTGAACTCAGCCCCTGGCTGGCTAGCTAGACCTTCTCTCTTTCCCTGTCAGAGACTCTTAAAAAAACCCCATTGTTGATTTTTTGGGGGGTGAAGGGAATGAAGGGACCCCAAGTTCATATAATTTAAATGAAGGAAGGGCCTTGCACAACTCTCTGCAAAATTGTAAATTCTGCTATTGCAGTTAAGTGAAATAAGTTTTGCAGCAGGAAATATTTTTATAAAAGATTACTTTTGAAAGAAATTATAACAGAACTATCTGTTTAAAAACCAAAAACCCCAACACTTGTTGTTAACGCAAAGGCAGGACAGAAAATTCTCATGTAAAGTTCCCACATTAGCCATATGTCCCAATCTTGTAAACAAACGGTTTGAACAAAAGTTCCAGGCAGGGGCAACTTGCTAGACTGGGCCCTTGGCTTTCACCTATGTGTATGACAATTTGAAATGGGCAAACCTATGTTTATGTGCATTACAACAAGCAGGTAATTTCACTTCAAAAAAGAACAAATTGAAAGAGTGAGATACACATATTTACCACTAATGCAGTGATGCCCATGTTAATCTGAGTATCATTAAGGTTTCTGCAGTGTTTTGAATATTAGACCTTTGTTTAACATGTTTTTTAAGAGGCCACACTAATTCTCGACTGAAACTTTGCATAAATTCAGCATAAATTAGACAAATTTATACACAATTTCAGACTGTTTAGACACTCTTCTCCATCTGTTCAATTCAAAACTACTTTTTACTTTAAAAAATGGAACACAGAGCTCTGAATATGATCTAATTATTCATATCTTGGAAATAAAAGTTTAAACAGCTGATATATTTAACTTTGACAAATAGTTTTCACTGACCTTTACAAATTTGCCAGTAGAGTTAGAATGACAAATTACTCTCACAATGGGGCTTATTTGACTCCTAGAATATTATTATAGCATCACCCTTCAGGAAACACTAGTTCAGATTATGTCAGCACTTCTATTTTTCAGAGTTTTATAACTCAGCTGTAAAAAAAATTCACTGCAGGCTAAAACTTGACATGCAACATCTCAGACCCAGGGTGACTTCAGTGATTTTATAAAATAGAAGCATGGTAGTTTACAATGGTTTGATGCCTCTGTGTAACTCTCACAACTTCTATTTCATGAATGCATCATTAAAATGATTAGTTTCATGTTGTTTTTCATATTTTTCATATTAATTAATATTAATTAAATTTTTAAAATATTTTAACTGGGGGAGAAAGAAAATGGGAGAGTGATTTTTGATGAAAAATGCATAAGGATTTTTAACGTGAGGATTTAGTTCTCTTTTGCAGGAACTGCAGTGATACCACAGACCATAATGACATCGGTTGAGTTAATGATCAGGCCCAAATCTCATTCTGGATGTGATCCAAAAGCTACTGAAGTCAGTAGGAGTCTTTCCATTGACTTCAGTAGGCTTTGGATCAAGCTCTCTATGAGCGAACCTTGAATAAAGAGTTTTAGCTACAAGAATAAGAGAACCAGCCATTCTGCTATGACAGGGCCATCTGGGTTTGAAGGACAAAATTGGTGTCCTACTTAGTCTAATTGAAATTGGAGTTCTGTTTTATTCAAGTAGATGAAAAAGCAAACAAGAAGCATCTATCAGTGTCCCATCTAGTGTTGACCCTGTATTTAGCTGTGACACTTTGAGTACGTTTCCCAGATCTGAGGAAGAGCTCCGTGTAGCTCAAAAGCTTGTCTCTCTCACCATCAGAAGTTGGTGAAAAAAAAGATATTGCCTCTCCCACCTTGTCTCACTAATTGAGAAGGGACATTCAGTTCTCCATTTTCCTTTCTAACAGTCCCTTTATAAGGTGATTTATGTTTATTAACAACTTGACCCTGACAATCTATGTGCTCCTCATTAAAACTGTATGTGACCCTCCATGCTACTTTTCCTTTTAATGATTTACTTTTACATTTGAGTAGACTGCTAGGTTTTTTGCTCTGGCTTCTTAGGGACTATTATGACAAAGAAGCATGGACCTGAGGATGGCAAGATGAATGATCATAACTACCTTGCAATCCTTGGAATAGCATTGGTTTAGTATATCAGGGGCCTTATAGGTCAGTACCACAAACATGAAGTTGATGCAGCAGGGATGGGGGAGCCATTGCAGGTTGCAGAGCACCAATTAATTCAAGCTGGAGGTGCTGAATGCACTGTACTGTTGCCAAGTCATTGTCCATCAGGAATAGAGTGAGTCATTATGCAAATTAAAGCAGTAACAACTCCATTCTTATATAACTTTTTGTCTGTAGAGCTCAAATGACTTTCCTAAGGATAGTATCATTAGTCCCATTTTATGGATGTGGAAACGGAGGCAGAAAGTTGACGTAATTTGCTCAGAATAACACAGCAGGAATAGAAACCAAGGTCTCCTGACTCCAATCTAGTGTCCTGGATTTAGTGACTTCTGTTTATTTCAGGGAACAGGGTCAAAACTGCCATGATTTTAACTACTGGAAGGCAGAGTTGAATGGTAGAGTTTGTCAGTTTCTTGAAGCATTTCTCTCTTCTAACTAGCATCATTTCACTTGTTTCAGAGTTCATTTTGAAGCAGCTGTTCTTTATCTTGGCTGTATTTTCCTACATACACTGAGATAGCTGGGAGACAGTTTATGCTGGAAGGAAATACATAGAGCTGTATGTTAGCGTATTCCTGGAATCACAGGCAGCGTTGTCTCACGATATTGCCTAATGGTCATACACAAATGTGAAATAAGTCATATGAAGATGACTAAGAGGGAAGAGGTGAGGAGAATCTGAGTGAGAAACAATACGAGGGATTGGCACAAGAGACCAAAAGAGGTAAGAAAGAAAAAGAAAAAGAGGGAGAATACAGATAAGAGAGGACCAAGAAGTAAGATAGGACTTGGAACTAACCAAGGTGAAGGCAGATAAGTAAAGGAGTCCCCTACAGGAAATAGGATCAAGTATTACACAAAACATGGGGAAAATAATGTGGGAGGGAGGGGGGAAATTAGCAGCGGGCAGAGACAGTGACCCCACTTGAAAGTTTGAAAATATGATCAAGATGCATGTGAACAAAATGGGGGCTATGGAGGGGAAGAGAACTCACAACCCAACATGCCCCAGGTCTATTGCTGCAGCCAGGGTCAGTGCAAGGATATTTTGTGCCCTAAGCAAAACTTCCACCTTGCGTTCCCCCCTCCCCCCCGCACATCGGTTCATTGAGGGGCAAATCCCAACAAGCCTTTATAGACCCCAGGGACCAGCCGTGCCCAGGGGCTGCTCCCCAGACCAGGTTCCCCCCTCCCCACCTCCTGAACTCCCCTGGAGGGTGCACATCCCCCCCTCCCCCCCGCAAGGCCTGGCCTATGCCTCCTCAGAGCACAGGCCTCTTATAATAATATGTGCTTCAGGACTACTTAATTCACCAAAGCGGGCCAAACCCTGATGCCCTGACAGTTTCTGCACTTAGGGTATGTTGCTGTGATCTTTCCATGTTTAAGTCAAATTCAAATGGTTTTCAAACATGTTTTAAAGCCCAACGTATAATGTTGTAAGAGGCTGTTACTCTTCATATGGGCTATGTTACATCTCTTCATATGGGCTAGTCCCCCAAGAAACATTAATCCATTAAACATTAAACATCATAAAAGCCATCATGCAATTCCAGACAATGGGCAATTTCTTCACTAAAAAGCACCAGGAATGGTAAGAGCAAAAGTTATATGGGTCAGGATTGAAGTACTTTGGCAGAGCTGTGTCTGGATCCTTGATTCAGTGATATTATATTGAAATGTTAACAGCTGGTAAAATTATAGAATTCTTCTGTGAACATGACTTCAGTCTATTGTGTACTTTTATACAAAGTGTCTTTGCTTTGAAAAGCTTTTTGGAAATGTCAAATTGTCTCAGGCATTAAAAGAAATTCAATTCAATGGCTAAAGGTCCCATTCTATATTCTTCTTCACAAATAAAATTATGAAAAATTTTAAAAAACCTACTGAGATCCAAAAATGGTATGGTCACTGTGCAAAATTTAGGGTTCTCTTGTAGATACAGGCAGATTAGTTTTCACTGGTTATTACTGTCTGAAAATTATACCTATGGGGGAAAATATATATATATATATATATATATATATATATAGTAAACATGCTACTTTCTGTATATAGAAGAGAGAAACTGCAGTCATGTGAAAAGTTATGTCTTTCACTCCTCACACAAACTCTTCCCATTAATTCATCTCTGGCAGAACTAGTTCTGTCATTCAAACCTCTGAGCAGCTTCAAACAATTGTCTTTTTTTAAAATGAAATAAACCTACAGTATCCTGAATTCTATAGTGGAGTTTATGTTAACCTGTGAAGGCACAGCGTTCCAAAGTGTGATCCATGAAGTAAGTGCTGGTGGTCTGGTTCCAGTGTGCTAGCTCCCCTTCTATTTCTAGCTGCTAAATTTCATTTAAAGAAGCTAAAACGATACAAAGGCCCAGATCCATAAAAAGACTTACAGACCTAAGTCCAAAATCTAGGCACCACTGAAATTCTCAACCCCCCAGCTCAGTTGCCACCTAACTCTGGAGGTGCTTAAAATCCTCAATGCCTAAATTTTCACCAAAAAAATCCCTAAGGTGCCTAAGTTTCTGTTCCTGAGGCATGTGCACAGCACTTCGGTGTAGGAACTTGGGCATCTATCTCATGCCTAAACTCCAGCATTATTCTCAAATCTGTGGGCCTCAAAATGGTAAGTGTTCTCAAAGCACATCTAACCCCACCCAAAATGGTTGAGGAGAAGACAGCAGCAACCACGCCCTCCCATATAACCTCTAGCCCAGAGGTTAGGGCACTCCCTCATTGTTTGGGAAACCCTGGTTCAATTCATCTTCCCAGTGCCTGATTTAAATACGAGTTATTCTCACCTCTCAAGAGAGTGCCCTAACCATGGGGCTCTGAGATATTCTGATGTGGGACCCTCTCAGTCTTTCCTGTTGAAGCTGTTCCACTGTGTATAGATAAATATGGACTGGGGGAAAGAGATTTTATGTAATTATGAATAAGGTTATGTTCTAGTCATGGGTATTTTTAGTAAAAGTCATGGACAGGTCACGGACAGTAAACAAACATTCGTGGCCCGTGACCTGTCCATGACTTCTAATATATACCTCTGACTAAATCTTGGATGGGGGGAGGCAGGGCGGCCCACGGCTGCTGCAGGTGCTCAGGTGGGGGGACCAGGGGCACTGTGGGTGCTAGTGGGGGGGGGATGTGCAGCGGCACATGGCCTGGGACCTCGCTGGTTCTGGGGATGCACAGGCGGTGGCGCACAGCTCAAGACCCCCGCTGGTGCTGGGGGCGGGGGTTGGCAGGACCAGCAGGCTCCCTACCTGGCTCCATGCCTCCCCGGAAGTGGGGATATCCCCCTCACTCAGCTTCTAGGTGGAGTCATGACCAGGCAGCTCTGCATGCTGCCTCTGCCCAGAACGCTAGCTTCACAGCTCCCATTGGCCAGAAACCGCAGCCAATGGGAGGTGTGGGGATGGTGCCTGCAGACAGAGGCTACACGCAGAGATGCCTGGCCATGCCTCCGCCTGGGAGCTGAGCGAGGAGGATGTCACTGCTTCCAGGGAGCCTCCCAAGGTAAGCACCGTCCAGAGCCAGCCTCACCCCCTCCCATGCCCCAACCTCCTGCCCCCTCCCACACCCAAACTCCTTCCGCTCCTGGGCGAAGAGGGCGCAGTGGCCCAAGACTGCCCCAGCAGCGGCTGGTGCAACTGGCGCAGGGGCTGCCTGATCTGCCCCTGGACCAGGCACACCGACCACTGTAGAAGTCAAGGAGGTCACAGAAAGTCACGGAATCCATGATTTCCGTAACCTCCGTGACCAACTCACAGCCTTAATTATGAATTATAACCATGAGCGGGAGGGAAATTGATCTACCAGGTGACCCTTCCATTTAGATGTTTTCTACCCAATGAAAAGATTTTAAAATCCCAGGTATGAGAGAATTGCTTACACAGAAGCTCTCACTGTTATTCAAAGGATCAGTCAACATAAGAACTCCATCCTTGTCATCCTGTCTTAAGAAGACATTTCATTTTTCCCTATGCCTTTAGGAAAGGAACAATGTCTTAATATTCTTGAATATCACTGAATCATTTATGAAATCATGTAAAACTGAGCTGCTCTTCGTGCTGCAACTTAATATAGAATGGTCCCATAGATTCTTAAAATCCCGAACGTTTGGTTGATTCCATAGTACAGTGCATATGAGTAACATCAGCAAAAATAAGTCAGCTACTGTAAAATTCACCAGTAAAACCAAATGTTAACTTTTTTGAACTGTGGTTCTACTTTGAAAAGTGACAAAACAAAAATTCCATTTTCTTACTCAACAGATTTGTTTCTGATGTATATTTAGAGTCCTATTTTGCTTTCTTTAGTGACAAAAATAAATTTCTATTAGTACTCCAGAGCTAACATGGTTAAGAAAGAGCACGCTGGATTTTATTCCTTCATGTGAAACAACAGAATTGTGTATCGAGTTCTACACAGTGACATCAATGCAACCCCATTAAAGGCAATACAATTGCACAGATGTCACTGGGGGCATAATTTGAGGACAAATGACAGGTGTAACCAAGGACCGAATTTGGGCTGCTGAACGTGTATACTTGAGGCATGAACCAAAGCCCACTGAAGTCAACAGAAAGACTCCCATTGCTATCAAGGGGCTTGATCCAGCCCTTGATCCAGCCAAGACTTCAGTTTGACTATCAGAACCCAGGGCTGGCAGTCACAGAAAATATTTTTACTTGTAAACATAGACCATTTGAATGTGAAATTGCGAGACTGAACACAGACCCCCATGTTACCATTTTTTTCAGTTACATTTCAGAGTAGAAACTGATATATTTACACATACAAAATCAGCTTGGTTAGAAGGTTTCCTGAAGAGGTAAGACTTTACTTAGTGCCAGTTCTAGGTCCCCCAGAAGTCAATGCAAAGCTCTGAGGCCCAGGATTTATCCCTTAGTTAGGAGTTAATTCAGGAGGTGTGTGCAGGACCCCAAAGTAAAACAGACTGAATTTTAAACAAAAATATTATGACATTCATATTATAAATTCTGAGCACAATACTTCAAAATTCTGCAAGTTTTATTTGTCAATAAATAAATGCAGAGACTCCAGCATGGCCACCGGCTGCACGAAGGTGGAAGAACGCCTGGCAGTCCCCCTACCCCCACCCCCGGGACACAGACTCAGTGATGAGGTTGCACTTCAGTGATGAACTCCAAAAGCCCTGCTTTCTCCAAGTAAATATAAATCTAAAAGCTGAATTGTGAATGGCTTAGTTAACTGTTTTTCAATCAGAATTTTGCTACCATGCAAAAAAGAGAGACTAGGATCTTTGTCTCATGGAAATTAAAGACTTTATTGGCAATCTGTGTAATGAAAACAGTCTGTAATAATACACAGGAAGGGCCCTATTCAGACACTGTATGCTGGCTTCTGTTCTGTGGAAGCCAAATAAAGTCATGGATTTGGCATCTAAACACATCCAGTCCATTCAGAAAAAAGTTTGGTTGAGCCTTGGAAAAGTTCTGAGATCTATCCCATGGGGAGAGCTGCTCTAGGATGGAGAATTTATTTTAATTATTTTCCCACAAAAATGTTAATCCTGATGCACCAGAACCAAATATTATTTTTGGAGTGTCATAAAAGTACAATACATTTCCCTTTTCAATCACACAAAAGACATGGTCCCTGCCTTGAAGCTCTTTCAGTAATTCACACAGGCAAATAACATACACACTATAACAGTTCACAGAAGGTATGATGTAGACACTGGCAAGGAGATTTTACAATAGATGTGTGTGTTTTTAAGAAGCTGTTCCAAGCATAGGGAGCAGCATGAAAAAAGGTATAAAACTGAGAAGGGGAAGAGAAGAGAACAGAGGGAGAAACTAGGAGGAAATGAGTAGACATGCATGGGAGGAAAAAAATTGTGTACATGATCATTTCTCCAAATGTTTTATTCTGTGGACTGATTCACAAAGGAAGAATGGACAGTTGCCCCACTACATCTAAACCAAGTAGCAAGGGGTGAAGCGTGCTTTTTATGAGGAGATTGGCACTTTCATGCTCACTATAATTTATTAAATTTCTTCCTTTGTGTCCAAGATCCTGCAAGACCATGGCTACAAAAATAATTTTTGCTGTTCTTCTCTAACCTTCCTTCAAAATGTGCAGCTGTACCAAAGCTTTAGTGAGAAGGACTGTTACCTCACTACTCAGTGACATGATGCATTGACTCATAGACTTTAAGGACAGAAGGAATCATCATGATCATGTAGCCTGACCTCCTGCACGTTGCAAGCCAAAGAACCTCAGCCACTCACTCTGTACCAAAAGATTTTGCTTTAGCTGTTTTGAAATACTTTACAGCACCTTTAATGAAGGCTTGCAGAAAAATCTCAGAAGCGGTTTAAATATCATAAAATTACATTTCTCTGAATTGGACATAATTAAGGTGGTGATGGTGTCAGGACACTTTAGTTTGCATAAAACAGTAATTAGTTTTAAGATAAAGGCTCTAATTAAGTAAAAATTAATGTTAGTTTAAATTTAGAAAGTCCTACATGGCTGACCAAACTGGCAGAGATGGGGATGATGTAGGTAGTGGAAGATTCTAGCAAACAAAGTGGCGTCAGGAGGAGGAGCTTAAAGATGACGTTATAAGAGAGCAACAGTCACACATAGGTACATGTGACTAGGAGGGACTTAAAGATGACATCATAAGAGAGCGACAGACAAAGCACATATAGGTACATGTGACCCTATGACATCATAAGGTTGGGGCTAAATTCTAGGAAGCTGATTGGCTGAGACCAGATGATGTCATAAAGGATGGGCTGAAAAGCTGGAAGCTGATTGGCGGACTTTCAGAGAGCAAACAGTATATAAGGCCAACAGCCAACAGGCTAAGAGTGTAGTGGGTTCAGCCAGCAGGTTGAACCTGTAGGAGGCTTTCAGTGAATAAGCAGAAGTTATCTGAGAAGAAGAACAGAGTTACCCGAAATGCAGCTACCTGCAAGAAAAAGTAGCTACCTGGAAAAGAAGCAGCAGCCACAGAATTCTAATGGTTGCCACAGCAACGAGCAACTGCCTTCAAGCAAGCTACCACAAACTCGCAGTTAACCACCTCAAGAGCTGGTGGGAAGCAGTCGCAGAAGCCACGACCTCCAGACAAGAGTTTCACATCAGCTTGCTGTGACAGAGCAGAAGGCCCATTCTGACAAGTCAGAGGGATTTTGGTACCCATGTAAATTTGATCTTCTTCCTATTATTTAAAGAATGTGTGGTCTTGCCTGCCAATAAAGCTGGATGTCTGTGTTTGAATGAGATCTCCCCTACCCATTCTGTGACAAGCCTGATCAGCCCTCACAGGATGTTAATGTAAATGTTAATGTAAATAGTTAATGTTAGGTATTAAATGTTAAATGTCAAATATGAATGTTAGTGCTAAGTAAATGTCTCCTTTAAATCTGGGGCATTTATACTGGTTTCTCATATGTGTATATAGAGGTCATGCATACTACATTGTATTAAGTACGGGATTGAAATGTAACTAAGATTAAAAGCCTTTGTGTATGCTACATTGTTTCAATGTTACATTGAAACTACTCTATTTCTTAGATGTGATAGTTATCATATTTAGTCTGTCTTTTTTCTGTTGTGCCATTTTAAATGTAATTCTATTGTATCTTATTATACTTTATGTCTCTTCTTTGCTTTATTCTGTAACTATTTACTTCTTTAAATAAATAATTGTTTTCAGAGAACAGCTGCTGGTGTGTCTATCCTTGAGCAGAAGGCTGTATCTATGTCGTTTCAGGGGTTAGCGAGACTAGCTTGCTCTGGCGAGCCCTCTACAGGTCAGAGACAAGCCCCCTGGTAATACTTTGGTAATTCCTTTAGGGAGGTCCACACCGTTGTTTACCCTTTAGTTAAAATTTAGACAAAAGCTGTAAGTACCATAATTGGCATCTAAAATCTTAGGGTAACAACTCCTGTAACAGACCTATAACCTCTGTCTGAGTTACCGAAGTCCTCAAATCATTATTTTAACGACATCAAGTTACAGAGAATTTAAACTCTAGTTTAAAACTGCAAGAGACCCATGCTGCAGAAGAAGGTGAAAACCCCCCAGGGTGTCTGTCAATCTGACCGGGGGGGAAATTCCTTCCCGACCCCCAAATGCTGTGAACAGGTGGACCCTGAGCATGTCAGCCAGACACCTGGAAAAGAATTCTCTGCAGTAACTCAGAGCTCTCCCCATCTAGTGTTCCATCTCTGGACGTTGGGGATATTTGCCACTAGCCAGTTGCAGATGGGCCATATGCCATGTAGGGAGTCTCATCATACCATCCGTTCCATAAATGTATCATATGGTGCCAAAAACTGCCTCGGTTTGTGCAGTTCAACCACACTGTAAACTCCTGTTTAATTTGTTCATTTTCATTCCTAGATCTCTTTTGGCTTTATTGCTGCCCAGATTTCTCCTTCCTATGGTATACCTGTTTCAGGTCTCCCCCTCCCGCCCCACCCCTGATGTATTAGTCTGCATTCCCTCACATCGCTTCCCTCCCCTCACCTACATTAAAACTCGTTTTGTTTTCTGCCCACATTTCTAATGTCTTTTCCTCTATTGTGACTAGTTTTTTAGCACCTCCAATTTAGTATCATCTGCAAATGTCAGCAATGTGGTCTTTAAATAAATCCTAACCTAAGAGAGATTCTAACCATAGGCGCCGACTCCATGGGTGCTCCGGGGCTGGAGCACCCACGGGGAAAAATTGGTGGGTGCTCTGCACCCACTAGCAGCCAAACTCCCTGCCCTGCCCCCTTGCCCCAGCTCACCTCCACATCCACCTCCTCCCCTGAGCGCACCTTCCCCGCTTCTCCTCCCAGTGCTTGCTGCTGCAAAACAGCTGTTTTGCGGTGTAACAAGCTCTGGGTGGGAGAGTGGGAACTCGGCATGCTTAGGGGAGGAGGCGGGGAAGAGGCGGGGCCAGGGTGGGGATTTGGGGAAGGAGTCCAATAGGGGCAGGGAGGGGGTGGAGTTGAGGCAGGGACTTTGGGGAAGGGGTTAGAATGGTGGCGGGGCAGGGGTGGAGTTGGGGTGGGGCCAGGGACAGGGGCTGAGCACCCACCAGCACCAGGAGAAGTTGGTGCCTATGATTCTAACACTAATCCACGCAATACCCAATAATACCAATACCATCTCCAGAAATAAATGCATTACCCTTTGTCATTAGCCTTTGTCTACAGTTGTGTGTGCATGTGTATTGTATTTTCAGTTCATTACAGTGTGGCTCATTTGAATTCATTTTTCAATGAAGATTTTGAGTCTGTATCAAATGTCTATTTTAGGATTAGTTAGGACAGTGATGTTAGGAAGTTCGTCTGAAAGGGAGAGAAGGAAAAGAAGGCAACTTTACCAAGAAAAAGGAACGCAACACCATTAGTTACACAATAGTAATAAACAAGATAATGCTTTTATATGAGGATGTCAAAGCATTCTATAAACATTAATACCTGTGGTGAGGTAAGTTCTTATTATTACAGAAGGGTAAACTAAGGCCCAGAGAAGTAGAGTGATTTGTCCAAATTTACATAGCATGTCATTGGCAGAGCTAGGAATAGAACTTAGCAGTACTAACTCCCCTCTTCATATTCTGTCTCAACAATAGCTCTGCCAGGAAAAAACAGTAAGACGTGAACCCACTAGTTACAAGAACTCTACCATTGAAGTGAAATAATTCAACCCAGCTAAGAAAGAGCTCACTAAAAATGTAGGTTTCCATGATAACTTAATAAAAAGCTCCTGGTCAGCCCAATTCCCTGAAGAAACAGAGGCATTGTTTGCCAATAGCTTGAGCAAACCAAAATGTATGAATTAACTGCTTTATGCGGCAGCAAAGAGTTCCACCCTTGGTGGAATAGTCTTTGATCAAGACAAATGCTCTTAATGATATTTTGCAGCTTTGCCTTGAGTACCGTTTAGCAAAAGCCAAATTGTCATTTACAGCAGGTGTCATCTTCAAAGAAGTCACTGAAAAATGTCACCCAAAATCCGCTCCTTTTCAAAGACTTCACTGCAGTGCCAGGACTGTGGCAAGAAACACCGAGGATTTAGGTGGCTATCTCTACAGTGAAACTGTTAAAGCAGCAGTAAATGCTCTGTTTGTTAACTTAATGTGTGACAAGAGTCAGCTTATTATTTACCATCACTTTGTGAATGCTGACTGAAGTTAAATTCGCTCTGAGTTTTTGAGCTTATATTGAAATAGCTGAATGCTGTAGTGCTGAAAATATTAATGCAGCCATTGTTGGTTGTTGGGAAAATGACCAAAACAAGTACCCTGTGGAGAAAATTACATTGGATGGGGCATCTGTAATGCTAGCTGCACGTGAAAGCATTTCAAAGCGACAAAGATTGCTATGGTGATTTATTCATCCAGCACTGTACGACCCATCGCCAAGCCTCAATGGCTAGAGATGCTGAATCAGTCAGACCTGACTTTGTGGAAGATACTATCAAAGCAACACTTAGACATTTCAGTGGGGCTGCAAGAAAAAAGGAGTTTAGACAGATCTGTGAGCTGAATTGAGAGGAATATTCAAAACTGGTTAGCTACAAAAAAATTTGCTGGTTCCAGCTACTGCCAGATTATCTAGTGCAATATTTTGAGAGACAGTCATTTGGGAATGAGTCGCTAAATTATAGAACAAGTTGTCAGAATATCTATGACATGCTACAGTATCCTAAATTCATTTTGTATCTCGCTTTCCAGAATTGGGTTTTGCAACTTCTCGCAGCAATGAATTTGGCACTGCAGAAAGAGAACTCTGATCTGTACAATGCATACTGCTCTCTGGAGAAGTACTGCAAGGTCATTTTGAAGCTGTTTAAACAGCCTTCAAATGAGGATTCTATGCTGGAATCTTTCATATCTCCAAGCAACCTGTCTATCCCTAGTGCCAAGCTCACAGAGATGCTCAGGGAGTTTGAGGAGCAGCACTACTTGCCAGAAACAGAGATTGCTCAGGCAAAAGCAATGTTCATCTAATATGCAAAGAAACTTGAACAGGCATTCAAGGCCAGGTTTCCTGAAAAAGACTTGGTGAAGTGCATGCTTTACTTGGACCCCTGCAACCAAAAGCCACCACTCTCAGAAATTCAAAAGCTTTCAGCAAAATTTCCAAAGCACATTGACTCCAGCAAGGTTGAAATTCAGTATACATTGTACTGCGAGGATGACGGGGCCAAGTTTCATCTCAGACCACTGTGGCAGTAATGTTATCAAATTATGGTGTCTTTTGTTTAAGTCAAGTGAGAGTGAATACAGTGACTTGGCAAGGCTTTCACTTCTTTTACTGATACTGAGCCCTGACACATGTTGCTCTGAACCAGGCTTCAGCCGCAAGAACTCAATCAAAACATCTACAAGGAATCGCCTTGAGAACTGTCAGGCTGATGCCTGTCTAGGTATTTGAACTTCAACAACGAGCACAAAGGACTTCAATGTAGCTGTGGTGGCAAGGTACATTTAAAAACACTAAAGTGAGTTAAATTTATTAATTATAGTTATTGTTATTATTATTAGCTAGCTAGCTAAGTTATTAGTTTTTTTTCTGTGTGGAAAATTGTGCACTATTTTACGGGTTGACTGACTGAATGACATAACCCCCCCAATGTCTGTCACTAAATATGGTAATTTTGTCAGGTGTCCGTCGCACAACATGGTGGTGCCAACCCCTGAGGACTGTGCTAAGGGAATTATGTTTAGACTTATTGTATCAGGGGATACTGGTGACTGCTACAGACTACAGACTAGGGACCGAATGGCTAGGCAGCAGTTCTGCAGAAAAGAACCTAGGGGTTACAGTGGACGAGAAGCTGAATATGAATCAACAGTGTGCCTTTGTTGCCAAGAAGGCTAATGGCATTTTGGGCTGTATAAGTAGGGGCATTGCCAGCAGATTGAGGAACGTGATCATTCCCCTCTATTCAGCATTGGTGAGGCCTCATCTGGAGTACTGTGTCCAGTT
The DNA here is from genome assembly GCF_027887155.1 of Malaclemys terrapin pileata. Classification (NCBI taxonomy): domain Eukaryota; kingdom Metazoa; phylum Chordata; order Testudines; family Emydidae; genus Malaclemys; species Malaclemys terrapin. The sequence goes on from NC_071506.1 coordinate 32,382,443, forward strand.
TTGGGCCCCACACTATAAGAAGGATGTGGAACAATTGGAAAGAGTCCAGCGGAGGGCAACAAAAATGATTAGGGGGCTGGAGAACATGACTTATGAGGAGAGGCTGAGGGCACTGGGATTGTTTAGTCTGCAGAAGAGAAGAATGAGGGGGGATTTGATAGCTACTTTCAACTACCTGAAAGGGGGTTCCAAAGAGGATGGATCTAGACTGTTCTCAGTCGTACCAGATGACAGAACAAGGAGTAATGGTCTCAAGTTGGTGGAGGTTTAGGTTGTATATTAGGAGAAACTTTTTCACTAGGAGGGTGGTGAAGCACTGGAATGGGTTACCTAGGGAGGTGGTGGAATCTCCTTCCTTAGAGGTTTTTAAGGTCAGGCTTGACGAAGCCCTGGTTGGGATGATTTAGTTGGGGATTGGTCCTGCTTTGAGCAGGGGGTTGGACTAGATGACCTCCTGAGCTCCCTTCCAACCCTGATATTCTATGATTCTATGACACTAAATAAAGAAAATACTTTGTTTTGGAAGAAGATTGCCTGGGTGTCCATCAATTCTATTGGAAAGCGATATCCATGACCTCCCAAGGGTAGCAGGTCTAAGCTGTACTGGGAAGTTTTTTCCTAAAAGTCTTTTCCTGAAAAACCCTGGCAATTTATCTAGGGCAGGCCCCCTTTCACCTTGCAAAAACAGATAAATGAGTCAACTAAAGGAAACTTATGATAAATGCAGGTAGGGCAATAGGAATCTGTTTTGGGGGTGGGGGTCAGTGTGTACCAAGACTGCAACATGGTATTTTTCATAAAGTCTGTGTAGTCTCTTGGCCATTTGAACGTATGAAATTTAAGTTCAACACAATTGTGCCTTGTTACCTATTATATCCTGTAATGCTTTTTCTTGCTTTTTTGAATATACTTCTAATTACCTAATTTTCTCTCAATAAATAAGACTTTGTGTATGTCTACACTATGAAATTAGGTTGATTTTATAGAAGTCGATCTTTAGAAAGTGATTTTATACAGTCGATTATGTATGTCCCCACTAAGCGCATAAAATCAGCGGAGTGCATCCTCAATACCATGGCTAGCATCAACTCACAGAGCTATCTCACAGTTCCTGCAGTCTCCGCTGCCCATTGGAATTCTGGGTTAAGCTCCCAATGCCTGATGGGGCAAAAACATTGTCACGGGTGGTTTTGGGTACATGTCGTCAGTCTCCCCTCCCTTCCTCCCTCCCTCCCTCCATGAAACAGCAACAGCAGACAATTGTTTTGTGCCTTTTTTCCTGGGTTACCCGTGCAGACGCCATAGCATAGCAAGCATGGAGCCCGCTCAGCTCACCGCTGCTGTTGTGAGCATTGTAAACACCTCGCGCATTATCCTGCAGTATGTGCAGAACCTGGCTAGGAGCCGCCAGCACGAGGACGATTGTGAGGAGGACATCGACACAGACGTTCCTGAAAGCATGGGATATGGCAATTGGGACATCATGGCAGCAGTGGGGCAGGTTGATACAGTGGAATGCCGATTCTGGGCCTGGCAAACAAGCACAGACTGGTGGGACCGCATAGTGTTGCAGGTATGGGATAATTCCCAGTGGCTGCGAAACTTTCACATGAGTAAGGCCACTTTCCTGGAACTTTGTGAGTTGCTTTCCCCCGCCCGGAAGTGCAGGAATACCAAGATGAGAGCTGCCCTGACAATTGAGAAGCAAGTGGTGATAGCCCTGTGGAAGCTTGCAATGGCTGACTGCTACCAGTAAGTCGGGAATCAATTTGGAGTGGGCAAATCTGTGGGGGCTGCTGTGATCCAAGTAGCCAATGCAATCACTGACCTTCTGCTAACAAGGGTAGTGACTCTGGGAAATGTACAGGTCATAGTGAATGGCTTTGCTTCAATGGGGTTCCCTAACTGTGGTGGGGCGATAGACGGAACACATATCCGTATCTTGGCACCGGACCACCTTGCCAACCAGTACGTAAACTGCAAGGGGTACTTCTCAATGGTGCTGCAAGCACTGGTGGATCACAAGGGATGTTTCACCAACATCAACGTGGGATGGCCAGGAAAGCATGATGCTCGCATCTTTAGGAACTCCGGACTGTTTGAACAGCTGCAAGAATGGACTTACTTTCCAGACCAGAAAATTACCATTGGGGATGTTGAAATGTCAATAGTTATCCTTGGGGACCCAGCCTACCCCTTGTTCCCATGGCTCATGAAGCTGTACACAGGCAGCCTGGACAGTAGTAAGGAACAGTTCAACTATAGGCTGAGCAAGTGCAGAATGGTGGTAGAATGTGCCTTTGGATGTTTAAAAGCTCGCTGGTGCTGTTTGCTGACTAGGTCAGACCTCAGCGCAACCAATATTCCCATTGTTATTGCTGCTTGCTGTGTGCTCCATAATATCTGTGAGAGTAAGGGGGAGACGTTTATGGCGGGGTGGGAAATTGAGGCAAATCTCCTGGTGGCCATTTTTGAGCAGCCAGACACCAGGGTGATTACAAGAGCACAGCTAGGCATGCTGCTCATTAGAGAGGCTTTGAAAACCAGTTTCATGACTGGCCAAGCTACAGTGTGACAGTTGTGTGTGTTTCTCCTTGATGCAAACCCGCCCCCCTTGTTGATTTTAATTCCCTGTAAGCCAACCACCCTCCCCCCTTCGATCACAGCTGGCAAAGGAAATAAAGTCACTATTGTTTTGGAACCATGCATTCTTTATTAATTAAAAAAAAAGGGGAGATAACTGACAAGGTAGCCCGGGTGGGGTGAAGGAGAAGGGGAGGAGGGAAGGACAAGGCCACATTGCTTATTGTAGCCACACTACAAATCAAAACTGTTTGAATGACAGCCTTCTGTTGTTTGGGCCATCCTTTGGAGTGGAGTGGCTGGGTGCCCGGAGCCTCCCTCCACCGCGTTCTTGGGCATCTGTGTGAGGAGGATATGGAACTTGGGGAGGAGGGCAGGTTGTTATACAGTGGATGCAGCGGAGGTCTGTGCTCTTGGTGCTTTTCCTGCAGCTCCACCAGATGCTTGAGCATGTCCATTTGCTACCCCATTACCCTCAGCATCGCCTCCTGCCTCTTCTCATCGCACTCACTTAATGCTTTCCTGGCCTCTGTCACTGGATGCCTCCATGCATTCAGCTGTGCCCTATCAGTGCGGGAGGACTGCATGAGCTTGGAAAAGATGTCATTGAGAGTGCATTTTTTTCACCTTCTAATCTGCGATAACCTCTGGGACGGAGATGATAGGGGGAGCATAGAAACATTTGCACCTGCAGGGGGATAAAAAGGGAGAGTAGAATTTAAGATACATTTCTGAGAACAAAAGGGAGATCTTTCACAGTGAAGCAAGCAATTCACAGCAGACAGCACATGTGCTTTAGGTACAAGGTCACATTTTGCCTTTTATATTGAGCACCTGCCGGTATGGTGACACATCACACATGGCTGGGCAATAGAATTTGGTTTTCAGGCAGCCATGGTAAGCCAAAGGGTACGCGGGGTTGGCTTCTTCTGCCTTCATAACATGTGGGAATGGTTTTAAACTGCAGCACCCTCCTTTCCCAGAGCAAGCAATGGGTTGGGCTCCACATTTAAAAGGAGGGGCTGCAGTTTTCAGGTGGATGTGCAGCACACCGCTCTTTCCACCCCACCGTGTGGCTATTCTCTGGGATGAGCCCTTTACCCCTCCCCCCCACTGCATGGCTATTCTCAGGGATGATCCCTTTTAGCCAAGCTCAAAGAGTCCAGCATGAACGGGGTCCTTTTACTGTTCCCTTAAAAAAATTCCCCTATTTCAACCAGGTGAGCATGAATGATATCACTCTCCTGAGGCTAACACAGAAAGATATAGACCGAATGTTGCTTGAATGAGACCAAAACCCAGGACCATTCACTGCCATGCTTTGTGCTGCAATGATTCCAGACTACTTGCTACTGGCTTGGCGTGGTAAAGTGTCCTACTGTGGAGGATGAAATAAGGCAGCCCTCCCCAGAAACCTTCTGCAAAGGCTTTCAGAGTACCTCCAGGAGAGCTTCATGGAGATGTTCCTGGAGGATTCCCGCTCCATCCCCAGACATGTTAAAAGACTTTTCCAGTAGCTGTACTGGCCGTGAATGCATCCCGATTCTTCAGGGCAAATCAAACATTAAAACACAATTGCTTTTAACCCTTGTAGTGTTTCTCTGGCTTCAGGGTCCGGGAACCCGCCTTGGGAGAGTATTGGCTCCAGGGTGATGAAAAGGTCCTGGCTGCCAGGGAGAACGGATTCTCCGCTTACCTGCTGCGCATTCTCCTCCTCCTCCTCCACAAAACCCTCCTCCCTGTTGCATGAGACTCCCCCCTTGCAGATGTCCACGGACAGTGGTGGGGTAGTGGTAGGGTCCCCCCCTAGAATGCCAAGCAGCTGATCACAGAAGCAGCATGTATGTGGCTCTGACCCAGAGCAACCGTTTGTCTTGTTTTGGTAGGCTTGCCTGAGCTCCTTAACTTTCACGCGGCACTGCTGTGTGTCCCTGTTGTAGCCTCTCTCTACCATGCCCTGTGCAATTTGTGGCATATATATTAGCATTTCTTCTTTTTGATCGGAGTTCTGCCTGCAGAGATTCTTCTCCCCCTACAGCAATCAGATCCAGTGTCTCCCATTCAGTCCATACTGGAGCTTGTTTGCGATTCTGGGACTGCATGGTCACCTGTGCTGCTGAGCTCGCCACGCTGACCAAACAGGAAATGAAATTTAAAATTTCCCGGGGCTTTTCCTGTGTACCTGGCTAGTGCATTGGAGTTCAAAATACCATCCAGAGCAGTCACATTGGAGCACTCTGGGATAGCTCCCGGACGCCAATACCGTCTAATTGCGTCTGCACTACCCCAAATTCGACCCAGCAAGGTCGATTTTAGCGCTATTCCCCTTGCCGAGGAGGAGTACAGCAGTCGATTTTAAGAGCCCTTTAGGTCAATGGAACGGGGTTGGTTGTGTAGACGCATTGCTTATAAAATTGACCTAATGCAGCTACATTCGACCTAACCTTGTAGTGTAGACCAGGGCTTTGTTTTCAAAGAACTACTGCTTGTCTGTCAATCCTTTGAGCAGAGGGCTGTATCCATGCCCTCCCAAGGGTTAGCAGGATTAGCCTGCTCTGGGGAGTTCTCTGCGGGCCAGAGACAAACCCCCTGGTAATACCCTGGCAATTCCTCTAAGGCGGAATTTCATTTGGTCAGAATAAATTGACAATCAATGTATGGTTATAGGCAGTCCAGTATTGGGAGGCCATAAGTCCAAATCTTGGGGTAACAAATTGGCGTCCCTGGGTGGGCTCAAAGCAGTATTTGAAGCCTAGAGCAAGGTAGAATGCTCCACACCAATTTGAGAGGTAAGAAATTGGTATCCCTGGTTTGGTGGGCTCGAGGTAGTAGTATTTAAAACCTTAAGGCTTGAACCTGTCATTTCAAGGCCTAAAAAGAGGCTATAGTGCCCCTTATTGGATAGGAGGATGATTGACACCATGCAGATTTTTTTTCCTTTTCTCTTCTTTCTGTTATTTCTTTCTGTTTTCTTTTCTCTGTTGTTTATTTTTGTAACTGTTTTAAGAACAACCGTTTTTTCATAAAGCATGCTGAGAGTAAATAACCAAAGGTAAGTGAATATACGTATGAGATAAGTCTAGGATTTTTTTTAAAAAGGTACCTGTTAGGAATTGTTGTTAGAGATTAAGAATTAGTGATAAAAGTTTTAAAGTAAAAGGGTATTTAGGTGATCACCACCCGAGAGGGGATGGGGTAATCATCAGGTAAATAGGCCAGAAGAAGGGCAATCTGGCCCAAGGGAAACAGAATTGGGCACCTAAGACCTAAGGAAGGTAGATTCTGGGGTCAGGCACCGAGGATAGGAAGGCCTTGGGAGGCAGACTTTATCCCATAGAAACTAGTAAGAAGTCAGGAACAAGGGTCATTGTTTGACTAAGCACTTGCAGCAGTATGTGAGTTCGTCAAAGAACTTGTGACTCAGGTGTGGCTGGGATTGTTCTGTGCCTGAGACCATTACCTGGCCTAGTTCTTGCAATAGTACCTGGCTCAGTTTCTGGAAGTACTGGCAGCCGTACATAAGTTCACTAAAGAACTTACGGCTCAGGTGTGGCTGTGGTTGTAATCATACCCGGAGACCATTACTTGGCCAGTAAGATTTTGGAAGGGCTGGTAGCAGTTTGTGAGTTTTAAGAAAGCTTACAAACCCAGGTGTGGCTGGGGTTGTAATCATACCTGGGGATCACTACCTGGCCAAACAAATAACATCAAAATGATAGCAAAAGGGAAACTGAGGCACAATAGCATTTTAGAAATAATGTTGTGAAACAATTTGGAAGATTTTGTTAAAAAGGTAGGATGTGGTCCTTGGAAAGAAAATGCATTCATTTAGCCTGGTGCTTATCAGTAACTGTGCAGGCAATGGGACGAATGGATTCAACCTAAGAAAAAAGGCTTTTTCTCAGGTGAACCAAATAAGAAGGAGAAAAAGCCTGGGCCACCCAGAGGATTCAGGGGGCCTGGGGTCTTCGGCGGTGGGGGTCCTTCTGCTCTGGGTCTTTGGGGCACTTCGGCGGCGGGTCCCGGAGCGAGGGAAGGACCCGCCGCCGAAGACCCAGAGTGGAAGGAACCCTCGCCGCCGAATTGCCGCCGAAGACCCGGAGCAGAAGAAGCTCCAGGTCTTCACTCCAGGTGTGTTTGGCGGCACTGAAGGACCTGCTGCTGAAGACCCGCCGAAAACTCGTGGGAGCCCCTGAAAACTCTCGTGGGGGCCCCTGCAGGGCCCAGGGCCTGGGGCAAATTGCCCCACTTGCCCCCCCCCCCCCCCGCTCTGGGCAGCGCTGGAAAAAGCAAGCTGCCTTGCAAGGACTCCAGTTTGTAGCTTGAACTCTAGATGCAGACATAGATAAGTTATTAAAAGAATTGCAAGAATTAAGAAAAGAAAAAGAACTTAAGAATAAAGCGTTAGCTAATTTAAAAGAAGAAGCGGATACACTGAGAGCAACTTTGTTGGTTCAAACAGTGCAAATTGTTGAATAGCAAAATGAGCTAAATAAAATAAAAGGAGAACAGGAAAAGTTAATGAAAGAAGTTGAGGGATGGAAACAGAAAGCAATGGATAGGCAAGCTGCAATGAGAGTAGTACTCTCGGATGCAGGTGAAAAAAAAGAAATAAACCATACAGCCTGCAAAAAAACAAATGTGTGTGTTAAAGGAAGAATTAAAAGCAACTAAAGGAGTGATAGCTGCAATAGGATCAGGAAGTGGTGAAGGGACAGAATCTGCTGAGGAGGACCTAGGCCCTCCTAGTTATGATGACCATTGTGAGGCGCCTTTTCCAGGATTGTGCAACCCATTAAGAGAAGAACTTGAAGAACTGCAAAGGTCACCTCCCTTATCTCCAACTATTACCACTACAGTAACTAAAACCACTGCACAAGGAAATCAAGGAGGTCTAGAAGAAAGGGTAGAGGAAAGATCATATATCCCTGAACAGATGAGGGATTTGGGAAAATCAATGGATCCTATAAATAGGAACACAGTGGTTGGATGGTTAGCCAAGACAGGAATACCTGGGTTGATGGGGAATGATCTCTCCTCCTTAATAAAGGAATGTATCAATTTGGATGAGTTTGCTGGACTTCCTTATGATATCCAGGGAGGAGGAGAGAGCGATACAGATATAATAGAAAGAGAAACTTCGACTTTTTTCTTCCCCAGTGAAAATCCAGTTATATGGTTCCACAGGGAGAAACAACAATTCAAGGAAAGGCCAGAACCATATATAACTAGGAAAAGGTTATTATATAGACATTCTGGAATCATCCCACTAGGATATCAAATAATATATGATTCTACACAATTTAAAAGAGAATTAATGCTGGGATTTCATCCAACAATTAGAATGGCAATGGTTTCTGATGATCCCGCTCAAACTCCTTTACACCATATAGAAGAGAAAGCAAAAAGATTGTAAGAAATACAAAGGGAAACAATGCCGCCCCCAAAAGTGAAATCTGAGAGAGTATCAGTGATAACTTCCTCCAATAATGGTCCAAGGGGACAGAAAAACCAGCAAAATAAGCAGAATAAAGGAGAAGTAAACAGAGGAGAAAATAAAAATAGGAGAATTGTTCCATATGAACAAAGGGCAGTGATCCAGGAAGGAATTGGCTATGGAAAAAATGACTACAGTATGAACCTAAAGACCAAATTAATGCGTTACCTACAGAGGAATTGCTTCAAAAATTAGCTAATCATGAGAGAAGTATGCCTACAGCTCCACCCAGTCCTAAAGATCAGGTATAGGGAGGCCGAGTGCCCCCTATCTCCCCAATATCAGCAGAAGATCATGCTGATTTGGTGATACATTTAAAATGGATGACTGGGGAAGACGCACTGTATATGTGGAATTTAATAGGGGAGCATTCGGACAAAATATGTTAATAGATACAGTTGTCACATTTTCTGTAATAAGCACAAAGAATAAGAACTTATTTTGACCACCTGTAATTACAAGGAAATTACAAGGATTTAATGAAGCAAAGAGTAGGGTACCGTTTAGTGTTCCAGTTTGTTTTCAGTTAGGAACAAAGCAAGGAAAAGAAAAGTTTGGTTTAGTGGCTCTTGATGGTGATGGAATAATAGGAATCGATGTACTGAAGAATCTTAGGTTAATAATAAATTTGGTAAATAAGGTATTATGGGAAATGCCATCTAATAAAATAAATGCTTTAGATCAACCAATCGTTATTGAAGCAGGATATAGGTTAGCTGCTATAAAAGCCATTGAGGAAATAAAATGACCTGATTGGCCACCAGAACTATTGGAAATTGCACAAAAGTATAAAGAGGTCTTCACTACTACCAAGACAGAATATGGAAAAATTGAGGCAGAAGTATTAATTACTGGAACTGATCCCCCAACTCAAAGACAATATAGATATTCTAAGGAAACAGAACCTAGTTTAATGAAAACTATTCAAGGTCTTTTAGAGCAAGAAGTTACAGTTGAACAACAGAGTACAAATAATGCAGCTATTTGGCCAGTTTTAAAGGCAGATGGTAAAACTTGGAGATTAACCATCGATCTTAGGCCACTGAATAAAGTAACTCCAATGACTACTCCAGTGGGAGCAAAATATCCAGAAGTGATTGCTTCCATTATGGGAGGAGCATGGTGGTTTACAGTCCTAGATTTAGCAAATGCATTCTTTGCTATACCCTTACAACCAGATTCTTGGTATAAATTTGCCTTTAAATTCCAAGGACGACAGTTAAGTTTCACTCAACCGCCCCCCACCCCCCCCAAGGATTTCATAACAGCCCTGCTGTATGCCATATGGATGTAAATAAGATATGGGATAAAATGCCTAATAAGGATAGCATCATATCATACGTAGATGATATCCTTATTAGTACAAAAAACTAGGGAAGAAAACTTAGAAATATTAGATCAGGTTTTACAAAAGATAAAGGAAACAGGGTTTAAGGTTAGTCCAGAGAAGGTTCAAATATGCCAACAACAAGTAAACTACCTAGGAGTAACGTTAGGACAAGAAGGACAATCAACAGATAAACAAAGGTGGTGTATGGATGTATATAGACGTAAATTGCAAGCCAAAGTTATATATAGAAGTCAATTAAAGCTACAAGTGCCCTGGTATACACATATAATAAAAAATGAGTGTGAGGAAGGAAGTTCAGGTCAATTTTTATTTCACTATAGGTGTGAAGGTAATGTGAATATAACCAAAAAGTGAAGAGGTGGAACATGGAGAATCATTGGTCCTCAATTCAATTATCCTTTTACTATCTCATGGATATCCAAACCTGACTCAACTGATATTGGTCCATACATATCCTCTGTGGGCAGGAAGGGACAAGCTGCTTCCCACCACGGCGGGTGGGACGGGCCAGGTCATCCCGTCCCCTCCCCTGCGGTTGGAAGCAGCTCCTGTCCCTTTCCTCCCAAACAGTGCCAAAAGGCTGCTGCTGGCCACATTCTGGTGTGAACCCTGGCAGAAATCTGGGAAGGGAGGAGCAAGTGACCCTGCATGCCCCCCATGCATTGCCTCGGGAAGACGTGGTACCAGGAAAGGCGGGTCCATTCTGGGGGCCCACCCAGGCATGGAGGGCAGAGAGTGCCAGGCATGGAGGGTCGGGTTAGTCAGTTGCCCCCATGTGAGAGGTGTATGGGTGTGTGTGTCACCTCTCCCTGTGTGAACCCTAAAGCCTTAAAGATAAGAAGGTAAATAAAATGAATCCAACTGCACAGTATTTCTTTTTAACAGGGGCTCAGTCAACTGGATGTTAATTTGAATGTTTGTACTGCATAATTCTGATTGATTGCCCTTGAACTTGCTTGAATATGAGTAATTTTACTAGGTGTCCCATATTCAGCATAGGGAAATATTATCACCCTACATAGTCATGATGTCTAAAGCTCAAAGTGACTGGTTATCTTCTATTGTAGTACTAGGGTTAAATGTTAACACCAATGTTAACCAATAGAACACAAACTCTGGGCAATAAAATAAAACAAGACATGGAAAACAGTGGAACTTGAAGCTTGTATGGAAGAATGAGGAATTGGATAGATTTGTAATAATGATGTGATTCAACCTTATGATGTATGTTTAAATCGTGAAAAAGGAAAATGCCATTATCAATTAGATTCTTTCCCATTTAATGTATCGATTGTTATATATACTGGAAAAAAATGTGCATGTCTTAGAAGTTGGTGTACACTGTTTAAGATAAATGACATCTACAATATAACTCATAATCTGTATGAGAACAAAAGCTTGTGTAACACTACGTCAACGGTTGGTTGTGATTTCAATTTCACATTACCCAAAATTGAAAATGAAGAAATTAAAGATCAGTATCAGATATATAAAAGAATAAGGCTAAACATAAGTTTGATTAAACAATTTATGGATCATCCTGAATTGCAAAAACAACTACAAAAAGCTCAGAAAAATGCACAAAGGATTAGGGTTACTCTTCGCTACTCTACTAAAAAAATTAAACACGTGATTGAGCGTATAAGAAGTGATACCTCTTATCAAACATAGCTGGTGGAAAGTATTTTTGGGATGGTCCCCCACAGCAACAGGATTCTTTAATGTAATTTTACAACCTATTGTGATAGTCTTAGCATTCCAAATTGCAATGGCAGTTATGCTTATTGTTTTGGTATACTGGATCAAGCAAAAATTCAAACAACTGAAGTATGTACATTCCCTAAACATTAAACGAAGCTACTATGGCACACAGGCAAGCATGGCCAAGGTGAGAATCAAGAGTGGTGAGGAATTGTGCCAGTATGAAGACATGTCTTCTTGGTCTCCTGAATATGGGAGCTTTGAGGCAACACTGGACAAGACCAGTGCATTGAACTCATCAAGTCAATAACGTGCTGGATGGATAAACAAGTTTATCAAAGCAGCAAGGAGGGGAGTGTAACGAGAGGTTTTTACTTGCTTTGATCCTGTATAAGGATTGCAGCACCCACGACAGAGACAGGCATAGAGATACTGACATTTGGGGGTGGGGGTGAGAGACATCCTGAACAATTCACCTCTCCCAATTAGCATAACAAATGTAATGACAGCATTAGAGTGCTTTGGTTTGCAGAGAACAGTAGTTGGTTTTGGATTAGATGCTTTAGATAAGTTATAAATAAGGATAGTTTAGCGCTAAAAATCCAAAATGGTGGCCACACTGATTCTCTATTAAAAAACATCAAAGATGGAGGACACAGAATAAATTGACCAATAGCAGTTAAGAAACAGAGTGAAATGAAGTTCAAACAGGGATAACTCAACTCACTCCAAAATACCTGAAGGGAGGGATTAGGAGGAGGAGCAGCTCAAGTGATAGGCAGAGCTGATTGGCTGAACAGTTGCCACCCATGCAGGGAGGATCCTTGCTAATTACCAAGTCTGAAATAGCAACAATCAGAGAAGGCCAGAAACTGCCTGAATATAAGGAGTCAGCTGGCAGACTAGAGTGTGTGATGTGAGGGTGGAGAAGATCAGAAGAGGAACAGTAGAAGATGACCAGAGAAGAAGACAGTGAAAGGAGAAGACCAGAGAGTGGAGAGAAGCAGCAGCAGAAGGAAACGATTGCAAGCAGCAATAGCATATTTGACAGAGCAGAAGGACCCAAGATGGTTCAGAGGGATAGCGAAGGAATGTAAGCCTTATCCATATGTATGAAAGGGTCAGTGTGGACCAACACTGCAACATTGTATTTGTCAGTCTGTGTAGTCTCTTGTGCCATTTGAATGTATGATCTTTTAAGTGCAATACAATTATGCCTTACTACCTATTATATACTGTAATGCTTTTTCTTGCTTTATTGAATATACTGTAATCACCTAATTTTCTCTCAATAAATAAGACTTTGTTTTCGAAGAACTACTGCTTGTCTGTCAATCCTTTGAGCGGAGAGCTGTATCCATATCCTCCCAAGGGTTAGCAGGATTAGCCTGCTCTGGGGAGTCCTCTGCGGGTCAGAGACAAACCTCCTGGTAATACCCTGGCAATTCCTCTAGGGTGGGCTACCACCTTTCTCCCCATTTGGGCAGAATAAATTGACAATCAATTTATGGTTATAGGCAGTCCAGTATTGGGATGCCTTAAGTCCAAATCTTGGGTTGTGAGCCATGTTGCCTTTCTGGGGGTGTCTGAACCCCACTTCCTAACCCCTTAATGTGAACTGGGGGTCACTGCCCCCCCTGGAATTGTCTGAGCCCTGCTTGCTCTCACCCCCATGGTGTGGGTGCCAGGATTTGGGGGCCCCTACCCAACTATGGCGGTCTGACCCCCTATCCCTACTCCCTCATGTGAGCCAGGTCTGGGGGGAACGTGCCTTTCTGGGGATGTTGGAGCCCCTCTCCCTACCTCCGCCCCATGTGTGAGCCAGGATCTGGGGAAGACCTGCCCCTCTGGGTAGGGAACTCAGACCAGCAATGCTCAGAGTATGCACCAAGAACACAGTGCTGACAGGTGAGAAGATGAGAACAAGTATGCTGGACACATCAGGCTATGTACACACTAAAGCTTAAACTGGTATAAGTTATGTTGCTCAGGGGGGTGAATAAGTCACTCCCCTGAAAGTTACACTGACCTAAGCACCAGTGCGGACAGCGCTATGTCACCAGGAGAGCTTCCCCCACCGACATAACTACCACTGCTTGCAGGGATGGAGTAATTAAGTCAATGTAAATAATTAAGTTTCCTGTCAGTTTAGAGCATCTGCACTAGCAGCTGTACAGTGGCACAGCTGTAAACTCTGTAGTGTAGCCATAGCCCCAGAAACTCCCCAACCCTAACATGAAAGGAACAGCTTGCACCTCTCAGGCAGGACTGGGAACCGAGCAGTCTAAGGCTCCAGCCCTCAGGCAGGGGTGAGCACTAAACAGTCTAGGTGTAGGAATTTTTTTTTATTTTTGCCATTGTTTTCTCCTATGCCCTCTTGGATTCCCCCTAACAACAGCCAGGAATCCATGTTTGGCACCCTTCTTCCCCATCCCGTCACCTTTGGCGACTTTTCTGTCTAAAGGCGGGAAACCGGCAGGTCACCTGACTGAGAGTCTGCCCAGCAACTGGGACATATATAAGACCAACTCACCAGTCAGGGGGGCTGCCCATCTGGGAGATAGCAAGTGCTGCTGCTCACCTTGGAGGGTAGGCCTAGGACCACACTAAGGGTTGTCGGGAGGGTACACTCCTGCACACAAGAGCGCCGATCCTTCTCACACATCCACTCATGATGACGCAGGGAAGAAGAGCTACAAGAAAATGAGAACCGAGCATCCATCAGCCTGTGCCTGGAGGTTCCTGTCTTCCTATCTGCTGAGTCATCAGGACCTGGAACCAGAGCCAGTCCCATCGTGTCGGTGCCACTGGACAAAGCTTTAGGATATGGTAGAGAACCAACACCTTCTCTTCTACCTAGTCTAATCTGGGGGTAGTCTTAGGTTAGAGCTTCAAGCCCTCCTCTGTTATAGCCAGTACTTGTTTTGTATTTGGTCCCTGTTTTGTTGTAGACTGGGAGTCCTTAGTGTCCTGTATTATACCTTACCTAGTTATACTTACCTGAGTTTACCTTTACTTTGTTATCTGTTGTCTGTCAATAAACCTGTTCTTGTTTTGCATCTTATCCTTTTGTTAGTTTTCCTTGGGGAACAATGGCCCCGTTGAAAGACACGGGATAGGTAAGATGTACCTGAGACTGGCCATCTGGCCAAGTTAAAAATCCAGTCAACATAGGGGCTCAGGCAAGGTTGAGCACCAAACCGTCTAGCATCCTAGCTTGGCAGACGGTAGACCAACACAGGCCTCCTGGCCTAAAGTGGGGAGGCTGCCACCCCACGGGTGAAGTGCAGGAGGTAGGTAGACCTGGGCCCACCCAACTCCACCAGGTCACAGCCCAGGGCCCTAACACTGGCAGAGTGGCCCGCCACTAGGTCAGCAGGGATCCAGCCACAACATGCTGACCTAGAGTTCACCAGCAACATAACCAGAAAGTAGTCAGCTGCTCTGGGCTACTTCCAACCATTCCCTCAGAGTGTATCTGAATCCCAGGGTCACCTTCCATCTCCCCATGGTACACTGCCAGCGGCAATCCCAGCAGCTACTCAGCATTGGGCATGTCTGGCAGTTCTGGTAGTTGGTGTGAATCCTCAGGACAGCTTGAAGCATATGTGGGCTAGAAGCATCTGTCTCCCTCAGTGACTCAAGCCAAACTGAACTACAAGGCCTGCCTCTTATACTTCCTGTCCCTGTCCCACCCTTCTGCTTCCAGCATGGTGGCCGAGGGCCTCCTGGTTTTGCCCACCAGGGGACATCTGGCCCACCCTCGCTGTCAATCTCCGAGGGAAGCCACGCCTCTTTGCTACATCTTACTAACAAACATTTCTCTTTCTGTTTAAAAAAACATGAAATTAAATGGCAAAATCTTCATTTATACAGAGTTAAGGCTTCCCGGTGAAAAATCATGGCCTTCCAGAATGTCAAGTTTAGCAAAACTCAGACTTCAGAAAGCAACTCCTAACAGACCTGACAAATTTGCTATACCTAACACACTGCTTTCATAGTATTTATGCATTAAGAATATCATGTGAGGCTTTAAATGAAAGCCTGTGCCAGACTGGTTATGAATAGTGTCATAAAATGTATGTACTGCTACTATGTAAGGAGTTACGTATATCTACTGGAAGTATGTTCTCATAGTCTGCATTAGGCAGAGTTGAGAAACAGGTTTCCGCCAGACAAAGGATGTTGATTCACCTGTCTCTGTTGGTCCATATGTAAATTAAGCACTATAAAGTAACACAATGTGGAGTCATTGCCATACAAATGCAACGGGAGCATGTAAAATCAGCAATGGGGGTTTTACTGTCTCTGAAGTTCGGAAAATGTAAGTAGAAGGCAAAAACAAACCCTTTTATCCTGCACTGAGGAAGTTAACAGTGTGTTGACAATCATGAAAATGAGATCCCAACCAGCATTGGGTGGAAACGCTGCAAAGGACATTTGGGGTAAGAGAAGCTTCTTAAGACAGATAGTAAGCCTGTTAAAGTTATATTTAGTCTTTAGGAATTGTGTTATGAGTTTGTTTTATATGTAACCCTTCTGTTTCCATTATCCTTACTCATGATCTCTTAAATCTTAATCTTTGATAATAAATTTATGATTGTTTTCACTATAAATATATTCAGGGCTGTAGTATTATACAAGGAGCTGATCCTGAGCTGAATCATTCAAGCAGGTGTGTATACTGTTTCCTTGGAGACAGTATGCCTGGTATTACTGAAGCCTTGTCTACACTAAAGGGAAAAGTCGATCTAAGTTATGCAATTTGAGTTACGTGAATAGCATAACTCAAATCAACGTAGCTTAGATCTACTTACCGTGGGGTCCACACTACGCGATGTCAACGGGAGATGCTCTCCCGTCGACTCCTCCTAGCTCTGGTCTACACTGGGGGCAGAATTGATCAAAGTTACGCAACTTCAGCTATGTCGACGTACTTAGATCTACTCACCGTGATGTCTTCGCTGCGGTGAGTCGACTCCTGATGCTCCCCCTTCTACTCCGGCTGTGCCTCTCGCTCCAGTGGAGTACTGGAGTCGACGGGAGAGCGCTCAGTGGTCGATTTATCACTTCTAGACTAGCGGGATAAATCCACCCCCGCTGAATCGATCGCTGCCCATTGATCCAGGGGGTAAGGTAGACAAGTCCTTACTCTTCTCAAGCAGGTGGAGTACAGGCGTCGACGAGAGAGCGATCGGCGGTCAATTTAGCAGTTCTTTACTAGATCCGCTAAATTAACCGCTGATGCATCAATCGCCGCAGTGTCGATCCTCTGGTAAGTGTAGACAAGCCCTGAGTGTTCAGTCAATAAGGGGCTGAACACTACAAGGGAATGCTTCAAAGGGCCTCACAGAAAGAGGTGCACCTATTGTTAACCTGCAAGGAAAAGTAAGGGCTGGTATAGCCCAGAGGTTGTTTGGGTGGCTAACAGACTAGAGATGTCAGAAAGCTGACACCCGATTAAGCACTAGCAAGTTTCTCTCTCATTGGAGGCAGGGGGAGTTAACAAGATGATTCACAGTCCTGGGCACACCAAGAACCCTTCACAATTCCATACAGAATATCACAGAAACCTGTACTTTCCCCTGTTCATCATAAAATAAGTCTTCAGATATATTAAGGGTTGTTATAAAGAGGGCTGTGATCCATGGTTCTCCAAGTCCATTGGAATTAGGACACGAAATAATGATCTTAATGGACAGCAAAGGAGATTTAGATTAGATGTTAGGAAATACTTTCTTACTATAAGGAAACTTAAGCTCTGTAATAGGCTTCCAAAGGAGGTTGTAGAACCCCCATCACTGGAAGTTCTTAAGAACAAATACCTGTCATGGATGGTCTAAGTTTATTTCGTCCTGCCTCATCATAGGGAGCTGGGTTCATAACTAAGGCTACATTTTTGCCACAGGTATTTTTAGTAAAAGTTGTGGACAGGTCACAGGCAGCAAACAAAAATTCACATCCTCTGACCTGTCCACAACTTGTACTATATACCCCTAACTAAAACTTGGGCCGGGGGCTCGTGGGTGCTCGGGAAGGGGGCAGTTCGGGGGCACTGCAGGGGCTGGAGGGGTGGCCTGGACCCCCGCTGGTGCTGTGGGGGAGGTGGGTGGCGGCGTATGGCCTGGGACCCCTGCTGGGGTTGGGGGGAAGCTGCGTGCGGCCTGCGACACCTGCTGGAGCTACGAGGGGGGATGGCAGTGCACGGCCCAGGACCCCCACTGGTGCTGGGGAGGGAGGGTTGGTGGGGCTGGCAGGCTCCCTACCTGGCTCCGTGCAGCTTTTCTGAAGCAGCCAGCATGTCCCTGAAGCTCCTAAAGGGAGGGAAGGCCAAGTTGGAGCAAGAGATTTTGCCTCAGTGATTCAAATTGCAGAAAAACCTTGGGTGGGGGTTTAAAAATCAGAAAAATAATAACTTGCTTAATTGGACATAAAAAGAGTGGTGGTAGTGTCGGGACCTTTTGGGATGCTTAGACTAGTAATTAGTTTTAAGAATAAGGCTTTAATTAGAAGTTAATAATAGTTTAAATTAGAAAATCCAGTAATGGCGGCTATAGGGTGATGTAGTGGAAGATTCCATTTCTAAGAAACATAGGAGTCCATTACCTATGATTTAATAATTTCACTTCCTGTAATGTAATGGTAAATTCCACTTCCGGTGGGGAATGACTCAGCAAAATCCCATACAGTTACATATACCCCATTATAACCTCCCCAGTATGTAGTATTTAGTCAGTTTATATGGAATATGGGAGTTGAGTGAGGTGCCATTTCAGCACTTGATGTATTAAAAGACAAATTTTAAGTAGAACTGTATCCTAAACTGCTTTATGGTATTGTACCCAAACAGTTGCATTTAAATGGGGGATTCAACTTCCTTTATAGGAACAGACTCCTGAAACTCTTACCAGTCCACAAACGTGGTCCATAGTCATGCAGATAGTCCCATGGTCTTCAATGGGATTGATCAAATGATTAAGGGTTTACAGGATTAGTTTCCAAGTTTGTAAATTGTTGTGGACGAAACTGACAATGCCTGAGCTGTCAGATCAGACGGAGCTTTCATTCGAATAAAGGTGGGCAGGTGTGTGATAAGTCTTAGCTCCGCTGCTAAGATGAGGAACATATTTTCAGCAAAGTTTGTGGCAGATCCCTGAGGCAGCTGGTTTAAGGCTGTCAGTGTCTGGCATTATAATCTTCACTTATAGTTCTCTCACCCACAAAGCTGGAAAATGAGGCACTTGTTTTCTTTGTTTTGCTGCTCCAGTTTCAGTTAACAAAAAGCATGTTAGACTGGTTTGGCTGCAAAGAAGAATTCTATGTATATTGGGGACAATACCGGATTCCCATCAGGCTGCAGAACTGGGCTGACATCAGAATCCAAACATCCTCTGTCCAGTGCAAGCACAGGCATTCCTCTAATGATTTGGACTTGATGTGATGGAGTATGGATGTCATGGATAATTCAGACCAATGAGGAGAAACAGAATAAAAAACACTGTTTAAACACCTTCCATTCCTCCACCCATAGGTGCTGACTCCGCGGGTGCTCCAGGCTAGAGCACCCATAGAAAAAAATTGGTGGGTGTTCAGCACCCACTGGTAGCTCCCCATTACCCCACCACATCCCCCTGCTCCAGCTTACCTCCACCTCCGCCGTGAGCACGCCACCGCATCCTGCTTTTCCCCCCCTCCCTCCCAGTGCTTGCGCCAAGAAACAGCTGATTCGCGGGGCAGGAAGGGAGGGTGGGCAGGAGAGAAGGAATGTGGCGTGCTGGGGGAAGAGGCAGGGCCGGGGTGGGGATTTGGGAAAAGGATCCAATAGGGGCAGGGAGGGGGCAGAGATAGGGCAGGGACTTTGGGGATGGGGTTGGAATGGGGACAGGGGCGGGGAAACGGGTAGAGGGTGGCCACAGGAGGAAGTTGGCGCTTATGCCTCCACCACTTCCCCCGTTGCAGACTCCGGATTAACATAACAGGACAATACATTAACAAACTTAAACAAAGCCTATGTTTAAGTTTCAGAGTAGCAGCCGTGTTAGTTTGTATCCACAAAAAGAACAGGAGTACTTGTGGCACCTTAGAGACTAACAAATTTATTAGAGCATAAGCTTTCGTGGATAGCTTATGTTCTAATAAATTTGTTAGTCTCTAAGGAGTCCACGAAAGCTTATGTTCTAATAAATTTGTTAGTCTCTAAGGAGTCCACGAAAGCTTATGCTCTAATAAATTTGTTAGTCTCTAAGGAGTCCACGAAAGCTTATGTTCTAATAAATTTGTTAGTCTCTAAGGAGTCCACCAAAGCTTATGCTCTAATAAATTTGTTAGTCTCTAAGGTGCCACAAGTACTCCTGTTCTTTTTATATTTAAGTTTGTTAGCATATACATTGTGCTGTTAAAGCCATATAAAGAATGAATGTCCTCTCTAGCCATGTTTTGCTGCTTTAAGGAGCAGAGCGCAGCCCCACCCACCCCCCTCCAGAGAGGGGGACTAGTGCCAAGTCTTTCCGGTACCCCGAACTGGCTAAAAATTTCTTGCCGGTACTGTGTCCTGGAGGGTGCCACCCTACTTGCACTCCTGGTGTAGGCAGAGCTGTTTGTGTTTAGTAAGTTCCAGGCATGGCTGGTAGATGGTTTGCACAAGGCAAGACGCAGCTAACAAATGAAGCTCTTTAACTCCCCGCTTTGGCAGCAGTGCGAGCCGACCACCGCGTGCTCGGACCCAGCGCTTAGCGCGGGCCCGCCACACACAGCAGCAGCACACGCGCGTACTGGAGGACACGAGGCGCGGTAAACGCGCCGCCAACCTCCCTCTTTACTATCCCGACCGGCTGCAAGCCCTCAGCACGAGCACGCCCAAGACGCGCGCGGCCCAGGCCATCCCCGCACGCATGCGCGCAGACCATCTCCCGCCGGCTGCGAGGTTACATGCGCGCGCATTACCTTCACTCTGACCACGCCCCTTCCCCAACACGGCGTCGCGCCCGCGTCTCTGTGCGCGTTGGTGAAGCGGCGCGGGTGTGGCACCGCCCCTTTTCCCAAGATGGCGGAGTACGACTTGACCACCCGGATCGCGCACTTCTTGGACCGGCACCTGGTCTTCCCGCTGCTCGAGTTCCTGTCCGTCAAGGAGGTACGTGGAGAGCGGGCCGCTCCCCTGCCCCTCGCGGGCCCGCATTCGGTGGCCGCCGACACGTGGCAGGCGGAAACCAGCCCTTGGGCCTGCTCCCTCTCGCTGGAGGGCGGTAATGAGGCCCGGCCAGGGGCCGCCGGGCTGCCGTCGGCTTCCCCACAGGCCCTGGCCTGAGCGACGGGCGCGCCGCCCGGGGCGATGCGCAGGGAGTTAGGGAAGAACTGCCTGGAGTCCAATCGCCTGTCCCGTGGGGGCCGGTCTGCGCGCTCCGGAGCCACTGCGGAAAACGGGGGGTGGCTGGAGAACAGGTTCGGGGCTACCTGCTCTTCTTCCCGTTCTCCCCCGGCGGGGGGCAGGGCAGCCTCTAGCTGCCCTCGGGCCTGCGTCCCGCGTCCTCTCACAAGGTGCGGTGTGGGGACTCCTTTCCCGCCCACCCCCGCAGGTTTGGGTCCCGTTCTCTACCAAGGTGGGTGGGGGGATCCTTCCCTAGCTGCCCACGATCGTGGACCCCGGCCCCTCACATGGTGGGGTGGAGGAACTTCCTCCCCATCTCTTCACGGGTTTGGGTTCTGTTCCCTCCCAAGGTGCGGTGGGGAAATCCTTCCCCAGCTGCTGGTGGGTATCCCCCCCCCCAGGTGGGGCGAGGGAACCTCCCCCAGATCTCCCTGGACCTGCACCTGTGTGGGCATGCCTCCTCCTTCCCATCATATCCTGGGTAGGAGAGACTTCTCTTATTATTTTACCTTGTGTCTCCTAAACCTTCTAGTACTCTTGAGGAACCTTGTAGCTCCAAGGCCTTGTCTGCATTCGGGTTTAAACCCTGATTCTTCTATACTGATGTATCTACACATAGGTGAACATAATTTGTTGGGGAAGTATTCACATGTTTTTTGTAAAGGGAAATCATGCCTTACAGCCTACTAGAATTCTTTGAGGGGGTCAGCAAGCATGTGAACAAGGGAGTTCAAGTGGATATAGTGTACTTAGATTTTCAGAAAGCCTGTGACAGGGTCCCTCATCAAAGGCACTTAAAGTAAGATGTCATGGGATAAGAGGGAAAGTTCTCTCATGGATCAGTAACTGGCTGCAAGATAGGAAACAAATGGTAGGAATAAATGTTCAGTTTTCAGAATAGAGAGATATATATAGTGCTGTACCAGGGTCTGTACTTGGACCAGTACAATGCAACATATTCATAATGATTTGGAAAAAGGGATAAACAGTGAGGTGGCAAAATTTACAGCTCATATATCTTGACTTTAGCAAAGCTTTTGATACGGTCTCCCACAGTATTTTTGCCAGCAAGTTAAAAAAGTATGGATTGGATGAATGGACTATAAGGTTGATAGAAAGCTGGCTAGATCGTCCGGCTCAACGGGTAGTGATCAATGGCTTGATGTCTAGTTGGCAGCCTGGTATCAAGCGGACTGCCCTAGGGGTCTGTCCTGTGGCCTGTTTTGTTCAACATCTTCATTAATGATCTGGATAATGGGATGGATTGCACCCTCAGCAAGTTTGCAGATGACACAAAGTTGGGGGAAGAGGTAGATACACTGGAGGGTAGGGATAGGGTCCAGAGTGACCTATACAAATTGAAGGATTGGGCTAAAAGAAATCTGATGAGGTTCAACAAGGACAAGTGAAGAGTCCTGCATTTAGGACGGAAGAATCCCATGCTCTGCTACAGGCTGGGGACCAACTGGCTAAGCAGCAGTTCTGCAGAGAAGGACCTGGGGATTACAGTGGATGAAAAGCTGGATATGAGTCAACTGTGTGTCCTTGTTGCCAAGCAGACTAACGGCATATTGGGCTTCATTAGTAGGAGCATTGCCAGCAGATTGAGGGAAGTGATTATTCCCCTCTAGTTGGCACTGATGAGGCCACATCTGGAGTATTGCATCCAGTTTTTGGGCCCCCACTACAGAAAGGATGTGGACAAATTGGAGAGAGTCCAGTGGAGAGCAACACAAATTATTAGGGGCCTGGGTCATGACTTAGGAGAGACTGAGGGAACTGGGGTTATTTAGTCTGCAGAAGAGAAGAAGGCTGCTATCAAATCCCCCCTCACTCAACTACCTGAAGGGGGGTTCCGAAGAGGGTGGAGCTAGGCTGTTCTCAGTTGTGGTAGATGACAGAACAAGGAGTAGTGGTCTCAAGTTGCAGTGGGGGAGGTCTAGGTTAGATATTAGGGAAAACTTTTTCACTAGGAGAGTGGTGAAGCAGTGGAATGGGTTACCTAGGGAAGTAGTGGAATCTCCATTCTTAGAGATTTTTAAGACCCGGCCGGCTTGACAAATCCCTGGCTGGGATGATTTAGTTGGGGTTGGTCCTGCTTTGAGCAGGGGGTTGGACTAGATGACCTTCTGAGATATCTTCCAACACTTATCTTCCATGATTCTATTAACTACTGAAGGTAGTTAAGTCCAAAGCAGACTGTGAAGAGCTGCAAAGGGATCTCACAAAATTGGGTCATTGGGCAACAAAATGACAGATGAAATTCATTGTTGATAAATGCAAAGTAATGCATATGGGAAACATAATCCCAACTACAGTAACTCGTCACTTAACATGGTAGTTATGTTCCTGAAAAATGCGACTTTAAGCGAAATGATGTTAAGCGAATCCAATTTCCCCATAAGAATTAATAGGGGGGGGGGAGGGGCGCGCTAGGTTCCAGAGAATTTGTTTTCACCAGACAAAAGAGAGAGAGAGACACACACACAAATAAGTTTTAAACAAACCATTTAATACTGGTACACAGTGATGATGATTGTGAAGCTTGGTTGAGGTGGAGTCAGAGGGTGGGATATTTCCCAGTGAATGCCTTACTGCTAAATGATGAACCAACAGTTGGCTGAGCCCTCAAGGGTTAACTCTCACACTCTACAAGGCAGCAGGAATGGAGGGAGGGGAGACAGCATGGCAGACAGAGACACACACTGTGTGTGTGTGTGTGTGTGTGTGTGTGTGTGAGAGAGAGAGAGAGAGAGAGATGCGCATTTCCCCTTTAAGTACACTGCCTTGTTAATTAGATAAGCTTGCTGAGACCGCAGCTGCTGCCAGTAAGCTCCCTCCGTCCTGAGCCCTGTCGTGTGTGTCCCCTACTCTATGGAAGATGGGGTAAGTGGGGTGCAGGAGCAGGGGGAGGGGGGCATCCTGACAGCCCCCCTTTTTCTCCCCCCCCCCCACAGCAAGCAGGAGTCTCGGGGAGCAGCTCCAAGGCAGAGGGCAGGAGCAGCACATTGCAGTGGTGGAAGGGACCACTGCAATTGCTAGCCTGCTGGGCAGCTGCTGCACAGAGAACTTAGGGGAGGGGGGAGCCGTTGGGGGGCTGCCAGTCCACCCTGGTTCCAAGCCCCCACCAGCTAGCTGCAACGGGCTGCTCTTCCTGGAAGCAGTGGACAAAGCAGGTGGCTGCCAAACGATGTTAGAAGGGAGCATTGCACAACTTTAAACAAGCATGTTCCCTAATTGATCAGCAACGAAACAACGTTAACCGGGATGACTTTAAGTGAGGAGTTCCTGTATACATATAAAAGGATGGGGTTTAAGTTAGCTGTTACCACTCAAGAAAGATCTTGGAGTCATTGTGGATAGTTCTCTGAAAACATCCACTCAGTGTGCAGCAGTAGTCAAAAAAGCTAACAGAACGTTGGAAATCATTAAGTAAGGGATAGATAAGACAGAAAATATATTGTCTCTATATAAATCCATGGTATGCCCACATCTAGAATACTGTGTGCAGATCTGGTCACCCCATCTCAAAAAAGATATATTAGAATTGGAAAAGGTACACTAAAGGGCAGCAAAAATGATTAGGTGGATGGAACATCTTCCATGTGTGGAGAAATTAATAAGACTGGGACTTTTCATCTTAGAAAAAGAGACGACTAAGGGAGGGATATGACAGGGATCTGTAAAATCATGACTGGTGTAGAGAAAGTAAATAAGGAAGTGTTACTTCTCATAACACAAGAACTAGGGGTTACCAAATGAAATTAATAGCAGCAGGTTTTAAACGAACTTAAGTATTTCTTCACACAATGCAGTCAATCTGTGGAACTCCTTGCCAGAGCATGTAGTGAAGACCAAGACTATAACGGGGTCAAAAAAGAGCTAGATACATCCTTGGAGGATAGGTCCATCAATGGCTGTTGGCCAGGATGAACAGGGATGGTGTCCCTAGCCACTGTTTTCTAGTGGTTATGGGAGACAGGGGATGGATCACTTGATGATTACCTGCTTTGTTCATTCCCTCTGAAGCACCCGGCATTCGCCACTGTTGGAAGACAGGCTATTGGGCTAGCTGGACCTTTGGTCTGACCCACTCCGGTCGTTCTTATGTTCTTACACATTGGTGTAAAGCTAAATGTGACTTGCAGGCTCAGCTAGAGAAATTTGAGGCCTCAGTGTGTTTTTGTTGGGGCCTCACTCCCTTCTATTTCACTTTTATTTACGCAGACATTAGAGGTTTTGGGTAGGTTGTTCGGTCTTGGTTCTGGTACTTCCTGGGACAGGCCTGAGGGTGTGACTTCACCGACCTTACTCACAGAGTGCATGTGAGGTTATGCTGCGTGAGGCAGCAGGGGGCTGCAATTTTGAAGAGCGTGCTTCCTTGCCTGCATGATCTTGCATGCACTGTGTGCATAAAGTCCTATCAGCGGAGATAAAGTAGCACACTTCATTATGGCGTTCTCCCATCTGATACCAGACAAAAACAAGTGTGGCTTTATCTGAGTACTGGATCTCCAGCTGATAATATTAATTGCTAACGTTAGAAAAGCATGACTAGCAAGTTTAAAATTGGACAAATGGTGTGCCTAGTTCTTGGGGGGGGGGGCCTGAACTCAGAGCACCAGTACAAATGTCCTCCCTTTTGACCCCTCATTTCAGCTCTGGTGAGTGCAGTAGTGTAGCTTTTCTTGGAAGCATACATTAATTTAAAACAAAACTACAGCTACCCACAAAACTTGCTAAAATACTTGTTGAAACCTAAAGTAAGTGGGCTTTTCCTGCATAGAGAGATGTAGGAAATAGTTTCTGGTTATCTGCCTTATGGCTGAGGGGTGAAAACATTATCTAGTCACAAGCAAATTGGCAGACTCCATAGAATAAGAAAGTACTCCCATTGCAATCAATGGGAGTTTTGAGTATATTGAATGTTTTATTTTTTTTTAGAAAAACCTAGTTTTTAAAATAATAAAAAAAGCACACATGTTGTAGTTGCTTAATTTGTGAAATGTAATCATACATATGGTCTAAAATGCAAAGCTTGCAGTTCTGTAGGGTAAAACACCACATAATAAAGTTCACAGAGGAATAACTGGTTAGATATTACTACTCTTTTGTGTCTACCCTTAGCTATCAATGTATTTTGTCCAACTTTATTTTTTTAATGTCTAGCCTATTAAGATATTTTGCTGTAAATTAATCCAAATACATTAAAAACATGCTCACTTGATCCTAATGTGGTTGGATAACAGGGCACATCTCTTTAAAACTGACTAAATTTTGAATTTACGGTTCAGTTGTTTTTTATGTTACTTCCACAGTTGTTCACCATTTTGATGCGATGAACTGAAGTGTAGCCTCAGCCATAAGTTAGGGTAGAGAGGAAATTTAGCTCTTCAGCTCTTGCTGAAAGATATGTGAGGCTGCATACAATTTCTGCCTGGAATTTTGCTTATGCACTTCCGAAGTAGGTAAACAAGCTGCCAGAATATCAAATAATTTCTTTTACTTAAAAATTTGTGTAATATTTTCATGTTGGATTTACCACAACACTTCAGCCATATGGTTCTTACTGAGTGTAAATTATCAAACCAGATACAGTTTTAACAGTCATCCATCTGAATGTTCTTTGATGTATTATAGTTGTAAAATGTTAAATATTTTAACAACATGCATAACGTATCATTGCCATCATAGGAGATACAAATGGGCCATAGACGCTCCAACTAGTGGAAAAGAATTATGGAGAGTTTTTCAAAACTACTTAATGTCAAATTTAAGGTCCTGTTATTGCCACCATTGCTATCTTTAAAAAGTAATCAGATTCTTTATTTAAAGAGTGTTTCAATATGTTATATGAAATCTTTTTAACTTATTGTTTCAGATATACAATGAAAAAGAATTACTTCAAGGAAAATTGGAGCTTCTTAGTGATACCAACATGGTGGATTTCGCTATGGATGTGTACAAAAACCTTTATTCAGATGAGATTCCTCATGGTAAGCTTGGTCATAAGTGGATCTGTGGATTTTGCGGTCAGTTTTAAAGTAGATGCTTGAGTGAATGAAATCGTAACAACCCTTTCCAACAACTGCCAATTTTATTGTCTCAAAACTATCCCTGGTAGTAGTTTTTTGTTTAAAAAATTTGTCTTTTTGTTGTTCTTTTCTTTTGACCACTGTTCACTTGGCACCGTATTCTGGTATGGTTCTGAAGAATACATTGGTAGTTGGTAATAACTTGTATGCAGTACTTGGTACCTATGGAATAAAAATATCAGTATCAAATTTAAGGAAAGATGATTAATGAAAGCAAGTGCCTTGTTTAAAAAAGGTCATTGTCATTAATCTTGCAAAATATTTTCTTTTATTTAAAAATTTAGAGTTTCAAAGTGGTATATAAGAGTACTTCATGACCAATAACAAAGACTTTGGGATTACCATAACTCCCCTGATGCCATATCATTGGTTACAAAGCTATTCTTTGCCTGTGAAAATATAATATTGCACAGTTAGGTGTGTTGGGGGGGGCTGTGTTCAAGCTTTCCTTTAAAGCATTCAATCTTGGAAACTATAGAGACAAGGTATTTCTATTATAGCACTGCATATGATTTTCAGGTCAGGTGTGATTGAGGTTTAATCACACATGTGGAAGTTCAAAGTTATGGTTCCTATGTCATGTATAAAAACATAAAACAGCAGAGAGGTCAAGTATGTTCTGTGACAAGGGGTAAATTATCCTTTCACCCAGAGTCTAGGCATTGGGGCTACAGGTAAATTAGTATAACTTTGCATTTAATAAACGTTACTTGCAAAAAACTGTTTATTGATCATTAAGGTTCCAAAGTCAGGTATTCAAAAGTTAGGAATGACTTCATTAGTCTTTACAGGATTACATACAGCTTGTTCTACAAGACCTCTGCTTCATTGATTGTGCAAGATGAACAGCAAATGAGGCAGTGAGTAGCAGAAAGTTCTCTTGTGTTTAAAGCAATGGGCTGGGACCAAAGAAATCTGGGTTCTAGTCCTGGCTTTTCCACAAACTTTCCTTTTGATACTAGGCAAGAATGTCATTACACAAACATGCCTGGAGAGCAAATTAATGTACAAGCATTCAATTCTGGCATTTCCTAACTTTTGAGCACCTGATTTGGCAATCTTAACATTTTTATTTAACATTTTGATTCAGTCTTACAGTACACCATTTCAGCTGATGTGTTGTGCAGTTTTCTAGTTGGATAATGTTTCACTTCAATAGCTTGCATATATGTAGGAACGATTCCTTGAAGTTTGAATTCATATCTGCAAGAAAGCTGAGGGAATAAGTCTGGTTACTGGGAATCCTCTGCCTGCATTCCACACACAATCCAGCTACATTCCTCCCAAATTATCCTTTTGTTTGCATTTTTTAGAGCAGTGGCTCTCAAACTTTTTTACTGGTGACCCCTTTCACATAGCAAGCCTCTGAGTGTGACACCTCCCCCCCCTTATAAATTAAAAACACTTTTTTATCTATTTAACACCATCATACATGCTGGAGTCAAAGCAGGGTTTGGGGTGGAGGTTGACAGCTCGTGACCCCCCCATGTAATAACCTCGTGACCCCGAGGGGTCCCAACCCCCAGTTTGAGAACCTCTGTTCTAGAGCATGTAATTTATTCTTGAAATTAAGCTATTCTATATTATTGACAATTTGATGCCTATTCAGTGATACTGCTATTCTATATTTCTTACAGTAACTTGCAGTATAAAATTTCTTCTGTATGTGATGATTCAAATGTTAACCATCATTAACTTTATCTAACAATATAAAATAAAGTTTACTGCAGGTAACACTTTCATTCAGAGTCAAGTACTATTCAGCACTATTTGTTTGCTTGGTGCTCTGTGCAAGAAATCTGACCTGTGGTGCACCAAGTGCTGCACTTCTGTACAATTAATTTTCTCTCTGTACAGACTACTTTTATATACATAATTATAATAAGTGTAGATTGTTCTTTTTGCCCAAATTTACCATGAAGGGTTATGTATGGGCAACTCTCAATCTTTCTGTCAGCTGAATAACTGTTGCCAAGGTTATAGTTGAGTTGCATTCTTAAGAAACTTAACAGTATTAAGGGGTAGCCGTGTTAGTCTGGATCTGTAAAAAGCAACAGAGTCCTGTGGCATCTTTCTGTTAGTCTATAAGGTGCCACAGGACTCTGTCGCTTTTAACAGTATTTAATTAGTTAAAGCTAGAAATTTAGTGGAAATACATTAAACAAGTATCAGGGGGTAGCCGTGTTAGTCTGTATCTACAAAAACAACAAGGAGTCTGGTGGCACCTTAAAGGGTACGTCTATGCCCAGCCGCTAGTTCGGCGGCTGGCAATCGAACTTCTGGGTTCGACTTATCGCGTCTTGTCTGGACGCGATAAGTCGAACCCGGAAGTGCTCGCCGTCAACTGCGGTACTCCAGCTCGGCGAGAGGAGTACCGTGGAGTCGACGGGGGAGCCTGCCTGCCGCGTGTGGACCGAGCTAAGTTCGAACTAAGGTACTTCGAACTTCAGCTACGTTATTCACATAGCTGAAGTTGCGTACCTTAGTTCGATTTGGGGGTTTAGTGTAGACCAAGCCAAAGACTAACAGATTTATTTGAGCATAAGCTTTCGTGAGTAAAAACCTCACTTCTTCGGATGCTTGTTTTTGTTTACATTAAACAAATGCATTTGCACACATTTCATAATTATACATTCTTCTGCCTTCCTTACCTTTAACTTGTTCAACTGCAGGAGTCACGGAATAAACATGCTGTCATATAATCAGTAAGGTAACTGAATGGTTTCTCCTTTTGCCCTCTTCTTCCCCCACCACCTTCATTTTTGTAATCACAAGAGTCAGCTGAAGGTGTGGATAGTTCCATCATATTGAAGTACCACTTATCAGGCAAGTGTTTCTCAGGTTTAGACTGGGTTGTGAATTACTCACCATTACCAGTTTGTCCACTAGAATTCGTTCTCAAATTTGTGGTGTGGTTACGCCCAGGATCGTTCTTCTGTGGATACAACACTGTGGTTGACTGCAGTGGTTGTTGGGACAACTTCATTCTTTTCCTTATCTTTGTCTCGTTGCTGGATTGGGTGGTGGATCCTCTTGCTCCATAAAGTTCTATACTCAAATAGCTGATTTTTCTCAAACTTTGGCTGTTTTGTTTCAAATCATGGTTTCTTCAAGCTGATATTTAAATGCTTCCTCTGCCACACGTGGTAGCACCAGATGTAAAACGATAGTGTTCCTAACTATTTCTATCAGCTTGAAAGTTATTTTGCAGATTAGGCTGCTTATAAGCATCTTTCTTCTTACTTTTCAAATAAGTTTTCTGTCAGAGTTTGAGTGATCGCAGAACAAAAATCTAGGCTAGATTTTTGAAGATTTTTTTCGTACAGTTTCAGTTCAGCAGATAATTATTCCATTCCCCTTGAATATATGTAGCACCTTCCTTTATATTGCTTTTCACCTTTGCAACTTTGTCAGAAGCAAGCAAATGTATCCAAAACTTTGTTTCTTCCTTCATGGTGGATGAGAAATCTTTTAAGTTGTTCATGACTGGGATGTAAAACTCTTCCATAGAGATAGTGGCTTTTTAGTAAGCTAGTCACTTGTAAAATGAGTCATAGATTCCAAGCCAAAAGGGACCAGTGTTATCATCTAGTCTAGGGGTCTGCAACATTTCAGAAGTGGTGTGCCGAGTCTTCATTTATTCACTCTAATTTAAGGTTTCGCATGCCAATAATACATTTTAATGTTTTTTAGAAGGTCTCTTTCTATAAGTCTTTAATATATATCTAAATTATTGTTGTATGTAAAGTAAATAAGGTTTTTAAAATGTTTAAGAAGCTTCATTTAAAATTAAATTAAAATGCAGAGCCTCCTCGACCGGTGGCCAGGACCTGGGCAGTGTGAGTGCCACTGAAAATCAGCTCGCGTGCCGCCTTCAGCACGCGTGCCATAGGTTGCCTACCCCTGATCTAGTCTGACTTTCTGTATAACACAGGACGTACATTTCCCCAATAAGTCCCAAAACATATCTTTTTAGAAAAAACATCCAATCTTGGTTAAAAATTGTCAATGATGGAGACTTCACCAGGGCCCTTGGTAAATTGTTCCAATGATTAATTACTCTCACTGTTGGGAGTGGAGGTACGTTTTACTTCCAGTTTGAATTTGTCTTTCTTTAACTTGCAGCCATTGGATCATATACATTTCTCTGCTAAATTGAAGAACCCAATATTAAATATTTGTTCCCCACATAGCTACTTATAGACTGTAATCAAGTCACCCCTTAACCTTCTCTTTGTTAAGCTACATAGACAAAAGGAGCTCTATTACTGAAAGGGATGTTTTTCATGGCTCTTTTCTGAACTCTTTCCAATCTATAAACATTCTTCTTGATTTGTGAGCACCAGAACCAGAAAAAGTATTCCAGGAGCGGTCAAAGCCAAATACAGTGGTAAAATAGCCTTTATTCCTACTCAAGATTCCCCTGTTTATGCATCTCAGGGTTGCATTAGCCCTTTTGGCCATAGCATCTCACTGAGAGCTCATGCTCAGGTAATTAGATAGAGATCCCCATCCTATAAGCATGCCCTGTGTTCTTTATTCCTAGATGCATATGTATATATTTAGCTGTATTAAAAATGCATATTGTGTGCTTGTGGCCCATTTATCAAGCAGTCCAGATCACTCTGTATCAGTGACCTGTTCGCTTCATTATTTATCATTCCCCAAATTTTTGTCACCTGCAAACTATCCGTGATGATTTTGTTTTCTTCCAGGTCATTGATAAAAAACATTAAATAGCATAGGGCCAAGAACTGATCCCTGTGGTCCCCCTCTAGAAACACTCATTCAATGTTAACTCCCCTTTTACAATTATTTTGAGACATATCAGTTAGCTACCTTTGAATTGATTTAATTTGTGCCATGTTAATTTTATATCGTTCTGTTTTTTTAATCAAAATGTCATGTGGTACCAAGTCAAATGCTATACAGAAATGTGTTATCTCAGCACTATTACCTTTATCAACTCAACTTGTAATTTGTTGCAAAAAAATACTAAGTTTGGCAGGATCTATTTTCCATAAATCCATGTTGTTTGGCATTAATTATATTACACTCCTTTAATTCTTTATTAATCATTGTAGCAGTTAATGTGGCTTGACTGAGGGGACAAATGAGCTGAGTTTTTTGGATGCCAGGGCACTCAGCACTCTAGCTGATTCTACATCAGATAACTACAGGCTGCTTGCTAAGGTGTTAACTTTACATTGTACTCTTTCTTTATCTAGCTTTGCGTGAAAAGAGGACTGCTGTTGTTGCACAGCTGAAACAGCTTCAGTTAGAAACTGAGCCAATTGTCAAGATGTTTGAAGACCCAGAAACTACAAGACAAATGCAATCTACTAGGTAATATTTTCTTTAATACTCTAGACACTGTAGGAATTAATCTTCCCAGATGTCTTGTTGGACCAGTGCAAAGAAAAAAATTAACAGTTGTCAGTTTGAAGCTGAAAATCTTTGCTCCCTTTGCCTGTACCGGATGTTGATATTTATGCTGTGATGTCTTGGACCTCCATATGATGATATTCTGCTTTCCATTAATGATGTCTCTGTGAGGGAGAGCTTATACTTCAGGATGTTGACCACCAAAGTGGTTAAATACAGAAATAAAATAAAAATAAATCATCTTGTAAGAAATGTTTTGTCATACTTTAAATATTGTTTGTGTTTAGATGATGAAATAGGTAGAAAGGCCTTTGAAGTCATCCCTGAAAAGCCCAAGTGATACGTTAATTTTCTGCTGCTCTTTTCCCATAACATCTTCAAAGTAGACTATTGAAGTATCATCCTTCCAGGCACATAATTTGCTGTTGTAATCACCTTCAGGGGTGATGAAAATAACTTCTTAAACAGTTAGAAGCATCAGCAGCCTGAGGCCTGCCAGTTCAAGAAGTGAGTCTGAGGGCTTGTCTTCACTACAGGAGTAAAAAAAGCTCACACTTTGCCCAGATGTGGTTCTGCCTCTGCCAAGTGGCACAGGTCAGGCCTGTTGAGCCTCAGTGTCTCCTGCATGACTTGAAGAACTTTGCCTCTCATGGCTCCTGGTAAGTGGGGCCAGGTGGGTGTTGAGTCTTGTGCCTTCCACAGGATGTGAAGCTGGGATGGGGAGCCTCCAGGGATCTCTGCATTGTGGCCAGCTCGGGGCTAGCTCTAGGATGCAGGGGTTTGGCCGTGCCCATCACGGTGCATCCCCGCAATCCCCCCACCCCCCGCCCCCAAAGGGAGTAGAATTTTGCTTTTTGAGTCTGCCTTTGTTCTCACATGATACTGGGGCAGGCTGTATTTTGCGAAATGGCAGACTAAAATGATTAAAATGTATTTATGTATACATTTTACTGATTTGGAGTTTTTTATAACTATAAATTACCATAGGACATACACATCTCCATATTCACAGGTGAGAACTTACAATTACTATAGAGAAAGGTCAAGTTACTGTATTGCTCACCACTCTTGGGTCGGTGCTGCCCAGCTGACTAGGACCCCCATGTAATTTAAGTTTTGAGGGCAGCAGTTCACCTGCTTTCCCAGAAAACCCACAGCAAAGGGTCTTCTGGGCTCTTGTTCTGGGTCTTCTGGGCTCTTGTCATTATTTTTTTCGTTTTGTTGCTGATGGTATAATTCTCTATGCCTGCTGCGCCAGTCATAAAATCAACTCAAAGCAGTTAAAGTAGAAATGTCCTGAGGTTTTCCTCGGACTTAAATTAACTAAATACATCTTGCTTCAGTTTGTAGTTTAACAAATAGTAGGAAATAACTTTGTGCTGATTAGTACCTCAGGCAGTTATAGCTGTTTTGTTTAACTGTCGTCTTGTGCATTCTTTTTTCTTTCCATTTGTCAGCTAAGACATCTGCTGTTCAATTTGAATCTGCTTCATGTGTGACTTCCCACTAAGCAGTAGGGATAAGCTCCCTGGTGTATATCTGTTAGGACTCTCCCAACTTGTGAACTGTTACCACATATTTAGGGAGTTCGTGTCTCCAAAGTTGTATAAGGAATACCCTCTTTTCTTGATAAATCTGCTGACTAGAGGTTATAATGGTAAATGGTACTGTCTCTTTTTTTCCCTACTTACACATCTTGATACGCTTGCACTTGATAAGCTGTGAGTTGCTGCACACCACATCTGTGCTGCTTTGAGGGGAATCCTGTTTCTAGTAATTCATTACCTGTAGACCCTCACTGCTTCAGAGCTGTTTTGAGGAATTTCCTGCATACCTCAGATGTTGGAAGGTCACCAGGGCACCTGACCACTTAAATGTTCCTTTATGATGTATTCCTATCATGAAAATCTATGGATACTTTTTGCTATCTTTACAGTTCACACATGCATTCTTGCATGGACGGAAAGATATCTTATGACAATACCAATATTTTAAGGATGCTCTTGTCCAGACAGGTATCTATGATTAAGTATTGGTACAAGAACAAGATACTGTTAGAAGATGCTTACAAGAGTATATACAAGTGTGGCCTTGAGAGCCACAGGTTCAGGCAGCCTCCTCCCTGAGATTTTGTGGCAAGGTGCACAATAGGAACAGAACCTTTTAATTTATCTCAAGACACTTAATATCCTTGTTTTTGAGCTAGAAAGAGCAGTTCACGCCACATACAATAGGGCAAACTTTCCTACTAGTAGTAAAATGAGATCTTTAGAACAGCATGCAGATGCTTGCTTCTTTGAGTTTTGCGAATGCTTCTGACTTGTAGTTTGATTTAGTCAATTACACAAAATGCCTTACTGAGATCAGTTAACACTCAATAAGTTGGGGATTCAGAATGAATTATGTTTTTCAAGGTCTGTTGCCTAGACGTTTAAGGTTGGCACAAAGTGAATTGAAAGCAGCCAGATATTTATGCTGGAAAACTTCCCTTGTCTAGGAGGAATCTGTGTGAGAACTCTACCACCTCCTGTGTGAGGGGAGGCAAGGGGATGTGGTGGATCAAAGGTCTGCTATGTCTAATTTCCTGCTGGCTTTAGGCGTAGTTGAGAATCAAACCCTATGTATCCTGGAAAGCCACACAAGGGATACTTGCCAGTGCCTGAAGGCTCGTTTTACCTACCTGAAAACCTCAGTGTACTGTGACATAAGTTGTTGAAGCTCCCAGCATGGATAAATGCATATATGTTCTACTTGGCTAATGGTCTTACAAACTGTATGCTAAAATGTAATATTGTCATTCTTCCTCTTGTGGAATTAAGTACAGTGTACTGAATTGGTGCATATATCAGATTTTATAATTTTTTACATCGGTATTTCCTTAATATAATGTAAAAATATACTGTTGTGTTTCACACATCGTTGTGAAGGGCCTGCTCTTGTAGTTTAGGCTTCAAAATTGTCAGGTGCAACTAAGGGGAGTTTTCTTGTTTCATACAGGGATACAGCCCACCCACTATATGTGTTTTTCTTATAGTATATGGCACTGTTGACATTCACTGCTGTACTTTGAACTGGTGGAACTTCTCATGTAAAGAAGAATCATGATGTTAGGAACATTCAAGATGGGGAGAGTGTTGAGCTTTCATAAATCTGAAAGTTTGGCCAAACAAGGGAGATACCTTTGAGGGAACTCAGGGGATGCCCTTGTTACCTTGTGGATGCTGAAGTGATCAGGGCTATTTAATTACTCCAAGTCTCAATTTTGAAGTACACTGGACCCTCGCTAGAATGTGGGATTTGGGATCCGTGCACGGTACTGCGTTAAAATGAATTGCAATTAAATTAATTAAATTTGGGATCCATGGCCGCGACCGTGTTATATGTGAATTCATGCTAGATATAGACGCACATGCTAGCAATGGTCCGGTGGATATATTAGCATGGGTATATGGGATTGGAGTAGCCTTCCAGGACCTTGAGTGCCTCATGCTTCCCAGGTTAGCATAGGAGATGCATAACAAAGCTTTTTCCCATAAGGGAGTAACTTGTAGACTGAATCTATGACAGCTTTATTCTTCCCAGATAAATATCTGCATCTAGTAGATGGCAAACTATATTTACTTAGTGACTTTGACGAGGCAATGAATTTTTAATATGTAAAACTGCTTAGTTCAGTATCTGAGACTACACAGTGAGACTGGTTTAGGACTTAATTTTTATTAAAAAAAATCTGATCCCCATTTTTGAATGAAAACTCATAAGTGAAATCGTTAATCTTTTTCCTCTGTATTGAGGTTTTTAACACTCTTTATCAACTGAAACTTTCTAATTATTCTCCGTTCCTTCCATGTCTCAGTCTTCACAGTGGGGTGTTTCTCATCTCCGTGAGATCTGTAGGCAGAGCAGATCTTTGCTTTGAGCCTGGGGTTAGGACCACATTTCAGGAAGAACTCTCCAAAATTTTCTGCTCCAAGTAGCGCACATGGCAGTTTCCAGATCTTTGTAGCAGAGCTTCCACAGGTTTTTTTTAACAAAATGTCTGTTTCTTCATCAGTTTTGATGTTTTTCTCCTCAAAAACTGCTAAACTTCAAAAAATATTCTTCTGGCTTTCTGAGGAGGATTTGAAGAACACCTCTCCTAGACAGACAGTAGGCCGCACAAACTCAGCCCTCAGCTACCATGTGGGTGAGGTCTATGCTTAGATGGTTGAGCAGGCCACCCGAAAGCTCCTTTCCCTGAGACCAGGCAGGAATCAGTGGCATTGAACCAGGGTATATTTTTAAACCCCTCCCTGCTTCTCACCTACATATTGGATCCCTGTTCCCATAGCTTGCAGAGCAATCAGGAAAGTTTCACTGGAGCTTTCCTTAATCACTGAAGCTCACAGAAGGAAGAAATTCTTGCTCCAAGCCAGCATGTAGACAAGATCTGTGCTGAGGCAGTTGAGAAGGCCCCAGAGTGCACCCTCTCTCCCACAAGCTGTTTTTACTTGTGAGGGCTCAGCTCCATAAGAGGTACCAGTTGCTGTGACTCAGTTGTCTCCAATGGCTCTAGCTTGCTCAGTCTGTGCTGTCACTCCCCTTCCCTGAAAGATGGACTTACCTCCTTTCCCCTTCCAGGCTCCAGGGGTCCTACAGGAGGCCATCAAGTGGCTGTTTTCCTTAGGGAGGCATGCAGGACACATGCCTGCAGACTGTTGTTTCAGACTCCCAGGTAAAGCACTCTCCCCCTCACAAGATTGCCTTACCTTTTGTCTCAGGGGTTTGGCCCAGGGACTGTTGAATATGTTGCTTGCAATCAGTTAAACGAAGGAGAAATCTCTAAAACTGGGGTTTTGAGCATGGTACCTCAGACTTGGCTAATCTTCCCAGAATTAAGCACAATGAGTGTCTAACTTTACAGGTGCATATGTTTTTTTAGAGAATGAAAGACCTGTTTTTTTTTTTTTTTTTAAAGCTTGCAAATGGAAGGAGAGCTTTAATTTTTCCTCACCTGGTTTGAGGGTGTGAGTAAGGTGAAGTGAAAATTCCTTGGACTAAAAGGTCTTCATTACTACTCTCTGCCTGCTGCAGCTTCCTTGGTAAAGGGCATAATCATACCA
Organism: Malaclemys terrapin pileata; assembly: GCF_027887155.1. Taxonomy (NCBI): domain Eukaryota; kingdom Metazoa; phylum Chordata; order Testudines; family Emydidae; genus Malaclemys; species Malaclemys terrapin. The sequence continues at coordinate 32,419,524 of NC_071506.1, forward strand.
GCTGACAAGAGTATTCCTGCCAAACCCACAGACTAGAGAAATAAGATTATCACTCAGCTAAACTTTAATGCATGCACATGAGCCTTGAGAATATTCTCTTGTCTGTATTCTCTTATCATGGAGATCTTTGTTCAACTGGGAGGCCATTGTTGAGCATATACCTAAATAAATACATTACATAAAATCTACCTTTAATGAGATTTCATTAGCAACTTTCCATGACTGATGCATCACCTAAGATGTGCTGACATTCAAACTTCCAAAGGCTTGTTCTGGGGACACCTGTTGTGCCATGGTAAGAAACCAGAATTGCAGAATATCACCTGATATCCTTCCAAATATTTTGTTGATGAGCTCTTTGGGGAGTGTAGAGACAAAGCAGTCATTGAGCACTGATGTTTTAGACATAGGATTAAGTCCCTCCCTCCTTCCAGTGAGAGTGTCTTAAAACAACCTTATCTCTTTGTTCCCTTTGAAGCCATTTTTCTTCCAGGTTCCAGTATAAAGATTGCACATTAGGAGGAAGCTATTGCTCATTTTTCTCAGAGTTGGAATATCAAGGCTGGGTTCTCTGGAAAACCATCTAACCCCTAAAGTTTCTCTTGAATTTCCAAAGTTGGGGTTGCTCTTCCCTCCCCATGGGAGTAAACTACCCAAGCAAATGGGTGCTTGACACAATCAGGGAAGGATATTCAACAGAACTCACACATTGTCCCAGGAACAAGATTATCCTTTTCCTAAAAAGTAAATTAAAATAAACCATGCGCAACAAGAACCTTTGTATCAGAAGAGAAAGATTCAGTAGTCCATCTCCTACACACTGGAGAACTAGAACCGATTTCATGTGGAGAGAGAGATTTTGAAAAGGGCACATTATTATTTGTGGTGCAAAGAGAAATAATGGTATACAGCCCATTTTATATCTCGGGTCTCTCAACAAGGAGATGGATGATATTCCAGGGGAAATACTCTAGTGCTATCATTACAGCATTGTTCCCCGAACTTCAGAATATGAAAATAAACCTCTTAGAGATCTATTAAGGATATAATTGGGTTGAGTCACATGAATGTCAGCTTCTGCTACAATAAGAAACATTTTCAGTAGAGTACATCCCTTTTGGACTTGTAAATTCTGCATGGGTATTAACGAATGCCATCCTTCATGTGAAAGGGATACTACCCTTGTCTGGCCAATCTTCTCATTATGTTACGTAGGGCCTGCCACCATTGATACCAATCTTTAGAAACATGGCAGTGTTTGGGAGAAAGACGTAATGGAACAGGGTGCCCCAATAGCCCTTATGCTCCTTTCAGTTCTACTTGGTAAATTGAATTCTCCCTCCCAGTGGATTATTTATGACTTTATACAGTGCACTGTAAAGACTGTCTGATGTGGAGGGAACTGAAGGAAAATCCTGTTTTGTCTGTGAATTTTCATTCTAGGATCTTCCGTGTCACAGTCCAACTCTCCCGCAGAGGACTGCATTATATCCAGTGTTTTTTTTAGCTGTTGCTCACGTTTGAAAGGCGGAGGGTGTTCCTCTGAGAAATCCCTACATTTTATGTCAGTGTGCTGCTGCAAATCGTTTGAGTTGAATATCAATATTAAATTTTTATATAGTACATTTCCAAAGCTGAAAAATATTATTGTTCGGAAGAGTTCATCCTGACGGACTGTCCTAAAATCAGGCTTGGAACAAAAATCTGCCTGTTTCCAGTTGCTGTGGGAATAGGGATCCATTGTCAAGACTGTCTGATGTGGAGGACCCTAGAATGAAAATTCACAGCTAAGTCAATTATCCTTATCCCCATTGCTCTTGTAAATGAAGTATCAATAACTGTACAAGTTTCAGAGTAACAGCCGTGTTAGTCTGTATCCGCAAAAAGAAGAACAGGAGTACTTGTGGCACCTTAGAGACTAACAAATTTATTAGAGCATAAGCTTTCGTGGACTACAGCCCACTTCTTCGGATGCATATAGAATGGAACATATAATGAGGAGATATATATACACACATACAGAGAGCATAAACAGGTGGGAGTTGTCTTACCAACTCTGAGAGGCCAATTAATTAAGAGGAAAAAAAAAAAAAAAAACCTTTTGAAGTGATAATCAAGCTAGCCGAGTACAGACAGTGTGATAAGAAGTGTGAGAGTACTTACAAGGGGAGATAGTCAACGTTTGTAATGGCTCAGCCATTCCCAGTCCTTATTCAAACCGGAGTTGATTGTGTCTAGTTTGCATATCAATTCTAGCTCTGTAGTCTCTCTTTGGAGTCTGTTTTTGAAGTTTTTCTGTTGTAATATAGCCACCCGCAGGTCTGTCACTGAATGACCAGACAGGTTAAAGTGTTCTCCCACTGGTTTTTGAGTATTTTGATTCCTGATGTCAGATTTGTGTCCATTAATTCTTTTGCGTAGAGACTGTCCGGTTTGGCCAATGTACATGGCAGAGGGGCATTGCTGGCACATGATGGCATAGATCACATTGGTAGATGTGCAGGTGAACGAGCCCCTGATGGTATGGCTGATGTGATTAGGTCCTATGATGATGTCACTTGAATAGATATGTGGACAGAGTTGGCATCGGGGTTTGTTACAAGGATAGGTTCCTGGGTTAGTGGTTTTGTTCAGTGATGTGTGGTTGCTGGTGAGTATTTGCTTTAGGTTGGGGGGTTGTCTGTAAGCGAGGACAGGTCTGTCTCCCAAGATCTGTGAGAGTAAAGGATCATCTTTCAGGATAGGTTGTAGATCTCTGATGATGCGCTGGAGAGGTTTTAGTTGGGGGCTGAAGGTGACAGCTAGTGGTGTTCTGTTATTTTCTTTGTTGGGCCTGTCTTGTAGGAGGTGACTTCTGGGTACTCGTCTGGCTCTGTCAATCTGTTTTTTCACTTCAGCAGGTGGGTATTGTAGTTTTAAGAATGCTTGATAGAGATCTTGTAGGTGCTTGTCTCTATCCGAGGGATTGGAGCAAATGCGGTTATATCTTAGAGCTTGGCTGTAGACAATGGATCGTGTGGTGTGTCCTGGATGGAAGCTGGAGGCATGTAGGTAAGTGTAGCGGTCAGTAGGTTTCCGGTATAGGGTGGTATTGATGTGACCATCGCTTATTAGCACAGTAGTGTCCAGGAAATGGACCGCTTGTGTGGATTGATCTAGGCTGAGGTTGATGGTGGGATGGAAATTATTGAAATCATGGTGAAATTCCTCAAGGGCTTCTTTTCCATGGGTCCAGATGATGAAGATGTCATCAATGTAGCGCAAGTAGAGTAGGGGCGTTAGGGGACGAGAGCTAAGGAAGCGTTGTTCTAAGTCAGCCATAAAAATGTTGGCATATTGTGGGGCCATGCGGGTACCCATAGCAGTGCCGCTGACTTGAAGGTATATATTGTCCCCAAATGTGAAATAGTTGTGGGTGAGGACAAAATCACAAAGTTCAGCCACCAGGTTAGCTGTGACATTATCAGGGATACTGTTCCTGATAGCTTGTAGTCCATCTTTGTGTGGAATATTGGTGTAGAGGGCTTCTACGTCCATAGTGGCCAGGATGGTGTTTTCTGGAAGATCACCGATGGATTGTAGTTTCCTCAGGAAGTCAGTGGTGTCTCGAAGATAGCTGGGAGTGCTGGTAGCGTAGGGTCTTAGGACAGAGTCTACATAACCAGACAAGCCTGATGTTAGGGTGCCAATGCCTGAGATGATGGGGCGTCCAGGATATCCAGGTTTATGGATCTTGGGTAGCAAATAGAATACCCCTGGTCGGGGTTCTAGGCATGTGTCTGTACGGATTTGTTCCTGTGCTTTGTCAGGGAGTTTTTTTAGCAGATGGTGTAGTTTCTTTAGGTAATCCTCAGTGGGATCAGAGGATAATGGCCTGTAGAATGTGGTGTTAGAGAGCTGTCTAGCAGCCTCCTGGTCATATTCCAATTTATTCATGATGACGACAGCACCTCCTTTGTCAGCCTTTTTGATTATGATGTCAGGGTTGTTTCTGAGGCTGTAGATGGCGTTGTGTTCAGCATGGCTGAGGTTATGTGGCAAGTGATGTTGCTTTTCCACAATTTCAGCCTTTGCACGTCGACGGAAGCAATCTATGTAGAAATCCAGTCTGTTGTTTCGACCGTCCGGAGGAGTCCATGCAGAATCCTTTTTTTTGTAGTGCTGGTAGGGAGGATTCTGTGGGTTAGTATGCTGTTCAGAGGTATGTTGGAAATATTCTTTGAGTCGGAGACGTCGAAAGTAGGATTCTAGGTCACCGCAGAACTGTATCATATTCATGGGTCTGGAGGGACAAAAGGAGAGGCCCCGAGATAGGACAGACTCTTCTGCTGGGCTAAGAGTATAGCTGGAAAGATTAACAATATTGCTGGGTGGGTTAAGGGAACTACTGTTGTGGCTGCTTGTGGCATGTAGCAGTTTAGATAGTTTAGTGTCCTTTTTCCTTTGTAGAGAGGCAAAGTTTGTCTTGTAAATGGCTTGTCTAGTTTTTGTAAAGTCTATCCATGAGGAAGTTTGTGTGGAAGGTTGGTTTCTTATGAGAGTATCCAGTTCTGAGAGCTCATTCTTAATCTTTCCCTGTTTGCTGTATAGGATGCTGATCAGGTGGTTTCGCAGTTTCTTTGAGAGTGTGTGACACAGTCTCTCAGCATAGTCTGTGTGATATGTAGATTGTAATGGATTTTTTACCTTTAGTCCTTTTGGTATGATGTCCATCTGCTTGCATTTGGAAAGGAAGATGATGTCTGTCTGTATCTGTACGAGTTTTTTCATGAGGTTGATGGATTTCCATTCCATACGGCTAAATGCAGTGCCTTGCATAATGACAAGTTTCAGAGTAACAGCCGTGTTAGTCTGTATCCGCAAAAAGAAGAACAGGAGTACTTGTGGCACCTTAGAGACTAACAAATTTATTAGAGCATAAGCTTTCGTGGACTACAGCCCACTTCTTCGGATGCATATAGAATGGAACATATAATGAGGAGATATATATACACACATACAGAGAGCATAAACAGGTGGGAGTTGTCTTACCAACTCTGAGAGGCCAATTAATTAAGAGGAAAAAAAAAAAAAAAACTTTTGAAGTGATAATCAAGCTAGCCGAGTACAGACAGTGTGAGAGTCTACAGCCAAGCTCTAAGATATAACCGCATTTGCTCCAATCCCTCGGATAGAGACAAGCACCTACAAGATCTCTATCAAGCATTCTTAAAACTACAATACCCACCTGCTGAAGTGAAAAAACAGATTGACAGAGCCAGACGAGTACCCAGAAGTCACCTCCTACAAGACAGGCCCAACAAAGAAAATAACAGAACACCACTAGCTGTCACCTTCAGCCCCCAACTAAAACCTCTCCAGCGCATCATCAGAGATCTACAACCTATCCTGAAAGATGATCCTTTACTCTCACAGATCTTGGGAGACAGACCTGTCCTCGCTTACAGACAACCCCCCAACCTAAAGCAAATACTCACCAGCAACCACACATCACTGAACAAAACCACTAACCCAGGAACCTATCCTTGTAACAAACCCCGATGCCAACTCTGTCCACATATCTATTCAAGTGACATCATCATAGGACCTAATCACATCAGCCATACCATCAGGGGCTCGTTCACCTGCACATCTACCAATGTGATCTATGCCATCATGTGCCAGCAATGCCCCTCTGCCATGTACATTGGCCAAACCGGACAGTCTCTACGCAAAAGAATTAATGGACACAAATCTGACATCAGGAATCAAAATACTCAAAAACCAGTGGGAGAACACTTTAACCTGTCTGGTCATTCAGTGACAGACCTGCGGGTGGCTATATTACAACAGAAAAACTTCAAAAACAGACTCCAAAGAGAGACTACAGAGCTAGAATTGATATGCAAACTAGACACAATCAACTCCGGTTTGAATAAGGACTGGGAATGGCTGAGCCATTACAAACGTTGACTATCTCCCCTTGTAAGTACTCTCACACTTCTTATCACACTGTCTGTACTCGGCTAGCTTGATTATCACTTCAAAAGGTTTTTTTTTTTTTTTTTCCTCTTAATTAATTGGCCTCTCAGAGTTGGTAAGACAACTCCCACCTGTTTATGCTCTCTGTATGTGTGTATATATATCTCCTCATTATATGTTCCATTCTATATGCATCCGAAGAAGTGGGCTGTAGTCCACGAAAGCTTATGCTCTAATAAATTTGTTAGTCTCTAAGGTGCCACAAGTACTCCTGTTCTTCTAATAACTGTACAGTTTTGATCAATTCCGTATCTTTATTTTTTTCAGCTTTTAAGATGTTAATATATATTTGACCTTTTGAGTAAGTCTTTGTATATAGGTTGAGTTAATTTTTTTTTAATCTGTTTCTCGCCAAACTGTATTTGCTCTGAACAAGTCATTGCTAATTTCTGGTACAACACCAAAGATAGTAAAAAGTCCTTGGCTTGTTTATAGTTTCCTGGAGATCTTTGAAAAATACTGGTGGTCTCAAATTTGTAAATTGGTGGACATCCTGAGTGAAGATTAATTTGTCTATAAAGTGCTTTAAGATCCTTTTGTAATTTCATAAATGCAGTATAATATTGTTATTGATGATTGATTTGCATGCAAAACTCCCCCACACCCAAGTTCTTAGTATGCAGTGGATTGTTTCTTATTAACGGCATGATTGTTTTTTCAGCTAACAGTGGCACTAGGGCAGTACACATTAGTGCTCCTTAAAAAATGCAAGTCCATTTTTCTCACCTTGTAATAACTTGCTGAGAAGCTAAGCTGTTTCTCTGCATCACTCTTTACTGCAGAGGGTATTGCAGGAAGGTGACTACATTGAACCTGCTCTTTTCTGGTAATAAAAATGAAGTGCTTTCAGAGATTGAGGTGTCAGAAGTAGAAGTGCTGGAACAAATTGATAATTTAACAAGTTACCAGACCCAGAAGGTATATATTAGAGTTCTGAAAACTCTGAAGTATGACACATGTGACCAGCTAGCAAAAATATACAATCCCATTAAGAACAGCTACCGTATTGGAGGGTACCAAATGTTGTACCTATATATAGAAAACATAGTTCTAGGGGTGATCTGGGGATGACCAGTAAGCCTTACATCTCTTCTTGGTAAATTGGTGGAAACGAGGGGGTTCCGAGAAAGGTGATATGAGAGGTAGACTAGGGGCATGGAAAATCTCTCCTTGTAGAACAGTTTAAAAGATTAGGGTGGTTTACCTAAGAAATCAGATTAAGAGGGGACATGATAAAAGCTTATAAAATCATGAATGGTAGAGAATGAAGCTTGGATGCTTCTGTTCTCTCTGTTGCATAACAAGGGGACACTCAGTGAAATGGAAAGGTGGCAAATTCAAAACTGACCAAAGGGAAATATTTTTTCACCAGCTGCATGATTGGATAGAACTCAGTTGACATAGGATGTAATTTGAGTCCAAAGGATAATGGCTCCACTCTAGTCCGTGGTAGTTTTGCCACTGAGTTCAGTGGTTCTGGGACTTCATCCCAAGAACTTATCAATATTTAGCGGGATTGGACATTTATACGGAGAACAAGAATATCCAGAGTTGTTATAGTGAATGCTAAATTCTTTAGTTCATTTGACAGCACATCATGGCTATTCGGATTCACAATTTATTCTGTATACTCAGTCCCCTTGGTTTGTGTGGGCCTTTCACGCAGCAACAGATTTTTTTTTTAAAAAATCATAGGGATACTCAGGGAAAGTTTAAAAAAAGAGACTGTTGTGTGTTCCTTTTAATAGCTTTATTTAGTATTACACATTAACTTGTGATGGTCAGTTTAAAACTGATGTTTTTACAGATCTTTATTTTTGTTACAGAGATGGTCGAATGCTCTTTGATTATCTAGCTGACAAGCATGGGGTAAGTTTTTTTTTTTTATTTTATTTTTACATTTTAAAATATGTAAAAGTAACAGGCTAAATTATATTCAATCCAACAGTCTTGCAATACCAAGAACATGGCACCTGGCCTATCTGTGTAGTTTAAATGTAGCTGATGTGCAAAACTTCTTGCATGAAAATGTTTAAAAGCTTAAATTGAACTAAATATGTTACAAACTTATAAAAGCAAGGAAATCTGGATATTAACTGCATCTTTAAAACTTGTGGTTATGCTTAAATATTGTAGTACTTTCTTCTGACATTAGTGTTACTGTATTCAGCAGAATTAATAAAGGATGAAGTAATTATTTCAGTTTCTGTGTTTTAGTTTGTCTGGTCACTGCTATCATTGCACTTATCATCCAAAGATCCTGAAGTTCTTTACAGGCTACTTACATATCTGTAATTAAATGTGACTCTACCCACTATTGAGTCATTTCACAACCCATTGCTATACTATCTCTTTCATAATGAAGACAAACATTTTGTATTCTTTCTCAGTTTAGACAGGAGTACCTAGACACACTCTACAGGTATGCAAAGTTCCAGTATGAATGTGGCAACTATTCAGGAGCTGCAGAATATCTCTACTTTTTTAGGGTTTTGGTAAGTAGTTGTTTTTTTTCTTAAGTATTTAGGCCACTTTGTTTTCTGTAAAAATTCTTAAATATCCTGATTTATAAACTTCTTGAGACAATTATTCAATACAAGAGGAATACTGAAAAGATACACAAGCTCAGAATTAATGATTCTAATTAGTTATTTGCTAACAGTTTCATATTCTGTTTGTGATTATAGGGGAAAACTCTGGTCTGTGTACAGTAATCTATTTAGATTGCAGGATCCTTTTGTCAGGGAACATGTTTTCATTTGTATCTTGCACAATACCAAGAGTATGGTCAGTCATTCACAAATAATATGATATTGCATAGTAACTGTTGGAAAAAAACTTTTCAATCACTAAACTTGTGAAAATTTAATTTTTCTTTAAGACAGAGTTCAAGCTTATTTGCATTACAATTGTCTTTTCATGGATGCTCTCCAATAACAAAATCCAGGATTTTGTCTATTCGGGTTGACATGAATGCGCCTGCCATTTTGTTAGTTTCGTCGGTTCTGTTCTTGAGATCAAATAGAGCATTCTGTTTACAAGAATTCTGCTCTGCTAGAAGTAAATGTAAAACACCTGCCTAATTTCAAGAATGGAAAAGTGAAACAGAAAAGTTTCTCAGTATGGCATATACATGAATAGACCGAAACCTAGTTTGTATGTTTGTTTAGTCTTATCATACCTCACTATGATCTTTAGAATTGCAATGTTAAAAATGAACAATTTTAGCAAAATTTTCATGTGCTAATTTTTGTTCTAATTTAAATTTTAAAATTTGTAAAAGTTGTAACTAACTGTATTAGGTACTTCCTGTTTCTTCCTATAAATCTAAACTGGAAGAATATTATAAATTATAACAGCTAAGAATAAGCATTTGCAATCTAATTCCTGTGCACAAAAAGTGGTGGTGAAAAGTTTACAGGTAAATTGAAGGTAATCAGTGGTAATGCTGAACTTACAGCTTCCTATCAAGAATTCCATCTGTCTTCTCTTGAATATTATGGAGGATTTAGAAGAGTAAAAGTTGTGCTTTAGAAATGTTAACAGCTTAAACAAGGATTGTAGAACCAGAGCCATGGTTTCATTACAACTACATGAAAAGAGTTGGTTATTCATATCATTTGTTAATGCTGGGAGTGAATTTTGAGAATGAAGATTTAGTGTCTTGTTAGAATCCCAGCACAGTAAATTTATTGTTGCTGATCAGTGAGTGACTGTGCTGTTTTTCTAGCAAATGGAAATTTAAGGTAACTGCTGGAAAATCCAGATATTGAAACTATTCTAGCATATCCATCACTGAAAGCAGTTCTCTATGAAGAGCCAACTGTAATGACATGGAGTTGAGCCAAATAGTGCACATGAACCTTAGCAGCAAAAAATTCCTGCCAAAGTGCAGCAAAAAGCTTTTCACATTGGCACTTGGAACATGTGTAATTCTAATAACATTATGTCCCTTTCTAGAATGTATGAATGGTATTTGCAAAATAATTCCTAGTAATTGTGTATATTTTCTGTATTTTGTTTCTTGCCGTTAATCTATATTTCTTTTTACTATATTCTATATTTTATTTAATCTTTTGGATTAAATTCAGTGGTTCTGCTTATTCTGTTAATAGGCTACAATTAGACGTTAAGTGGGTTCCAAAGCAAATAACTAATAGATTTTCACAACAATAATACAATGTTTGTTTACCAAAATAAGGCTGAAAGAGTGGGGAGAACTTATTTCAGTATTGGGATAGCTTTTGACAAGAGGAATCTTATGTGAACCATTACTCATTAAACCTTTGTATACAATAACCTATTCAATGAGGTGTACATTTTATGTATTTGTGAAGAACTATTTTTTGTGTTTTTGTTTGATAGAGATGCTATGGGCATCATGAGCAGTTGTCCTAAATCTTCTCTGTTTCAGAATTTGAGCATGTTTTTATAAAAAAAAAAAAAAAAGCTATATTGGTTCTTAAAAATTACTCTTAAAAGCAGTTTTAGTAAAAATAATGCATGCTTCTGGTATGTTAGTACCTTGAGCGGATACTTACGTTACTCTTTTTGGTGGGAGAAGATTCATTTAAAGTAATGGTTAGTGAAACATAAGCTATGAAAGAACCATTGTAACTATGATCTGAGATTAGAATTTGACACTCTGAATGACCTAGTGTAGTTCAGTGTTGTATAAACCAAACCTGATTGACCCCAGAACTACCCTTACTTGAAACAGACTTGGTGATCTGCTCTGTGAAAAATAGCTTTTAGGGCGGGGGTTGGATATGTTCAGGGACATACTGCCTAATTTAGTAGGACATGTTTCTTTTGCCACATACTTTTATCTGAAAGGATTTTCTACCTCTTTGAGGTGGTCTTTGCATATTCTCACTTGTGGGATGTGATTCTCTAGGGACCATTGAGTTTTGGGAACCTCTTCTAAAAGCATTGCTTGTTAAGACTGCACGAGCAGCTCTGTATGGCACCAAACATTCGGAGCTAAAGTTATTAAAGTGCCAAGTGGTCGTCAACCATTTCAATTCTTTTTCTGTTTTGCTGTCAGTTTGGGTACCATCACTGTGTGCCTGGAATCTTGATTTTTTTGTTTTTGTTTTTTGTGGTGGTATGGTTTTTTTTTTATCCAAACTTTTCTGTTTTATAAGGAGCAGATTTAATATAGTTTAATAGTTTTGCTAGTCCTGAAATGGTTTTAGCTCAGTGGTCCCCAAACTTTTTACCTTGCGCCTCTCCCTCCCCTGAAGCCAGGGCCAGGAATGGGGCCGTGACTCCGGGAGGGTGGGAAATGGACAAGGGTAAGGGGGGCTCGGGCCGGGAGTGGAGCTGTGGCCGGGGCCCTGGGTGCTTGGCCAGGAGTGGAGCTCGGTGGTGCTCGCTCTCCACCCCCCCCCCCCCATGGGGGGACTGACCCAGCCCCCATCTGCACCCACATGAATGTTTCTCCGTGCCCCCTTAGGGGTTGCGCGCTATTTTTTTATTAACCAATTTTTTTATTTAGAAAAACTTAGGCCAAGTGAGTGTATGGAATTTTATATTTTAAAAATAGTACCAGCAGGTATCTAATAAATTTGACCAAGTAAAAGTGTTAAATTATTGTGCTTATTGTAACTGTGTTTACTAATTTGAACAGGTTCCATCAACAGATAGAAATGCTTTGAGCTCACTCTGGGGAAAACTGGCATCTGAAATTTTAATGCAGAACTGGGATGCAGCCATGGAAGATCTTACAAGATTGAAAGAGACTGTAGATAATAATGTGAGTGAAAGTTTGAGCACATTCATATATTTAAGCTAAAGGATGGGCAGACTAAGAAAAACATGAAAAAATCTTGCCAGTTTAAAAACACTATCTTTTTTTGGAGCTATCTCACACTTTGCTCTGAGGAGAAGCTATGGTTTACATTGCTCTTTTGCAGTCTCTTCTTGCCAAGAAGTGTTTGCAAAGGAGCCACGTCCAGTCCTCATCTGTTGGAGGGAAGACCACAAGTGTGGCTTTTTTGGGGGAGTAAAAAAAGGGAAAAGAGCAAAAGGGATAAACAAGGGTCCTGGAAGATTCCTTGAAAAGAGAATGGAGAGACTCAGACATACATGAAATTTCAGTACAAAATCTAAGCCACAAAGAGGAAATAAATGAATTTCAGGAGAATTTTTGTAAAGACACTGATTTATTGAAATTAGTGCAATAAAATATTTTATTTGAATTGTCATATAGCTAAAAATCTCTTGCTCCTTGAAATTGTTCATGCTTCCCTTTCATCCGATTTGAAAATGTTTGTGAATTTGAAAGATGCTTCCATTAAACTAAAATAAATCCCTATCATACAGGCATGTCTGCAGCCTCCAGAAGGATTAAATTAAGGGTGGGGTATCATCAGAAGAATGCATGCTGGGGCATCACAGCATGTGGAAGTTGTTTTCTGGTTGAGTACTGAATGGTATTTACTATTCCCTGTCCCCATAAGGCATGAAGATTCATTACAATTTTCAAGGCCACATTTTACATAAAAATAACATCTGTCTGAAAATAGTATAAACTAATCTGTGTTCACTAACTAATAAAGATTTGAGAAAATTTCTTTATTTTTGTTTTCAGTATTTGTCATAACTTTGCTTAGTTAGTTTCTTCTGTCTTTTGAAGAGAGGGGATCCTGGCGTTAGCCTGTAAGTAGCTGTTGTAATCTCCCTCAGAGACTGGGCTTTAAGGCAGTCAATCAGTAGTTCTACCACTAATATTTCAAGAGCTATTTGGAAGTGCTATTTCTGCAAATGATGACAAAAATATAGTGTAGTTTTGCAGATTGGGAAATCTGGCATACTTAATTTTACCTACCCTGTTTCCCCGAAAATAAGACATCCTCCGAAAATAAGGCCTACTTACAGTTTTGCCTCTCGTTGTAATATAAGGCATCCCCCCGATAATAAGGCATCCCCCCGATAATAAGGCATCCACCGATAATAAGGCATTTTTCATTTCTGAAAAATAAGACATCCCCTGAAAATAAGACCTAGCGCATCTTTGGGAGCAAAAATTAATATAAGACACTGTCTTATTTTCAGGGAAACAGGGTACGTTACCTGTAGTTTGTGGGTATCCATCACTGTTATGTTTGAATTGTCACCAGAATATCTGTTGTATTTGAATTGCTATTAGGAAAATGCTGTCCATCTTGTCGATAGGATTGATTGGGCAACTTCAAGGGGGCTTAGATTTTTCCTTAAGGCAGAGTTGCATCTAGATGTTTCAGCATGGAAGAATAGCTCTACTATTCTTATAGTATAATTTGACTTCCACTACAACACAGTTAACACTTTGGTAACACATTCCTTTAAGAAATTATTTAACAGTGATGACTAAAATATATGAAAATTGTGATAGAGTACAGGAAACTTGTCTAATTTATTTGTTGGGAGAAATATGGAAAAAATTGTAGTTTCCTCTGTAGTATCTTAGGGCTAGTCTACACTGGCAACGGTGTGCTTTAATGTGGCTTGTGTAGTCGCGGCAGAGCGCTGGGAGAGAGCTCTCTCCATGAGGTGCGTAGCTACCAGTGCTGGTGCACTGTCTACACTGGTGCTTTACACTGCTGAAACTTGCTGTGCTCAGGGTGTTTTTTCACATGCGAGAAAGTTGCAGTGCTGAAAAGTGCCAGTGTAGACAAGCCCTTAGTAATGTGGAGTGGTCATAAATGGTGCATGTGCGTGTGTGTAGATGGAGAAATGACACTACACAAAGTTTGCTATGTTTCTACAACTATTCCACCACAACATTCACTCTTGAAGTGAGCAGTATTCACTCATGATTCTGGTCACTACCCTTGTTAGTATGAGGGAAAATCTAGCTGCTGGAATGTTTGTCAGATATCTACTACTTCAATTTCTGACAGTGGCACTGATTGCCAAAAAATGACCTGGGAAGAGTAGGTTGATTTACGGTGTCCTTTGTGTGATTCTGAGAGAGAAACTATTTCAGAGCTGTCTATTTTTTTAAGTGATTGACCCTCTAAATGGAAATCGTGAAGGTTTTAATAAATTTTTAAATGTGTTTTGCATTGTCTAGGTGAGTGACATCTGATGCCAGGCAGGTTCCTCTTCCTCATCTTCTAACCCCCCTTTTTAAAGTTTCTGAATCTATATGGTTACAGCAGGTTGTGCCAGACTTTGGTGGCTAGGGGAAATTTCATAAGGAAGAATATCCATGCTAGTACTGTGACGGCACTTTTTAATAGTAGGATTACTGATCTACTGTGCATGGCATTACCTTGCAGCTTTCATGGTTTGCCAGTCTGCTGGAGGTTGCTGAGTTAACCTGCCAATGAAGTGGTGCTGATGGTGGGAGCTGAAACTAATTATTTTTTGCAGGTGGGGGAGTTGAATCCCTTCCTCTAGCACATCTGTTACTTAAGTTTTACAATCTTTATTTTATTCCTGGGGTGAGGTGATAATGCAATATTATCACTCTCTAAGAGTATTGCAGAGTTAAAAGCAGTATGTAAGGGCGTAGGGGGGAGAAAGGCTAACACAGTGTGGGAAACCACTTGTTCTCCACAGTCATCTCCTATAAGAGAGGGCCATGAACCAAATTCAGAATGATAGAGGGGAGATGGAGGGTTATAGACATTACTATCATGATCCAAGGAGAACTTCCATAGTATAGTCATGTTTTCATTGCATCTTATCTGCACCAATTTAAAATTTTATTTTGTCTTGTTTTCAGTCAGTCAGCTCCCCACTCCAGTCTCTTCAGCAGAGAACATGGCTCATCCACTGGTCTTTGTTTGTGTTCTTCAACCACCCAAAAGGCAGAGACAACATTATTGATCTCTTTCTCTATCAACCACAGTAAGTTGCTTGTAGCGTAGACATTAACCTGTAATGAGGCAGAAAGTGGGCGTAGGACAAAAATATTTAACAAAAAGATCCAGAGGCTGCATTAAACACTTTATTTGCCTATGTTCCATCAGAGCTTTTTGAATGCCTAACTTGTTTTCCTTAAGACTGGCAGCCCAACAGGGAAGCCAATAATGGAGCAGCAAGAAAACTATGCTGCTTCCTTCCCTTTTCCCTCCCCTTTGACGCACAGGTTGCCAGTAGGGAAGGGACAGCAGCCATTCATAGCACTCCCATTTCACACCAAATCTTCTGCTAGGGCTGCTGAAGAGGTAGTATCATCTACTTCCTTCCCTCCCTGCTGTAACTATAGACCTGATTAACAATTTCATGCTATGGCTCACTTTCAGTTCATAATTATGTACACATTTTCTTCTTGGTCCTTTTCAAGGGTCACAGTTTCCCCTGAGCCACAAGATGGATACAGTTGCTTTAGAATTAAAATGTGTATGAGCTGAAGAATGCAATATTTAATATATACACTATTGTTACTAGATGTAATTTTTAAACATGTACTTGTGCTTAGTTTTGTAGAGAAATATTTGTTTACTTGGACGTAAAGCCTCCTGAATGAGTTTAGTTATTTATTTTAAAGTAACAGGCCTTTGACATGAGGCAGCTTCTCTTCCTGGCAAGCTTCCTCTGGTCTGCCATCAGGGAGAGGCATCTGACCAATGTGATGTCCTTCCGTTTGCTCTGAGCCACAGGAGAAAAGGGTAATGGGTAGCACTGAGTGCTGCTGATGAGTCTTGGCACATATTCCACATCATTGAGGTGGAGCTGGAAGGCTAATCGTGGATTTGGAGAACGCCTTCATATCACTCCAACAGTTCCTGAAAAGCTCAATGGTCAGTTTGGAGGGGGGAGTTAGTCTCCGTAGCACAAATGCCACTCTGCACCTCTTCTGAGACTTGCTGCCCAAGAGCTTCAAGTGAGCCAGGAGAGCCCATAGCAGGGAAGAATATAGATGAGGTGAAGTAGAGAATTGCTGTGGCAGGCCAGATGTTCCTCATACACATTATTTCTTCAGCTAGGCACAGGGAAGGCAGAATCTATACCCCCCCACTCAACTCACTGGGTTGGATAACTCTCCTCTGCACAGTAAAAAGCATCACAAACCAAGTAGTCACACTAAGTCCCTCTGCAGCTCTGTACAGGTTAAAAAAGAATTGGTGAAAAAAAAAAAAACGTATAGCCCTTAGACCTATGTCTACACTGCAGTAAAAGACCCATAGCTGGCTTGGTTTAGCTGTCTCAGGCTCTCAGGTCTTGGGCTGCAGGACTATAAAATTGCAGTGTAGATGTTTGGGCTGGTACCCTCCCTGCTTGCTTGCAGGGTCTCAGAGCCCGGACTCCAGTCCGAGGCTGGACATGTTCACTGCAATTTTATAGCTGTGCACTCCAAGCCCCGTGAGCCCGAGTCAGCTGACCCACCCAACTCATGGATCTTTTATTGCAATGTAGACATACCCAAGGAAGTCCACATGAAAGCCCTCTTGGTAGATGATCAGTTGTCTAAAACCATCTGGGATCTCTGAGAGAATGTGAGAGTCAACATCACTTTCATGGTCAATAGTATTAAAGGCTCATAAAATATTGGAGAGAATTGGTTTGGTCCCCTAAGTGGCAGTGTGAATCAATGAATGCTGTTTTATTTGCTGTTAGCATTAGTACAGTCTGCCAGATTGTAACCATATTTGGTACAATAAAAACAATTTTAAAAATAATAAAATTAAATCTTGGTTATATAATAACACTGATACAACTTATACCAGTACAAGTAAAAACTGCTATGATTGCTGGTTTTAGGTGTGGACTTATTTTGATATATTTCTGAAAAAGGGCTTTGGTACACCTCTGGTAATCTTGGATGTCATGAATGTGTAGTAGAGCAAGGTGGGTTTAGCCAGCTTTCAAGGTGTGTATAACTTTACAGATTAAATCCAGTACCTTGATTTGCACTCAGGAGCTGATGGGAACCCATTGAAGCGAATTGAGCACAGGCATAATGAGCTCACACGGGTCTGCTTTTCTAAGCACCTGGACCAATGGATTCTGCTATCCCTTATATAGGACTATCTTATTCCTCTCTGAGGAAAAAATGAGGCTTTGTCAACCAATCTAATAGGTTGGTGAAAAATCTTTCACCTATTAACTTAAATGTCTGGCTCTCCAAGTACTAGGAGTATTGTTTATCCAGGAGGCCCTCCAAACTGTTGCTCTTTGGCTGCATCCAATTAACATTTTTCTTAAAAATTTCCCATCATTGGTGTACTGGGGTAGTAGCAATGGTGGGAGAGCTAGTATAGACCTACTGCCAGCATTTTAACCATCAGCTCTGTGGAGGAGGCTTTAGAGATGGGTTTTGTTAGTTTTCATTCTTGCATGTAGACTGCAGATTTAATGTCTTGGAGTAATCCAGCTGGGATAATTAAAGATGGTGGTGTCAACTAATTTAACTCCAGGTGACTCATCCCAAACCTTCTTTGGCCTAAGCTAATCAATCACCATTAAATTAACCCTTATTTATAAATTTTTAAATCCCAATATTAATGTGTTGGTTTCCATCTTAAACAATTACAACAAAAAATTAAAATTGGAGAAAATATACCATGAAGAGAGTGTGTCCTGTGTTAATTGTGTTTGGGCTTTATGATGTGGACAGCTGTCCACTATGAACTGCAGACCTCCAACTAGTTTCTCTTATAGCCATGAAACAGCCATCATATGGTAACATTTTTCAATCACTACGGATCAGGAGGACTTGAATTGATGCTTTCAAATACAATTACATTATTTTTATCTTTGGTCTTGTGATTTACAGTATTTATTGATGTTAGTAGTTTTGTGGTTTTTTATCTTCTATTTCTATTTTAATATTTGTATTACCATAGTTATCAATGTTTGACTAAAATGTGTAAATTAGTAATAATGCATCATGTTGTACAGCCATGAAAGGAAATAATGTAAAGGGCTGAGAAGAGTGTAAGGAAACATGTAAGATTTCCACAGTTGTGAAGTTTACCAGCTTCATGCACTTAGTTACTTATTAATCTAATATTACTGTAAACGAGCATTAAGCAACAAAGGGATAATTAATTTAGGAAGAATTCCTTTTCTGTGGATAACAAATACAGCTAATCAGTATCATATTTGCTCCTGTAATATAAATGTAGAATGACAGTGCATTTTTAAATTGGTTACATCATATGCACTGATAACATTGCCGGATTTCACTCTGAATTTAAAAATGGAGAGAGCTTGTGCTTTTGAATCTCGTCAAGATGTAAAACAATATGTAGGATATCAAGTAAACAGATGCAATTAGAGATGAAACTTTGTCTCAGTGACTTAAGATACAGGTGCTATTGAAAGAATGCATTTGTAACATAATTCTTTGTATATTACTTTTCTGAGTCATAGCAATGCAATCACATTTTTTTATTTAGCAATTGGATTTTTAATCCTTTTTCCTTGTAACAGCATTATAAGAAATGGACTTGGTTTTCTAGAAAGTTTTGCATTAACTCTTTTCATATGAAGTTCTTTGGGTTACAGGAGAATTTAAAGCTTTTCAGTTTGTTAAATAGTAAAAGAAGGTAGTCTTGAATTAATTAATGTTTTAAATCTTTAATTTTCTTCTACCTGATCAAGGACCAATAAAGTATAATTAAAATGCTGCTTAGAAATGACAGCTGCGCATCAAAAGCTATTTTTTTTATAAGAAGTAGTTTCTGTCTTGGAGCCTCCAGTTTCTGAACATCTGTTTGCAAGCCACGTTTTCATCTCAAACAAAAAATAACAAGACACACTCAAATTCTCACACTGAAAACATTAAACACATTATGTTAATTCTCCTGACTTTGGGTGGGTGTCTTACACATCAGTGGTTGATGAGAATGGTGTCATTTTCAAAGCTTTAAATATTTAGAGGAGTTTTGATCTTATTTATCTAATTTTATTGATACATAGGTGACCTGAAAAAGTTAAAACAAGAAATTACTATGTCTTTGCTAATGTTTACTCATTTTCTCTAATAGCAAAATTAAACTGGGCATTCCAGAATATCATTTAAAAACTTCTATTTTGGGTAATCTAGTCACAGCCTTAAATGTTTTGGTTGGCCGGCCAGCCTCCCTGTTTGATATGATGCATTCATCAGCACACCAGCCTCAGTTTACAGAGCTTTCTTAAAAACTCATTTGCTCTGTTATTACAAGTAACATCTAAGATTACTATAACTGAAAAACTAGAGAAATTTAATATTTTTTTCAATTTTATTTTATTTGGTAGAGCTTTGAGCATAATCACTTTCATGGTTTTCCCTGGATGTTCAGATCTGACTAGATTGTTTTAAATTGCATTATATGTTTTGGATTTAGTTATAGAGAAGTTTTACTTGTTTGATTTCCAGCAATGAATGTACTTCTGGACTGCATACACGAGTACATCTTCCTGGCAGAACTAGTTAATATGTGAGGGTTGTGGGGGGAAACAGTTTTTTGGAGAGAAAACTGAGTGGATTTACATATTTTGAGCTTGTAACTGAAATATAAATATTAAACTATATTTGGAAGGCTTTTTGAGGCTAAAAAAATTAGTCTGAAAGAAAAACATTACCTATTCTTAAAACTTATAAGGTAAACGAAAGTATCAGAGCTCCTGTTATTCCTATTAGGAAACAAAAGTTATAGAACAGTCTTGAACCCTGAAATTGAAGGAAAATTGGAAGAGTTGTGAACTATTCAGGGGTCTTGGTTTGCTGAATTTTAGAAACTTCTGGAAGGCATGCAGATCATTTAATAAAGTGGTTCTGTGTAAAGCTATATAACTCTCACCCTGTATTTCATTCTTCTAAGGGCTGAATTTTCTTCAGGTAGTTTCTTAGGCCTCATCTGCACTAGAAAATTAGTTCAGTATAACTAGGTTGCTCAGGGCCCCGAGCTGCATAGTTAAGCCAACCTAAGTCCCTGTGAAGACAGTGCTAGGTTGACAGAAGAATCCTGCTATCAACACAGCTACCACTTCTTGGAGTGCTGAGTTAGTTATGTCGACGGGAGAATTTCTCTTGCCGGTATAGGTAGTATCTACCCTGAAGTGCTACAGCTGCGCCACTGTAGCATTTCAAGTGTAGACAGGCCCTTATTCTGACAGTTGTAAACGTGAAAGCTACTGAATGGGTGTTAAATTCATATGCTGATGTTTGGTGAGCATCTGTCTTTCTTAGCATGCCTAAAATTGAAGAAAGTGGTAGGAAACTAGCAGTTGAATGGACTAACATTTACACACTTCAGAATTGTTTATAATGTTGTCAAGAGGTGAAAAATAGCAAGGTAGCACAGATACATGCCCATCTCTAAAAGTGCTGAAAGCTTGTTCAGCTTCAAAATCAAATGTACCATTGAATGAAACTCTATTGAAATGGAAGAGCAGAGCATCGGGATTAATCCTGCAAGTGAGACGTTTTCATTACATTTGTAAAAGAAGTGTAGCCATGATAATGATTTGCTATTCCAGGTCTCTTACAGCTCTTAACAGTCACTTGATTCAGGTCTGCATTTGTCAACCCCAAAGAATCAGATAACTGGTAATGGTATTGTAAAAACTAAACAGCACAGGCTTGAACTTGATCAGCATTCAACTTTGTTTACATCATTGTCTTCATTGTAGCACAAAATAAGCAATTTAAAGAAATTGCGGAAGTACTTTGCCCTGGATGTATTTGTCCTGAAAGATTCAAGCTCTACTTCTAGGTACTGCAAATAAAGAAATACAGGAAACATTAAAGGAGGAACTAAAAGTCACTGTTAACAGTGATGCAAAATGACCCAATAATGGCTGCAAACATTTATGCAGGGAAAAGTGTTGTCTTAATTTAGTGCCTTCCGTTCTAAATCTGAAAAAAAAGATTTCAGAATATTGTGTGCAGGTTGCTGAACGTGCTTTCCAAGAGTTCAGAGAAAGTATTCCTTTTAGGTTTTTGTATATCATGCCCATTCCTATGGAATTTGGTCATCTTTGCTATTTGATCAGACAACCAACATAAAATGAAAATGCTGCTAGGTGCAGTCCCCCTAAATTTCTGTTGTATAGGTTTTCAGCATGCTGAAGCTTTTTGTAGTAGTAGTAAACTACTAAATACTAAAGTAGTATTTAGCAGCCCTAAAATACACTGTGAAGTTTAAAAAACCAAAAAAAAAAACCCCGACGTTTGCAATCATCCTTAAGGGTTCCTCCTTTGAAAAAGGATTGATGTTCCAGCTTCCTGAAGACTCAGTAGCACTGAGAGGAAGATATTCTCTACATTTACATGCAACTACCAGCAGTATGTTGAAGTTTGCACTAAACACAAGGAGTACTTTTGATGAAAAAATAGTGTGCTGTTTGTACAAGGAACTCTACAGATGGGCTCTAAATTTACCAAAATAATATAAAGGAAGCTTTGGAGGAGCTACAGATTAGAGGTGTGGTGATGCTACTCTTGTCTTATTGGAGTTCTAGCTTGATCTGATATAAAAAACTGGAACTACACAAGAAGGTTGAAAATCAAGAAGCTATGGATGTTTTCAGACACTGGCCCACATGAGTGATCTCAATTATCTAACATAATAGGTTGAGCCTAGAAGAGGAATATGAGGCTGGAAAATGCCTGATGGATCATAAAGTTAGGTTCTTTACTCTTTCCTGTCATTTAAAATTGAAGAGGTACCTTTCAAATGCAAACCTATATGTGAAGGAAGTTGTGTCAGTTTGATGCATCACAGTGGTGAAAAATAGAGGAAGAATCAGAAGACAGTGATTGGATATTTGGATTAACACTTGTTAATCCATCCAGTTCAGTATCAACAGAGCATGTTTTAGGTTTAATAAGATTGGCTTGGCCAAAATTTCATAATAAGGTTCAGAAAAAACAAACTGGTAAAGGTTTATTGGTGTGAAAGGGTAGCTGAGCAGTAGGCTTAACTGATTAGTAGACTGGGATTTCTTTTGTCTTTTTTTTTTTTTTTTTTAACTTACACTTGTTTTGGGAATAAATTAACTTTGTAAGACTATCACATGGTATGTTGGATGCTTTCCATTTTATAAATCCCGTCTGTGGGTTTATTCACTGGGTGTTTGGATTGAGAAAAATTGCAACCTTGTATGATCATAATATGAAATGAAGTTCAATTTAGCATAATTCTCTGAAAACATTTTATAACTGACAACTTCGGTTAACCTAAATAATAAAAAGAAATGTCTACTTTATTGGTATATTTATACACACATGGAAAATAATACAGCATTATATAAATTTGTCAACTGTTTTTATCTTCTGATGTCACTTAGATGCAAAACTGCACCATTAAAGTTAATTATTAAATATATAAAAATTACAAGTGGAATATTTTCTTTAGGTATCTTAACGCAATACAGACTATGTGCCCCCATATCCTTCGATATCTGACTACAGCAGTCATAACAAACAAGGATGTTCGAAAACGTAGGCAAGTGTTGAAAGATTTAGTCAAGGTTATCCAGCAGGTAAGAAATAAAACACCTTTTTATATATTTGATCTTACTAGAAAATATTTTTCCTTTTCAAGTTTTTCGTGGTATGTAAATGTTTCTGAAAATAAACTTGAATCCTGTGCTTTTACTTTTTGCTGCTTCCAGTGCAACTCTTCTCTTTTTTGGTTTTATTTTCTCTTTAAAAATCAAATGGGATGACTTGTAAGAAGAAAGACTAATTATATTTTCTCTCATTCCCTCATTTCCCAAATAAAGATGAAAAGCTTTACTGAGCGATTAGGGGACAAAAAATAAACATGAAAATATTTTGGACCCAACTCTGGTTGCTCCCTCTCACATATCCTGTACTACAACTCCGGTTAAAGTGAACAGGAAACTTTGCTTGCCCAACAAGTTTAGGGAATTTGTAAACCATTGAGGCCTGGTCTACACTAAAAAGTTAGATCAACCCAGCTATGTCAGTTAGGGGGTGTAAAAAACCCCTCACCCATAACCAGTGTGGTTAAGCTAACTTAATCTCTGGTGTTAGACATATTCTTCCGTCAACCTAGCCACCGCCTCTCAGGGAGGTGAATTACCTATGCCGATGGGCGAACCTCTCCTCTTGGCGTAAGAAGTATCTTCACTAAAGCAGTACAGCTATAGCTTTTCAAGAGTAGACAAGCTCTGAGCCAATATACACTGACCTAAAAAGCATTATATCCCTTATATCAAGCTTCTTCCCTAACAACGCTTGCACCAGAGTGGCCATTTCAAAATATTTTTAGTCCATGTTTCTAATGAAAGAATCAAGATGCTTACTGAAGGAATGTTTTGATCCATTGTTGGAGTCCTTTGTGTCTTTCATAGGAAAGATGCCACCTCAAATCCACATGACTGATTGTTAAACAAATCTTTGTCTTTTAGACACATTTGAAAATAATGTTAATATGTCTGATAGTTGTGCTACACGTGCTAATGAAATCAATAGAGGCATATCACTGATTTTTCTAAACTTAAAACAAGCTTAGTTAACTATGCAAAACAACATGTAAAAATTTAAATATTACAGGTTTTCAAAACATTTGATGTTAGTGCGTACTGATCTTAATGTAGAGTGTTAACATTTCAAATTGATAGAAATTAAGAACCAGCTTCAACCTTGGGTTCCAGTACATTTGAAATCTTGATGCTGTAATATAAGGCAACATAAAGAAATGAAACAATAGGATCAACATTGAATTTTAAAAACGTTAAGAATTCTGACATTGTTTGAAACAATTTGTTATGAATAGAAATTTTGTATCCATATTTCTTCTTCAAACCAAATAAAGATTGGTGGAAGCAAAATACATTAGTAGAACATATTTTGATGTTGCCAAACCAAAACATATGATACATAATGAAACCTCTCAATACCCATTCAGGGAATAAATCTTCCAACACTCTTTTTATGCTGTTAAGTCACTTCTGTATTTATAATATTAGCTCTGAAATAATACTTTTCGTATGTAGACTTCAAAGCAGTTATCCTGTTTTGACAGATGGGGAAGAACTCTAACTGGGGTGGACTACACTTGAAGGTTATAGAATTACACCTCTACCCTGATATAATGCAGCCCAATATAACATAAATTAAGATATAACGCAGTAAAGCAGTTCTCTGGGTGGGGGGGAGCTGCGCACTCTGGCGGATCAAAGCAAGTTAGATATAACACGGTTTCACCTATGATGCAGTATGATTTGGGGGGGGGCTCCCAAGGACAGCGTTATATCGGGGTAGAGGTGTATCATAACAGTTGGAGGTCAATATATCAGTTTCCACTTCCTTAGATTGCAATACCACAGGACTCTAGGCTTTGCTAATTACGTGATGGGCATCAATAAATTGATTAACAAATGTAGTACTTCACAAAATTTAATAGTTGCAAAACTGGATTATAAATGAGCAGATTTATAATTTGTTACATCCAGTATTGAGAATTTAAGTAGCTTCCTTTCAAAGAAGGAAAACGTTTATTTATATAGTATTACAAGTTGTACATCTTGGTTACTGCTCACTTAAACTGCCAATTGTCTGTAATACTTTAAGTATCATTTTTCAAGTAAACAAGTTGCATGGTGCCTTTCTATGTTAAAAGTTAAACTTTTTTTTAGAAGGATTTGAAAGTGTTTCATAATTGAATTATGAATGTCATGGATTTAATTTCAGGTCTAGTGTCATCAGGTTATTTCCTTGTAATTAGGGAAATTATTTTTGTAATGTTTCAATATGAAAAGTAATTCAAAATATTTAGTTTATTAAAAATACAAAATGGTGTTGATTGACATTTACACACAGCATCTCATTTGTAAAATGGGAGATCATTCCTAATCAAATATCCTGTATCAAACCATGGTATGAAATGAAACTAAAGCAAATTCAGATTTGTCCCCAAACTTAGATTTTGAAGAAACAAGGTATTTTGAAATGAAATACAATACAATGTGTTTTTTAATGAACATTTCAACTGAAGTATTACCAGCCCAAATATTGCAGCATTGTTAATAAATTAATTAATGTTCATTGTCCAAGGTGGGACAGTTGCAAAAAAATAAACAAAGCATCAATAGTAAGAGTTCTTCCATTTCTAATAATCTTAGGTGGAATTAGTTACTAAGTTAAATAAAATTGTTTAATGATTTTAAATTGACAAGTATTCTTTTAAATAAGATATTTAAATATTTATCTTTATTGGAAATAAATTGGAAATTCAGTGCTGGTTCATTTAAGAAACGTAAAATATACTCTTAATTGATTTTGTGAATATTATGAAGTGTTATTTCTTAAAAAAACTTGAACTATCTAATATTCTTGAATGACTTTGACAGGAATCCTACACATACAAGGACCCCATTACAGAATTTGTAGAATGTTTGTATGTTAATTTTGACTTCGATGGTGCCCAGAAAAAACTGAGAGAGTGTGAAGCGGTAAGACTTTTTTAGCTTGTGTAAACTTAACAGTTTTGTAAGTTTCAGATGTTGGCAACATAAATATACTAAACATGGTCTTATAAAAATTATTTCAGTGAATCTGGAGTTAAATAATCTTTCACCTTTCTTAAATGAAAAGTCCTGTGACTGATTTGGACCCATTTTTTGACACTTTTTGAAGCAGCTATCACAGATACAGCTATTTTGTCATGGGGTGAAAGGCCATCCAGGTCTGCTAGATAGTTCAGGTTGAGAGAAACATGGGCCTGCCACTTTGAGAGAAGCTAGCCCCGCCCCCCTCCTGCCACTACCCCATGCAGTTTTTGGCACTGTAGTATGAACGTCCACTTTCCATAATTGCGGAATGATTTTCTTACAGAGAAGTATTTAAAATATTTAAATAATGCAAAATATATACGTCAACAACAATATCTCTGCTTTTGATTTTCGCACTACTGAGGTGTTTTCAAGCTGGTTATCAGCAGCAAAGATGTCTGTCTTAGCCTCTCACTCTCTGTAGATCATATAAAACCTTCCAAAATTAATAGGAAAGAAGAAAAATACTGAAAGGTAGTAAGTTTGGCTGCCAAATTGGTCAGGCTGGGAAAAAATCTTTTTGCTAAGAACATGAAGTACAATCTGATCAAGTTATTGACAAATTTCCTGACCACCAAACACGGACATCAGAGGAGGCTGAGAGCAGTTGATGGAGCAAAACAGTACTGAGCTTAACATGTGGAGGGAAGAGAACATCTGAATAGAACAAAGATTCCACTCAAGCCTTGTCTATATATGGAACATGCTTTGTATTAGAAAATATTATTTTTGCCTTGAGTTTGGACATAGATAATTTGTGTAGAGTTAACTACAGCTAGCTAACATTTTTAAACACAACTGCCCTTGCAAACAATAAAGGAACACTCATGTTTAATGCTAGTTAAAATATTTATAATACATTTTCTAGCCCAGTGCATTTTCCAGTTTATAAACAGCCTCTGTGATAGGAGAAGGGGCTTAGATGATATCAATCACACAAGTAATGCATTGTCAGGTGGGCTTTTCAGGAAGAAGTGTACTACTGAGCATGATCAGAAATCTGTGATGACTGCAGAGAGAGGAGATTGGCTGTGGGCTTTTCACCTGTAAAGACTGTCATTTTTATCAAAAGGCTAAGCAAAAGTTCATAAGTTCGCAATTTCCATGCTGAAAAGCTCTGAGTCACATGACTCAAGTATACCAGGATGTAACAGAGCACAGCTGGCCCTCCTGGCTCCTGTATCTGCTAGGCTCAGATAAAGTCACCTTGGGTTCTGAAACCACTGGTGTTTTTATTTACACCTTTGTGCTCCCACCACCACCTCACCAAACAGCATGAACAGCTCTGGGTTCCTTGTGTCTGAATCCAAGAGGGAAGGGTTTTCTCCCTGCCTGCGCTCCCTCGCTCTCCTCCATCCCACCACCCTGGCTTCCTTGTTCCTAGCCTCTTATATAGATCTGGGCTATTTGGGCTGGCAGCTGGTTCTCATTCCCCAATTAGGGCAGGTTCCTTCCAGCTAGCTGTACTTTATTCACCTAAATGGGGCTGGTGTGGCAGGGGGATGATTCTGCAGTCTTGCTGCTCAGCACCCTGTCACACACGGTAATTAAATTTTGTATTCTTTTGGGATTTGTAGCTAGTTGCTAAAATTGAACTGTGAAATAGATCTTCACTATTGATAGGTGACTTGATTTGCTTTTCCACCTGTTTAATGTGTAGGTATCAGTATTTAGCACATGTTATGTTTGTGTAATTTTTGAGCTACATAGTGTGTGGCATATTTTCACGTATGTATCTGCTAAGGTTATTGCAAAAAAAGTAAATTTTATATTGTGTGTAGAAATAACTGAAGCAGATTATTCATAGATCAGAGATATTGTAATGAATCATCTGTGATTGAATCCACAGTTCTGAAACTTTGGCTGCTGTAGAATAGCATAGTTCTAAATATTTTAAGTTAAGAGAAATGGGTACAGATTCTGTAACAGTATGTTCTTATTTTACCTTGTTTCCTCCAAACTTGGTATTAGTAATTTTAAATATTTAGCTACAAAATAACTTCATTACTCACAAAGCAGATTACTCTGTAGAGCAAGAGGTGTTAACTCCTGAAACAATGTACTTAAATTTCAGTGTTGCTACATGGATGGGATGAAAATTCCTATAGTTACAAATTTAACCCATTACCATAATTATCTGATGGAAAATCTAAGGCTTGTGTAATTACTGGGGTTGTGGGTTAGTGGAGAAGGGAATATTGTATTCATGCAATTGTGAACTTCCTCTTGATGGCACTAGAGTCAATATAGCTGTGGGAGAATGAGCTAGTCTGTTTTGGCATGCACATTAGCAGAATTGTTGAGGTCCTGTCCACTTAATATTTTCCCAGAATTGCAAAAGTGGACGTGGAAATCTTGCAGTGAGGAAGAGAAAATAAATATATTGTTTTTACTGTTGTAGAGAGCTTTTAATAAAATCTTGAGAATTGGAGGACTAATCATCCCCTTACTGGATGAAGACTTGGATAAAAATTGCACGTATACAACGGACAGGATAATTGGGTTTTAGCAGATTATGTTCTGAAAATTTGTGTGTTAATTTGTAAAGCTCTGGGTATGTTTTAAAATATTCCAGAAACTACTTCAGACAACACTAATCACTGGTTTTAGTTACTGAGGCTATTTACATGAGTACGTTTACTTTAGATATTGTTTCTATCATTATTCTCTTTTCCCCTGTTTTTACAGGTGCTTGTGAATGACTTTTTCTTGGTGGCGTGTCTTGAAGATTTCATTGAGAATGCTCGTCTTTTTATATTTGAGACTTTCTGTCGTATTCATCAATGTATCAGCATTAGGTAAGAAAACCATAAACACATGCAATAATTAACTTTTTTTAAATTTAACCCTTTAATTTATGTTTTAGGCAATTGAGGTCTGTTTGTGCTCCAATAAGAATCCACCATTGTCAGAGAAAAGGAAAAGCATTATCTAAAATAAATACAAATGGAAAGATTCACTTGTAGTTTGTAATAGGTTTTGCATTTATATTTAAATATTTATAATTCCCTGTTTTTACATGCATTTATCTTTTTTTGAAAAACTCTCCTATAAAGCTGGTCTCTGCCTAAAGGTAAATAATTTTTTTGGCAGTATTGAAGCTTTGAGCCCATGTTGAACTGGTAGGGCTGGCAGCTGGAACCAACTTTTACTTGTTACTGGAACAAATTTTGATATGAAAGTCACTGTATGAAAGCTATGCACTCTTTGTGTTTTTTTAAAACTTAGAGGTCTAGCTACATGTGGAGTAGCCTTTTTGCTCAGCTTGTTCTGGGAGGGGCAAGGGTTGATTGGGGAGGGGGAACTACTGAGCATGCCCAGTAGGCATATTCTAATTTGGCAGATCCTAATGAAGCTGTGCTTCTTAGCATCACCATAGAAGTCTTGGAGAAATACATACAGTATCAGGCCTGCTGCTGACTGTCTTCACTTCCCTATCTACATACACACTGTGCCTAGCTTTTTATTAGTTCATCTAATGGAATCTTTGTTTTTGGCTTTTGGAGGTAGTAATACCTCAGAACTATATTTCCCATACTCTGTTATAACCAAGATAACTTCTTTCACAGCAAAACAGATCTGTTTATTCCAGCACAGTTCTGTTTTGAGATGATTAACTTTTATGTAGTGTATATTGCCAAGTAGACTGTAGCACTGAGCTGCTGGAGTTTATTATGAATACAATCACTAAATCCTCTTGCCACCATCAGCAGCATTACATATATCAATTGTATAACTTCCCTTGAGGGTCTCAAGTAATACCAGTATCTCTAGCCACACAATTCCTGGTTTGAGTCTAATCTTAGGCTCTGGTTTAGTCTCCAACTACTGTTGAGGTAGAAGGCTGCGGTTAGACATAGTTGTAACCAGGTCATGGCCAGTATGGTCAAGTTGTTGTGTAGTTGGAACTTAACCATGTACCCCATAACCATTTTAAAATCCTCTGTAGTCTAAGGCTTTTGAACAGTTGTGGAGGTTTTTGCGGGGGAGGGGGGAAGAGGAGGTGGCGGGGATTTAAAAAAGAAATAAATGTTGAGTCCTGTTTGATGTTACCGGTAATCTCGATCTTTGAATATCATGTGGTTCCCATCCATAAACTCATGGAGTTTAGACAAGAGATTCAGATTTTCATCAAAATATATTCTAGCAAGTATTTTTTATGTAGCATATTTTCAGGATAAATTAAAAATCAGTTTATTGTTAGAGAAATGTTTGCCAGAAACTATTAATGTAGTGGTACAATGCTAGTGAAGCTGACCACTTTGAGATATATCATGTGTTTCTGAAATGTGTAAAAGCAGCTCTAAAATGAAACTTGGAAGAATTCTCAACTGTAGATAAAGACAGAATATGGAAGTGGTATTTAAGCACTTATCCGAAAATATGCTTCTGCATCCCTTTGTGTCACTTTGTTAACGAAACAATTAAGATGTTTAACTTCAACAGAGATGGAATTGGCAAAAGACTCTTTTAGTATGTTATGAAGTCAGCAAAAAGTTCATTTTCCTGTTCTTGTAGTTAGTTATAGTAGATACCTGGACAAAAAGTAACTTTTATTCCAGCAATCTCTGCCTAAATGCTTTTCATTAACTATTTTTCATTATTCAGCATAATTTGTCTTCATGAACTGATTTTGAAAGTGTTTTTAAATGTCTGGAATTCATATTTACCAGATAATTGCTGCCTTTAATATTTATTTCATATGGATTCCTTATTAGTCAGATTGACTAAAGTCTTTAACAGATAGTGATGAAAGTTTAAAATGAAGAATGAGAAGATTAGTGGGAATGCTATTTTCATTTGTCTATAAATTAGGCATAAGAATTTTAATCAGCCCTACTTAATGTTGCATATTAATTGCAAAGTTGTAATGCTGTTAAACTGCACTAGATGCTATGTATCAAGTTAGGATTTTTATTTTGCTTGTTTCAGTATTTTTACATCAGTTATGGCTGATGTAGGAGTATAAGTTTTTTGAGTGCTCAAAATTCCCTTGTGAAAAAATAAATAAAATAGCTTGTTGTAAAGTACTACACTCTTAAAGATTAGCTCCTGGTAAATATAGGATAATTTGTTGGGCTCTGCTAGTGCCTGCAAATTTTCAATAGTGTAAAAGTTGTACATTTGACAGATCTTAGCTTTGTATTTCTTAAAATCCTATTCCGGAATGTTGGTGTCAGTTGAGCTCTCTTGATGACTTTAGAGAGGCTAGTTAAATCTAAATTTAATGATTATTAGTAGGATCAAGTTAGCTCAAAGTTCAAGGACTAAGTAAAGAGTCTCTTCTTATTAGAGATACTCTGAAGGACATTTTATTTAGCATACTTCAAATAATTTTAATATTTACGTTTATAAAAAGGATTTAACTATTGGTCAATCGTGCGCTAAAGAACCTGAAGGTGTCACTTGATGAATCAGTGAGATGTAGGAGAGAATGCAGGCAGAAGCCCAGCAATAGAGTAGGGGCTATCCTGTTTATTGCGCTCAGTGTATGATTACCTGCCCTGTGGGCGGGTGGCGTGTATGTGCATTCGGTGCAAGGAGCTCCTGGCCCTCAGAGTCCGCATACGGGCTTTGGAGGCCAGGGTGGCGGAACTGGAGGAGGTAAGGGAGGCAAAGAGGTATGTTGATGAGGCTTTCTGGGACACTGTAGATTTGTCCCACCTCTGGTCAGACAGCCACTGTGCTGTTAAGGAGGATCAAAGGCTCAGGGAAGGAGAGCAGTCAGCGGGAGCAGAGGAAAATCTTCCCATAGTTGGGACCCTCCTTTCAGATGATGATGGCGTATCCTCTCGCACTGAGGTTACCTCTCTCGGGGAGGGAACTCCAGTCATTAGGAAAAGGTTGCAGATCTCTCAATGCATCTAGATAGACTAATGTGTAGTGCTGGAGAGGAGTCGGTGGTCGTGGTACATGTAGGTACCAATGACATAGGGAAGGGTAGGAGAGACGTCCTGGAGGCCAAATTTAGGCTGCTAAGAAAGAGACTGAAATCCAGGACCTCTATGGTGGCAGTCTCAGAAATGCTCCCAGTTCCACGTACAGGGCTAAGTAGGCAGGCAGAGCTTCAGCATCTCAAGGATGGGCTCCACCTAAACCAAAGTGGATGCAGACTGTATGACAACATACAGCTGAGACACAGCTTTACCTATCCTTCTCCACATATGACTGGACTTGGCAGAATTGGATTTTTTTATAATTTAGATGGATAATATCAAGGTTTGTTTTAAGCATTTTTTTAAATTTTTGTCGATTCAAATTTTCACAGTTGCACAAAATTGTGGGAGGGATCAGACCATAATTATTTAATGATTGTAGACCTTGAAATTCAAAAAGTTAAAGCTTTAGAACAATAAAGCAATAATCGTCAGCATCACATATCAAAATATACAAAGTGTAAACATCCTTAAATCAAGCAGCACTTTTCTTTCTTTCCCTGTCTAAATTTCAATTATGGATGGAAATATTTTTTTCATTGGTTTGTGTATGGCAATGAAATTGAAGTTTCCTGACATGTATCGATAAAAATCTAATCCTTCCAAGCCTGCATATGACCATGCTACTATTACCAAGATGGATCAGTGCTTGGACAGGATCAGCTCATTTGTGAAGAACAGCTGGTTGAAGCTGAATCCAGGCAAGACAGAGGTTATGGTGGGCAGAAGAAAGCATTTGAAGAGTTTGCAGCCACAATGCAGTCTCCTTTGGTTAAAGGTACACATACACAATTAGTTTGGTTTGTAGTTCAGATGTGCTCTTGGATTTCTTGCTGACACTAAGCTCTTACATGGCAGCATCCACGAGTAATTCTTTCTATCATCCTCAATTGACCAAGAGACTCCTTCCCATCCTGGCAGACCTGTCTTTAATCATTCATGCCTATGTCATGTCTTGGCTGGGTTTCCTGGGCACAAAGTCTTCAGCATTTAGGAAATTCCGGTTAGTACAGAACGCTGCAATTGTTTCCTTAGCAACACAGGCTACTGCAAGCTTATCAGACATGTCCTATCCTCTCTATGCCTGCTTCCCATAGACTTTCAAATCAAGTTCAAGGTCTTAAAAGCGCCTCGTGGCTCAGGCCCAGGATATCCAAAAGATCGCCATAAACTCTGGGATGAAAACCATGGTTGAAGGTTTCTGTAGCACAATGGAGCACTCCAAAAGGGTGAAGCTCGTCTTTGCAGGAGACACAACTTTCTTGGGCTGCTTTGAGACTGTAAAATTAACTCGCCCGAAAACTGGGGACCATCACAAACCTCACCACTTTCCACTCCAAGTGCAAGACACATTTCTTTGACCATGTCTTCTCTAACAAATACACAGCAATAGATGTATTTAAAAACAAATCTCCTAAATCTCCACCAAAACATGATGGTCCACTGCAAATACTTCTCCCCCTCAAGAAGGGGATGAGAGAACAAACGTGACATGTAGTCACATTGTTAATGCACTATTGGAAGTTGCTCAAATACTATGATGAGCATTATATAAAAACCTATATTGAGTAGAACACTACCAAAACTGAGCTTGTAGTTAACAAACACATGGTTGACTCTGCTTGATGTGAGTAGATGAGTTTTAAGTTTTTTTTATATTGGTTGTGATGTATATCTGTAATATATATATATATATATATGTGTATGTGTGTATGTGTGTATGTGTGTGTATATGTTTTTATACTTGAAGACCAGCATGTTGCTGTCTTAAGGGTGAGAAACTTTCAGAATTCAACTAGAGGATCATTTTTGTTATGGTGCCAGGCAGCCTTTATTGGCTGGGGGAGATGGACTAATTGAGTCTACTCAGTTTTTTATTTTGGAATTTGGACATGGATTTCCTTGTCACGTGTTAACCCAGGTAGTCACCTCTTCATACACCTCACTGCTTTGTTCGGTAGGTAATCATTTGTTAGTCCTACTCCCACTTTGAAGCCCAAATCTCATCTCTGCATACAGCATAACAAAACTGGTTGTGGGCTTCTTACAAAAATATGTGTTTCATGTATGGCAGACTCTGTAGTTCCGTGGATTGGTCAGCTAAAGGTTTTTTTTTTATTGAAAGGCTGACCACTTTATAGTCCAAGGATGATGACTCCAAGTGAAATCCCAGTGCTGTTCCTGGACCTGAGAACTACTTACCCGCACCACATTGATTGATAGTATGGCTTAATTATACAGAACAAATTTGAAAACAATTAATGGGAAATCTGTTTTTCCATATGTTAAACACAAATAGATGCCTTGCTTAAAAAATTAACTATTATTTACATCTGTTGGGCAGCTGACATTTCCAAAGGATGCAATTACTTTGTTAGTTGTATCTTAAATTTTACTTCCTAAATCATCCTGCAATCATTGTGCCTAATGGTGAACAATGGATTAAATTAATTCAGAATGTGAGTGGGTTAATTTAAAACGTCTGTTTTTATTTAGTAGAGGAGCTGAATACTAGTGATTTAGTCCCCCATTTTCTCTCCAGGCCCCACCTCCCACTATAAACTTCCTGCAAAAGAAACCTGTTTCAATTGTATTTTAAATATCTTGAATCCTTCATTCTATATCTGGAATTCTGTAAACTGTTTAAATAGAGGGAAAGCCTTCAGTGTAAAATGAACAAATGGAGGTAAGGTTGTAAGATGCTTAAATTAGCCAAAATGATCTGAAGACTTGTGTCTTGAAGCTGTTTTAGCTAGAGAGATGCACAAGTTAGTTTTTGTTTGAAATACAAAAGATACAGAAAATATAAATTTATGTTTCCTAAGTATTAGGTTACTATAATAACTTTATTAGCACTTGCAACTGTGGGTACTTTTAAAAACAATAACCTAGAACCCACTTTTGTTTCAGTTCTGCTCTTTATTAGAGCAGGGATGGCTGTATAATTGTGAATTAATTCAATTGATCACATCAAGAAAAATACCCCCTTTGAATCTCTGGGCACTTTTATTGAGCAAGGTGTATTGTTGTCAGTTTAGTTTCATTTCACCTTTATTCTCTGCAGTTACCATAGAATTATTGGCTCTAGCCATGCATTCAGGAAAGCCATAAAACCGACCTCTTTTGCTAATCTTAATTTTCAAGTTTACGTTTAAAAATATGCTTAATCTTTCACCATGATCACTCCTTTTACAATGAGCATTTGCAACTGCTGCTGAGGTGTGCCCACTGGGCAGGAATTCTGTGCTTTTGTCTTGAGAAATTATTAAATAAAAAAATCAGTTTGAACATATGGTTTTGTTAGCAAATCTTCTTGTTTGCTTGAATTGTATGCATGTTTTAAGAACACTGAATTTAACTTCCTATGGTTTCTTGAGGCGTTTATTTAGGAGCAGCTTGCAAATTGTTTTCTCTTAGAGGCTGCTGAGCCAGATGCCTACAAAGTTGTAAACTAGAACACTAACTACAAATTTACATCACATTTGAAAATGCTCAATGTAAAATGCCTCTGGACAAGGTTAGAAGTGCAATGTGATATAAAGCTTAAAAATGACTTGGACTAATTAGATGTTTTTGGCAGCCATTCTGCAGTCAGATGCATTTTCTATTATCATACCGCAGTTAATGGAAAATCAAATATAAATGTTGATTTGTAATCAGATGCATTTCATTTTTGAAATGAAACTTTTTCTGCATGTGCTTCATTGAAGCACACTTTGAAGCTAGTGTTTTAAAGAAAACTTAATTTTTTTTACATTTAGCAGCAGGCTTCAAAAGAACATATCGTTTTGACCTTTAATTTTTAAATGTGACCTTCAAATATATTTCAACAACAAAAAGACAACATCAGATATATTTTGTAAATGTCTCAAATAAGTAGTGCAAGAACAACATTGAGCATGTAAGTATTAAAAAAAAAAAAAAAAAAACTTGTTTTGGACCTTTGGCAGGTAGGCCTACTGTAGATAGACAGCACTTGCTCTGAGTAAAGCCAGCTACAGACAGATTGTATCATCAGTCAGGAGACTCCATTGAAAAGCCTGGACCTTACCTGAGGAATGTAAATATTAAGGTTTCATTAAGATACTGGAAAATCTCTGAGCTTGTCTTAAAATATTTTTTTACTTTTTGGTGTGTACTGTTTAAAAATTGGAAAACATACAATATTATGTGCCACTTCGTTTGACTATTGTTGACACCAGCACTTACAGCAGGGTAGGGCTGGGTATTGACAAATTTTAAAAGGTTTTTGTTTCAGTATTTTTGCAAAATCCATCTATTGTATGAATTGCAAAATGCAAATTATAGTTTAAGTACTATGCATATGGGCGCTATAGAAAAACCTAAGATAGCTAGCACACATGTTAAGAGCACTGATTTGTTAAAAGAGCAGTGTCAAATTGTAGTAGATAAGGTCTGAAGTGTGTTTTTGTTTTTTATTTTTATGTACAAATATCCTGATTTCACTGAAGTGTGGTTGTTTCCTTGCTCTATTAGGACAGTGACTGAGATTGCAAAAGAAATAGTAATTCCAAGACTAGAAGAGACCTTATAAGGAAACTTGTATTACAATAAGTACACACAGTTTGCTTGCCATATAGATCTTGATTCAGGAAAAGACTTCAGCATGTGCTTAAAGTTAAGTGCTTTCCTGAATCAGGGCCTTATGCAGTACAATCTTTTTAATTGTTTGCTATTAGACCTTTGCTAAAAAGTGGTGAAAATGGTGGTGCCATTTTTAATAGTTATTTCCAGTCTGCAGAATATGAGCTATAGTGAGGTTTTATTGCTAAATGTCACTAACTTTTAAACTATGCTACAGTGTATCCATCCAAGTCCTTACAAAAATAAAGTTCTTTGAGATGTATTATCCTTGACATTTTATTCAAGTTATTTGCTAACTTGAAATATTTGGTAATCTGCATTGCAGATACCTAGTCAGTGTGAATTGATGATCTGTTCCACAGCAGAAACTTTTTTAAATAAAAATGAATTATCTTACTGTGGCCCAAAGTAAGTTATTTAATACACTGCATATTTTACCCTCTTAAATTTTGTAAACACTACATGTCAAAAGTGAATACCATCATCATGTTTGTCTTTTTCTTTTGTGCTTAAGTTAATATGTTTAGTGTGAGTTCTATTAACTGTCTTGCATAAAAAGTTACTGACTACTCTTTTGGCAATTAAAAGATGAATTGCTTGCAACAGGAAGTGGTAAAACAACCAGGAGGGGCCCTGTTCTGTAATTTTGCTACCATTTGCTTTTAGGTCAGAAGCGTCAGGTAAAAGCACCAGACATTAGCCAAGTCTGGAAACTGATAGAAGCATGAGATTTATAAGCCTTCAAAATGAGTCAAGCTCCAGCAGGAAATGCAGGGAGTTTATTGGAAAGCCACAGGAAACACCAGCTGCAGGAATTATGGCTGGTCAAAACAGTGCCTGTTCCATTAAATAAAATGAGACACATCCCCAGTTGTGTTTTTCCTTGAAGAATGAGAAATTGCAAGAAATCTGGGCATAAAATGTATCATCCTCAAGAGGGTGATGTAATTGTCACAAATCTATATCAGAAACCCTCTGAAGTTCAGGAACAAGTGTCATGACACAGCACATCAAAGTGAACTGCCAGCTGTGTGGTGCTTTATTGCTAATTGAGTTAATGTGAAACACTTCCCTGAACCAATTATCTAAACTGTATTTAAATCCAGCCAGCCTTCAAGAAAAGGAAAAGCAGCTCAGATGGTCTCTTTATAGTGTTAGTTGCCGTTTTATGTTGTGGTGAGATTACTTAGGCGCCTAATCTTATTTAATACCTTTGGTTTCTGGAATATATAGTCATGATCTAATAAAATTTTGTAACTGTTCATCAGCATTGAACCTTTTCCATTTTTGAAATGACATATGGATGACTAAGCGTGTGAAATGTAAAATCAGATTTGAAATAGTATATTAAATTATTTATTACAGCATGTATCATTCTTGGCTTTTAAGGTGTCAAACTTAGGGGCTTTCAACTTACAGTGAATGTGATGGCAGTAATCGTAGCATGTCAGTAAGTGTTGAGTTGGTTGTATGGGGCAGTCTGCTATACATTTTTCCTGTGTATTTATTTCTATTCCTGAGTACAGTTGACTGTGTCCTGAATGGTATGAGTGAGGGAACCATAAAGCAAGGGAGTCTTAGCCCTGCGTGTGTCTTAATGAGTTAAAAATCATTATTTTATTTCTTTGAGGAGGCAGGGTTGGTGGTAGGTATTTCTGTATTTTTGTTGAATTTACTGTTTTTAGATTATTTTTGCATCGCACACTCTCTGTCATATGCAATATTTGATTGCTGTCAATCAGAAACCTCACAAGCCAATCAAGATTTTCAAATTGTTCAGGTTCACTCTCTTGGCTACTATATGTTGATCCTCTCCTAAAGAAGACGTCCTCTTCATTAAGAAAGTGGCTATAATTTGGTGGTTAGTTTTGCATACTGTGAGCCATCTTCTCAGGTGTGTTTGGATCATTCTATGGGACGGAGTTGCCACAAAACTGATTTACCTGGTAACAGGTTGCTTATATGCCATAGACCTGCTGTAGTTCCTACACTACCCCTTCCCCTGCAACTGGCATAACGATGTGGTCAGAGCATCCCTAGTCTATAGCAATCCCCAGCTGCTAAGAAGGCTCTTTGGGGCCATAGGCAGCTGGTGCAAATTCAGCCTTTGATCTGCTCTAACTTTTGTGCCATTGAGAGGAAGATGCATGACTAAAAGTTTAAAAAAAAAAAAAAAAAAAAATCTGTTCTAGCATTTCTTAGTTCTACACAATAATAATGTGGAATATATTTCATAAATTGGATCCAGTTGGTGTGCACATAAAAATCTTAGATAATTCAGTTTCATGCCAGAATGCTGAAAATTAATTATCTAGAGACAGACGTGTAAAATAGTATAGTTTAATTCATAGCACTGTGCTTGCATCTGGTTGAGTATACGCCTGCTTAGATTTTGTGTAATTGCTTGTGCATACGGTAGAAAGTTACGACTACACTCTTATTTCAAAACCTGTGGTATATGAAATTATTTCAAAGTCAAATGAAAACATGCTTCCCAAACACACACAATTTAGCGCACAATAAATGTTTTAGCTAATTTGCAACTTGTTGTTGTTACTGAAATTGTCAGCTTACCTGATCACTGTTAAGTGAGCCAGGGTGCTTGACATGACAAGTATTACACTGTAACATGAGAGGTGATAATTATTTCTGTCTTTTGAGAGCAGTCTGTTTTTTTCCTTTCATCAGTATGCTGGCAGATAAACTAAATATGACCCCTGAAGAAGCTGAACGATGGATTGTCAATCTAATTCGAAATGCAAGACTGGATGCCAAGTTAGATTCAAAATTGGTAAGTTTTGTACTTCATTGTGTTAGAAGAGTCCAGCTTGATTTGTTTGATCCTAATTTTCTTTCATACTAGTTGCTGGCAGTATTTGTAATACTAATATACCTTTACATATTTTTTATTCTATTGATTCTGAAGTGTGGTGTTCTTCCTTTACCCCATTTTGGCACTGCACAGATAGCTGTTGTAACAGGTATAAAGGTCATTAATACTGGTTTGAGAGCAGGAGTTAAGCCTGTCTGTCATGGTATGGTTAAGGTTACATAGTCTCAGTTGTAAATCATACATTTTTTTTTTTTTTTTTTTTTTTTTTTTTTGTAATCTTGGATACAAGCCACTGTGAGTATAATCTTGTTTAATCCTTTATAGTTAACTGGACTATGAGTGAAATTTTAAAATAGTTGGTCATGTGAAATGAGGTCCTGCATTTAATGGCATTTCTCTGTTTGTAATGTGATAATTACACATCTGTTGTCTGTTGTAGTGTGATAATTTGTGTAAAACATATCTAATCAGTTCCAGAATTTGATATCAATGGGTATCAATCCCTGTTGATTTTTTGGTAAAAACAGGAAAAGCGGATTTCCACTAAACTCAGGCTGATTGGCTGATTTGCCTTTGATGTCACAATCCCACTAAGAAGCTTCTGGATGCTGAGTGACTTTGAAAATCTGGCCCTTATTTGGGTGCCTAAATGAGAGCTGAGGTCTTTTGATAATCTGGTCACAATTATGATGGGTGCTGAGGATTTGAAAAGCTGGCCCAGAGCTCTTTTGCCTACCTCCTTATTCCCTTCTATTTTGGCGACTCCTTGCAAACGCTCCTCTCCATGGGAGGGGTGCTCTCTCCATTTCTCCCTCCCCCACATACATCTACCACCATGCCAGCAGCTCTGAAATAGAGGGGGATGGGTGAGAGTGGGACAAAGAGCTTGTGGGTAGAATGAAATGGTGTAAGTAGTACCTGATGAGTGCGATGAACTTGGCCTACATAAGCAGTGAATTGTACAACTCTCTAGTGTAAGTATACAAGAACAAAAAAAATGATTTAGACAATTGTATTAAACCTGCTTTGGATTTGAGAAATACTCTCCACTTGAACATGTGTGCGTTGGGGCAGAGTTAATTGTGTACAACCTTAATTTTGGCATTTCTTATCACTTTTGAGTAGTTAAATGTTTTTGCATATTTGGTAAATTAAAGAATGATTCCTCATGAGCTGGTTTTTTTCGATTTAATTTCTAGGGCCATGTAGTTATGGGTAACAATGCGGTCTCACCCTACCAACAAGTGATAGAAAAGACCAAAAGCCTGTCTTTCCGGAGTCAGATGCTGGCTATGAACACTGAGAAAAAATTGAACCAGAGCAGTAGGGCTGAGGTAAGTACCAGTTACATGTGTCTGTATTTCCATGTCCTCATTTAACTTGGAGAGAAGACTACAGACTTTTGTTATTGCTACTAAACAAACACACACTATATAATTTTTGCTTCTCACTCCCTCAGGGACATTTTTAACTGCTCTGTGGCACTGGAATTAAATTGAAAAGAATTTATTCTGTTGCCATGAGTTTACAAGAGGGCAATAGTTCCTGCTTTCTTTCATCTGATATCCCTACTTTATTCTTCTAGCTCTTCCTTTCACCCCTCACATAGTTCCATATCCCTCTTTCCATTCTCTGTTTTGGTTCTCGTCCTCATTTAACAATGCCCTCTTGTACTTTAATGAATTGCCTATTCCCCTATAAATTGATTCCTGATGTGGCATTACAGAAGCATCTATCTCACATGAAAAAGGGTGGATTTATGCTAACCTAAATATATTTATACACTGAGTTAGCAATGTCATCCTGGTTATGTGATATTATTTGCTATCATACTGGAGATGCCAGTTCTTTAGTAACTCTTGCTTTTGCTTGGTGGACACTTTAGTCACTCAAGGTATATCTACACTACAATTAAAAACCCACAGCTGGCCCATGCTAGCTGACTTGGGCTCAGGCTAGAGGTCTGCTTATTTGCAATATAGAAGTCCAGGCTCTGGTTGGAGCCCGTGCTCTAGGACCTTGCAAGGTGGGAGGGTCAAGTCAGCTGTTGCGGGCCAGCCACAGGTGTCAGACTGCAGAGTGTAGACATACCCTAAATTGATATGGTTGGAATACAAACCTCCCTTAATCTGTGGGCAACCATGCACCTGAAGAAAAAATGAGACTGATGTTAAAACGTGGAAATTGAATGGTTGTGTAAAATTCTAGGACTCAGTCTGAATCAGTTTAATTAAGGACTAGAGGTTTTATTGATAGGCTTAACTATCTTGACACTCTCTTGACCTCCCAAGCATAGGCACCGCCTCCATAGGTGCTCCAGCCCACCTAAAAAAATTACCGGGTGCCTAACATCCACCGGCAGCCAGCTTTCTTCCCATTTCCCCCCTCCCCCCACCCCCCTCCCCACACACCACCTGCCAGTGGCCCCGCCGATCAACTCCTCCCTCTCCCTCCCAGCACCTCCCATCCACTGCAGTCAACTGGCAGGTGTGGGGCCTTGGGGGAAGGGGTGGGGCCTGGGGCTGAGTGGGAGTTAGAATCATAGAATATCAGCGTTGGAAAGGACCTCAGCAGGTCATCTAGTCCAACATTGTGCTCAAAGCAGGACCAATCCCCAACTAAATCGTCCCAGCCAGGGCTTTGTCAAGCCTGACCTTAAAAACCTCTAAGGAAGGAGATTGCACCACCTCCCTAGGTAAACCATTCCAGTGCCTCACCACCCTCCTAGTGAAAAAGTTTTTCTAATATCTAACCTAAACCCCCCACCCCCACTGCAACTTGAGACCATTACTCCTTGTTCTGTCATCTGGTACCACTGAGAACAGTCTAGATCCATCCTCTTTGGAACCCCCCTTTCAGGTAGTTGAAAGCAGCTATCAAATCTCTCCCCTCATTCTTCTCTTCTGCAGACTAAATAATCCCAGTTCCTCAGACTCTCCTCATAAGTCATGTGTCCCCCTAATCATTTTTATTGCCTTCCGCTGGACTCTTTCCAATTTTTCCACATTCTTCTTGTAGTGTGGGGCCCAAAACTGGACACAGTACTCCAGATAAGGCCTCCCCAATGTCGAATATAGGGCAATGATCATGTCCATCGATCTGCTGGCAATGCCCCTACTTATACAGCCCAAAATGCCATTAGCCTTCTTGGCAACAAGGGCACACTGTTGACTTATA
The DNA here is from genome assembly GCF_027887155.1 of Malaclemys terrapin pileata. Lineage (NCBI taxonomy): Eukaryota > Metazoa > Chordata > Testudines > Emydidae > Malaclemys > Malaclemys terrapin. The sequence goes on from NC_071506.1 coordinate 32,461,548, forward strand.
TCCAGCTTCTCATCCACTGTAACCCCTAGGTCTTTTTCTGCAGAACTGCTACCTAGCCATTCGGTCCCTAGTCTGTAGCAGTGCATGGGATTCTTCCGTCCTAAGTGCAGGACTTTGCACTTGTCCTTTTTGAACCTCATCAGATTTCTTTTGGCCCAATCCTCTAATTTGTCTAGATCCCTCTGTATCTTATCTCTACCCTCCAGCGTATCTACTACTCCTCCCAGTTTAGTGTCTTCTGCAAACTTGCTGAGGGTGCACTCCACACCATCCTCTAGATCATTAATGAAGATATTGAACAAAACCGGCCCCAGGACCAACCCTTGGGGCACTCCACTTGATACCGGCTGCCAACTAGACATGGAGCCATTGATCACTACCCGTTGAACCCGGCGATCTAGCCAGATTTCTGTCCACCTTATAGTCCATTTATCCAGCCCATACTTCTTTAACTTGCTGGCAAAAATACTGTGGGAGACTGTATCAAAAGCTTTGCTAAAGTCAAGGAATAACACGTCCACTGCTTTCCCCTCATCCACAGAGCCAGTTATCTTGTCATAGAAGGCAATTTGGTTAGTCAGGCATGACTGTTCCTGATCACTTTCCTCTCCTCTAAGTGCTTCAGAATTGATTCCTTGAGGACCTGCTCCATGATTTTTCCAGGGACTAAGGTGAGGCTGAATGGCCTGTAGTTCCCCAGATCCTCCTCCTTCCCTTTTTTAAAGATGGGCACTACATTAGCCTTTTTCCAGTCATCCAGGACCTCCCCCGATCGCCAGGAGTTTTCAGAAATAATGGCCAATGGCTCTGCAATCACATCCGCCAACTCCTTTAGCACTCTCGGATGCAGCGCATCCGGCCCCATGGACTTGTGCTTCTCCAGCTTTTCTAAATAGTCCTGAACCACTTCTTTCTCCACAGAGGGCTGGTCACCTCCTCCCCATGCTGTGCTGCCCAGTGCAGCAGTCTGGGAGCTGACCTTGTTCGTGAAGTTAGAGGCAAAAAAAGCATTGAGTACATTAGCTTTTTCCACATCCTCTGTCACTAGGTTGCCTCCCTCATTCAGTAAGCGGCCCACACTTTCCTTGACTTTCTTCTTGTTGCTAACTTACCTGAAGAAACCCTTCTTGTTACTCTTAACATATCTTGCTAGCTGCAACTCCAAATGTGATTTGACCTTCCTGATTTCACTCCTGCATGCCTAAGCAATATTTTTATACTTCTCCCTGGTCATTTGTCCAAGCTTCCACTTCTTTTTTGTGTTTAAGATCAGCAAGGATTTCACTGTTAAGCCAAGCTGGTCGCCTGCCATATTTACTATTCTTTCTACACATCGGGATGGTTTGTTCCTGCAACCTCAATAAGGATTCTTTAAAATACAGACAGCTCTCCTGGACTCCTTTCCCCCTCATGTTATTCTCCCAGGGGATCCTGCCCATCAGTTTCCTGAGGGAGTCACAGTCTGCTTTTCTGAAGTCCAGGGTCCATATTCTGCTGCTCTCCTTTCTTCCTTGTGTCAGAATCCTGAACTAGACCGTCTCATGGTCACTGCCTCCCAGGTTCCCATCCACTTTTGCTTCCCCTACTAATTCTTCGGTTTGTGAGCAACAGGTCAAGAAGAGCTCTGCCCCTAGTTGGTTCCTCCAGCACTTGCACCAGGAAATTGTCCCGTACACTTTACAAAAACTTCCTTGAGCACCCCCGGGGAAAGGAGGAAGCCAGTGTCTATGCTCCCAAGCCTCTTATGTTGAAGGAAGAGAGAAAAGCAGAAGACTCGATGAGGTCCACCAGGGATCGTGCTATATTGATTTTAATTTACTTGGGACATTCTTACATTATATGGTTATGTTCTGGAGAAAACCCATAGATAAACAGATTTTTCCAAAATTCCTACTAAAGCTAAAAAAATACAAAATATTAAAATTTTAATTGGCATTTGTCACTAAGGCTGAAAATATACTGAAGGGACCATTCTGACAAATTAAGGTAGATTTGTTTAATACTGTAGAAAATCGTGTAAAAGGTCAAGTAACACAATTTTGTAAATAGTGCCAAATTATTTGTTACCTTGAGACACTTCAGGACGGTTCAGAAATACTTTCCGTTTCCTGCCTTTCTGAACCAAGGAAAAATCTTTGGCAATGTAACTGTGTTAATAGAACAAGAATGTCACAACGGGTTTACTTTAACTTTAAAAATATTGTATGGAGAAGTGAATCACTATTAAACACTGTGGTGCTGATAAATGTTTAAGCAGTTCATTTATCCATGTATTATGACTTGACGACTAATTATTAAACTGATTCCTGGTGGGTGGTATTTACAGAAGCAACCATCTAACTTTAATAATAGGTTATTTTAAAAAGTTATTACAAATAAGTATATGCTGTTAACTTTTCAGTGGCTCATGTAAACAAACGGCTTCCTCTTTTCCTACTGATCCTTAATTTTTTGTTTTATATATTTTTAGGCACCTAACTGGGCTACTCAAGACTCCGGCTTCTACTGAAACAGTTCTGAGGGGGGGAATATCAAATTTTCATTTGAGAGGAGAAGATAAATATATTATGTACCTTTTCTCAAAGAGCTAATTCTGGGAATTTGCAATACATAATGAGTTGAATAAAATTGGGTACTTTTAACTGTCTTTGTAGCTTTATAATTTGATTAGTTACATGTTTAAAAAATTTGCTACAAGATCAAATTTGCTACAATATAGTTCCATTTTCCAGATTTTTAAATTAAAATTTAAATGTTGACTACCTTTTTACAATAGGCTGCAAGTTCCACTTGGTATAAGATCAAATATATTTTTGCATCCATCTCTGTTTGGAAACATGGAAATTCTATTTCTAGCTATTTATTTCTTTTTATATTGCAAATAGTCACATCATCAGATAGAACTATGGATTATGGGTCCAAGACAAGAGACTGTTAAAAGCACGTTCCTGAATGGTACAAACTGTCGGACAACCCTAGAGTATGTTGCCTATATTCCATACCTGACATGACACCTACCTTTAGGCAGAATGTCAACTGAGGCTTCGTATTATACAGGAAGGTACAGTGAAACTTCTGGAGGATTATGGAATTGGATTTGAGTTAAACTCAGTAATACTTTTAAGAGTAATTTAAAGCTAGAATATCAGTCCTCTTCTGCCTTCTAGAATAAAAGCAGCATTGTTATGCTATGATTCTACCTACCTGGAAAGAGGACTTTCCACTATCGCACTTCCCAATGTAAACATAAGCTCTACCCACTTTGCTCTGTCGTCTTACTTCCTGAGCATGTAATGTGCTGAATCCTGTAAATTTACTGTAGCTTCTAATATGAAGTAAGAACAGAATCTTTCAGTTCTGAAGAGGGAGAGTAAGCACCACTTGAAGCAAATAATGTTTTCTGTCTCCTCACCTATTGTCCCTCTTCATAGCAATACCAGTTTGCCCCTTGGTGTGTGTGAGGGGGAGGGAGCTATTATCTCTTGGAATGCTTTTGTGGCTGCCTCAACTTGGAGTCATCTTCTGTTTTCTTGTGCTCTACCCTTTTTCTCTGGGTTGGATATGATTTTCATACTTTCAGCTTTCCATATGCATGGCTTGACTATCTAGATTTCTTTATACGCTTGTGAGTTGTATCAGTCTTAGATAATGTAAATGCAAAATGGTCTAAGTTAGAGCTGTGCAAATAACTGATTTTTTTTTTTTTAATTTATTGGCCATTCTAAAAATTTGAAAAAAGTGTTCTGGGTCAAATTGAATTTTTTTTTACTTTTTGATGAATTATTTCAGATCGAACAAATTTCAAAACAAAACATTTCATTTTGATTTCAAGCATTTTTTTCAAATATTTTTGAATTGTTAAATAAAACTGAAGGCAATTTCTAAAACAATTTGTTTTGAACTAAAAATGTTTCATTTCAAATATGCCAAAGTATTTGGATGTTTTCTGAAAATTTCTAGCTTTTTGGTCAAAACAATTTGGCAAAACTTAAATTCACAAAACATTTTGATATTGCCAGATATGCTTTTACGCTCCTCTACCTCAATTTCTAGAATTTTTGATGTGTTGCTAATCTCATCCATGTTTTTGAATTCATTTATGCCTTGGAATTGTCTCTGATGGTCATGATCATAGAAGGGAGAGTCTGGGACCTGCCCATTGAGAGCATCAACTATCAAAATCATAAATTGACTCATTCAGAGAGTAGCTAGTGAGCAAAGCAAAGTGATATACTCATTAGTAAGGCTGCAATTTAGTCATGGGTATTTTTATTAAGTCACGGATAGGTCATGGGTAATAAACAAAAATTAATGGCCCGTGACCTGTCCATGACTTGTACTATAAATATCCGTGACTAAATTTTAGGTCCTGGGGGGCGTGGGGCAAGGGTAGCCACCCGGGTCCCTGTCGGTGCTGCTCAGGTGACCGTGCAGTCACTTGCGCCAGAGGTCCTGGAAAGTCACGGAATCTTTGACCTCCGTGAAAGACTTGGAACCATCTCATTAGCCTGTGCTTGCTGCATGGACCCTCTACTTCAATGGTGGGCAACCTATGGCCCGTCAGGGTAATCTGATTGCGGGCCGCGAGACATTTTGCTGATGTTGACCGTTTGCAGGCATGGCCCCCCCGTAGCTCCCAGTGGCCGCAGTTTGCCATTCCCGGTGAATGGAAGCTGCGGGCCGCAGGGACGTGCTGGCTGCTGCTTCCCACAGCTCCTGTTGGCTGGGAATGGTGAACCGCGGCCACTGGGAGCCACAGGGGGCCGTGCCTGCGGATGGTCAACATCAGCAAAATGTCTCGTGGCCCACAATCAGATTACCCTGATTGACTGCATGCAGCCCACCGGCCGCAGGTTGCCCACCACTGATCTACTTAGTTCCTGCTCTTCACCCAATTGCCAGTCTCACTCCTGCTTGTCTAATGAGGCTGTTCTTTGCTTCTGATCCCTTTCCTGCTAGTCATATGGACATCTGCCTAAAGCAGACCTTTTCAGGAGACACCTCTTCTACCCAAATCCATTGCAGCTATATTCTACCTGTAAGCTTAGTGGAAATTTCAGATGGCTGAAGAGTAAACAGTTGAACATCCTGTCTTCAGATATTGATGGTTGAAACCAGTGTTTGTGTGCATAATTTATGTTCTTTATTGTTTTTTAATGAGGTGTAAACATTTCTTTCTCTGGGGTCTATTCCTGATTTTTGCTTCAGACATGGACACAGGGTTGTCTCTTTTTTGATGCTGCCTGATGAAGTGGAAGACATGGAGATCTCTGCAAACTTAACTAGAATGTGCTTAATGTAATCCAAGCAAATAGTGTGGTTCTGTCGCCTTCTGGTGACTAGATCACATACAGAAGCTTGTCTGCTGCAACCGTTGAGCTCTAGCTCAGGCAGCAATCACCTGCTTTTCAATCCAGATGTCATGCATGGGTTAAATCTCTGCTGCCACTACCTGAGTCAGGAATGATGGTTACAAGTGGGACTTACATGCCCTGGGGGGGGGTTGACTACACCAAGCATTCAATCAGGACTTCTGGGTCTAAAAGTGTGAGCTTATAGTGCCTGAGCTAAAAAAATAGGTTCAGTAGCTCAAGGTTACAGCAGACGCAAATCTCTTTAGGTGGACTGTCAACTAAAAGGAGGGATAGAGAGCCATACTGCCTGGGTTATACTAGTATACTACAGAGGCTATAGCAAAGTTTTAGAAGCCATGGACTCTGGAGGAGTGAGATAAAGACACGGTCTTGAGGTCCCATATAATATTTCACTATGGTAACACCTTATATATAAGAATCTCAAAGCACATGTTGCTAGTCATATTCTAGTCAGATCATATTGTTCTGCAGAAGAGGAGACAATATGTGTATACCTACTTCTATTGCAGTAATAAATAAAAATAAATATTTATTAAAATAATTGTATAAGTGAATAGACAGCTAATTCAACAGATTACTTATGTGGTCTTACAGAAGCAGCCCATGTAACATGAAAAGGGTGGATTTATGCCAACCTAAACATATTCACAAACTGAGCTAGCAAGGTTGTTCTGGTCACATGACATCAATACCATACTGGAGATGCTGATTCTTGAGTAATTCCTGCTCTTGCTTAGGGCACGTCCATAGTCGCTAAGTTGATATGGCTGTGATACAAACCTCCACTGAACTGCTAGTACACATGCACCTGGAGAGAAAATTGGCAAACTTGTAACTAGTGCTCACAGATGATACCAAAGATGCAGAGGAAAAAATCATTCCGATCTTGGTAGATTAAAAAAAGGAAATAAATCAATATCTAGTAGGTGGTTTTTGTAAGAAAAGTTCTCAATTTACATTGACTATTTTAAAGCAGAGGCATGTGTAGTTTTGAAATTTGAATAAGCATGGGTGAGTGGGAGGAGAGGTGGTTAACAAGTGATTTCTTCAGGCCTTATTGCTCTTACTAGTAATAAGCTTGTGTCAATAACCTTGGTACAGAACAAAGACTATTCAATAGGGCACCCAGTCATGCAAGCAGTTTCTCACAGGCACAAAAGTTCACCTATGTAGAACCGCTTATAAAATTCAGACCTATGATAAAATCAGAGCCTGATCCCACAAGTCTTAGGGTATGTCTACACTACGAAATTAGGTCCATTTTTAGAAATCGATTTTATACAGTCTATTGCATATGTCCATACTAAGCGCATTCAGTTGGCGGAGTGCGTCCTCACTACTGTGGCTAGCATTGACTTACGGAGTGGTGCACTGTGGGTAGCTATCCCGCAGTCTCCGCTACCCATTGGAATTCTGGGTTAAGCTCCCAATGCCTGATGGGGCAAAAACATTGTCGTGGGTAGTTTTGGGTACATGTCGTCAGTTGCCCCTCCCTCCATGAAAGCAACAGCAGACAATTGTTTCGTGCCAGACACCAGGGTGATTAGAAGAGCACAGCAAGACGTGCTGCGCATCACAGAGGCTTTGAAAACCAGTTTCATGACTGGCCATGCTTCGGTGTGACAGTTGTGTGTTTTTCTCCTTGATGCAAACCCACCCCCTTTGTTGATCTTAATTCCCTGTAAACCAACCACTCTCCCCCCTTCTAAATAAAATAACTATTGTTTTGAAACCATGCATTCTTTCTTTATTCATTTAAAAAAAAATGAGAACAGACAAGGTAGCCCAGGTGGGGGAGGAGGGAAGGACAAGGCCACATTGCTTATTGTAGCCACACTAAAAATCACACTGTTTGAATGACAACTTTCTGTTGCTTGAGCCATCCTCTGGAGTGGAATGGCTGGGTGCCTGAAGTCTTTCCCCACCCCACCCCCCGCGTTCTTGGGCATCTGGGTGAGGAGGCTATGGAACATGGGGAGAAGGGTAGGTGGTTATACAGTGGATGCAGCGGGGGTCTGTGCTCTTCTTGGCTTTCCTGCAGCTTCAACAGACGCTTTCGCCTTCTAATCTGCAATAACTTTAGGGACGAAGGTGATAGTGGGAGTGTAGGGGGACTGCATGGTCACCTGTGCTGCTGAGTTCGCCACGCTGACCAAACAGGGAAATGAAATTCAAAAGTTCCTGGGGCTTTTCCTGTGTACCTGGCTAGTGCATTGGAGTTCAAAGTGCTGTCCAGAGCGGCTCACTATGGGATAGTTCCCGGAGCCCAATACCGTTGATTTGCGTCCGCACTACCCCAAATTTGACCTAGCAAAGTCGATTTTAGCACTACTTCCCTTGCCGGGGAGGAGTACAGAAGTCGATTTTAAGAGCCCTTTAGGTCGACGGAGCGGGGTTGGTTGGGTGGACGCATTCTTTTTTAAATCGACCTAATGCGGCTAAATTTGACCTTACCCCATAGTGTAGACCAGGGCTTACTGAGCGGAGTAAGGCTTTGCAGGACTGGATTCCCCATTCTTACTTTTTCCTGTATCCCATTGTTTCTTGTGGTTTTAAGTTTTCCCTTGAGAAATTAATTAAAACTAAGCACTGCTTCATTCTGTATAATTACAATCCAAAATACTAGCTGTAGAGCAATCCAGATTACATAAATCATCCCTGTTTGATAATACAATTTTTTTAAAAAGCATGATTGTATAATTAAAGCATTTTTAAACTAGAGATTAAATTGGAATTTTTTTGTAAACATCCGGTAAATGGCCAACATTTTTCTTCCTATCAGACGAAAAATGGTCATCTCTAAAAATATTCTCCCTATTATGATGACCTTTGTGAACAGTTTTGTTGTTCCATCTCATAAAAGAAATGCTGTGTTGGAGATGTCTGGCTACAGCGAAAGGAAGACAGGAGACACTTGATGTGGTTTTAATCAGGTTTAAAACCTGATTAAAACCACATCAAGTCCCAGAGTAGTCTGGGACTACTCACCTGATAAAATGGTACAGTGCAGATAACCCCATGTTCATTCAATATCTACCTGGGGGGCTTCCACCAGCTCCTCTTTTTTTTCCATCCAGGACCTCCCACCAACCCCTTGCTGGGACTTTACCATCCATCCAACCCTTGAGGGTTACGGTGGTTTATAAGAAAGTGGGGTGGGCTCCCTGCTGTACTGTTCATAGGAGCCCTGAACACCCACATCCCCTTTTTGTTCCTTTAACCAGTACCTTCTTTTCAAGTCCCTTACCAAGCCATTTATCCAGTCACTGTATCCCTTCCCTAGGGAGTACCTGCACTGGACCTCCACCTCATGCTTATGTAATGAATTGCGAGGTAGAATCTACTGCCCTTCATATCCCACCCCTAACCCGCTGTCGGGAAGGTGAAACACCCACTCCTCCCCCACAAACACACACCACCGAGGCCGATCTGATGGTGAGGGAAATATTCCTTCCCAGCTCCACTGAAAGGGGGTGGCTAGTGCAATGCTCACAGCTGGCCTTGACCAAACTTGGTATTTTGCTATCTAAAGCTCAGAGGCTCGGTGCTACCTCCCCTGCTCCATGGAAAAAGGGCTTCTGCTGCCCAGGCTTGCCACTTTTCAACCTTCCCGTCCCAGGGGATGAGTCAGCATTGACCCATTTCCCCTTTTGCAACAGCTTCTGACTTCTTACCCCCCACACACTGTTCAGTCTTCCCTAACAAGCTGAACAATGCCCTCTCTCCCTCCCCACTGAAAGGTGCAGTGCAGTCATTCTCCTATAAATAGTTCCCTTTCTTTGATCCCATGATCTTCAATGAGGTGCGTATCAACAAAAGAACAGGCTGCGATGCTGCTTGTCAAATTCTGTCTCTTGTCTCTAGTGTTGAGTGCAACATCAGCTGGGTGAGCTACTTTGAGACCTTAAAGTTTTCTTTCATGGGTCAAGTTTAAAGGAAAAAACAATTTTTTGAAAAACTACAAAAATGTTTATGTAAAAATGAGCTAAGGGTGGTCAAGAATGCCTGCGCCCATTTCCTCCCACTGATCAGAGTCCTAACACATGAAAGTCCTAACGGAAAATGGAACAGGAGTACTTGTGGCACCTTAGAGACTAGTCTCTAAGGTGCCACAAGTACTCCTGTTCTTTTTGCGGATACAGACTAACACGGCTGCTACTCTGAAACCTAACAGAAAATGTTGCCTGTATATTCTACATAAATCGACAAGGAGGAGCCCAGTCTCTTTCCTCCCGCCCCCCCTGGTGAAAACGAGGAGACACTGGAACTGGTGTATCTCCCACAATATCACACTCTCAGCAGCCTACCTCCTGGATACATAGAACTTGATGGCGGACAGTCTCAGTTGCAAATTCCTGCATGACCATGAATGGGAGCTAGATCCAGTAGTACTTCACAATCTATTCAGGCAATGGGGAACACCGACTTGTTCACATCATACCTGAACAAGAAATGTCCACGCTACTGCTCCGGAGTGGAGATAGGACATCACTCCCTAGGCAATGCTCCCCTCCTCCCCTGGGGTGGGGACCTCTTTTACACCTTCTCTCCTTTCCCCCTCCTATTAAAGGTCCTACTGAAGACAAAAAGAGATGGCGCACACATTCTGATCACTCCAATATGGCCAAGACAGACTTGGTACCCTTACCTGTCACAACTTGTAATGTGCCCACCGAGCTCTCTCCCGGTCACTCCTCATCTTCTCTTGCAGAACAGAGGACATACCTTACATCCCAACCGGGTAATTCTCCGCCTTAAGGCATGGCTCCTTCTTGGTTCCACCATCTAGAGAGCTCCTGTTCAACGGAGGTGCAAGAGGTGGTGGTATACAGCAGAAAATCCTCAACCTGGTGTATTTACCTGCAAAAATGGCCCAGCTTTTGGATTTGGTGTAACTCCCAACAAATCTCCCCAATATCCGTGACTCTTCCACACATCCTACACTATGCACTGGCACTAAAAAGATCAGGGTTGTTCATAAACTCTCTTAGAGTCCATCTAGTGGCTATAACAGCCTTCCACCATCCAATGGAGTGGTACTCATTGCTGTCACACCCAACCAGCAAAAGATTCCTTATGGAACCAAAATTATCAGACACATAGATGAACAGAATTTGTTGTGGAAGAGTCAATATGGTTTTTGTAAGGGAAATCATGCCTCACCAATCTACTAGAATTCTTTGAGGGATCAACAAGCATGTGGACAAGGGGGATTCAGTGGATATAGTGAACTCAGATTTTCAAAAAGGCTTTCACAAGGTCCCTCACCAAAGGCTCTTAAGCAAAGTAAGCTGTCATGGGGTAGAGGGAAGGTCCTCTCATGGATTGGTAACTGGTTAAAAGATAGGAAATAAAGGGTAGGAATAAATGGTGAGTTTTCAGAATGGAGAGAGGTGAATATTGGTGTCCCCCAGGGGTCTGTACTGGGACCAGTCCTGTTCAACATATTCATAAATGATCTGGGAAAAAGGGTAAAACAGTGAGGTGACAAAATTTTTAGATGACACAAAACTACTCAAGATAATTAAGTCCCAGGCAGGCTGCAAAGAACTACAAAAGGATCTTTCAAAACTAGGTGACTGGGCGACAAAACGGCAGATGAAATTCAATGTTGATAAATGCAAAGTAATGCACATTGGAAAACATAATCCAAATTAGACATGTAAAATGATGGGGTCTGAATTAGCTGTTACCACTCAACAAAGAGATCTTGGAGTCACTGTGGATAGTTCTCTGAAAATATCCACTCAATGTGCAGCATCAGTCAAAAAAGCGAACAGAATGTTGGGAATCATTAAGAAAGGGATAGATAAGACAGAGAATATCATATTGCCTCTATATAAATCCATGTTACGCCCACATCTTGAATACTGTGTGCAGATGTGGCCGCCCCATCTCAATAAAGATATATTGGAATGGGAAAAAGTTCGGAAAAGGGCAAAAAAATTATTAGAGGTGTGGAACGGCTTCCGTATGAGGAGAGATTAATAAGACCAGGACTTTTCAGGTTGGAAAAGAGATGACTAAGGGAGGATATGATTGAGGTCTCTATAAAATCATGACTGATGTGGAGAAAGTAAATAAGGAAGTGTTATTTATGCCTTCTCATAACACAAGAACTAGGGGCCACCTTATGAAATTAATAGGTAGCAGGTTTAAAACAAACAAAAGGAAGTTTTTCACATAATGCACAGTCAACCTGTGGAACTCCTTGCCAGAGCATGTTGTGAAGGCCAAGACTGTAACAGGCTTCAAAAAAGAACTAGATAAATTCATGAAGGATGTGTCCATCAATGGCTATTAGTCAGGATGGGCAGGGATGATGTCCCTAGCTTCTGTTTGCCAGAAGCTGGGAATGAGTGATAGGTGATGGATCACTAGATGATTACCTGTTCTGTTCATTCCCTCTGGGGCACCTGGAATTGGCCACTGTTGGAGGACAGGATACTGGGCTAGATGGACCTTTGGTCTGACCCAGTATCACTGTTGTATTCTTAAGGGTATTGTAACGCTCTTCCCACAACCTCAGCTACCTCCTCTCACATGGGACTTAAACCTCGTACTGAAGGGACTGACTAGGCCCCCCTTTCAACCCAGGGCCATCTGTTTGGTCACTTACCTCTGGATGAAAATGGCCTTCCTGATAGCCATTATTTTGGCCAGGAGAACTGTGATGGGTTGGGTCACAGAGACTCCCTTGGGACTGTCTCCTGATGTGCTGAGACTACCTCTGAGCCTGTTTTCCCTGCCAGCTTGGAATTTCAGAACCATGACTTGTTGAGCCAGATACGCTAGCCTGCTGCAAACACTGACCCAGGTCTGAACCACGTCCCCCCACAAGCTGCAGACTTAACTGAAGACAGCTTAAGAAATGCTCCTGTCTCTCGCATCCAGACACCCAGTTCCCAATGGGATCCAAACCCCAAATAAATCCGTTTTACTCTGTATAAAGCTTATGCAGGGTAAACTCATAAATTGTTCACCCTCTATAACACTGATAGATATGCACAGCTGTTTGCTCCCCCAGGTATTAATTATTTGCTGTGGGTTAATTAATAAGCAAAAAGTGATTTTATTAAGTATAAAAAGTAGAATTTAAGTGGTTTCAAGTAATAACAGGCAGAAGAAAGTAAATTACCAAGCAAAATAAAACAAAAACACTCAAGTCTAAGCCTAATACAGTAGGAAACTAAATGCAGGTAAATCTCACCCTCAAAGATGTTCCAATAAGCTTATTTCACAGACTAGACTCCTTCCCAGTCTGGGTCCAGCAATCACTCACACCCTCGTAGTTACTGTCCTTTGTTCCAGTTTCTTTCAGGCATCTCTTTGGCGTGGAGAGGCTATCTTTTGAGCCAGCTGAAGACAAAATGGAGGGGTTTCCAGGGCCTTTTATATTCTTTGTCTTGTGGGGGGAAAACCCCTTGTTCTCCTGTGCAAAATCATAGCAACAAGATGGAGTCTGTAGTCACCTGGGCAAGTTACTTGTCTCTGAAAGCTCAGATGTGGATTGGCGTCTCCCAAAGTTCATTGCTAGTTAAGTACTCCCAATTATTTGAATAACCCCTTCACGCTATGTTGACCAAATCTGCCTTATATGCTTCCTACAGCAAACACTTTAAATACAAGCATAGAGCCAACACTCATAACTTCAGATATAAAAATGATACATGCATACAAATAGGATGAATATATTCAGTATATCAGAACCTTTGAAAAGATATGTTACATGGCATATCTAGCATAAAACATATTCCATTTATATCATATTTACACTCATAAGCATATTTATATAAAGCATTATTGGGTGCAACGTCACAAGAATAATGTAAATAACAGCTCTGATGGCACATTCCTCTTAAATGGTATTCTTTTGGGACAAAGTTATGCTCAGGCCACATCCAAAATTTGTTCCCAAGGTAACCTCCCTGTTTCACATAAACCAATTGATTCATCTTCCAATCTTCTATCCCAAGCCTCACTGAGACAACAGAGAGGCTAGATTATATACTGTAGATGTCAGAAGAGTCCTAGCCTTTTACCTACACAAGACAAAGCCCTTCAGGAAGTCTACCAGACTTTTCCTCTCCATTGCAGAAAGATCCAAGGGCTTGGCAATATCAATCCAAAGACTTTCCAAGTGAGTCTTGAACTCAATGTTACTAAGTCACAATATGACCACTCCAGATACTGTTCGTACACACTCCGCAAGGTCGATCTCCTCATCCGTCACCTTCTTCAAGAATGTCCCTATCTCAGAGATCTGTAGAGCTGTGAAATGGGCATCAGTCCACACCTTCACAGAACATTATGCGATCACTGGGGACTCTGCTTCTGATGCCATCTTTGGCTCCACAGTGCTGTCATCTGTAACTGACCCGACTCTGAAGTCCCAGCCCTACAGAAGGTGATACTGCTCAGGAGTCACATACAGTGGAGCACCTCTAGGGATACTACTACTCCTCAAAACAGTTACTTAGCTTGTGCAGTAACGATGATTCTTCAAGATGTTTGTCCCTGCGGGGCCTAAACAGACACTGTTACTGAAGTTCTCCAATCAGCAGTGCAGGGACACAAGCACACCTACAATGGAGCCTCCACAGGGGGACACATCTCAAAGAACCACCGTTACTGCACAAGGTGAGTAACTTCTTCATTCCCCCGTTGAAGGAGGGGAAGGGGTGTGGGAATTGCACCTTTCACACAGAGAACTCTTCCCACAAGTAATTCCTTGCTCTAATAATAAGAATATAGCAGTAGGGATATATTACCGATCACCTGACCAGGATGGCGATAGTGACTGTGAAATGCTCAGGGAGATTAGAGAGGCTATAAAAATAAAAAACTCAATAATAATGGGGGAATTCAACTATCCCCATATTGACTGGGTACATGTCACCTCAGGTCAGAGATAAAGTTTCTTGACACCTTAAATGACTGCTTCTTGGAGTAGCTAGTCCTGGAACTCACAAGAGGAGAGGCAATCCTTGATTTAGTCCTAAGTGGAGCACAGAACCTCGTCCAAGAGGTGAATATAGCTGGACCGCTTGGTAATAGTGAACATAATATAATTAAATTTGACATCCCTGATCGATAACGATCTAAAGCAGAGTGGACTGACGCATGTTAATTTTCGTCATCTGAGTAAGAAGGTTGATTTTCTTTTTTGGTAGTTCAGGTTCTGTAGTTTCCACATTGGAGTGTTGCTCTTTTAAGACTTCTTAAAGCATGTTCCACACCCCGTCCCTCTCAGATTTTGGAAGGCACTTCAGATTCTTAAACCTTGGGTCGAGTGCTGTAGCTATCTTTAGAAATCTCATATTGGTCCCTTCTTTACGTTTTTTCAACTCTGCAGTGAAAGTGAAATGATGGCCGAAGCATGAAGGGGCATACGAATGTTTAGCATATCTGGCATGTAAACACCTTGCAATGCCGGCTACAAAAGTGCCATGCAAATGCCTGTTCTCACTTTCAGGTGACATTGTAAATAAAAAGCCGGCAGCATTATCTCCCGTAAATGTAAATAAACTTGTTTGTCTTAGTGATTCGCGGAAGAAGAAGAACTGAGTGGACTTGTAGGCTCTGAAGTTTTACACTGTTTTGTTATTGAGTGCGGTTACATAGCCTAAATAAATAAATAAAAAATCTACATTTGTAAGTTGCACTTTCACAATAAAGAGATTGCATTATGGTATTGTATGAGGTGAATTGAAAAATTACTATTTCTTTTGTTTATCATTTTTACCGTGCAAATATTTGTAATAAAAATAATATCAAGTGAGCACTGTACACTTTTTATTCTGTGTTGTAATTGAACTGAATATATTTGAAAATGTAAAAACAATCCACAAATATTTAATAAATTTCAATAGGTATTCTATTGTTTAACTGTGTGATTAAAACTGTGATTAATTTTTTTTATTGTAATTAATTGTTTTGAGTTAACCACGTGAGTTAACTGCGATTAATTGACAGCCTTAGTATGTACTATATTTAGGAATTCTACATTCCCCTTCCCCCCAATCTTTCCAATAGGAAAAAAAATGAGAAAGGTATTCTGACAGGATTTAAGATCATAGGTCTGATCCAAAGCCCAGTGAAGTCAGTCTAAAGACTTCCACTGACTCCAATGGACTTCACACTGCGAGCGGCCCTGAAAGGCTCCAATATAAGAGAGTATTCATGCCAAGGACTGAGTGTCTCTTGTTACGTGAAATGAATTAACTGGTTTCCAAAAGATCCCTTTACTCTTTTTTCTCAAATCCTTGCTATTTTCTCTCTCATTTAGGGCACATTAACATTAATCGTAATTCCAGAAATAAGCACCATCAAAACCTTTCAAAGGATACAATATCCTCAGTGCATTCATAATGTAATTTGTATGACCATCATGTATACGGGACCATGACCTCACAGTCCTAAGTGCTGTGTAAACTCAGAATAAAAAGATGGTCCATGCCCCAGAGAGTTTACAATCTAAGTATAAGACAAAATGGGAACAGTTGGAAACAGTCAGCCAGCCAGCCTTGGGGGAGTACAAGGAAACAATGTGACACTATTGGTCACAGGATAGGCTGTGGTTTTAACACAACAGCAGCCTAGCTATTGTTACATTTTTGTACGCATCACAGAAAAGGAGAATTATAAGAAGAGATTGGAAGGAGGATAATGAGTTAGTTTTGTGGATGTTTCCAGGGAGCTCCTGTCAAGTGTGAGGGGCTTCGTGGCAGAAAGCGTGAAGGTGCTAGCTTGAAAATGTAATAAGTGGGTAATGGAGGGTGGTATCCTGGACTATTCTGCCTATAACATATTCTTGGTTTCAAAGTTCCTATCCTACGGATGCTATGCAAATAATAAGTAGAATAGTATACTATGACAGATGGAATATAAGATTTTTATCCTAAATAGTCTTTAAAAATAAATATTTGACACACAAGTTAAAAATAATTTGTATTACCTAAATTATTTCAAGTTCCAGCCAGATGTTAATATTTTAAGAGGCAGGTGCTATAGTAGCCATTGCCTAATTAGGAGTTGATAATACCTGCTCAGATAAATGTAATGGCCTCATTTTAAAAAATATTGATAACTACTGAGAAATGTATCCTTTTAGCAGGAGGAAAAAATCAAAACATTTTCAGGGGATACCACCAGAAATGTTTATAGCATCTTTAGAGCAGTGATTAATATCCTAGTCTGTGTTTAGTATTGTTCTGTTGGTGGCTGCCAGGAGGTGGCTTTGATCTATGAACAATCAAAGACCTTGCTGAAGTTGATGGATGTGATAGCCACCTTTCATTCAGGTGCAATAAGGGAGCAATTAAATGTCCCTTTGTTTAGAGAGTAGAAGCTACTGCCCATGGTACTGAACCTTGTGGGATGGTCTGAATAAGAACTAGCTCAAGGAAAATGAGGGGTTTCTCTGGGACTGACTGCAAATGCCAGGGCTGGAGCATTGATTGATGGGGTGTGTATCTGGGTGTGTCAGAAGCGGAGATGACCAGAAAGCAAGAGAAGCAGTGTGATTGTGCCCTTCGAGGAAGCCAAAAGAGAGACTTTTTTGGGGCAGAGTACTGGCTAGAAAGTAGGCTTGGTTTTTCCGAACAAGAAAGCTGCCTGATATTTGTTCCTGCTATGTGCCGGTAAACAGGACTGTATAAATAAACAGGATTACATCCAAGAAATACCTGACTTATATAATCAATTTTCCCTTCTGATGGTAACAACCCAGCAAGGCCCCAAATATTTGCTATCTGCTTGGGCCAATAGGCAACAACATAGTAGGATGTCTAGTGCAGAGGATAGACTGCTAATACATTTTTGCAAGAGATGTGATTTCATTAGTGTCTTTAGAAGAGATTTACTCAGAATGAAGAATAATAAGAAAAACAGAGGCATAAAACAAATCAAGTTCCTCCCCAAATCTGAGGAATTAACTCTGACATTATAGAGAGAGTCTCTCAAACAGAGGATATTAAAATAACAGGCTTCTTTTATTAGTCTAATGATGTCTTAAATTAGTGAAATACAATTCCAATATACTAAAATGGATAACTGAATGTATTATAGGAATACACTCAGTGGCTGTGACAATGTCTAATGCTTTAGGCACTATTCACCATATGTGATTTAGTTAGCACAAACAGGACATCCACAGCAAGTGTGCCCAGTTTGTGAGTCTAAACACATTCAAAGGAACATAATTTAAGTAACGTTGAAAATGGTTACCCTTTCTATGTGTGTGACTAGGTTGTGATATGAGAGCTGCATCCCCAGAACTGACTTACTATGGTACCATATATCAGGGGGTAGCCGTGTTAATCTGTATCCTCAAAAACAAGGAGTCCAGTGGCACCTTAAAGACTAACAGATTTATTTGGGCATAAGCTTTTGTGGGTAAAAAAACCCACTTCTTCAGATGGTACCATATATACTAAACTTGGACATTATAGTGAAAGGAAAATAAAAGTCTGAAATTGTTTCAGTACATTGCAATTCTGGTAGGGGTGAACTTCTCTGAGAACAAATTCTGGATGGGAATATACCCAAGATCCTGCCAGAACTCAGACAACCGGCAGCAGAAGAATGGAGTGGATTTGGCCACCCCTGTTCAAAGCCCCTCTGCAATGTGGTGAAGAGGTCACTCCATAGACCATTCACAGCAGGAGTTTTCAAAGCCATCATCTGAGGCATATCCTAAGAGTGAAGGGGCATGTACACCCTTGCCAAGACCCTTAACCATATACACCAGTGGTTCTCAAACTTTTGTACTGGTGACCCCTTTCACACAGTAAGCCTCTGAATGCGACCCCCCTTATAAATTAAAAACACTTTTTTTCTATTTAGCACTATTATAAATGCTGGAGGTGAAGCGGGGTTTTGGGTGGAGGCTGACAGCTCGCGACCCACATGTAATAACCTCGCAACCCCCTCAGGGGTCCCGACCCCCAGTTTGAGAACCATTGATATATATCCAGGCAGAGTATTTTGCTTTTAGGAGGAATAATCTGTGACAAGTGGTTGTCTATGGTCCCTACTGTATTCCACTCAGGATTATGCATACGCTTTATGTCCCTGGAGCCTATGTGCCCTGTGCCACCTTGTAGTCTCACCTGAGGCAATAAAGGGAGGGCTGGACCACCGGCGTTTCCAGTTCCTTCTCACCACAGCATGGTCTGAGTCAGAGCTTCTACTTCTATCATCCTTGTGATGCACTTTCCAAAACTTTTAAAAACTTAGTACTGTTCATAGGTTAGATTTCCTATTTGTTCTGCATTTATTTTTGTTTTTTGTTTGATTCTTCCTTTCGTACCTGATTTAGGACTTTGAATGCCACTTCAGTGGTGTTTCCCACCAAACCTTACCCCTTCCCCCAGTATCTGGGCCTGGGTACTGGATTATGCCAAAGACATCGGGGTTCAAAACCTGTGCCTCCTGCCTTTGCTCATTTTCCTTCAGCACCTTTCCTGCCTGTACTTGGGAGAACCAGACTCTCCGCCTCAGGAAACACCTTATGGAGGTTGCCATGGGACCAGCATTGGATCCTGGCCAGGGAACCCTCCCATACATCTGTCAAAACAGGCAAAGAGTGCCCCCACGCTGTGTAACCTCCATCGGGCTCTGCCGTTACCAGTGCTAAAGACCCCAAGCCAGGGCCTAGTGATGAACCAAAGAAGCATGCACATAAGCATGTCAGTAAGTCTTCCTCCAAGTCTAAGAAGGGCGCTGCACCATCCATGAGTTCCGGCTACAAAGGAACCACACATTCCAAGTCTCATAAGACCTAGACATGGCCGCTCCAATCGCCAGATCCACCAGTACCGATTATGGACCTGGCAACTCTGCCGGCATCCCGGGAACCATTGGTCTCCAGACAGATGCAATTCCTGATACTGACTCCTCCAGCAGAGTGGATACCATTAACCCCTGGGAAACTTGGAAGCAACTCGGGTCTCCAAGAGTTATTCATACTAGAGGGACTACAAAAACAACAAGGAGTCTGGTAGCACCTTAAAGACTAACAGATTTATAGTCTTTAAGGTGCCACCAGACTCCTTGTTGTTTTTGTAGATACAGACTAACACGGCTACCCCCTGATAGAGGGACTACGGTCTCCATGACCACTAATCCAATTACCAGGTTGAAGGGACCCTTTGCCTGCTATGTTCCAGCAGCCTCCTGTTCTGACAGTTCGGACAGCACCGCCATTTAGTGAGGTTTCTGACTCCTCTGATTTGGAGATACGGATGTCTGACATGGTCCACCACTCCCATTCCAGAAGCATGACTTCCGGAAGGCTCCGACAGCATTGTGACAGTTCCCCACCTTGCCTTACCCACAGAGTTGGTCACAGGCTATGCAATAGCAGGTCAACCAAGCTGGTCATACTGAAGCTCGTGGCCCCAGTATTCACCTTCTTAATGATCCCACTTATTTTGGGAGGACTTTCCCACTTCATCACCACAACCCTCACCTGGTAGGTGCTCCAACATAGTGCTGGATGTCGCACTGATTAGCCTGACTCTGATGGCACCAATGGATCCAGAGAGGAATCCCTCATCTTCTGCAGATACAACTGCCTCTTCAATCCCCTCCTCCCCACCAGACGACTATTGCCAGTTCCAGGAATTGCTGTGGAGAATAGCCAACACCCTAGAAATTCCCTTATAGGGGGTTCAAGAGATTCAACACCCGCTGCTTGACATCTTGCACACTTTGGTACTGGTGAGGGTGGCCCTACCAATCAATAATAGAATCATAGAATATCAGGGTTGGAAGGGACCTCAGGAGGTCATCTAGTTCAACCCCCTGCTCAAAGCAGGACCAATCCCCAACTAAATCATCCCAGCCAGGGCTTTGTCAAGCCTGACCTTAAAAACCTCTAAGGAAGGAGATTCCACCACCTCCCTAGGTAACCCATTCCAGTGCTTCACCACCCTCCATCCTCCAACCAGCATGCACTGTATGGCACATTCCGGCCACATGTGCACCCACCCCAAAAGGGTCTGAGAAGAGAACTTATGTCCCTACCAAAGGGTCAGAGTTCCTGTTCTCTCATCCTCCACTGAACTCATTGGTCATCGAGGTGGCTTCAGAGTATTTCAAGTGCAACACCGACAGACCCCGGTCATCAGCAGGCAGGATCAAACGTGGGACCTCTGGAGCTTAGTGCACGAGCCTCTACCGCATGAGCTAAAAGCCAACTGGCTGTTAGCTAAGGCTGTATAGCAGACTCATTTAACTCTCTCTTTAAGTGGTCTTGGTGCCACTAGATGGGACAGAACCCCACCCCCAGAAGGTGTGTGGGTTACACAAGCATCAACTCCCCCACTCCCATCCGATAGAGAGGGTGAAAGGCTAGACCTCCTGCGCAGAAAGGTCTTCTCCGTGGGCTCCAATTTTGTGTTTCAAATTACTTAGCCCTGATGGCAAAATATTATTTTATTAACTATGGCAATCAGCTGAGTTTGCAGACAGACTACCCTCGCAAGATCGCAACCAATTCCAGGCAGGAAGGCAAGTTACTTGCCAGGTCCATGCTACAGGCCGCAGTGGAGTCTGCAGACACAGTTTCCCATGAACTGGCAATGGGAATTGTCATGAGGAGGGAATCCTGGTTACACTCCTCTGGCTTTCCCAGGGAGGTGCAAAACACTATAGAAGACCTCCCATTCGATGAATTGCATCTCTTTAATCAGAAGACGGACAAGTCCCTACACTCCCTAAAGGACTCTAGAGCCACTCTAAGGTCTCTGGGTAACTACACATCAGCACCCAAGAGGAAATTCTAACACCCACCCCAATCATATCATTACAGGGCCTCACAGCTATACCACCAATGTACCTATGAGCCTCCTCAAAAACACCCTAGGGTTCACAGACCCCATCAACCTACATCAATTCAGGCTGTATTCATAGAATCATAGAAGATTAGGATTGGACGAGACCTCAGGAGGTCATCTAGTCCAGTCTCCCGCTCAAAGCAGGACCAACCTCAACTAAATCATCCCAGCCAGGGCTTTGTCAAGCTGGGCCTTAAAAAACTCTAAGGATGGTGATTCCACCACCTCCCTAGGTAACCCATTCCAGCGCTTCACCGCCTTCCTAGTGAAAGTTTTTCCTAATATCCAATCCAGACCTCCCCCACTGCAACGTGAGACCATTGCTCCTTGTTCTGTCATCTGCCACCACTGAGAACAACCTAGCTCCATCCTCCTTGAAAACCCCCCTTCAGGTAGTTGAAGACTGCTATCAAATCCCCCCTCAGTCTTCTCTTCTGCAGACTAAACAAGCCCAGTTCCCTCAGCCAGTATTTCTGCGTGTCAGAGAGCCATCAACCACTCTGTACACCAATGCCCATTTTGTCTCAGGGTGTTACCTCAAACTGTCTGCCAGCACGGGAAGCCATAGCAACAGACAAGTGGGTCCTAGATGTCATGCAGAGCTGCTATGTCATAGAGTTTATGGCGAAGCCCCCATCTTGCCCTCCTCCTCAATCCACACACACAGAACATCAACATGATGACCTCCTCAAACTTGAGGTTGACTCCCTATTGCAGAGGGGAGCTGTGGAGCTAATTCCATACTCCTTTCATGGAACAGGGTTCTACATGAGCTACTTCCTAGTCCCCAAAAAGACTGGAGGATGGAGACACCTCAACCACTCGATTTCCAGATCAAGATTTTGCATGGACACGCTTGCAACAATCATTCCCTCCTTAGAAAAAGGCATGTGATTTATGGCTCTTGATATGCAAGACTCCTATTTCCATATTGATATACACCCAACACACAGAAGGTTCCTGAGGTTCATGGTGGGATATCTTCAATACAGGATCCTATTGTTCGGATTCACCACTGCCCCACAAGTATTCACAATAGTTTTCCCGGTAGTGGTAGCCCATCTCAGACGTCAAAAGATCCTTGTTTTTCCATATGTGGATGACTGGCTGATAGCAGCACGGTCCAAACATGAGGCCCAGGAATCAATGTCCCAACTGCTTCTACTCCTCTCTTCCCTGAGGGTCAGCATCAATGTCGAAAAATCAGCTTTAAGCTCTATGCAATCCCTGGAGTTCATAGGAGCTTTCATAGAAGTGATTTCCGCCCGAGCTTATGTACCAAGACAATGAGAGAACTAATCACTTTGGTGTCTTCCAACCCTTCAGTTTCAGCCAAAATCTGCCTTTCTCTTGGGACACATGGTGGCCTGCACATATGTCACACCATTCACTTGCCTACACGTGCGCTACATTCAACTCTGGCTACAAAGAGTCTACTCCCTCATGCATAAACGCACACGCTACTCCACAGGCCACCAGAAGTCTCTCCTCACTCCAGTGGTGAATATATCTGCTACGAGTCTGTTTGGGGATGACCTTCCTCCCATCCTTGCCCACCATGACTATCATAACAGACGCATCTCCCATGGGCTCTGGTGCCTACATGAGTGACTGCATGACACAAGGCACCTGGACAACATGAGAGGCCTGGATGCACGTAAACAGAATGGAACACTGGGCAGTATGCAAAGCTTGCCAGGAATTCCTACCAACCATCCAGAACCAACACGTTCTTGTCATGTTAGACAACACCACCACCACCAGCCTATCTACTGGGCACCCAGAATATGATTGCCAATGCTCTCAGCAGAAACTTTGCAACCAACTACAAATGGGAGTTGCACAACTCTGTAATTGTGGACATCTTTGGCCAGTGGGGAACCCAGTGAGGGATCTTTTCACATCCCACAACAATACCAAATGCACCCAATATTGTTCAAGGGGGAGGGGTTGGAACTCAATCACAGGGGGACGCCCTCGTCAGACAGGTCAAATTATGTCTTCACCCCTCTACCTTTCTACCAAAAATGATCCACAAGATCAGATGGGAGAAAGCAACAACCATCCTGATCACCCCTTCTGATCTCACTAATTTTGGCTCCCACTTCTCCTCTGCATGTCAAAGTACCCCACATTCACTTTGGATGTTACCGGAGCTACATAATGGCAGACTCAGACCCCCAACCTGCACACTCTTCACCTGATGGCTTTGTTTTTTGGATGGACACCTCCATTAACACAGGAATGTTCTCTGGCAGTGCGAGATGTCCTCTCGAGCAGCAGGAAGGAGTACATAAGATGCTCATATCGAGCCAAATGGATGCATTTCACTGTCTGGGCTACCCAGCAGGGCCTTGTCCCTGAAGCAGTGGGCATCCCGCTAGTCTTGGAATATTTTCTTTATCTGAAGGACTTGGAACTGGCCCTTAGTTCCATTAAGGTCCATGCAGCTGCCATTAGCGCTTTTCACCCACTGTTGGACAGCCATTCAATTTTTACCCACCCTTTAACTGTATGGTTCTGGAACAGTCTTCTTCAAAAATACCCTCCTATTCAGCCTATCGCTCCACAACGAGACCTTAACCTACTCCTCACCTTGTTGACATCCAGCCCCCTCAAACCTATGGCCTCCTTTCCATGAAAGTCGCTTTCCTCATCGCCATTACATTGGCTAGGACAGTTGGCGAACTGGGAGTCATGATGGCTAACCCCCACTTCACCACTTTCCATAAAGACAGGGTCTCCTTACGTCTTGACTCCAAGTTCCTACCCAAGGTAGTTTCCCAATTCCACCTCAATCAACCCATACATTTACCTACCTTCTTCCCCAAGCCTCACGCCTCGAATGAGGAAAGAAAGCACCACTCAATAGACGTTTGAAGGGCATTGGCTTTTTATCTTGAGCGGACAAAGCCCTTTTGGAAATCTCCTCAGCTTTTCATTACTAGCAGACAGAATGAAAGGGCAAGCCATTTCCACTGAGGGAATCTGCCAGTGTGTCTCAGGGTGCATTACGTGCTGCTATCAATTTGATCTTGGGAAAGTCACTTAACCTTCCTATATCCGTTTTGACATTTATAAAATAAGATTACAAGTAATTCTTTGGAGTGTTGTGAGGTTTAATTAATAAACATTGTAAAATGCATTAAGATCCTTATAAAGCAGGTACCATAGGAGTGCACATTATTGTTTAACAATAATTGCTACTACAGTTGTAAATTTGCTGTTTATTGCCTTATTTCCACTGCTAAAAAAAAAAATCACCCCTCCCATGTAAAAACTGCAGCATATTTAGAAAAAAAGGAGAGGTAACAAGAGTAATGTTATCACACTATAATATTTTAAATAAATCCCCACTGAATCCCCTCTCTAAGAGAAGCCAATGTGCCTTTTCTAAATGAGATTTGGAAAAGGAAACAAGAATATTCATTATCAAATATAGGAAAATACTGATTTTTGAATAGTACATTGAATAGAGAGAATAGTCTGTTTATTTATTTCTTATGCAAAGTTATTTCTGCTTCTGTTTGAGTAAACTAAGGATCACCAATTTAGTGCCATGCATTTCTTATTGTGTGTTCAGGACTGGGCTTCTGCTTATTTCAAGTCTTTCCCTCCCCAGTCACCATTTCCCTTTGGCTTGCAAAACCTCTCCTAAGGAGCCTGGAATCACTCCAGGGAGGCCAGCCTCACACTTTGGAAAATACCCATTGGAAAGTAACTACCATAAAGAAATCAGATTTGACTACGAAGGAGAGTTTCAAGGAGAGGAAATGTCAGAGGAGACTTTCAGAGTCAATAGGAGGCTGAAACCAGATTAAAAGGGGCAGCATATGGCTTCACTAACACACACCACCTTTTAACATGGCTAGAAGATACTAATGATTGGCTAGTAGTACTTTGTCATTGGCACAGAGAGAAAATTTTACCAAAATGTTCAAACATAAGAACCTAAATTTCAGGATCCAATTCTAAAATTAGACACCTAACTGCTTTTTATCTGCAGCTCCCTCTAAAGCAAACAGCAGCTGTTAAGTGTTCAAACACTTTTGAACATTAATCTATTTATTTTGGTCTCCAAATAGGGATCTGGGACCGTAACTTTAGACATCCCTTTCCTATAAATCTTGTAAAGAGCCTTAGGATTCTTTGAGATAAAAGGTGCTTTATAAACAAGCAAGAATCCCCATAGTACTAACTGAGCCTTGAATTTTACTCACTCAATCCTCCCTCCCTCAAAAAAAAACCTATCCAACTGCATCTTGTTATATAACTTAGCTGTCAGTCCTGTCAAAAAGGAGACTTGTGTTACTTGGAGGACCTGCATGCCAAAATGAAAAGCAATGTACACTGCCAATAGTAAGCTTGTCTTCAGGCTCATTGAATTTCTCTCTTTATTCCCAATCAATGCTCACCACCAAAAGCAGCCGAGGAAAACAATGTTCCAAAAAAGGCTTAGTAGAAGGCAGCAAAACTGAACTCTAGGGCTGAGATATTATTAAAAACAGAAATTAGGATTAAATTGTACATTACTTCCAAAATATTAATGGAGCATTGTATGTGTACTTTATAAATACCTGGAGCCAAATTCAGACAGCAGAACAAGGTTTTGAAGTCTCAAAAGTTCAGGATGGTAACTCTGGTGACTATAATTCCTTTATTAAATTAAGGGGATTCGTTTTCATCCCTTGACCTATAAGACGCCTACTTCCATATAACTATACATCCATTGCACAGGAAATTCCTACGATTCACCATAGGCTAAGATAATTTCCAGTACCAAATGCTCCTCTTTGGCCTATCCTTGGCCCCAAGAGTGTTCTCAATGGTTCTAGCGGTAGTGGTGTTTACCTTTGGCAGGAAACAATCCTAGTCTTCCCATACCTTGGCAACTGAGTACTCAAGGGCTGTTCCTTCAAAGCAGTGTTATCTACCCAGGAGCCCTTGCTCTGTTCCAAGAGCTGGGCCTATAACTGAACATAAAGAAATCCATGCATGCAGAAACACTTGCCTCCATTTCCTTCCCCTCAGCAGGGGCAAAGCAAGCAGGAGCATGACAGACAACATCTCCTGCATGTTTTATATAAACAGGCAGGCAGGAGCAAGATACCACTCTTTGTGTGCTGAAGCTATAAAGCTCTGGAACTGGTGCATAGTCCACTATATCCAGATTTCAGAAAACTATCTCGCAGGTCATCTGGAACACTACAACCGATGCCCTTAGCAGACACTTCTTCCATGACTATGAATGACCACTGGACACCCAAGTTCTCCACAGCATATTCCAGAGACTGGACTGACAGAGATCAATCTTTTGCCACCTCTGAAAACAGGAAATGTCCTCTCTTCTTTTTGGGTGAGGGGATATTTGAGTCACCACTCCCTGGGGGACATCTTCCTTCTAACATGGAGGAAGAGTGTGTTCTTTGCGTTTCCCCCATTGCCCCTAATTCCAAGGGCATTGAACAAGATCAGGCAGGGCAAGGCCAGAGTTATTGTCAGAGTACTTACCTGGCTGAGACAAGCTCATCTGCATCCAACCATCAATCATACTACCAACCATTCCTTATCTCCTGTCTCAGGATGCAGATCATGTCTTCACCCCAATCTGGCAGTTCTACACCTTGGGGCATGGCTTTTGTATGGTATTTAGGAATAGAGGTTTCCTGTGGAGGTGCATCAGGTGTTATTAAATAGTAGAAAAAATTAACTTGCATTAACTTACCTGTAGAAATGGAAGACTTTCATCCATTGGTGCAGTCATCATTACCACCAACCGGAAACAGTTTTCCTTTCCCTCATCCTAGATTACCTGCTGGATCTGAAGATCTCTGGGTTATTCATCAGTTCACTCAGTGTACACCTGGCTGCCATATCAGCTTTTCATCCTTCCATTGAGGGACTCTCCATTTTTGCTCACTCAGTATTGTCCAGATTGATTAAGGGTCTGGATAATCTCTTTTCCCACATTAGACACCATACCCCATCTTGGGACCTCAACCTGGTTCTCAACCAGTTCATAAGACCTCCATTTGAATCAGTGGCAACCTGCTCCATACTTCATTTTTCTATGAAGACGGCCTTTTTGGTTGCCATCACGTTGGCCTGTAGTGTTGGGGAGATTGGAGCCTTGATGGCAGATCTCCCCTTTACTGTGTGTTTTTAATGATAAAGTCTTTTTATGTCCATATTCTAAGTTTCTTCCAAAGGTGACTTAAGATTTTCATCTTAACCAATCTACCCATCTACGAGTATATTTTTGGAAACCTCATAGTTCTCTGCAGGAATCCTATTTCCATACCTTGACTGTTAGAAGGGCCTTAGCCTGGATAGGACTAAGCAGTTTAGGAGATCACCTAGACTTTTCATAACCTTTGCAGATATATCCAAGGGGGCTCCTATTTCTGCTCAAAGACTTTGGAAATGGATATCCAGTTGTATCTCTACCTGTTATAAAACTGCAGATGGTCAGCTCTTCCCTGCCCCCAGTGGGTGAGAGCACATTCAACCAAATCTCAGGCAACATCTACTGCATTGTTGAAGAATGTTTCAATATCTGAGATATGTAGAGCCACTACTTGGACTTCAGTCCATATGTTTTCAAAGCATTATGCCCTGTTCCATGCCATGAGAGCTGATGGGGCATGTGGCTCTGTAGTACCGTCTTCAGTTCTGGATCCTTCAGAAGCTTCAGTCTCCTAGGGAATACTGCTCAGAAGTCATAGAATCATAGAATATCAGGGTTGGAAGGGACCTCAAGAGGTCATCTAGTCCAACCCCCTGCTCAAAGCAGGACCAATTCCCAACTAAATCATCCCAGCTAGGGCTTTGTCAAGCCTGACCTTAAAAGCCTCTAAGGAAGGAGATTCCACCACTTCCCTAGGTAACCCATTCCAGTGCTTCACCACCCTCCCAGTGAAAAAGCTTTTCCTAATATCCAACCTAAACCTCCCCCACTGCAACTTGAGACCATTACTCCTTGTTCTGTCATCTGCTACCACTGAGAACAGTCTAGATACATCCTCTTTGGAACCTCCTTTCAGGTAGTTGAAAGCAGCTATCAAATCCCCCCTCATTCTTCTCTTCTGCAGACTAAACAATCCCAGTGCCCTCAGCTTCTCCTCATAAATCGTGCTCCAGCCCCCTAATCATTTTTGTTGCCCTCCACTGGACTCTTTCCAATTTTTCCACATCCTTTTTGTAGTGTGGGGCCCAAAACTGGACACAGTACTCCAGATGAGGCCTCACCAATGTCGAATAGAGGGGAATGATCACGTCCCTCGATCTGCTGGCAGTGCCCCTACTTATACAGCCCAAAATGCCGTTAGCCTTCTTGGCAGCAAGGGCACACTGTTGACTCATATCCAGCTTCTTGTCCACTGTAACCCCTAGGTCCTTTTCTGCAGAATTGCTTCCTAGCCATTCGGTCCCTAGTCTGTAAGAGTGAATGGGATTCTTCCGTCCTAAGTACAGGACTCTGCACTTGTGCTTGTTGAACCTCATCAGATTTCTTTTGGCCCAATCCTAACCTGAAGTGGAGCAGCATAGGGACTACTTAAAGAAGAAGGAAATGTTATTCACCCTGATCAGTAACTGCATTTCTTCAAGACGTGTGTCCCCATAGGGGACTACACACTACCTGCCCTTCGTCCCCTCTTTTTTGGTTGTTCCCTAGGGGATGACTGAATAGAGAAGGAATTGAGGGCAGTTCTCCCACAGCCCCTATATAGCCTCGATGACGAGGCATAGGGTGCATGCACGGGATGAACAGACATTGCTAGGTAGAAATCTCTGATTGAGGGCTCGAGAGGTGCATGAGCACTGCATCTGGTGAGTAACATTTCCTTCCCTCTAGACTTCATTATCCCCACTTACACAACCTCCTTTACTTATCCCCTCTGAATTTGGCCCATTGTCCCATGCATGGAAGAGCTTAGCATCTAATTCAGACAGATACACATGATGGGGACAATGAACACAAGATGGTGAGTGAAACCAGTGATGGAAAGCTTTGCAACAGAAGTAGATTTGAAACAGATGTCTGAAGAGGCGGTAGGGAGTTTAGCAGACTAAGAGAGGAAGACTGTTGAGCCCAGAGGCAGTATGAAAAGAGATGTGAAGCAGAGAATGGGAGAAGGAGACATATGGCGCTATTAGCCAAGAGGGTGGGGAAGAATCAGAGAACAGTAAGAGAGAAGGAGGAAATGAGAGCAGAATTGTAGGCAGGGGTGAAATTGAGAAGGGTTGTGAAGGAGAAGAATTTGAGGTGGGTCAAAAGAGCCAATTTGATATTGGATGCTAGGTCCAGAGCCCTCCCCCTTAATTTTCATTCTTGGGTATATCTCTGTTACTTGGAGATTACCTGATAACAAGGTGGCATGGTTCCTGTGTGCAGCACTGGTCATTTAGAAACTAATCTGCAAAAATGAAAAAGTCATTCTTCAAGTAGAGTCCCTGTGGGTGCTCGACTTCAGGTGCCCATGCACCTCTTGGGCCCTTGATCAGAGATTTTCTGTTAGTAGTATCTGTCTGGCCTATGTATATGCTCTATATCAGTGGCTCTCAAACTTTTTTCTGCAGACCACTTGAAAATTGCTGAGGGTCTCAGCGGACCGCTTAATGATCTTTCCAAATGTTGTTTGTACTGTTAGCTAACTATTTGTAAAGTGCTTTGGATAAAAGCGCTATATAAAAAAACCCTTAATAATTAACTTTTTTTGTTCTACAAATAAAAGCACACAACTTGTATTTTAATATCAGTAGTCTTACCTTTCTAATGCGATGGATGTGCCATCTCGCCCCCGCTGCGGCAGCCCCTGAGCTGGGGCTGGAAAAGAAGGGGGGTCTCTCTCAGGAACCCTGACAGCTAGAGCCATGATGCCTTTTGCATAACAATCATTGTGAAGATGGATCTAGTGGTGATGCCTCTGGTATATAAGGAAGCTTGGAGAGAGCTTATGGTAATTGACCATCTGTAATGATGGCCTGGAAGTGTTCTTTATGCTTCTGTGGAATATATTGAATAAAGGCCGCAAATTTGTTGTAATTTGTGAAGTCATACTTGGCCATGATCACCTGATAGTTTGCAAACCAGTCTCATTTACTGCATCCACTACCAGGGAATTAGGTGGGGGCATGGAAAAACAAAAATTTAGAGTCCAATCTCAAGCCATTTACCTTTCTGGAGTCCAAAAATGTCACAGCCAATATGCTCAGCAGACACTTCTCCCAGGACTGTGAATGGGAGTTGGACTCTCAGATTCTTCATGTCATATTCCAAAGGTGGAGAGTTTCTCACGTGGACCTAATTGCCACATTCAGCAACAAGAAATGCGCCCTGTACTGCTTGAGAGGAGGCCTGGGTCGCCACTTTTGGGGGACACTTTTCTCCTTCCTTGGATGAAGGTCCTTTTCTATGTGTTCTCTCCAACACCACTAATACTAAGAGTGATGAACAAGATCAGACAAGACAAGGCCAGGGTCATCCTTATAGTACCAACCTGTAGTGAGGCGGTGTGGCTCCCCGCCGCCCTGGAGGGGGAAGAGCCCATCTGGAGGCCGGAGTGGGCGGAGCTTGGGAGCTCTGAGCCCACCCCTCAGAGGGTCAGGCGGTGACCCGGAAGTATAAAAGCTCGCCCTCACAGCTCAGTCAGACCCTGGCCGCCAGAGAGACCAGACGTCTCCAGACTAGCTCGTGGTTGGGAAGACCCCACGGCCCAAGGCAGCCGCCAGGACTGGCCGGGCCTTCTGCCGCTGCTAGGGCCCCGGGCTGGGACGCAGTGGAGTGGGAGGGCCTGTGTCCCCCCCGCCACCCAACCCGTGGGGGGCAGTCTCCCCCTCTCCCAGGCCTGTTGAGGCTTAGGCCTACCATTGTTGCTCAACCCTGACTGAGGGCCTGAGCTCCTGACTCAGCGTTTGTTGCCCCGCCCTGACCTAGGGCCTGGGCTAAATACTCCTGCTGGTTGCTCAGCCCTGACGGAGGGCCTGAGCCCCTGACGTAGCATTGGTGCTCTGCCCTAAGCCAAGGTCAGGCTTACTGTGTCTTCCAGGACCGCAAGGGCTGCCGAGGGAGACCCTGCAGCCGGACAAAGTACCCAAGCACCAGTGTGTAGTGAGCCGGTGTGGCTCCCTGCCGCCCCGGAGAGGGTCGAGCCCTGGCAAACCCTTGTACACAACCCCTCATCTCCTTTCCCAGGATTCAGGTCACATGCTTCAGCCCAATCTAGGGGTCCTCCACCTCCAACCATGACTCTTAGATAGTTCACAGGATTAGAATCCACCTGCTTGACAAGAATACAACAGGTGTTACTAAACAGTAGAAAGGAGTCAACTCGAATTACTTACCTTCAGAAATGGAAAAGGTTCAGCCACTGGTATCCCTGTCCCTGTCTTGTGTCTGAATCCTGTTTGCTCTCAGCCATCGTGGATTACAGGCTAGACTTGAAGAAATCAGTGTTATCAATTAGCTCTATTAAAGTTCATCTGGCCACAATATCAGCATTTCATCCCCCACTAGAAGGGTTTTCCATATTTACTCACCCTATGTCCTCAAGATTTTTTTTAAGGAATTAGGGGAACCTCTACCCCCAGGCTAAGAATCTTTCTTCTTCTTGGGATCTCAACTTGGTACTTAGATACCCCAAGGGACCTCCATTTGAAATGATGGCTCCTTGCTTCACTTACCTATGAAGACAGCCTTTCTAGTAGCTATTATATCAACCTGCACGGTTGGGAGCCTGGGACCTTGAAGGCAGACCCCCTGTTGGTCTCTTACCTAGATAGGATCAAGCAATTTATAGGCTGTTTGTCTCCAATGCAGAAAGATCCAAAGGGTCCATGATCTCTACACAGAGACTTCTGAGGTGGATCTCTGAGTGTACCATCACTTGCTACAATGCTGCTGGTGCTCTACCTACCCAACGGATTATAGCACTCTCTATCAGATCACAGGCAACTTCCACTTTTAGCTTTTCTCAAGAACATTCCTGTGTCTGAGCTATGCATAGCTGCTACTTGAGTCTCACTGCATGATCTTTGTAAACAGTCTGCTGTAAGGTCTGAGGTCTTTTTCCTTAGTAACCAGCAGCAGCTACATTAGGACAGCAGCAGCCAAGAGCTAAGAAGTAGAAAATCACATCCTCAAATTCCATCTAAATTACATCAAAACAATGTCATATTGGGCTGTTAAGAAGGTGCGCCTGTCCTAATAGTACCCAGCATCACCAGATAAAGAAACAGATCTTAAGATGTTTAAAGAAAACTTTGTTTGGTAGCATTCTGTCTGTCAAGGAATCACTTATCAACAGTTGTGATTGAAATCTGTACTTCTATTGTTTTGTCTTTATGGTTCCTACTTCTCTGTTGTTTATCTGTACAGTTTCTGTCTGATTCTTTGATTGTTTCTGTTGCATAACTAATTTTGCGAGATTTAAATTGACTGGGGGGGTGGGGTCTAACTGAATAAAGAATTGTTTTGTAATGGGCTAGAGTTGGTGAAAAATACTGTTTTGTAGTACTTTAGTTTAAAATGATTGGTCAAGGTACAGCTAAGCAGGACTCAAGTTTAACTATATAAACTGGGGTTTAAAAGGAATTTCTTTGGAATCTAATTCAAAGACACAGCCCAAGATCAGAGCTGCCAGACCTCAACACCCTGCCAGCCATATCATTCAGAAGCTGGAGGAACCCCAGATGACCTGATTCTGACTGGCCACCAGGAAAATGTCTTCAGTCTTGGACTCAGTTATGAAGCTCCCTCTTCCCTATGGGAATACTGCTCAGGAGTCACTTGAAGTGGAGGCCCACAAATAAGAAGAGGTTATTCATCGTGTGCAGTAACTGAGGTTTTTTGAGATGTATGTCCCTTTGGGTGCTCCACTACCTGCCCTCCTTCCCTTCTGCTTCAGACTGTTATTTGTTGGATGTTTGGATAGAGAAGGAACTGAGGGTGATTCACTCGCACAGCTCCATGTACCCTTGGTGTGCGGCAAAGGGTTGTATAGAACACATGCTTTGGCCAAATGGACACTGCCAATGGAAAATCTCTGATCAAGGGCTTGAGAGACACATATGCACCTGAAGTGGAGCACCCATAGAGAGACACATCTCGAAGAACTACAGTTACTGCACAAGGTAAGTAATCTCATGATCCCCAACAAACATTTATGTGTGGCTCAGTGATACGGCTGGCCTCACAGCTAATGAATGACTAGCGTTCTGCAGAAGGACAAATTGGGCAGACTTTTCAGAGTCCTGCAATTAAGGTATACCCTGAAGATAGATATGTCACTTCCCCTCTCCTCCATTTATCCTAACCCTCTTTACTTGGTGTATAAAGATGAATCTGTTTTTTTGGTATATATCTTTTTGTATTTGGAAAAAATTAAGAAAAAATATAAAGAAAAAATTGAGAGCAAATTGAATTTGCAGTGAGAGACAGCAAGCCAGTGAAAGGTTTTGAGCTGCACTTACTTCCCAGCTGTTGGTGCTTTAGTTAGTGGCAGTAGTTGGGAGGTAAGTGCTGAGCCAAGAATAATGGGAAAAGAGAAAAGTGGTGAATGGTTGGTCTGTTATGTATCGGGTGACCAGACAGCAAATGTGAAAAATCGGGACAGGGGTAGGGGGGGTAATAGGCGCCTATATAAGACAAAGCCCCAAATATAGGGACTGTCCCTATAAAATCGGGACATCTGGTCACCCTAGTTATGTAGCTTAATGTTATTTTATTTTTCTGTTTGCTGGATCATTAAATATCTAAGAACTGTGCTTATCTGTGGAGAAAGAAGCTATTTTGTTTTCAGTATTATTGCAGACTGTTACAGAGGAGATGCACACAGAGTGCTCTCCATAGAACTTTTGTTCTATTTCCTTTCTCTAAAATAAGGCTTTTTACACAAAGTATCGGTTTTACTTTTTGCATGGGAACATAATAGCTGAGGGAGCTAAAGGGGAGAAACAGACTGGAATATTAACATTGAGGAAGTAGCTTCTTTGGCAGCCCGTTGTAGTTTTTGGTTAGTAGCTGTAATCCAAAGGCTTCTAGTACCCAAACTGCTTTCTTTTTGGTTTATTTCTGATGAGAGAGAGAGAACCAGAAAAGATCCAATTTTAAATTTCCAACATATTTGCATGTTTTCTCTTGTGTATGAAAGGATGATTTATTAAGTACCACTGAGGTAGGCTTGCCATTGAGGGAATGGACATACCAGCACTCCTGCAATCAATCTAAAAAGTACTCAGAACTAGCATTTTACAGAAGAACTCCTACACAGAATGCCATGAAAAAATAAAGTGATTTGAGGAGGACTGAAAGCAAGCAGTCACAGCAACCTGGACCTCTCACAGCTAGCCTGCAAGGAACTTTAGGAATCAATTTGGTATTGCTAGACTGGTCTATGTCTACACCACAATCACAAAGTGTGCACCTCGTGTATATATGCCTCCTGAGCTAGTTTTAATCTAGATAACTCATGTTCTGAGTGCTTCAGTGCGAGCTAGCCCTGAGAGTAATTACCCAGGTACAGTAATTGTACAGCCCGTGTTGAAGCCCATTCTGTCGCAGCTTCTCTTCTCTGGAACCCGAGCTAGCTACATTAAAGCTTGCTCGGCTACGTCTCCACAAGGTGCAATCATACCTTATGATTGTAGTGTAGACACTGAGACCCGGATACAAAACTTTAAGGGATTAGTTGTTTCAGCCACCAATAGCTGATAATTTGTGTCCCCTGGACACAGTCAAATTGCATGAGCTATTAAACTAGATAGTAGATAGTAACTTTAGCCTGATGCTACAATGAGGTCCATGTGGGAAGACCACTGTGCTCAATGGAGCCTCCTTGAAGTCAATGTGGATCTGCCGATCTGGGGGCTCATCACAGGAGTCAGGCCTTGTATCTGTTATTTTGGCCCTGTCTGATCTGTTTTTTTTTTTAATCTAATAAATAGTTAATGTTTACAAAGTGGTTTGAAAATATTAAGAAAGCCTACATCACAGCATGGTGTTTCATGCTTGCTATCAAATATACAGGATGTGCAATGTAGCTGAGTTAATGTTGCTGTTGGACTTTAACTTAGGAATTTCGTAACTTTTTTCTGCTATAGATTCATAGATTCTAGGACTGGAAGGGACCTCGAGAGGTCATCGAGTCCAGTCCCCTGCCCTCATGGCAGGACCAAATACTGTCTAGACTATCCCTGATAGACATTTATCTAACCTACTCTTAAATATCTCCAGAGATGGAGATTCCACAACCTCCCTAGGCAGTTTATTCCAGTGTTTAACCACCCTGACAGTTAGGAACTTTTTCCTAGTGTCCAACCTAGACCTCCCTTGTTGCAGTTTAAGCCCATTGCTTCTTGTTCTATCCTTAGAGGCTAAGGTGAACAAGTTTTCTCCCTCCTCCTTATGACACCCTTTTAAATACCTGAAAACTGCTATCATGTCCCCTCTCAGTCTTCTCTTTTCCAAACTAAACAAACTCAATTCTTTCAGCCTTCCTTCATAGGTCATGTCCTCAAGACCTTTAATCATTCTTGCTGCTCTTCTCTTGACCCTCTCCAATTTCTCCACATCTTTCTTGAAATGCGGTGCCCAGAACTGGACACAATACTCCAGTTGAGGCCTAACCAGCGCAGAGTAGAGCGGAAGAATGACTTCTCGTGTCTTGCTCACAACACACCTGTTAATACATCCCAGAATCATGTTTGCTTTTTTTTGCAACAGCATCACACTGTTGACTCATATTTAGCTTGTGGTCCACTATAACCCCTAGATCCCTTTCTGCCATACTCCTTCCTAGACAGTCTCTTCCCATTCTGTATGTGTGAAACTGATTGTTCCTTCCTAAGTGGAGCACTTTGCATTTGTCTTTGTTAAACTTCATCCTGTTTAACTCAGACCATTTCTCCAATTTGTCCAGATCATTTTGAATTATGACCCTGTCCTCCAAAGCAGTTGCAATCCCTCCCAGTTTGGTATCATCCGCAAACTTAATAAGCGTACTTTCTATGTCAATATCTAAGTCGTTAATGAAGATATTGAACAGAGCCGGTCCCAAAACAGACCCCTGCGGAACCCCACTTGTTATGTCTTTCCAGCAGGATTGGGAACCATTAATAACAACTCTCTGAGTACGGTTATCCAGCCAGTTATGCACCCACCTTATAGTAGCCCCATCTAAATTGTATTTGCCTAGTTTATCGATAAGAATATCATGCGAGACCGTATCAAATGCCTTACTAAAGTCTAGGTATACCACATCCACAGCTTCTCCCTTATCCACAAGGCTCGTTATCCTATCAAAGAAAGCTATCAGATTGGTTTGACACGATTTGTTCTTTACAAATCCATGCTGGCTATTCCCTATCACCTTACCACCTTCCAAGTGTTTGCAGATGATTTCCTTAATTACTTGCTCCATTATCTTCCCTGGCACAGAAGTTAAACTAACTGGTCTGTAGTTTCCTGGGTTGTTTTTATTTCCCTTTTTATAGATGGGCACTATATTTGCCCTTTTCCAGTCTTCTGGAATCTCTCCCATCTCCCATGATTTTCCAAAGATAATAGCTAGAGGCTCACATACCTCCTCTATTAACAGTTTGAGTATTCTAGGATGCATTTCATCAGGCCCTGGTGACTTGCAGGCATCCAACTTTTCTAAGTGATTTTTAACTTGTTCTTTTTTTATTTCATCTGCTAAACCTACCCCCTCCCATTAGCATTCACTAGGTTAGGCATTCCTTCAGACTTCTTGGTGAAGACGGAAACAAAGAAGTCATTAAGCATCTCTGCCATTTCCAAGTTTCCTGTTACTGTTTCTCCCTCTTCACTGAGCAATGGGCTTACCCTGTCTTTGGTCTTCCTCTTGCTTCTAATGTATTGATAAAAAGTCTTCTTGTTTCCCTTTATTCCCATAGCTAATTTGAGCTCATTTTGTGCCTTTGCCTTTCTAATCTTGCCCCTGCATTCCTGTGTTGTTTGCCTATATTCATCCTTTGTAATCTGTCCTAGTTTCCATTTTTTATATGACTCCTTTTTATTTTTTAGATCATGCAAGATCTCGTGATTAAGCCAAGGTGGTCTTTTGCCACATTTTCTATCTTTCCTAACCAGTGGAATAGCTTGCTTTTGGGCCCTTAATAGTGTCCCTTTGAAAAACTGCCAACTCTCCTCAGTCGTTTTTCCCCTCAGTCTTGATTCCTATGGGACCTTACCTATCAGCTCTCTGAGCTTACCAAAATCCGCCTTCCTGAAATCCATTGTCTCTATTTTGCTGTACTCCCTTCTACCCTTCCTTAGAATTGCAAACTCTATGATTTCATGATCACTTTCACCAAGGCTGCCTTCTACTTTCAAATTCTCAACGCATTCCTCCCTATTTGTTAAAATCAAGTCTAGAACAGCTTCCCCCCAGTAGCTTTTTCAACCTTCTGAAATAAAAAGTTGTCTGCAATGCAGTCCAAGAATTTGTTGGATAGTCTGTGCCCCGCTATGCAACTATAACTTTAAAGTTATGCAATCATAACTTTATTAATAAAGCAATACGCCAGAAAAGGTATACATTAGTTGCTTCATCTTCTCCCAAGCTGGCCAATTCAAACATGATTTTGGACAACCATTATTTACAGACACATGCTAATGTAGATTTTGAATTTAATCTCATTTCCTAACAAAAATTCCCAAAAAATTATTTGTTATTTCCGGGGTTCCCAAAGTTTTTCATGGCCTGCACCACGTTTTAGTGACAAGATTCTCATGGACCACCTTCTGCTCATTGACCACTCCACTTTCCATGGGCAATCCCTGCAGCAACTACCATAAGGGCTGACATGGGAAATCAATATTAAAAAACATATTTAATCTTTTTAAATTGTCTTCTGATGCAATTTAGCAGGTGGAAACAAAGAGGAGTAGCCAGCATCATGTACCCAGCCAGCTTTCTGCTACCAACCACCCAGCAAATGCTCTGTGGACCAAAGGTGCGTTGTGGTTGTACAATGTACTAGGCACAGCACAAACACAAAACAAAAAACTACCCAATCACTACCCCAAGTACCTGGTCTTCTAATAAAGTTTAAATACCCTAATTAGGGTCTGAACTTGGCACCTCATTAGAGTGACTGATTTAATGAAAGATGAGTTCACTTCTTTCAATGCTATCTCATTTGAGGTTATCACAGCAGCAGCAGCTAGCCATGCCTATCAGGCTAGTTTGGGGAAATATGTATTATGATGCCACAATGACTTCATTAGGACTGCTTACCTTTTAAGACATTATTTAGTGGGAGTAAGGGTGGTAGAATTGGGTCCAAAATGATTATTGACTATATTCAGCCGGCCAACTGTTAATCAGAAAATATTCAGCTGCCAGCTACTGGGGAGTGTCTGTGCCAAAGCAGGCTTAGGGACCGGAGGGAGGTTTCCAAGTGTCATGAGGGCATTCAAGACAATCAGTGGCTGGATTTAGATTCAGTCATCTGACTCAGTCACTTTTTTGTCATTTCATTACATGTCATGCGTGATGACTGGAAGCACAAAACCTTGTGCTGTCTGCAATGGAGGAGCCTGCGTTTAACAATGAAATAGTCAATGTCCGAACAAATCCTAAAATACCAATTAAATGATACTACAGGTTTTATTCTGGTTTTGAGTGCGGGTGTGGAAAGCTGAGTATGTGTCTGGGATCAAGGGTCTTGCTAGCTTGTTGGTGTAGTGCTTAATATGGGGAGGGGGAGGAGAAGAGGTAAAATTGAGTCTGAGAAGAAATAGAACCTAAGGATGGAAATCACCTACTAGCTCACCTAGTTCATCACCTGCCAGTGCAGAAATGTGCCCTGCAGTATGTATTAGAGCCTTTGTATCCGACTGGGGAGTGTGTGAGACAGTTCCTTCTCTGTGCCAATCCACAAAGGACATGAGGGATTGAAGCCCCCAGCTAAAGAGCCTGGGTTCTTTAGCTCAAACTGAAGCAGTTCATGCTTTTAGCTCTGAAGGTCTCCAGATCAGTCTCCAATGGATTGGCCAAGATGATGGCTATCGCACCACATCCAGGCTTCTTTTAAAGTATGGCTCTACTCTGAAGAGTGACCTTAAAAATGGCACCTTCTTACTTTACTTAGTAAATTATCAGGCACATAGATGAAGATGATATGTTGAGGAAGAGTCAACATGGCTTTTGTAAAGGGAAATCATGCCTCATCAACCTATTAGCATTGTTTGAGGGGGATCAACAAATGTGGACAATCCCAGGGACATACTGTATCTGGCCATTCAGAAAGCCTTTGACAACGTCTCTCACCAAAGGCTCTTAAGCAAAAGAGGCAGTCATAGGGTATGAGGAAATGTCCTCTCATAGATCAGTAACTGGTTAAAAAATAGGAAACAAAGGGTGGGAATAAATGGTCAATTTTCACAGCAGGGACATGTAAATAGCAGAATCCCTAAGGATCTGTACTGGAACCAATGTTGTTCAATATATTCATAAACGATCTGGAAAAAATAGGTAAACGGTGAGGTGGCAAAGTTTGCAAATTACAAAATTACTCAAGAGAGTTAAGTCCAAAGCTGACTGCAAACAGTTACAAAGGGATCTCATTACACTGGGTGACTGAGCAACAAAATGGCAGATGAAATTCAATGTTGATAAATGCAAAGTAATGCACATTAGAAAACATAATCCCAACTATACAAACAAAACAATGGGGTCTAAATTAGCTGTTGCCACTCAAGAAAGAGCTCATGGAATCATCATGGATAGTTCTTTGAAACCATCTGCTCAGTATGCAGTGGCAGTCAAAAAAGCTAACAGAATGTTAGGAACCATTAGGAAAGGGATAGATAATAAAACAGAAAATATCATAATGCCACTGTATAAATCCATGATATACCCACACTTTGAATACTACTTACAGTTCTGGTAACCCCATCTCAAAAAAGATATATTAGAATAGAAAAAAGTACAGAGGAGGGCAACAAAAATGATTAGGGGTATGGAACAGATTCCATATGAGCAGAGACTAAAGACTGGGACTTTTCAGCTTGGAAAAGAGTCGACTGAGGGGAGATATGATAGAGGTCTATAAAATCATGAATGGTATGGAGAAAATGACTAGGGAAGTATTATTTACCTCTTCACATAACACAAGAATCAGGGATCACCCAATTAAATTAATAGGCAGCAGGTTTTAAAACAACATACGAAAGTACTTCTTCACACAGTGCACAATCAACCTTTGGAACCCATTGCCAGGGGATGTTGTGAAGGCCAAAAGTATAGCTGGGTTCAAAAAAGAATTACATAAGTTCCTAGAGGATAGGTCCATCTATAGCTATTATCCAAGAGGGTCAGTGATACAACCACATGTTCTGGGTGTCACTAAACCTCTGACTGCCAAAAGCTGGGACTGGATGAGAGAGGAATGGATCACTCAATAAATTGCCCTGTTCTGTTCATTCTCTCTGACGCATCTGGTATTGGCCTCTGTTGGAAGACAGGATACTGGTCTAGATGGACCATTGGTCTGACCCATTATGGTGTTTCGATGTACTCAATGGTTCTGCTCCCTCACAGCATTCAGTCACATCTGCTCACTTTAATGACAGAAATAAGAGAAAAAGTCTTACTCCAGAGTTGGTTCTACAAATGTAATACTACAGAGCTAATGTAGCTATGAGAGAGAGAGCAAGAACGAGCTGGCACTCAGCTAGCATGATGATTGGCACAGTATAAGTCTAGGATTCTAGTCTGGTTTATGCATCATCAACATGTTTAACTAAGGGCCAATTCTGTGATCCCTAATCAAGCAAAACTCATTTGCAATGCAATTCTGCCCTCAGTTACATGCGTGCAATCCCACTGAAGAATCTGAATAGCAACCTATTTTCTTTCCCCAACAAATGTACACCTTCATTTTGTGTTTAGATTTAAGTCCCACTTCCTATTAAGGGCTCTGTATCTGAATTGCAGAGAGGTAAAGCACCTACGTTTGTTCTCTCTTTGTGTCATGGGCTGTTGATCTTGTGATGTAAAACTCATCTGTCGAGGACAGGCTTTCTCTCCAGCTAAGTGTGAGTAGAGAGATGGAGTTTTTCAGAGAGAAAGGCCATAACATTAATAATGAGTTAAGTATGTTTATATTTTTGCACATGAGCTTTGTTAGATAAATAAGACAATGAATAATCAAATTATGGAGCAGCATTCACTGTAATGTTCACTGATTATGGCAATGCCACCCGATGATATGTTCTGATTTAAATGGAGATTTTAACTCACTGAAGATGTAACTAAAAAATGTTAGGACTTTAAGTATTGTTAACTGTCCAACATTCCTTTCAAACTCCCCTCTTTATTATCATTTGGCAGACATAATCATTGTGTAGTCCAAC
Source organism: Malaclemys terrapin pileata (assembly GCF_027887155.1). Lineage (NCBI taxonomy): Eukaryota > Metazoa > Chordata > Testudines > Emydidae > Malaclemys > Malaclemys terrapin. The sequence goes on from NC_071506.1 coordinate 32,503,148, forward strand.
AAAATACTGCAACTACTCTATTGCAAAATTGCTGTATCTGAGTAAGCATGTGCTCAATATCATAATACTTACTTAAACAGCACTTTACATTTTCAAACCACTGTATGAACCATTAACTAATTATAAACACACACAAATCCTAACTCTTATATAGGGCTTCTCCTCAGCAAATCTCAAAGCACTTTACAAAGAAAGTTAGTATAATCGTCACTATTTTTTCAGATGGGGAAACTGAGGCAAAAAGAGGTACAGTGATTTGCCCACAGTCACCCAGCTGACCAGTGGAAGAGTCAAAAATAAAATCCAGACCTCAGTCCAGTGCTGTATCCACTCCACTGCCTCCTTCATGGCCTAATTAAAGGCCTCTGAGTCTTGACTGCAGACATTCTCTGACAATCAGTTACTTAAGGTAGGTGGTTATGTAATTGAGAAGTTGTTGAGTATACTGTCCCAGCAAAACATGTCTGTGCTGAGTTACACTTCTTCCACAGGAAAGTAATTTACTAAGGGTTTACTTTAAAGATCCATTTAAATAAAGGCTTAATTGACTCACTTTCCTCTTTAACAGGAATTGTCTTCACAGCCAAGTTTGGCCTTCAGGGGCATCCTCATGATGGGAAAGGTCTCATGTTTGCAGGGTTATACTCATGTTTGCTCCTTACTCCGCCAACAGCCCATGTGAGGAGTGAAAGAGCATGCTGTCTTGTGGAGAGTGCCGCTTTTTAATATTTTGCTTATTGATGTATTTTTTTCTCGTTCTAATGTACAGATGACAACAAAGACAGAGAATGAATGCAAAGTAGAAATAAAATCTAGCTATAGTTGTACATGTGGGTTATTGTATAGGTTTTTGGGAGACAAAGGGCCAGGCCTGGGGCCCACCTGAATTGCACAGAGGGCAAGTAAGGGGATGCAGTGCAAAAATAGCTCAAATATCACCTTTGTCCTCTGCAGCCCTCTGCAGGGCCTGTCCTATTATGCCATGTTAGAACAACTCTTAGATTATTATACAAATGGTGTGGCTCCTATATCCTATAGTTACAATGAAACAAAAATACCCCAAATCAATAGAAGGAAAGTCCTGTTGGGCCAGTGGATCTTGATTTTTCTGTCATTTTTTGGTTTCTAAGCTGGCTAATGATATCCCAATACTGGCAAATTGGGTCTGGTACTTTCCAAGAGTAGTAGGGTGTCCCTAGCTAGCAGACTGGAACTGGTGCTTTGGTACTGGTCCAGTTTGAAAGAGGAGGATACACATCATTGAGAGCATATTTTTCTTATTATTTTTTATATGATGTCTCTCCTTTTCACAGAAAGAAGTGAAAATTAAATTTGAGAGCTACAACAATTATTTTAGAGATGTTATCTCTCTTTCCATCTGCTTCTCTATGCCTTAATGAAAACATACATACATACATACATACATAGCCTCTCCTTCCCCGGGCAAAATACTCATAGACATTGCTGGGAGTTCTGCCAGAGCAAAGAGTACAAGATTGGGCCCAACTGATACAGAGACAAATAACAGAGAGACAGAAAATGAAGTGTGTGTATTTCAGAGAGGAGAGTTGTTAGGAAGTGGGCAGGCACTCTCTCCCTTGCTCAGTATATATGTGGATTTATTTCGATATCTTTTTTACCCCCACTCACAGTTCCTTAACTGTCTCTACAATTGCCCTGCTTAAGCTGTTGGGTGTTTTTGCTGAGATAATACATTTTTTATGGGAATAGTTTTACCAGACAGAGTATTGGGTATGACAGAAGATAGAAGAATTAAGCCTGGTCTTGCTTCACTGGTTTTTCATAAAAGAAAATATTTCCTTTGTAGCTTGAAATTAAATAATAGAACTGTTGGAGTCGTTTTCCTTCCTTTAAAACCAAGAGAGAGAGAGATTTCTTTTTGCACAGTTGTATAACTAACCTATGGCCATTCAGGTTCTGAGAACATGCTACCTACACTCCTTAAATATTTGTGTTATTGTGTGGGGCAGTCTTCTCCACTTAACTAGGGACTTCATACTTTTATTATCATTTAGTGTATATACACTGCTCTAAATATATAGGGATTTTATAAATACACAAATGTCAAGGTACCTGCCTCAAGGTGTTTATAGACTAACTCCATCATACTGCAAACACTGCAGAACATAGGGTCTGATTGGACAGGCTTTTGAGTCAGTAGGAAGACCCTTGGTGCCTCTTACCTTGAATAGACTCATTGACACGTATTATTGGACAAACTGCTCATTATGCCACAGAGAAAGTGTTTAGAAGATCAGGCCCTAATTCAGACAAGCAGAAAATACACAGGATAACAATTCAAACATAAGATAGCAAGAGGTGACATCAATGAGGAGATCACATTTTGAGGGATGCATGAGGCCAGTGGGTTTTATGGAATGATGAATTTGGACGAGGAGGCAAAGGATGATTGACAGGTAAGATGTTGGAAGATGGTTTATATAGACATATTTATTTTTAAAGTTTAGAAGTACAGTATTTCAATATTTCATAGAATGAGGAAGCACATCATTCTCTTTAAACCACTCCCTGCTTTCACTGAGATTAAAGGTCTGTCTCATTCACTGCAATGTAAGTCAACAGAGACTTTTATATCACACCAAGAAAGTATCATGCTTAGGAATTATTAAGACTTCAGCACACAGGAGATGGGTCTCCTAGCTATAAGAATATACTATAATATAGGAATTTTTGATTATACAAATATTGGTATCATTCATTTTAAGAACTGCCTCTTCTGTGTAGTGAAGTTAGGATTCTTCAAGATCATGCTCTGTGGAGCCCCATAAAGCATGTAAAGGTTCAATTGCTTTATATTGCAACAGCAGCAGCATTTTGGCTTCTTTACAGGGGTGTGTGGTAGGAAATCTTTTTTCAGTCAGCACACTATACATAAAGCTGAGTTTTGAATGAATGGAGCTCAAGTGTTGTAAAAACATAAGAAATCAGACTGGTAAATAATGAATTGGTTCAATACTGTGCAAGCACATTATTCCAATTGATTATGCTTGAGGTCTCCAGAATGCTTACATTATTCTGATCCTGCAAGGTGTTCCACACAGATCAGCCTCTGCGCATAGCTTGGCTGCTGACTTTAGTGAGGCTCTCTTCGGACATGGAAGTGCACCTTTGCAAAACAGCTTGCAGGATCAGGGCCTAATTTACTGAAAATCTTGAGTCAGCGGGAGATTGTTTTTATAATGCACCCGGAATACCAAATCATACTTAGTTTGCCCTTGGAGACTTTTCCCAGGTAAGCAGTTTGCAGAAGGAAAAGACCACAAGGCAAAGAAGATGAACCTGTTTTTTTGGATACTGAAGGAATGGAGAGAAAGAGGAGGAGACGAACAAGGATTTCAGTCTGGGGAAGAACAGGAACAGATGAAGGTGGGTTGAAGACGTGGTAGACCAGGAGATACTCTGGGTTTAAGGACTTGGGAGGAGGGGCTGTAGGAGAAGCTCCAGGATTGTGTAGAGACTTGAAACATTATACAAAGCATATTGACACCAAGGAGAGAATTTCCTTAAAGGGCTTTGGATCCTTCCCTTGCAAAAGGCCCCAGAGGAAGGGGTGGAGGAGATGATCTATCAGGCTGTAGGACCCTGCCTGGACATAGGTAGAGAAATGGGAAATTCTTTGTGCGGCCAACATCTGCCCACAACCACAAGCAGCAGGTACGGGGTGGGGAGCTATCAGGCTTTGGAGAGGAGCGAGAGAGGAGAAGTGGCTCCTGCATTAGGCCCCTGCGGAGGAGGAGAGCCTCTAGGCTGAGGAGTTTGCCATTCAAACCCGGGGGAGGGAGGCTGACACGCATAGGGCTTTAGGACCCTGAGGCACCACAGCGCCCCGCGGCGCTAGGACCTGGCAGAAGGGGCGCCGGGGCCGCTCCGAGATGCTGTGGACCACAGCACCACCTACTTACTGCAGCCTCCAGCCCCCAGCGCATCCCTCTGGCGCGCCCCGCACAGCCCCGGCTGCGGAGGGCGAGGGTGACTCTGCCCCGCGGGCAGCCCCCACGTCACAGCCGGAGTGCGGGGATAAAAGGGCCGGGAGGCGAGACGCAGCCGGACTCGTGGGGCGGCAGCGCCCCTGGTTGCTCCCCAGCAGAGGCGGGGGGCTGGCGAGAGGCACGTTGCAAAACCCGCCTGTTCACCTCCCAGCCAGGCAGCTTCTCCGGCCGCCCCGCGGAGCCCCCAAGCCCCTCAGCTGAGCGGCTCCCAAACTTCGCCTGCCCACGTGTTGCTAGCGGAGTCCCGGGGAGCCGAGGGGCGCCGCTTCCCTGACTCGCTGCCGCAGGATGGCTGGAGGGGCCGCTCCGCTGCTTGCTCGGCGCTGAAGGTACGGACCGTGCGCCAGAGCCTGCCCCGTGCTCTCTGAGTGCAGCCACCTGGGGCAGAGTTGTGGCTCTTGGCGGGTCGTCCCCGTGGCCTCGGTGCAGGCAGGGAGGGTGGGACTAACCCCCCCCCACACACCCACACCCACACCCACACCCACCCCGCTCTGCTCCTTGTCTGCAGATCAAAGGAGATGCTGGGAGCTGCTGCCAGTTCGCAGCGCCTGGGCAAGGGAGCGGCCCGCGGGTGGTGACTCCGCAACCGGACCGGACCCTACTGCGGCGGCCCCCCGCGCTCAGCCTGGCACCTCCGCTCCCCGCGGCGCCTGCCCCGGCCCCGCCAGCCGGCTGATTTGCTCCCTCTGAGAGAAGCTGCCCACCCTCGCCGCCCAGGATGCAGTTTCGCCTCTTCTCCTTTGCCTTGCTCGTCCTGAACTGTATGGATTACAGCCACTGCCAAGCCAGCCGCTGGAGACGCAGCAAGAGAGGTCAGTAGCGTGGCACCCACTGCTCCCCCGGGGCTGTGCGGACCGCCGGCGGCTGCCCCTCTGCCCAGCCGGGGCCGGCTGCGGCTGGGTCCGGGTCCGCGTCCGCGCGCGGGGTGGGAGCGCTTGTCCCGCACGCGCGGCCGGGGACCTGCGAGCTCCCCGGGAGGAGGGAGTGTGCGCTCGTGGCGCTGCGCAGCCTTAGTCTAAAGTGACTTATTGGGGAGCAGCAAGTGCGTCCTGCCCGCTCCCCCGAGCTGGCCCGGGAGGTGCAGTCGCTCTCGTCCTCCCCACGGAACTGCCAGGCAGCTCACGGCTGCCTGGCAGGTGGATGAAAACCCCATCGAGAGAAGGCACCACCTCAGCTGCCCTGCCTTGAGTGCCCGCTCCCCTCAGGGTTTCGGAGCTGCGCTAACTCGCAGAGAAACTCCGTGGGCTGGTTGGTCCCAACCGGAGGAAATCCCCGTTAGCCGTTTGCAGGCGGGGAGTTGAAAATCCCAGCCGACCTGCGTTTGGACGCATTTGTCAGCGAGAGCCGTGGGACTAGGCGCTGAACTTGGCTCTCTGCTGCGGGGAGAGGGTCGAGCTGAAACGGGGGATCGGCGCTGTACGCTGCGACGCCCGGTTTGCAGGGGCGGGGGTCTATTTAGAATAGGGTCGTTTGGGTGCCGGGAGCCCTTCAATGAAAGGGGAGCATTGCGGGTGCGATGCGACTGCCCATCCCAGCTCCAACGGGGCTGGATCCAGGTACAGGACATTAGATGTGCTGGCGAAAAGAGGGGCAGTGAATCTAGAAGCCGCAGGTACATTGATGGCCATGTGATCTACATTCACCTCCACAATCATAGTCCAGCGCTCACTCCCTGCTGATGAGTGACCCCGCGATAACCAGCGGGTAACCGCCTGTGTGCGAGCGAGCGAGCGACCCCTCTCTCCTTGGGACCTGAAGGAACCAGGTTATTGATTGTTCGCGTAGTAATTTCATGCAACGCCTGCCGCAGCCCCAGAGACTCCCCTTTGTCCCAGGAGATAGTCGTGACAGCGCTGGTGATTCTAGGTCAATAGGTCCTGACTCTTCTCCTGCCCAGTCTGGGAGGTGATCTGTTTATAACGGGCTTTATGGAGAAATGTTCCTGCCTCTGGCTCTCCCGGGGACAGCGCTTCTGCCTGCCTCTCACTGCTCTGTTAAACTGTTCTCACTTTAGCTCTGCTACTCCGGGACTGAGTTAATGCCCTCCGCCAAGCGGATGCAGCACTTCTCAGTCTCGAGTACGCCTGAGCTTGTTTTACAGGCGGGATCTGGTCTTATGCCTATGGTGATTAGTTGCACATGGTAAATTATTTTACCCTTCAGAAGTTATTACCTTGCATAGATCTACAACTACTAATGAGCTTGTATTTACAAGCGGAAGTAAACTACTTTGTCATTTACCCTGTAAATTGGTTTTAAACCAGTCAAAGGTTTTTACACAATACTGTTAGGGATGATTGGTTTATATCTATGAAAGAATTTTTTTAGTTGAAAAAAAAAAGGATCTAAATGTATTTCAGGGACTAAAATAGGATTTTGTTAAATACATACTTGTTTAGGTTGGGAGTCATTAAATCCAGTTTAGAGTCTTGTTTCCTCATTATATTGTCTCAAGGAATGTTTTGGGCACTTCATAATGTAAGGAGATTGATAATTGATTTTGGCACACATTCGTTTTTATAAATCAATTTAAGAAGTTTTAAGAGGGATTCTTGCTTTTTAAATAGTGAGTTTCTTGCAGTACACCTTAATGACACACAGAAAGATGATTTTGTATGAGGAATGCATTTTAGAGAATTATCACAAAGTCTTAATTTGTTTTGCTTCCAAATATTAGAGGTTTTCAAAAACTGGAATTGCTAGAGATTAGTTATTGGTGTTGTGGAATATGTCATTACAGCACCCATGTGGACAAAAGTGTTACTGCATCTTCTCTCAGAATTTCAGAGTTGTTTTTTTCTGGGTCTTGCCCTCATCTAGGACAACTATAGGTATCTATCTAAACGTAAGTAGTTATATTCGTTTTCACTTTCCCCACTCTTCTCTCCCCTCCCCGCATAGTTAAGAACAACAGAAAATCTGATAATTCAACTACTGCTTCTCACATTTCATAAGACATTGTAACCAAAAGGTTATTGGTAAACCTGTTAACATCTCCAGTGCTTAGCAAAAATAAGTCCTAATAAACCGCAAAGCAGAAGAGGCTTATACTTTCAGGCACATGTAAACTTCTGAGTGGGTCAAAATTACAATGTAAAATTATTTAGTTCTGATGTTTTTCCAACAGATGGTTTGCAGAATTACATTTTTGTATTCATGGCTAAAACTGCAGCAGTCCTTTAAAGTGACCAGCCTGACTATCTGTGCTAACAAAGGGTATACTGTGTCTTTAATTAAATGTGGAACTACTTAGAGTGCTGGCTAGACAGTGGAGAGTGATAGTAGTATTTCTGCTTTACAACACAGCTTAAGGATTGCATTGTGGGAGTATAGAAATGAATAGAGATCTAACTTGAGTTGCATGAATTGTCCCCCTACAAAAACTTAAGCTGGTTTTAATTGATCTCGTGTTCACTGATTGATCTTAGACCAATTGTTGTACTTGTTGGACAACTGGCTTTCCCAAAGGAGATTGATTTAAATTAGTTTCTTGATGGACAGTTGATTACTTGTGAAATAACATTGCTATTGACAGTTGACTTACTGGATCTGTTTTGTGCTATCACCTAAGGCTTTCATTTTGGACTGAGGAGAATGCAATATAGTTTCAGTTAATAAACTTTAAAGAAATAAAAATGTCTGATGATAAGAGTGAAAGGCAAGATCTGTGAATATATTTGAAATCTTAATTGGCATTTACCATGCAACATACAGACCAAAGTAATGTCTGAGTTCAGGATTCAAAATTTCTGTAATTTTACAATTTTTCCATTTCCCATCTGTAAATAATCAGGCATTCACTGTGGGGTACTGGCAGTTAGAACTTTTCTGGCATTCTATTATGAATAGTATGTGATCTCAGATGCTCCATAATATCGTTTTCGTAATTAAATAAAATTCTTGGCATAGATCATTTCTCCTATGCAGTAGGAATTAATTACATCCAGTTTGGAATGTCAAGCAAATCTATCATATTAACTGATTTTAAAAAACAAAGCATTTTAAAAATCTGGACAATGACCTGTGGATCTGTATTTCTGTTCATAGGAAATGGGGTTTATAGCTAGCATTTCCAGGAGAGTATAGTAAATACTGGAGAAAGCTGATCATATGTTTTCCTTCCTCCTTCTCCCCCTTTCCCATCCCAGACCAAATTATGCAACATAATATAATAAAAGTGGATGAAAAATTAGAGGTTTAAAGTTTGATTCCTAACAGGGATTGATTTCATGTTGTTAGTCAATTAAACAATATAAAATCAGAAATTTATTCTTTAAATTCCTCAATCAAGAGATTTCTATTAATGCAACAGGAAAAAAAAAGTTATAAATAAACATATCTAACTTACACTGTCATTTCTCTACACCTAATAGTTTTCTGCTGCAACACTAAAATATTATTTGCTATGGTTAATTCATATCAATACTCTTATTATGGGAGTGGGAAGTCTTTGTCCGAGGGTGTCTCAAAGCTAGGATTTACTAGGAAGATTGTTTACTCTTCCTGCAGAAACTGTTTTAAAACATATTTTAAAGTAATATAGGTGAAATGCCAGTAGACTAATCTTGTATACCAAAGTATCTCTTTTCCCTTTCTTGATTTGTAAGGCATAATTGAATTTTGCAGTTCTCTTGGATACTTACTTACCTAAGTGCTTTTACACTGGTCTTATAATGCCTTGGGTTGTTTTCAGGTCCCTATTCTTATCTCCCTTAGTGGTCACCAGGCTTGTCTTGTGTGCCTTACCAATTGCAGCCAGTGTCAAAATAACATCTCTTGGGGTTGAGCAGTTTATTGCATTATGCATTTGAGTGAATCTCCAGCATCAGGGACACATGAGAGATCAAAAGCTTCAAACCAAAATTATCTTAAAACATCTAGGAACAGCATTCTTACTTACAGGATAAGGGATTGGGTTCTGGAAAGCAGTGACTCTGAAAAGGACTTGATGGTCATTATAGATAACCAGGCTATAATGTGATGCTGTGACAAAAGGTCTAATATGGTACTTGGATGTATTAATAGGTGAATACTGAACAGTAATAGGGAGGTGATACTACCTATAACAGCCAAGAGCCCAGTGGCTATGGCACTCAATTAGGATGTGGGAGACTGAGGTTCAAGTCCCTCCTCTGAATCATGAAAAACCTGGAAAGATCATGGGTTCATCCCAATGCAAAATGGGAAAAATTCTGTACTCAAAGTTTTTTGTTTAGTCTGGAGAAGAGAAGACACAGTGAATTGGCCTCCAGAAGGTGTCCCACAATGCTCCACTGTGACTGCTCTGGAGATCGTTTTCAACTCTGCTGCACAGCAGCCATGTACACAGGAAACAGCTCCTCCCCTGTTAAAACCCCGGGAACTTTTGAGTTCCCATTTCCTGTTTGATCAGCGTGGACAACTTGCCAACCCAGCTGATCATGGTGACTCAATGCCCCAAATGTGCTGCAGCCTGGAGTACACAGGAGATGGTGGATATTATAGGTCTGTGGGGAGAAGAGTCTGTGCAGACACAGCTCCGACCCAACTGAAGAAATGTAGACATCAATGAAAAGATTGCGCAGGGAATGGGGAAGAAGGGCAACACCAGGGACACACAGCAGTGCTGCATGAAAATCAAAGAACTTCAGCAGGCATGCCAGAAGACAAGGGAGGTGAACAGTTATTCTCATTCTGCACCACAGACATACTGCTTCTACAATGATCTGCATGCGATTCTCGGTGGCAACCCCACCACTACCCCCAAATGCAGTGTGGATACCTCCAAGGAGTCTGAGTCCGGGGCCACCTCAGGCAACAATGAGGAGGACATTCTGGGTGAGGAAGAGGAGGAGGAGAAAGGGAGACAGGCAAGAGATGGATCCATTCTCTCCGAGAGCCAGGAGCTATTTTTAACCCTGGAGCCCAGCTGGTTGTAGGACAGCATCGTGGCTGAGTGTGATGCCAGGGAAGGCACTTCTGGTAAGTATGCAATTCCAATCAAACTGTAGGGGTTATATGCTCTTATATTTTATGTTTAATCTGAAGAAAAAGTGAGGTGCAGTGGGTATCTGCTTCCCAGTGGCTGCTCCAGCTAAGTAGAGGGTGCCCCCCCCAGAAAAGACTGTTTATGTGCACAGGGATGGCCTGGGAATCCTCCATGGAGATCTCTAGGAAACTTTCATGCAGGTACTCTGTAATCCTTTGCAGACAGTTTTTGGGGAGGGCTGCCTTATTTCTTCCACTACAGTGGAACACTTTCCCATGCCACTCCAATATTAACTCTGCTGGCATCATTGCGGTACACGGCATAGCAGATGAGGACCAAGTCTGTATCCAGACGCTTACAGCATCTGCTCCCTTGCCACCTCTGTTACCCTCAGAAAACTGATATCACATAGGGTCACCTAGGGGAGACAGTGGAAGTGTTCATTACAAGTGCTCATACTGGAAACAATAGAGCATGTGATCCACCATGTATGGTGACTTCTGGGTCCCTCAACCACACTTTTCCTAACATGCTGATGGTTTGGTTGGCAGGGGTCAGCACTGACCTCAGATTCTGCAAGTCCAGCATGACTATTACCACCAACATTCAGGGAAGGGGCCTGGGCTTCCTGTGTTCTCTCGTGGCTGCAAACCACCCCTCCCTCGGAGCTGCCTTGGATGAAGACCACAATTTGGAAGGCTTAATGCTGGTCTCAGGTCTCAGAGCAACATCCATGTTGCTAGGGGGAGGGGTTATTGTCCATCTGCCCACCTGTGCTCCCGACGTGGGTTTCCCACAAGTTGCAGCACAAGCTTCTGGGCCATACTCACCAAGGCTGAAACAGCAAACCAGTTTGTTGAATAGCTAGTGATTCTGATTATATTCTGGCTTCCACTTGAGTATAATAAGGGGAGTGTTTTTTAAATAGCAACTTTGTACTAGACCCAGGGTATAACTGACAGTGGTTGCCTTGTGCTCGGCCTGCCTTACAGTGGAAGGCTTGGCCTTCAGCACATCCTCCATACCGGCGGAAAGGCTTTTACAGATTGAACATGGAAAAAGAGAATGCATGATGACATGTTCAGTGAGATAATCACCACTTCTGGGACAGCTTACATGGAGTTAAGAACCTGGAGGATTTCATTGTCTGAAAAACTGGACATGGACAGCAGGAGAGGATCCCAGGAGCATGCCACTCAGGATGCGATGCTGCAGATTATGAAGGACCAATCAGACATGTTGAGGCATCTGGTTGAGCTTCAAGAAATGCAGTTTGACTCCCTCTGCAGAACTGCCTGCAAGCATCACCCTGTTCCCAATCCCCTTCTCCCAAACGTTCCAGGAGGTGGGGGGAGGGGAAGTTCAGTATTCTTTCCACTCAACACTGGGAGAGGGTACTAAGAACAAAAGTCAGCCATTCAAAGACATTTGATGGGCAAGAGTACTCTGCTTTCACAGACAAGCTGACTTGGTTTCTCCCCTCCCAATTTTATCACACCGTTTGTCCAAGATTAAATTATTTTTCTGTTCTTTCAGTTTCTTTGTTCGTGCAATAAAAGTCAACATTTTGAGAATGAAATGCTCTTTATTTATTCCAATCATGGAGGTTTTGGGGGAATAGAAGGGGTACAAGGAAACTGATGCAATGGAGGGGATGGTACGGGAAGGCACAACACAGATACGCGGCGACGTTACTGTGGCTCGTTATTGAAATGGGTTTTCAAAACTTCCTGGAGATGCAGAGCTCCTTGCTGGGTATCTGGCCACTCAAAATTAGCTGCCAACCTATTTCCATGCCCCGCCCCCGCATAAGCTTCTCTCTCTTTGCCTCACAGATATTATGGAGCACGCAACATGCAGCGATAACAATGGGGATATTGCTTTCACTGAGGCGTAACCTAGTAAGCAAACTGCACCAGCAACCCTTTTAACATCCAAAGGCATATTCCACCACCATTCTGCACTTGCTCAGCCTATTGTTGAACAACTCCTTACCGCTGTCCAGGCAACCAGTGTATGGCTTCAGGAGCCATGGGAGCAAGGGATAGGCTGGGTCTCCCAGGATCATTTATTGGCATTTCAACATAATCAATGGTTATTTTGTGATCTGGAAAGGAAGTCCCTGATTGCAGCTTTCTGGACAGACCTGTGTTCCAAAAGAGGCGCACATCATGCACCTTTCCTGGCCATCCCACATTGAGGTCAGTGAAACACCCCCTGTGATCCACCAGCACTTGCAACACCATCAAGAAGTACTCCTTTCAGTTTATGTACTCTTTGGCTAGGTGGTCTGGTACCAAGAGAGGGATTGCATGCCATCTATTGCCAAATTGCAGTTAGGGAACCCCATCGTGGCAAAACCATCCACTATGTCCTGCACGTCGTCCAGAGTCACTATCCTTCTTAGCAGAAGTTGATTAATGGCCCTGCACACTTGGATCACAACATCTCCCACTGTGGATTTACCAACTCCGAATTGATTCCCCACTTACCTATAGCAGTCTGGCATTGCAAGCTTCCACAGAGTGATCACCACTTGCTTCTCCACTGTAAGAGCAGGTCTCATTTTTAGCGTTGTTGTGCTTCAGGGCTGGGGAAAGCTCTGCACAGTGTTCCTAGAAAGTGACCTTCCACATTTGAAATTCTGCAGCCACTGCTTATCATCCCATAGCTGCAAAATGGTGCGATCCCACCAGTCAGTGCTTGTTTCCCGGGACTAGAAACAGCACTTCATTGGGAATTGTTTCATTCTATGGCTTGCAGCAGGGCTGCTTGAATGACATTGCAATGTTCTGCATGACGGCTCCTGTCTCAGCTCTGGAAATACTGCAAGATAAGGCGCAAGTTGTTTGTAATGCTCACAACGAGAGTGCACAGCTGAGCGGGTCCATGCTTCTCAGGCTATGATGTATGCACGGCTAAGCCAGGCTTTCGAAAAAAGGCATGAGAAAAGTATGGGTTATTTGCTATTGATATCAGGGTAGGGAGGGAGGGAGGGAAGAAACTGCATCTTGGGAGGCCGAAGCCATGATCCTATTTCTGCCCTGTGACAATGTTTTGGTCCCATGAGGCACTGCAAGCCCTTCCCAACTCCCCCCCCCCCCGCAGCTAGTTGCACTGTGAGATAGCCACCCATGGTGCAGTGCTCTGTACATCGATGCAAGTGCTGCTAGTGAGGACGCACCCAACCGATACAATCAGCGTGGTGTGGACATGCACCACTGACTTAATTACTGTAGCAGCTGGATGTCAACTTAGGGTATGTCTACACTACGGGATTAATCCGAATTTAGATAATTCGGATTTGAAAAACAGGTTGCATAAAGTCGAAATGAATGCGGCCACACTAAGCACATTACTTCGGTGGTGTGCGTCCAAGTACCGGGGCTAGCGTCGATTTCTGCACCGTTGCACTGTGGGTAGCACTTCCATAGCTATCCCATAGTTCCCGCAGTCTCCCGCGCCCATTGGGATTGTGGGTTAAGATCCCAGTGCCTGATGGGACAAAAAACATCGTCGCAGGTGGTTCTGGGTACAGCCTCACCTCCTCCCTCCCTCCCTCCCTGCATGAAAGCAACGGACGGCAGACAACCATTTTCGCGCCTTTTTTCCTGGGTGGGTGAACACTGCAGACTCCATACTACGGCAAGCATGGAGCCCGCTGAGCTCAAGACAGCAGTCATGAATATTGTAAACACCTCGCGCGTTCTCGTGGAGTTTATGCTCAGCAGAAAAACGAGGCGAGGAGGCAGCGGCGGTGGCAGCGCAGCGACAAGCATGATGAGGACATGGACACGGACACGGATACAGAATTCAGTGAAACCACAGGCCCCGGAGCTTTGGAGATCATGTTGTTAATGGGGCAGATTCTATCCATGGAACGCCGATTCTGGGCAAGGGAAACAAGCACAGACTGGTGGGACCGCATAGTGTTGCAGGTCTGGGACGATTCCCAGTGGCTGCGGAACTTTCGCATGCGTAAGGGCACTTTCATGGAACTTTGTGACTTGCTGTCCCCTGCCCTGAAACGCCAGAATACCAAGATGAGAGCAGCCCTCACAGTTGAGAAGCGCGTGGCGATAGCCCTGTGGAAGCTTGCAACGCCAGACAGCTACCAGTCAGTCGGGAATCAATTTGGAGTGGGCAAATCTACTGTGGGGGCTGCTGTGATGCAAGTAGCCAAAGCAATCACTCAGGTGCTGCTACGAAAGTTTGTGACTCTGGGAAATGTGCAGGCTATAGTGGATGGTTTTGCTGCAATGGGATTCCCTAACTGTGGTGGGGCAATAGACGGAACCCATATCCCTATCTTGGCACCGGAGCACCAAGCCACCGAGTACATAAACCGCAAGGGGTACTTTTCAATGGTGCTGCAAGCACTTGTGGATCACAAGGGACGTTTCACCAACATCAACGCGGGCTGGGCGGGAAGGGTTCATGACGCTCGCGTCTTCAGGAACACTACTCTGTTTAAAGGGCTGCAGCAAGGGACTTACTTTCTGGACCAGAAAATAACCGTTGGGGATGTTGAAATGCCCATAGTTATTCTTGGGGACCCAGCCTACCCCTTAATGCCATGGCTTATGAAGCCATACACAGGCAGCCTGGACAGGAGTCAGGAGCTGTTTAACTACAGGCTAAGCAAGTGCAGAATGGTGGTAGAATGTGCATTTGGCCGTTTAAAAGGTCGCTGGAGATCATTATTGACTCGCTCTGACCTCAGCCAAAGAAATCTCCACATTGTTATTTCTGCTTGCTGTGCGCTCCACAATCTCTGTGAAAGTAAGGGGGAGACCTTTATGGCGGGGTGGGAGGCTGAGGCAAATCGCCTGGCTGCTGATTACGCGCAGCCAGACACCAGGGCGATTAGAAGATCACACCATGAAGCGCTGTGCATCAGAGAAGCTTTAAAAACCAGTTTCATGGCTGGCCAGGCTACAGTGTGAAATATCTGTTTGTTTCTCCTTCATGAAAACCCGCCCCCTTTATTGACTGATTTTCTGTAAGGAACCCACCCTGCCCCTTCCCCCAGCTTTCTTTCAAACCAAATAAAGTCACTATCATTTAAAAATCATTTATTCTTTATTAATAGATTAGAAAAAGAGGGAGGGAACCCGGGTGGTATTTGGGAGGAGGATTGCTGGGAAGGAAAAAGCCACAAAGAAAAGGTTAAAAAAATGACAGCCTTTTGCTTGGGCTGTCTACTGGGGTGGAATGGGAAGGTGTACAGAGCCTCCCCCCCCCGCGTTCTTACACGTCTGGGTGAGGAGGATACGGAACATGGGGAGGGGGGAGGGTGGAACAGGGGCTGAAGCGGCAGTCTGTTTTCCAGCAGCCGTTCCTGAACCTCCACCAGACGCCGGAGCAGCCCCAGCGTTGCATCCTTCATCCTCTGGTCTTCCTGCCGCCACCTCT
Source organism: Malaclemys terrapin pileata (assembly GCF_027887155.1). Taxonomy (NCBI): domain Eukaryota; kingdom Metazoa; phylum Chordata; order Testudines; family Emydidae; genus Malaclemys; species Malaclemys terrapin. The sequence continues at coordinate 32,518,562 of NC_071506.1, forward strand.
CATCTCGAGCGTCTCTCCTCTCCTCACGTTGGTCCCTCCTCTCTTCACGTTGGTCCCTCCTGTCCTCACGTTCACTGACTTCTTTCCTATACTTTGAAACTGTTTCCTTCCACTCATTCACATGAGCTCTGTCACTGCGGCTGGATTCCATAATTTCCGAAAACATCTCGTCTCGCGTTTTCTTCTTACGACGCCTTATCTGTGATAACCTTCGGGATGGAGGAGGGAGGCTTGAGGAATTTGCAGCTGCTGTACGGAGGGGAAAAAAGAGAGAATTGTTTTAAAAGCTACATTTTGCAGAACAATGCTTATACTCTTTCACGGTGACCAACACTGTTCACATTACATAGCACATGTGATTTCTGTGCAAGGTCGCATTTTGCCTCTTAATGCTGAGTGCCTGTGGCTTTGCTGCTAGAGATCACAGGTCTGGGCAACAGAATTCGGCTTGCATGCGGCCATGGTAAGCTTCTGCGCCCTCCTTTCCCACATACCAAGCATAGCTTGTAGAGTGCTGCAGAAGCCTGGCCAATCTCAGCCAGTTGGGGGGGGGGCAGTGTGGCGGGGCTTGTCTGGGCCCCTTCAGGCAAGTAGAGTGCTGCGGTTTTTCTGTTAACATTCAGCAGCACCAGAAAACAAACTAACCACCCCCCCCCCTCGCCATGAATTCTCTGGGATGATCGCTGTACCCCCTCCCCCCCACCGCGTGGCTGGTAACAGGGAAGATCCCTGCAGGCACCAAACTAACCCCCCCCCCCGGCCGCCGCCGCCCCCCTCCCGCCATGAATTCTCTGGGATGATCACGGTACCCCTCCCCCCACCGCGTGGCTGGTAACAGGGAAGATCCCTGCTAGCCAAACGCGAAAAACTCAGGGCCAATTTCCCATCTGCGCTTGGCTAACTGCAGGGAAGGATTTATTTTCCGCCACAGGCAAACAGCCCAGTAGGAACGGCCACCTCTGTCCCCTTAATTAAGTTCCCGTATTTCAACCAGGTTACCAGGAGTGATATCACTCTCCTGAGGATTACACAACAAGATAAAGAACGGATGTTGCTTGAATGCCAGCAAACACCGGGACCATACGCTGCCAGGCTTTGTCAGGCAATGATACCAGATTACTTGCTGCAAGCATGGCGTGGTCAAGTGTCCTACCATGGAGGAGGGAATAAGGATGCACTGCCCAGAAACCTTCTGGCAAGGCTTTCGGAGTACCTCCAGGAGAGCTTCATGGAGATGTCCCTGGAGGATTTCCGCTCCATCCCCATACACGTTAACAGACTTTTCCAGTAGCTACAGACTTTTCCAGTAGCTGAACTGACCGCGAATGCAAAGTCAGGCAAAGTAATCATTAAAAACCGTTTGCTTTTAAAACAAGTTTTATATTTTAAAAGGTAAACTCACCTGAGGTCCCTTCCATGGGGTCAGAGTCTTGGGTACTGGCTTGGGAGGCTTGGGAGGGTACTTCAGTCAGGGTGAGAAAAAGATCCTGGCTGTTGGGGAGAATGGAGTGCTGTGTGCTCTCTGCAAGCTCATCCTCCTCCTCATCCTCATCCTCTACCCCATCGGCAGAATCCTCAGGCGTCGAGACTATCCCCGACCCAGAATCCACGAACACAGGTGGGGTAGTGGTGGCAGCCCCCTCTAGAATTGCATGCAGCTTGGCGTAGAAGCGGCATGTCCACGGCTCTGACCCGGAGCGACCGTTTGCCTCCTTTGTTTTTTGATAGGCTTGTCTGAGCTCCTTCACTTTCACGCGGCACTGATCTGAGTCCCTATTGTGGCCTCTCTCCATCATGCCCTTGGAGATTTTTTCAAAAGTTTTTGCATTTCGTCTTTTAGAACGAAGTTCTGCAAGCACTGAATCCTCTCCCCATACAGCGATCAGATCCAGTACCTCCCTCACGGTCCATGCTGGTGCTCTTTTTCGATTATCAGCCTGCATGGTTACCTGTGCTGATGAGCTATCTGTGGTCACCTGTGCTCTCCACGCTGGGCAAACAGGAAATGGAATTCAAATGTTCACGGGGCTTTTCCTGTCTACCTGGCCAGTGCATCCGAGTTTAGATTGCTGTCCAGAGCGGTCACAATGATGCACTGCACTGTGGGATAGCTCCCGGAGGCCAATACCATCGAATTGCGGCCACACTAACCCTAATTCGAATTGCTAAAATCGATTTTGGCACTACTCCGCTCGTCAGGGTGGAGTACAGAAATCGATTTAAAGGGCCCTTTACATCGAAATAAATAGCGTCGTTGTGTGGACGGTTGCAGGGTTAATTCGAATTAAAGCTGATAAATCCGAATTAAAGTCGTAGTGTAGACCAGGCCTTACATTAAGTTGACTTAACTTGTAATGTAGACATGCCCTTAGCTGCAGTAGAGAGAAATCAGAAGATTAGGGATCTACTTTTTTATTACATTGATTACAAGAGAACTCTCACTATATTTTTCTAGAGTTGAGGCATTTCCTTGTAAAAGCAAGGATAGTAGTTTTTCTTAATCAAGCAATACAGGTTGTTTTTGCACAGATCTAGTGAAGTGGTTTTCAATTTTCCATACTGCGACACTATGTTATAACAGAAAAAAGTTTTAGGACACCGCCCCCCCCCCCCCCGCCTCCTCCATATAGCTATTAAATAGGGAGGCTGGTCACAACCCCCTGAAACTTGGTTGTTATTCTCCCAGATTGAGAACCCATAAGAACGGCCATACTGGGGCAGATCAAAGGTCCATCTAGCTCAGTATCCTGTCTTCTGACAGTGGCCAATGCCAGGTGCTCCAGAAGGAATGAACAGAATAGGTAATCATCAAGTGATCCATCCCATCACCCATTCCCAGCTTCTGGCAAACAGAGGCTAGGGACACCATTCCAGTCCATTCTGGCTAATAGCTATTGATGGACCTATCCTCCATTAACTTATCTAGTTCTTTTGTGAACCCTGTTATATAGTCTTGGCCTTCACAACATCCTCTGGCAAGGAGTTCCACAAGTTGACTGTGCATAGTGTGAAAAACTTCCTTCTGTTTGTTTTAAATCTGCTGCCTATTGATTTCATTTGGTGACGGTAGTTCTTGTGTTATGAGAAGGAGTAAATAACACTTGCTTATTTACTTTCGCCACACAAGTCATGATTTTATAAACCTCTATCATATCCCCCCTTAGTCGTCTCTTTCCAAGCTGAAAACTCCCAGTCTTATTAATCTCTCCTCATATGGCAGTCGTTCCATACCCCTAATAATTTTTGTTGCCCTTTTTTGAACCTTTTCCAATTCCAATCCATTTCTTTTGAGATGGGGTGACCACATCTGCACGCAGCATTCAAAATGTGGGTGTACCATGGATTTATATAGAGGCAATATGATATTTAATGTCTTATTATCTATCCCTTTCTTAATAATTCCCAATATTCTGTTTGTTTGGTTTTTTTGACTGCTGCTGCACATTGAGTGGATGTTTTCAGAGAACTATCCACAATGACTCCAAGATCTCTTTCTTGAGTGGGAACAGCTAATTTAGACCTCATCATTTTATATGTATAGTTGGGATTATGTTTTCCAATGTACATTACTTTGAATTTATCAACACTGAATTTCATCTGCTGTTTTGTTGCCCAGTCACCCAGTTTTGAAAGATCCTTTTGTAGCTCTTCGCAGTCTGCGTGGGACTTAACTATCTTGAGTAGTTTTATATGATCTAAAAATTTTGCCACCTCACTGTTTACTCCTTTTTCCAAATCATTTATGAATATGTTGAATAGGACTGGGCCCACTACATGCCCCTGGGGGACACCACTATTTACATCTCTCCATTCTGAAAACTCACCATTTATTCCTACACTTTTTTCACTATCTTTTAACCAGTTACCAATCCATAAGAGGACCTTCCCTGTTATCCCATGACAGCTTACCTTGCTTAAGAGCCTTTGGTGAGGGACCTTGTCAAAGGCTTTCTGAAAATCTAAGTACACTATATCGACTGGATCCCCCTTGTCCACATGCTTGTTGACCCCCTCAAAGAATTGTAGTAGATTGGTGAGGCATGATTTCCCTTTACAAAAACCATTTTGACTCTTCCCCAACAAATTATGTTCATCTATATGTCTGACAATTTTGTTCTTTACTATAATTTCAACCAGTTTGTCCAATACTGAAGTCAGACTTACCGGCCTGTAACTGCCGGAATCACCTCTGAAGCCCTTTTTTAAAAATTGGCATCACATTAGCTGTCCTCTAGTCATTTGGTACAGAAGCTGATTTAAATGATAGATTACAGACTACAGTTAGTAGTTCTGCAGTTTCACATTTGAGTTCCTTCAGAACTCTTGGGTGAATACCATTTGGTCCTGGTGACTTATTATTATTTAGTTTATCAATTTGTTCCAAAACCTCCTCTAATGACACCTCAATCTGGGACAGTTCCTCAGATTTGTCACCGAAAAAGAATGGCTCAGGTTTGGGAATCTTCCTCACATCCTCAACCGTGAAGACCATGCGAAGAATTAATTTAGTTTCTCCGCAATGGTCTTATCATCCTTGAGTGCTCCTTTAACATCTCGATTGTCCAGTGGCCCCACAGGTTGTTTAGCAGGCTTCCTGCTTCTGACGTACTTAAAAATTTTTTTGCTAATACTTTTTGAGTCTTTGGTTAGCTGTTCTTCAAATTCTTTTATGGACTTCCTAATTATATTTTTACTCTTCATTTGCCAGAGTTTATGCTCCTTTCTATATTTCTCATTAGGATTTAACTTCCACTTTTTAAAGGATGCCTTTTTGCCTCTCACTGCTTCTTTTACTTTGTTGTTTAGCCATGTTGGCACTTTTTTCGTTCTCTTACTATGTTTTCTAATTTGCGGTATACATTTAAGTTGAGCCTCTATTAACGTTTCTTTAAAAAGTTTCCATGCACCTTGCAAGGATTTTACTTTTGACACTGTACCTTTTAATTTCTGTTTAACTAACTTCCTCATTTTTGTGTAGTCCCCCCTTCTGAAATTAAATGCTATAATGTTGGGCTGCTGTGGTGTTTTCCCTGCCACAGGGATATTAAATTTAATTATATTATGGTCACTATTACCAAGTGGTCCAGATATATTCACCTCTTGGACCAGATCCTGTGTTCCACTTAGTACTAAATCAAGAATTGCCTCTCCTCTTGTGGGTTCCAGGACTAGCTGCTCCAAGAAGCAGTCATTTAACCCATGATAACCCATGATCTAGTGCAGGGATCGGCAACCTCTGGCACTTGGCTGTCAGGGAAATCTGCTGGCGGACCAGGACAGTTTGTTTACCTGCAGTGTCTGCAGGTTCAGCTGATTGCAGCTCCTACTGGCTGCGGTTTGCTGTTCCAGGCTAATGGGGGCTGCAGGAAGCGGCGCGGGCCGAGGGATGTGCTGGCCGAACCTGCAGACGCTGCAGGTAAACAAACCATTTCGTCCCACCAGCGGATTTCCCTGACATGCCGTGTGCCAAAGGTTGCTGATCCCTGATCTAGTGTGTAGTAACTGATTAGGATCAAGAGTCTCCATCAGCTTTAACTTTGTGTCTTTATATAACTTGAGTCACAGAATTTTGATTTCACCTGACTCTAGTCTTTCATACTAAATCGTCTTCACAAATTGTTTGGTGTAGAGGGTGGGAAAGGCTATGCTTGGAGCTTGACCAATCCATCCTAGGGAGCCATTCTGAAACTTTAATGGCAATTTTATCAGAATCTGCTGTCATATGCAGTAAGTTTTCAGCCCTTGTGTTTGCAAAGAAACATTGCAAACATGAATCAAGCATGAACTGATGAAGTGCTGTTTCTCTAACTGTGCAGATTGACTGTTTCAGCTCACACCGATGCTTCGAGACTTGCCAAACTGCCCCAGAATGAGATGTGACCAGTCTCATGAGTTTTCAGTACTGCTATTCAGAATCTGAGGAGCAGTGAAACTGAGACGAATCAAACTGGTTTCTCACTGCTGCTGCTTGGAAAAGCTGACAGCAACAGTGTCAGGCTCTGGAAATGCTTATTAGGATGAAAAATAAGGCTGGTAGAAGTGTAAAGTAGTGCCAGCCTTCCTCTGTATCTTTGTAGCAGCCAGGAGGCTCTGTGGTGAGGGGGTGGGTGGGTTCTTTTGACAGACTGAAGCTTCAGATTTCAACACACCTACTAGTTGGAGGCTGGCGTGAAAGCTAAGCCCCTAAGTATGGCAGGGAGACAACACCTCTAACTGCCTTAGAACCCTTGGGATTTCACAAGAATCTGATTTAGCTTCAGGTAAATATCAGATTTTTTTTCCTCCAGAGATTAAGGGGATTTCTGACAGCCTCCAAGGCCATCACCAGGGTGTGAGAAGCTAATCCCTCCCCCTGACCTTGGATAGGTCTGTCTCCGACATCTCAAATTCTAAGATGCACTTGTGACTCTGATCTAGAATTACCAAACTGTGGTCAATGGAGCACTTGCTGGTGATCTGCCTGGTTACACAGTGCTGGCTTTTCTTTGTGATGATGGTCAGATACTACAGTGATAGAAATAAATTGATTCATGTAACTTTGCTTTAATTTTATCTAGTCTTAAATCTGCTTTTGTTAAAAGTCTAAATAATTGTCCCAAATTTTGTTTAGTGAGTATGGAATGGGAAAGGTTGGTGATTGCCTTTCTCAGATTTTCCTCTTTATATCAAGAGATGTTCCACTTAAAGGACATAAATAAAAAAGATAAAATGGGTGGGGTGGGAAGGGAAGAGAACTTTTCCTAAAAGAAAGCAGAAGGAAACAATTACTATCCTAAATACCTTGATCATATGATGGCAAAGGGAGGAGAGATGCCCATAAAACATCATTTTGGTGCCTTCATAGTTTGCAGACTCTGGAAATCAATACCTAAATCAATTAAATACCCCCTCTTTCAAAATATGTAATCAATTGCAGCCAAATACTCAATGTAGCTATAAGCTTTTGCCCCTTAACTTCTGGGATTCTGGGAAAATCTTATGCTGTACTCTTACTCTCTTTCCCTTTCTATCAGATAAATAGATTGTATGTTTGAATGACTTCAACAAATTATACCTAGTGTTTACAACAATCTTATACAGTTTCAGAATTATGTTTTAGAGTAAATAGAAACATTCCTTTGACTGAATTATGAATACTTATGGATGAGGATAACAGAAAACCTTATATATAGTCACTATAGGATTAAAGGTGTCTTTAATTCTATTTAAGAAATGCAAACCCCTATAAACAGGAAATTAATATTGTCTACAAATAATCCAGAGTGGATGGATTAGGGAGTGGTCAGTATTGGACTCTGCTCCATTGGATTATGTCCCTTTTTAGCTAAATTTTCCAGATTTTTCTTCTTTATTATCTGAAGAATTTTTCTACTTACAAATGTAAACACTTACATTGCACAAGTTATGTGTAAAGAGAAGGGAGTATGGTAGGAAAAGTGTTGCTAAAGAAGTATAGAAAGAAACAGTACAGCAATTTCAGCTTTTAGACCCTATGTATACTGGGTGTCTTTTGTACCAGTGCAGATCCTCTGGTGTAAACCCCTCAATGTAGACAAGCTGCATCAGTTAAGACAGGATCTGTATTGGGAAATGTACCCTGGTAACATACTGGGGTTAGCTGCACCAGTGCAACCCCATGTTGCTCTAGTCCATGGTGTCTACAATAGGAATCTGCGGTGTTATAGCTACACCGGCACAAACTTCCCAAGCCCTTAGCATTGCTCCAAGTTGATGTGCTGGATGGAGTATGTCATCACAACAATAGCTCTGATCCATTTCAGTCTAGGCTTGTATTAATGATGACTTCTAGTTTCTGGAATCTATTACCACAAGATCTGTAGTGGGTATTATACACTTTCATATAAATCTACTGACATGTTTACCTAAAGAATCTACTAGGAAGTCTGCAGAAAAACTTCTGCCTATTTATTCTTTCTCTTTGGATGTTATGTTCTGAAGCCCTTGTCCTTGTTTAAGGTACATCTTGAAATTGCTGCCCTTTTCCCCAAACCCACCTCCTCCCATGATGATCTAGTTACTCTCCCCTATGTTTCACTCCTGTGGATGGTCATCTTCAGATAGGAAGGCAGAAGTCATGCAGCTAACTTCTCTCTTCTATCCAGCAAAGCCCCTTTCGGGACAGCTAGGCAGCCTAGTCTTTCTCTCATGGACGTATTACTAGAAAGACCTTCAGACCAGATATGAGCCCTAAACTTTCATAAAGTCTGGATCTGAACATTGTGGCTTGGACCCAGCTTTCTCATAGTTAATGGGGAGAATTCAGGAAATCATAAGGGGATGTTCTTATCTTGCCACGTATAGAGATTGTTACTCATCAAGGTCCATGTTAATATAAACCTTAACACTCTGCTTTATTCATATGCTGAGGTGCTGCCATAGGATGAAGTAGTTAATGCCTGTGCTTTGTCATGGCAGCAGATCAGCTATTGCATCTTGTAGAGAGATCTCAGTTCTGCACAAGGGTCCAGAATTCAAGATATTTTTCTCAATGAAACATTGCTATCTAGTGAACAGCACTGATTCCCAGGATGCTGTGATGAAGTGGGTTGTGGTTTCTTTATTGTGATGATGAAATGCTACGGAATTACAAAAGGTCACCACAGTTTTTTTTCATTCAATACACTCTTTATTGAACTCTCCCCATGATGTGCCTGATTTCAAAGACTTCATCAGAACTGAGGCTCAGTAAAAAGGAAAATCTGTGGCTAAAATTTTTAAGAAACTGGTTGGGTTTTTTTGTATTAAAGCAGGGGTTGGCAATCTTTCAGAAGTCGTGTGCCGAGTCTTCATTCATTCACTCTGATTTAAGGTTTCACGTGCCAGTAATACATTTTAACATTTTTAGAAGGTCTCTTTCTATAAGTCTATAATATATAACTAAACTATTGTTATATGTAAAGTAAATAAGGTTTTAAAAATGTTTAAGAAGCTTCATTTAAAATTAAATTAAAATGCAGAGCTTTTTTTTTTAAATGGAGATATCCTATCTCCTAGAACTGGAAGGTCATTGAGTCCAGCCCCCTGCCTTCACTAGCAGGACCAAGTACTGATTTTGCCCTCGATCCCTAAGTGGCCCCCTCAAGGATTGAAATCACAACCCTACATTTAGCAGGCCAATGCTCAAACCCTGAGCTATCCCTCCCCCCTAAGTGCTCCAGATTGGTGGCCAGGACCCGGGCAGTGTGAGTGCCACTGAAAATCAGCTCGCGTGCCACCTTTGGCACGCGTGCCATAGGTTGCCTACCCCTGTATTAAAGTTATTAAAGTAACTTTTGGTTCTCCTAGAATGTGTTTAGAGAAAATGTTTAAATTGATGCAAGTTTATTTTTTTCACTCAGAAATATTACAGTAGCAAAAACCTCATTGTAATCTCAGTGGGACTTGTGTGTTATGAGACTCTGTTTGTAAAGAGTATATTCCAAATGTTAGTTAAGAATATTATAATTTTCTGTATTACTGTAGTGCCTTGGGGCCCATTGCGCTAGGCACTGTGCAGACACATAGTGAAAGATAGCTCTGTCCTGAAGAGTAAATAGACAAGACAGCCATAGTGTGGGAGGGCAAACAGAGGCACGAAGAGATGCTGTGACTTGGCCATCATCATGCAGTAGATCAGTGGCAGAGCCAGGGAATAGAATGCAAGTCTCCTGACTCCCAGTCCATTGCCATATCCACTGAATCATGCTGCCTTTCTGCTTTAAGGTGTCATTATAGTGCAAGCCTCAATTTGAAATTGCAGAATTCTGGCGTGACTATATTTCTCTCAGCGGATGTGGAAAAGAGGGAGTGATTGTCGTGTCCGCTGTGTAATTTCCACCCCACTCTCCCATGTGCACACACACTCTCTTGCAGAGGCTTTCTGGTGGTTGCTCCAGAGAGATCTGGCTCAGCTTGTTTTTGGGGGACAGGAAGGAGAGGAGCTATATTTCTCCTCTCCTCAGGTATGGATATAATCTGTGCCTAATTCATCTGTGCTTCATTAACCATAGGTCTTGTCTGCAGTGCTCTCAGACAGTGGTTTTGTTCTTCGTGATTGCTAACTTGGGTCTTCTTAATCCCACTCACCCTTGGGGAATATAAGCGAGGCAGATGGGCATCGTGGAGAGCCTCTGGGGTTCTTTACTCTGGGGAATCTCACAAAGGTTAGGGAAGCTGAACTCTCTGCAGCCTCATAATTCTCCTAGCCCATTTGTAGGAAACATTGACAACCTCATGTTGTTTCATGGTCTCCAGAGGGAGGGAGGGAGCAAGAACTCCCAGTTCTGTCACTTCCCCTCAGCAAGAATTTAGATTCAGCACAGTTCCCAGAGTATGCCCCTCCTTTTTTTAATACTGTTTCACATGAACAAAAAGGGCAAAGCTTGGAAAAAAACAGAAGTAGAAACTTAAGGGAAATTAAAAAACAAAATGAAAAGAAAGTGAAGGTGGAAAGAGGAGTTAATCTGAGTGACCTGGGCTGTTGAGTTTATCCCTGATTTTCCACATGTCCCAGGAGCTCTGCTTCCCACCTTCCTACCTAGCTTTTACATAAGCTTTTCCCTCCTCTATTTCTTCTTTTCCCATTGAACACTTCATAATACACTCAGTGACACACTGTGAGTGAAAATGCCAAGGCATTGGGCCTGATTCCGAGCTTGCTCCCTCTGGGGTAAATCGGGAGTGATTTCAGTGGAATTATACTAGCAGTGATACCAGCGTGAGTTAGATCAGAATGAGGCACACTGTGTTCCTTGTAACTTTTAAATGGTGCTTCTGTGCATTTTGTACGACAGTGCTCCTGTAGTGTCAGACATGTTGAGATCCAACCAAGAAGGCTGAAAGCTGGGCAATTCTCTTAAATAAGAGTTGGAGTTCACTTGAGAACCCAAACTCTCATTTTCATTCCTTCCAGTTCTATTTCCATCAGACGCCTGGAAAAAAATCTAGTAGCCTCCAACTTCTATTTTACTTATGGTAACATTAGCAGCAGCATAAATACATGTAGGTTTCCCCCCCGCACAACTTTTGGAGAAGGATTGTAATGTGACCCTTCTAAACCTGAATCCTAAAACAGACTTGCTCTCACATTGTTTTCACTTAATAGCTTTCCAAGCAGCTACTAAGTGAAACTACTGCATGTTCGTCCTGGTGTAATCTGAGGCTCACTGGGTAAAATAACATTAGTCTGTGCTACTTAAACACACTCTGGAAGGCTTAAGGAGGAGAGGAAGGAAAATATTTGAGGAGATCAACTGGATGTGGTCGAATACAAGTAACGTCACCTGAGAAGGATTAGAGCTTGCCAAAGCTTGACCTGAATGAGAGACCTCCATTTAGGACTTGTGTTCCTACCAGATCAGCTGCTGGTAGTCTTTCCATGGGCAGTTTTCTACCAGCAATCAAACAATGAAAGGGTCCAGTGATTTGCTTGGCTTCAGTGTCTCAGCTGCAGTAAAGTTAAAAAAAAAATCCCAGTTTAACATTCCTCCTCCTTATTAGCTGCAGCTGGCTCTTTCTAATTACAAAAGTCTTAACATTTTTCATCTACACTCTGTGGCTTTTATCCTCACTTAGAGCTCAGTGTGTGCTCTCTAACTGATCAAGCACTACACGTGTAGTTCATATGTTTAGCTTTGAGTTGCCTCAGAAAATACTTCTATTGGCACTTTACACTTTAAAACTCCACTTTAGAGTCCAACTGAAAATGTAGAGTACAGTGGCTACTCAGAATGGTGCAATATCAATGGTTGTCTCCTCCCCCCCCCCATGTAATCTAGCTTCAAGTGCTTCAAGCCCATGTGTTTAGTGTGTGGTCCCTATAAAGATGCTAACTCCTTAGTATAGACCTTGCACTTCTAGAGTGCCTTCTACTGGAGGATCTCAAAGTCTTTTTCCAGCATCTCTATGATGGAGGAGGAGGAGGATAATTTACAAAGATGGAAGCTGAGGCTCAGGAAGGTAAAGGTCTGATTATTTTTTCCCCCATAAGTGCTGAGGAATGGGGACTGCAGATGCTCAGTCCCTCAGAAAAATCAAGTTGCCAGTGTCACTTAACTAGAGCAGGTCAAAAAACAGGAAATATTTTTATATAGCTATCAAGAACATCTAGAGTTTTCATAATTAACAATGGCAACATTTTAAAAAAAGCTATTAAACCTCACCCTTCCTGGTTTAGGCAAGTCTAACTATTAGAATTCAGAAAAAAGACCTAATGTGAGGGGCAGATTACTCCACATCTGCAGCAGGGTTTTTACTCCTTCCTTTAAGGCATCTGGTTCTGGCCATTGTCATAGACAGGATATTGGACTAGATCAGGGGTTCCCAAGCTTGGTTCACAGCTTGTTCAGGGAAAGCCCCTGGTGGGTCGCGAGACACTTTGTTTACCTGAGCGTCCACAGGTACGCTGCTCACAGCTCCCAGTGGCGCGGGCCAGGCCACCACTTCCCGCAGCTCCCATTGGCCAGGAACGGTGAACCGCGGCCACTGGGAGCTGCGAGCAGCTGTACCTGCGGACACTCAGGTAAACAAAGCGTCTTGTAGCCCACCAGGGGCTTACTCTGAACAAGCCGTGAACCAAGTTTGGGAACCCCTGGACTAAATGGACCATGGGTCTGGTCCATTATGGCAATTCCTATGTAACTGTTTTGTGAAAAAAAAAATCAAAATTAAGAAATTTTAATTAACTCTAAATTTTGCCAATTTCAGCGCATAATTGTTACTTGCCACAAAAAACACAGTAAAAGAACTAAAAAAGAGCCACCGTGGCTTAATAACCATGTAAAAGAAGCAGCGAGAGATAAAAAGGCATCTTTTAAGAAGTGGAAGTCAAATCCTAGTGACGTAAATAGAAAGGAGCATAAACACTGTCAAATTAAGTGTAAAAATGTAATAAGAAATGCCAAAAAGGAGTTTGAAGAACAGCTAGCCAAAAACTCAAAAGGTAATAACAAAATGTTTTTTAAGTACATCAAAAGCAGGAAGCCTGCTAAACAACCAGTGGAACCCCTGGACAATTGAGATACAAAAAGAGCACTTAAAGACGATAAAGTCATTGCGGAGAAACTAAATGAATTCTTTGCTTCAGTCTTCACGGCTGAGGATGTTGGGGAGATTCCCAAACCTGAGCCGTCCTTTGTAGGTGACACATCTGAGGAATTGTCACAGATAGAAGTGTCACTAGAGGAGGTTTTGGAATTAATTGATAAACTTAACAGTAATAAGTCACTGGGACCAGATGGCATTCACCCAAGAGTTCTGAAAGATCTCAAATATGAAATTGCGGAACTATTAACTATGGTTTGTAACCTGTCCTTTAAATCAGCTTCTGTACCCAATGACTGGAAGATAGCTAATGTAATGCCAATATTTAAAAAGGGCTCTAGAGGTGATCCCGGCAATTACAGACCGGGAAGTCTAATGTCAATACCAGGCAAATTAGTTGAAACAATAGTAAAGAATAAAATTGTCAGACACATAGAAGAACATAAATTGTAGGGCAAAAGTCAACATGGTTTCTGTAAAGGGAAATTATGCCTTACTAATCTATTAGAGTCCTCTGAGTCTATTAGAGTCCAACAAACGTGGACAAGGAAGATCCAGTGGACATAGTATACTTAGATTTCCAGAAAGCCCTTGACAAGGTCCCTCACTAAACGCTCTTATGTAAATTAAGTTGTTATGGGATAAGAGGGAAGATCCTTTCATGGATTGAGAACTGGTTAAAAGACAGGGAACAAAGGGTAGGAATAAATGGTAAATTTTCAGAATGGAGAGGGGTAACTAGTGGTGTTCCCCAAGGGTCAGTCCTAGGACCAATCCTTTTCAACTTATTCATAACTGATCTGGAGAAAGGGGTAAACAGTGAGGTGGCAAAGTTTGCAGATGATACTTAATTGTTCAAGATAGTTAAGATCAAAGCAGGCGGTGAAGAACTTCAAAAAGATCTCACAAAACTAAGTGACTGGGCAACAAAATGGCAAATGAAATTTAATATGGATAAATGTAAAGTAATGCACATTGGGAAAAATAACCCCAACTATACATACCATACAATGGGGGCTAATTTAGCTACAACTAATCAGGAAAGAGATCTTGGAGTCATCATGGATAGTTCTCTGAAGACGTCCATGCAGTGTGTAGTGGCAGTCAAAAAAGCAAACAGGATGTTAGGAATCATTAAAAAAGGGATAGAGAATAAGACGGAGAATATCTTATTGCCCTTATATAAATCCATGGTACGCCCACATCTTGAATACTGCGTACAGATGTGGTCTCCTCATCTTAAAAAAGATATTCTGGCATTAGAAAAGGTTCAGAGAGGGCAACTAGAATGATTAGGGGTTTGGAACGGTCCCCATATGAGGAGAGATTAAAGAGGCTAAGACTTTTCAGCTTTGAAAAGAGGATACTAAGGGGGGATATGATAGAGGTATATAAAATCATGAGTGGTGTGGAGAAAGTGAATAAGGAAAAGTTATTTACTTGTTCCCATAATATAAGAACTAGGGGACACCAAATGAAATGAATTGGCAGCAGGTTTAAAACAAATAAAAGGAAGTTCTTCTTCACACAGGGCACAGTCAACCCGTGGAACTCCTTGCCTGAGGAAGTTGTGAAGGCTAGGACTATAACAGGGTTTAAAAGAGAACTAAATAAATTCATGGGGGTTAAGTCCATTAATGGCTATTAGCCAGGACCGGTAAGGGATGGTGTCCCTAGCCTCTGTCAGAGGGTGGAGATAGATGGCAGGAGAGAGATCACTTGATCATTACCTGTTAGTTGCACTCCTTCTGGGGCAGCTGGCATTGGCCACTGTCGGTAGACAAGATACTGGGCTGGATGGATCTTTGGTCTGACTCAGTATGGCCATTCTTATGTTCTTATGTTCACTTTAGAATGTGCTTTCAGTCAGTGGCCAAACCTGAGAGAAATTACCCACGCTGTAATGGGAAAGGACACACCATTTCAAATTTTAAAATGCCGTGGAGGAGTCATTTATTTCTCCTAAAGGTTTATACTGAAACAATTTATGATTGGAACCATTTATTTGGTGTTATCCTTCTTTCCTATTTATATTGCATTTCTAGTCAACATTCCTAGCTTTTAGATTCTGGTAAACCATTTAGCTGCTTCATTTAACCATACAGGGTATGTCTACACTTGGAGCTGGGGGTGTGATTCTCAGATGGAGGAGACATACTCGTGCTAGCTCTTGTTGAGCTAGCTCACTAAAAACAGAGTGTAGCTGTGGCCATGCAAGCTGCAGGATGGGCTAGCTGCCCTGAGTACATTTCATCACACACTCTGCCGCAGCTATACTCGATTTTTAGTGCCCTGGCTTGACAAGAGCTTGCACGAGTATGTCTCCTACAGCTGGAAATCAACCCCCCAGTTCCAAGTGTAGATGCACCTGTAGTATGAGGAAGGTTATTTTTCCTTTGCAAACTAAATATTAATTACAATATATAAAAACTATACTCCATCCCTCGCTACCCTCAGCAGTAACAATGTAATAATCCCTTAGATGTCTCATTGCATGGGATAACTTCTCATTGGTTTAGATGCTAGTGTTTAACTAAAGGAGAAATTTAATTAGCTGAGCATTCTTGTTTATGTTCAAATATATCCTAGAGTGATTACTACATTTGTTATTTGATACTACAGTTTACAGCTTTACTTAAATATCTTGAGTGGTTTAGTGGTAACAGCATGCGATTTGGAGCCAAGATGGCAAAAGCCAAAATTACCAGAAGAGCTGGTCATTAAATTCAGAATTTCAAAATTTTCCAACCCTTGAAAAGGCATGAAGTTTTCATGAAATCTTTGGGGTTTTTTAAAAAAAAACTTTCATTTTTTGACCTGCTTGGTTGAACAGATCTGCTATTTACTTTTGCTGTCTGGCCTCAGACAAGTCAGAAAGGGCCTGATTTTTCAGAAGTACTGAGAATTTGCAATGCCAATGGGAACTGCGGATGCTTTGCACGTCTGTTAATCAGGCTCTAAATCTCAGTGCCCCAGTTCTACATATGTAAAATAAGGATGATAGTACCTGCTTCTCACAGTGGTAGTGTGAGGCTTAGTTAAATTATTGTAGTGTGCCTTGATTTCCTTGGATGAAAGGTGCTATAGAATTAGGATAGTATATTTATTCTTCTGTTGTATAACTCCCTAAAAACATGTGGACATCTTAATATTTTAAAACAGCATGCTAAAAGCAACTTACAGAGAGCCTAATTTCTCAGCATTACATTCAGGAAAAAGCAAGTGCCTAGTATCTGAAAACAAGGAACCAAGGAGGGTCAAAGTCTTTGCTCTTTGTCTCAGAGATGTTTCATAGGAATGTTTTTCCTGCTCCCACCCATTTCCAACTCTTCTAGTTCAGTGTATATATACATGCATAATGCAGGATAGATTTTAAGGACACAAATGAGTTTCATATTCTCCACCTTGTCTCTAAAATTCACCTTTTCCTCTCTATCCTTGCTGCTAAAACCATGGTGTGTTTCTCTTTTGACTACTGTAATCTTCCTCAGTGCACCTCCCCTCACAGTTTACCCAGGACTCAACTGCTAAAATCATCTTGGCCTTCTGCCACTCCAATCTCATTAGCTCCCTTTCCGCTCATGGAATCATAACTTTCACTGGCTTTCTCTCTCCTCCTTTATCAAATTCAAGCTTCTTTCCTGAGACACTGTGCAACTTCACCCCTACTTATCCCTTTCTCCTTATCTTCCTACATCGCTTCTCACTCCTTATTTTCTTCAGAGGAGTGTTCCTTAGCTCTGAGGTTACAGCACTGGCCTGTAAAGCACAGGTCATGTGTAGAACTTGCTAAAATGCTATTTTGATGAAAAATGGCATTTTGGCAGGAAATTTTTATTTTGGTTAATTTCCAGATTTTTTTTTTTTTTTGTCAAAAAAAAAAAACAAACCAACCAAACTGATTTTGTGTGTGGGGCGAGGTGTAAAATTCCAATTTTTGTCTTTTGAAAACTAAATCTTTTTTGAAAACTTTTTTTTAATCAAACTTTTGCAGGAAACTTTGAAATCTCCCTCAAAAAAGCAAATTTGCTACTTTTTAATCAGCTCTAGTCTTGAGTTTTAATTTCACTGAGGACTTGTGAAATCTTTCCACAGATTTAGAATGGAAAAGTGAATTTGACAAAAGAGCACTGCACAGGGAGGCAGAAGAGCTGTATTCGTTTCCCAGCTCAGCCACAGACTTCCTGTGTGACCTTGGTCAAGTCACTAAGTCTACTTTGAGATAATACTTGCCTGCCTGAGAGGGCTGTCGCAAGGATAATGTATTAATAATTGTGAGGTGCTTGGACACTATGGTGATGAATGCCATAGAAGAGAGATGCACTAGATACCCAAAAAGACACAATCCAACAACCAAGGAAGAAGTCCATACTGGTTAAAAGATCCACTTCATTTAGAAGGGAAACTGTAAAAAAAATTTTAAATACAATAAATGGAAGAAAGTGGAAGCTGATAGTAATTAATATAAATAAGAAGCTAAGAATTGTAGAAAATTGGTAAGGAAAACAAAGGGACACAAGGAGTAATCTATGGCCAGCAGAGTTAAGAACAATAGGAATGATATTTTAAAGTATATAAGGAATAAAAAGTATCCTAAAAAGGGTATTGGTCCATTACTAGATGGATATAGTAGAATTATCAATAATAATGCAGAAAAGGCAGAACTGTTCAATAAGTAGTTCTGTTCTGTATTTGGGAAAAAAGAGATGATGTAGTCAGATAATATGGTAATACTTTTGTCATAACTGTAAAGGGAAGGGTAACAGCCCTCCTGTGTACAATACTATAAAACCCCTCCTGGCCAGAGACTCCAAAATCCTTTTACCTGTAAAGGTTAAGAAGCTCAGGTAACCTGGCTGACACCTGATCCAAAGGACCAATAAGGGGACAAGATCCTTTTCAAATCTTGGTGGAGGGAAGGCTTTTGTTTGTGCTCTTTGTTTTGGTGGTTGTTCGCTCTTGGGACTAAGAGGGACCAGACATCAATCCATGCTCTCCAAATCTTTCTGAACAAGTCTCTCAAATTTCAAACTCGTAAGTACAGCCAGGCAAGGCGTGTTAGTTTTATATTTGTTTTCTCAACTTGTAAATGTACCTTTTATTAGGGTGTTTACCTCTGTTTGCTGTAACTTTGAACCTAAGGCTAGAGGGGGGTCTTCTGGGCTCTTTAAGTTTGATTACCCTGTAAAGTTATTTTCCATCCTGATTTTACAGAGATGATTTTTACCTTTTTCTTTAATTAAAAGCCTTCTTTTTAAGAACCTGATTGATTTTCCCTGTTTTTTAGATCCAAGGGGGTTGGATCTTGATCCACCAGGAGTTGGTGGGAGAGAGGAGGGGGGATGGGTAATTTTTCCTTGTTTTAAGATCCAAGGGGTTTGGATCTGTATTCACCAGAGAATTGGTGAAGAGTCTCTCAAGGCTACCCAGGGAAGGGAATTAGCACATTGGGAGTGGTGGCAGCGGACCAGATCTAAGCTGATAGTTAAGCTTAGAAATTTTCATGAAGGCCCCCACATCTGTACTCTAAAGTTCAGAGTGGGGACGGAGCCTTGACAACTTTCCATTCTGCTAGTATCTCCGGAGGATGTTAAAGAGCAGCTACTTAAGTTAGACATTTTTAAATCAGCAGGTCCGGATAGCTTGCATCCAAGAGTTTTAAAAGGACTGGCTGAGGAGCTTGCTGGACTATTAATGTTGACTTTCAATAAATCTTGGAACACTGGGGAAGTTCCAGATGACTAGAAGAAGGCTAATGTTGTACAAATATTTAAAAAGAGTAAGCGGGTTGACCTGGGTAATTATAGGCATGTCAATCTGAGCCCTATTAATGATACAATGGATACAAGTTCCTAAGTCAAATAAAATTAATATGTGTTCTCTGTTTCTGCTTGCTTCTTCTTTGCACCTTCTTTCATACTGTTGTTCATGCCTATAATGGTTTGTCTCTTATCCCTCATTACTCTCCTCCTTCAGTCCCTTCCATCACTGATCTCCTTGCTATCCATAGGTGCTGGAACTAGGGATCCTGCCGGTGCAGCAGCACCCTCTGGCTTGAAGTGGTTTCCATCATATACAGGGTTTATAGTTTGGTTCAATGGCTCTCAGCACCCCCACTATACAGATTGTTGCAGTACCCCTGTTGCCCTCTGTGTGATAGAGTGGGAAACTTGGCCTTCTGTTCCCATGCCTTTTGTTTCTTGAACTAGTGTGCCATGCATTTGTTTAAATGGGTCTGTGTGTTCTTCAGAGCAGAGACCTTGGAAGAAATTTTGACCCTATTGAAATTAAATCAATCAATCAAAACTCCCATTGACTTAAATGGGGGCAGAATGTTGTCCCTTGTTCTCAAATACTTTGTAGATCATTGTAATGACTAATAAGAAACTTCAGTAACTTTACTCACATGAGTATGTTAATTAGTTCCCTTGGGAATATCAACATGAGTGAAGTTACTTGCTTGTAAAGTACACTCAGTATTTTATGCAGATTGTAAACTCCATTGGTTTTGGATATCTGAGAAATAACTTAGGTAGGCTGGAGTAGGGAGGTGTCGTTGTTTGTCTTGTACAATGCACGTTGTTGGTGCTCTGTAAAATAAAATAAGAGAAATGGCTTTCTTTTATTTGCATAGCTTCTTGAGTTTTGTTTAACCATCACATCAACAGAAGCTCAGCATGTAAAATGAAGGGAGCATGGATGAGATTTAATAAATCAAATGTAGTCTTGTTTGAATTGTCTCAGATTTAGGGATATACTATAGAGTACACTAATGTTATGAACTGTGCCCTTTCCAGCTTCTTAGTAGATAAGAACTACTTCATATTTTATTAGAACAATTTGGCTCCTGACATGAACCTGAGACCCATTAATCCTATAATATAGTGGATAGAATTGGAAAAATACAGGATGTAAATATGTTCTTCATTATGCACTTTAATCCTAACCAGATATATAGTGTGCATTCTATAATATGGTAGTCGGAATGTAGTAAGCAACTAGCAAATTGTTGACACGGTTTGTCTGCTATTCATTTATTCAGAAGTCACGAGCAAAAAGTCTTAAGAAATTTCAGCTGTTTAATAGTATGCATTGATGCCTATCACTAGGGCCTTACCAAATTCACAGTCCATTTTGGTGAATTTCACAGTCATAGGATTTTAAAAATCATAAATTTTTCATGATTTCAGTTATTTAAACTTGAAATTTCAGTGTTGTAACTATAGGGGTCCTGAGCCAAAAAGGAGTTGTGTATGGGGTCGCAAGGTTATTGTAGGGGGGGTTGCAGTACTGCTACCCTTACTTTTGCGCTGCTGCCAGCAGAGCTGGGCCCTCAGTCAACTGCCGCCACTCTCTAGCTGCCAAGCTCTGAAAGCAGCACAGAAGTAAGGGTGGCAATACCACAACCCCCCTAAAATAACTTGGTGACCCCCCTGCAACTCTCTTTTGGGTCAGGACTCCCAGTTTGAGAAACCCTGGTCTCCCCCATGATATCTGTATAGTATAGGGTAAAAGACCAGATTTCATGGGGGAGACCAGATTACATGGTCCATGATGTGTTTTTTATGGCTATGAATTTGATAGGGCCCTACCTATTGCCACTTGCAGTACATAACTTAAACAGAAAGGGCTGGAGAGTTTATTGCCTTGAGTTCCAGTGATGGATATAGAACTAGGAAGCAAGACAGCTTAAGTCCCAGCACAGAGGTGGACAAACTACGGCCCTCAAGACTGTCTTGCCCGGCCCTTGAGCTCCCGGCCGGGGAGGCTAGCCCCCGGCCCCTTCCCTGTTGTCCCCCCTCCCATGCAGCCTCAGCTCGCTGTGCCGCCAGCGTTTTGGGTAGTGGGGCTGCGAGCGCCTGCTGGGCAGCACGACTGCGAGAGCCGCCGGCTTGCCCCGGTGCTCTAGACTGCGCGGCGGAGTGGCTGGCTCCAGCTGAGTGGTGCAGCTGCCAGTCCAGATGCTTTGAGCAGCATGGTAAGGGGATGGGGAACAAGGGGGTTGGATAAGAGGCAGGGGATTCTGGGGGCAGTCAGGGGACAAGGAGCAGGGGGCAGTTGGATAGGCATGGGAGTCCCGGGGGGCCTGTCAGGGGGCAGGGGTGTGGATAGAGGTTGGGGCCGTCAGGGGACAGGGAGCAGGGGAGGTTGGGTAGGGGGTGGGGCTCTGGGGGTGGGGCGGTTAGGGGCGGGGGATCCTGGGAGGGGGCGGTCAGGGGACAAGGAGCAGAGGGGCTTGGATGGGTTGGGGATTCTGAGGGGGGCAGTTAGGGGGCGGGAAGTGGGAGGGGACAGTAGGGGGCAGGGGCCAGGCTGTTTGGGAAGGCACAGCCTTCCTTACCCAGCCCTCCATACAGTTTCGGAACCCCGATGTGGCCCTTAGGCCCAAAAGTTTGCCCACCACTGTCCTAGCAGTTCACCTTACCTTGGCTTTCCCCATAAATATCAAAGATGTGTTGTTTTTTGGCTTCCTCAAACAAAAACTCATGTGTGGCTGAGTCCTCCCATTGAAGGTTAAATTGTGCAGATTTGTTGCATGCTCCCATCTAGGAGGAGAGTGGCCTGTCAGAGTTGTGGCAGTAAAGATCCACATGGGACAAGGGCAGATTGCTGGCCTCAAGTATACCTGGTATTGTGCTTCCATGGTGTATAAAAGGAGTGGATGGCATGAGTCTTCCAGTAGCAGTGATTTAAATGCTTTAGGGATTGTAATCGAATGACCTTAAAGGGAAATGCATCATAAAATAGCTGTTTCCCCAGATGCCTCACCATGTCCCTCACTGTCACAAAGAGCTGGGCTCCATCCCATCAATGACTGAGGTGAAGGAGGAAGGGGAACTTGCTTGTATAGCCCTTTTCTTTAACTCAGTATGGTCCTCTTTGAACCGTCTCTTTGGGATTGATACTTCCATGTGGAGACTGAGAGCATATGGCCTTTTGTGAAGCTGAGCACAGATGACCAGTAGAGCAGGTGGAAAAATGTGTTCACTTCTCTGGAAAATGTTGACAAAAATGAAGGGAAAGACGTTGTATTTTTGTAATGGAAAATTGAAATTTTATGCTTGAAGCAGACATTTTTCACAAGATAAATAATTTAGTAAAAAAAAAAAAAATCTTCTTCAAAGCAGTTTCAGTGGAAAAAATTCAGCCAGTCCTAGTGAGTACCCTCTAGTTGGGTGGTCTACCATTTTGGGGTGCACGTTTTATTGACTCTGAGAGATCTGAGTCAGAGGCTACATAGGAACATACTAGCAGGCTGTGCACAGATTCAGAAAACATTCCTGCATTTGAAGTGGTTTAGCAAAATTCATTTGTCCATTAAATCAAGAATTGTGTTTAGGCTGCGGGACCTGATGGCCCACATAATATGCACCCGGGCTTCTAGAAGTCATGTGTAAAGTGTCTAATCACTTTCAGCTGTGTTGTAACAAATAATTGGAGACTTGACTTAATATCTACCAGCACTAATAGCTACATCATTTGGGTTAACTCAAAATCAGGCAGTGCTGTAGGCTTTTCCATTATTGTTCTTAAAAAATGAGATTACCCAGAAAAATTGTTTAGATTTCTTTAAATTCTTTTCTGCTACTGTTATAAACTCCTGTTCCATGTTGGCTGCCTCTTTCTGTTTTGCATTGTTTTCTTTGAACAAAAGCCAGTCTTTTTTTGGCAAGTATCTTACTAGACAAACAACTGTCAATAGGGTGACTTGCATTTGTACTTTGAGGTAATGATGATTTTAACAGGTCACTAATGCACTCAGTACAAACTGTGGGCGTGCTCCTGCAAACTCTTCCAGGCATAGTGCTTTCTGCAGCAAGCAGTCCCATTCAAATCCTGGGGCTTTGCCCAGGAGTAAACGCTATGGGGCTGATTCTCCCACTGCCTTGCTCCTGTCAGGGCTGGCTCCAACATTTCTGCCGCCCCAAGCAAAAAAAAGCTGCGGTTGCGATTGCGATTGACTGCGGCAATTGGGAAAAAAAAAAAAAAAGCAGCGATCGCAATCGGCGGCGGCAATTGGGGAAAAAAAAAAAAAGCCGCGATCGGCGGCAGCAATTCAGCAGCAGGTCCTTCGCTCCTAGAGGGAATGAGGGACCTGCTGCCCCCGAATTGCCGCAGGTGCCGCCCCTCTCCCTTGGCCGCCCCAAGCACCTGCTTGTTAAGCTGGTGCCTGGAGCCGGCCCTGGCTCCTGTGCAGTCATTTGTATCTGACCAAGGTGGGTGTAAAGTGCTTCCACTGATGTAAATAAGTGGAGAATTCTTTTATGGTAGCATTTTATATTCACTCTACACTCACTTTGCTTGGGTCTAAATGAGTACACAGTGTGCAAAAGCAATGGAGAATTGGGCCCTGTTCAGTAACAAGCGTTTGCAGATTGGCCCTGTTATTGTAATATATTCTAGCTGTTGTGTCTCTTTAAAAATTGAAATGAGGCCCCCAAAGCTCCTCAAATGTATTACAAAATTCTGGAAAGGTGAGCTATGGTTATGACGGTTATGAGTAGATGGCATAGTTGTAGCATACCTTTAAAGGTAAAGTAGATTTTTAAGTGCAGTACATTAGATAAGGGCAAAACAAGAATTCGAGAGGATTTAAAAAAAAAACCTATCATTACACACTTTCATTTAAACTTGAATCTGAGGCTGCAGCAGTAATGAGAAATTACTCTTTTTCATAAATGTCCATATCCGTCCAGATGTAACGATTTCAGTGTTCTATAGTTAGCCCAGTAATCAGCATGATAATTGCTTGGCAAAGAATCCAGCGAATCAAGGAGCACAAAGAATATAGTGACTCATCTGAGACCATTTGCAGTGTGTTATAGTTTGATTGTTAATTCCTAGTTTGTATGATTACTGTACGAAGCATGCAAGGTTTTGTGACTACAGAATAGAAGTTAAACATAAGAGCTGTTTTCCAAGGGTAAAAGGTCTGTTTCTCGAATGCAAGTATATGTTGATTAATGCTGGTACGATCTCACTCTTGTTCCTATTCAAAATTAAACCAACAGATCCAAAACTGGAAGGAAAATGCTGCAGATTTTGTACTTAGCAACTTAACAGAAGCATGTTCACCTTAACCCTTAATAATTGACTAGAAATCTTACTTTCACCATAGAATGGCATAATTCTGCACATATTATTTAAGACAGGTAATAATATATTATGTTCTGATATGATATTATGCTGGCAGGTGCTAACACATGCAGCCTGGGGCTCCAACTCTGTCCTAATTCGTAGCTGGATCCATAGCCAGTGTCTACCTGAAGAGCTTGCAGTCCTTCACTGGTTTACATGATCTCTGTGAGTGATTTTCATACCCTCACCTTATGTAGTGTTTCTCAATGTGGGCTTCTGTGACTGTTGTTGAAATATGAAAAGGCGGTGTGCCCCAACATGGAGTGGCTTTTTCTCATCACACCCCATTCGCCTTTGTGAGGTGAACAGTTTGTCTCCCTCTAGTGGCTGATCTACATATGAAGAACTGTATTATAGCTACCAACTCTTGAATTCCTTTAGCTCAGGTGAGAGAGATTCATGCTTTTATTGCTAAAGGTTCCCAGGTTCAAACACCACTGTCAGCCTAAGTGAAGTGGGTAATAGAGACTTGGGGTGGGAGGAGAGATTTTCAAAGATTCAAGAGAGTTAGTCTCTTAACTGACATTGTGTCTTTTAAAATCTCTCTCTTCAACCAAGTCCCTCAAAACTGCAAGAACACAGCTATGGTCACTTAACCTTCCCATAATGTTATCCAACAGTGCAGGGCTGACTAAAGACAGGCAAGGCTTCATTGTGAACTCCTTTTACCCATAGTCCGCACAGGAAGCATTTCCCTGTGTGTTGTTGTCTGTAGTGAGGCTGAGTGGCCTCCCTCCGAGTGGGAGAATAAGGGACCATTACACGCCCTTGGAGGGCAGAGCCTAGATCACCCCACCACCCTCGCCAGAAGTATTGGAGTGTGGCTGGAAGTATAAAAGGCCGGCCCTGCAGCACAGTTGTGGGAGAGCCTGCAGAGGAGAGGGATGCTCTGCCTGTTCTGCCATGTCCCCAAGAGGAGACTGCACCTGGCAGTTCCCAATCCCCAGACACCGACGAGGACTGGCCTGGAGTGCCTGCCGCCATGTACCCCGAGGAACCGGAAGAGGCCTGGTACCAAACCCCAGTGAGGTTTGCAGGTACCAAACCCCAGGGAGGCAGGAAGTAGCCCAGGGGCAGCCACGGAGCAGCCGGCTGCAGAGCGAGGGGTGGTTCAGTCGGCGTGTTGGGGCTGGATCCCCACCGACACAGGGGCAGCCAATCCTGCTCCTGCCAGGGCCCTGGGCTGGGATGCAGTGGAGTAGGGTGGCCGGCATCCCCCGGCCATCCCACCCCGGGATAGCTGACTTCCTACACTGTTCAGAGAGGCTCTAGCTCTGAAGAGGAGCCTCCCTTACCAGTCATAGAATCATAGAATATCAGGGTTGGAAGGGACCTCAGGAGGTCATCTAGTCCAACCCCCTGCTCAAAGCAGGACCAATTCCCAGCTAAATCATCCCAGCCGGGCCTTAAAAATCTCCAAGGAAGGAGACTCCACCACCTCCCTAGGTAACGCATTCCAGTGGTTCACCACCCTCCTAGTGAAATAGTGTTTCCTAATATCCAACCTGGACCTCCCCCACTGCAACTTGAGACCATTGCTCCTTGTTCTGTCATCTGCCACCACTGAGAACAGCCAAGCTCCATCCTCTTTGGGAACCCCCCTTCTGGTAGTTGAAGGCTGCTATCAAATCCCCCCACATTCTTCTCTTCTGGAGACTAAACAATCCCAGTTCCCTCAGCCTCTCCTCATAAGTCATGTGCTCCAGACCCCTAATCATTTTTGTTGCCCTCCGCTGGACTCTTTCTAATTTTTCCACATCCTTCTTGTAGTGTGGGGCCCAAAACTGGACACAGTATTCCAGATGAGGCCTCACCAATGTCGAATAAAGGGGAATGATCACGTTCCTCGATCTGCTGGCAATGCCCCTACTTATACAGCCCAAAATGCCGTTAGCCTTTTTGGCAACAAGAGCACACTGTTGACTCATATCCAGCTTCTCGTCCACTGTGACCCCTAGGTCCTTCTCTGCAGAACTGCTACCTAGCCATTCGGTCCCTAGTCTGTAGCAGTGCATGGGATTCTTCCGTCCTAAGTGCAGGACTCTGCACTTGTCCTTGTTCAACCTCATCAGTTTTTTTTTGGCCCAATCCTCTAATTTGTCTAGGTCCCTCTGTATCCGATCCCTACCCTCTAGTGTATCTCCCACACCTCCTAGTTTAGTGTCATCTGCAAACTTGCTGAGAGTGCAGTCCACACCATCCTCCAGATCATTAATAAAGATATTAAACAAAACCGTCCCCAGGACCGACCCTTGGGGCACTCCACTTGAAACCGGCTGCCAACTAGACATGGAGCCATTGATCACTACCCGTTGAGCCCGACGATCTAGCCAGCTTTCTATCCACCTTACAGTCCATTCATCCAGCCCATACTTCTTTAACTTGGCAGCAAGAATACTGTGGAAGACCATATCAAAAGCTTTGCTAAAGTCAAGGAATAACACATCCACTGCTTTCCCCTCATCCACAGAGCCAGTTATCTCATCATAGAAGGCAATTAGGTTAGTCAGGCACGACTTCCCCATGCTGACTGTTCCTGATCACTTTCCTTTCCTCTAAGTGTTTCATAATTGATTCCTTGAGGACCTACTCCATGATTTTTCCAGGGACTGAGGTGAGGCTGACTGGCCTGTAGTTCCCCGGATCCTCCTTCTTCCCTTTTTTAAAGATGGGCACTACATTAGCCTTTTTCCAGTCATCCGGGACCTCCCCCGATCACCATGAGTTTTCAAAAATAATGGCTAATGGCTCTGCAATCTCATCCGCCAACTCCTTTAGCACCCTCGGATGCAGCGCATCCGGCCCCATGGACTTGTGCACGTCCAGTTTTTCTAAATAGTCCCGAACCATTTCTTTCTCCACAGAGGGCTGGTCACCTTCTCCCCATATTGTGCTGCCCAGTGCAGCAGTCTGGGAGCTGACCTTGTTCGTGAAGACAGAGGCAAAAAAAGCATTGAGTACATTAGCTTTTTCCACATCCTCGGTCACTAGGTTGCCTCCCTCATTCAGTAAGGGGCCCACTCTTTCCTTGACTTTCTTCTTCTTGCTAACATACTTGAAGAAACCCTTCTTGTTGCTCTTAACATCTCTTGCTAGCTGCAACTCCAAGTGTGATTTGGCCTTCCTGATTTCACTCCTGCATGCCTGAGCAATATTTTTATACTCCTCCCTGGTCATTTGTCCAATCTTCCACTTCTTGTAAGCTTCTTTTTGCGTTTAAGATCAGCAAGGATTTCACTGTTTAGCCAAGCTGGTCGCCTGCCATATTTACTATTCTTTCTACACATCGGGATGGTTTGTTCCTGCAACCACAATAAGGATTCTTTAAAATACAGCCAGCTCTCCTGGACCCCTTTGCCCTTCATGTTATTCTCCCAGGGGATCCTGCCCATCTGTTCCCTGAGGGAGTCAAAGTCTGCTTTTCTGAAGTCCAGGGTCCGTATTCTGCTGCTCTCCTTTCTTCCTTGTGTCAGGATTCTGAACTCGACCATCTCATGGTCATTGCCTCCCAGGTTCCCATCCATTTTTGCTTCCCCTACTAATTCTTCCCTGTTTGTGAGCAGCAGGTCAAGAAAAGCTCTGCCCCTAGTTGGTTCCTCCAGCACTTGCACCAGGAAATTGTCCCCTACACTTTTCAAAAACTTCCTGGATTGTCTGTGCACCGCTGTATTGCTCTCCCAGCAGATATCAGGGTGATTAAAGTCTCCCATGAGAACCAGGGCCTGCGATCTAGCAACTTCTGCTAGTTGCCAGAAGAAAGCCTCGTCCACCTCATCCCCCTGGTCTGGTGGTCTATAGCAGACTCCAACCATGACATCACCCTTGTTGCTCACACTTCTCAACTTTATCCAGAGACTCTCAGGTTTTTCTGCAGTTTCATACCGGAGCTCTGAGCAGTCATACTCCTCTCTTACATACAATGCAACTCCCCCACCTTTTCTGCCCTGCCTGTCCTTCCTGAACAGTTTATATCCATCCATGACAGTACTCTAGTCATGTGAGTTATCCCACCAAGTCTCTGTTATTCCAGTCACATCATAGTTCCCTGACTGTGCCAGGACTTCCAGTTCTCCCTGCTTGTTTCCCAGGCTTCTTGCATTTGTGTATAGGCACTTAAGATAACTTATCGATCGTCCCTCTTTCTCAGTATGATACAGGAGTCCTCCCATCTTGTGCTCTCCTGCTTGTGCTTCCTCCCAGGATCCCATTTCCCCACTTACCTCAGGGCTTTGGTCTCCTTCCCCCGGTGAGCCTAGTTTAAAGCCCTCCTCACTAGGTTAGCCAGCCTGCTGGCGAAGATGCTCTTCCCTCTCTTCGTTAGGTGGAGCCCGTCTCTGCCTAGCACTCCTCCTTCTTGGAACACCACCCCATGGTCGAAGAATCCAAAGCCTTCTCTCCGACACCACCTGCGTAGCCATTCGTTGACTTCCATGATTCGATGGTCTCTACCCAGGCCTTTTCCTTGCACAGGGAGGATGGACGAGAACACCACTTGCGCCTCAAACTCCTTTATCCTTCTTCCCAGAGCTACGTAGTCTGCAGTGATCCGCTCAAGGTCATTCTTGGCAGTATCATTGGTGCCCACATGGAGAAGCAGAAAAGGGTAGCGATCCGAGGGCTTGATGAGTCTCGGCAGTCTCTCCATCACATCGTGTATTCTAGCTCCTGGCAAGAAGCAGACCTCTCGGTTTTCCCGGTCAGGATGGCAGATAGATGACTCAGTCCCCCTGAGGAGGGAGTCCCCGATCACCACCACCCTCCTCCTCCTCTTGGGAGTGGTGGTCGTGGAACCCCCATCCCTAGGACAGTGCATCTTTTGCCTTCCAATCGGTGGAGTCTCCTTCTGCTCCCTTCCCTCAGATGGGTCATCTAGTCCACTCTCCACATTAGTACCTGTAGAGAGAACATGGAAACGATTGCTCACCTGTATCTCCATTGCTGGTGCATGGACTCTCCTCTTTCTCCTTCTGGAGGTCACATGCTGCCAAACATCTTCACAATCCTTCTGTCCCTGCTGCGCCTGCTCTGAATCTTCAGAACATTGTGGCCGTAGAAGCATCTCCTGACGTCTGTCCAGGAAATCTTCATTTTCCCTTATGCAACGCAGAGTTGATACTCGTTTCTCCAGCCCTCGAACCTTCTCTTCCAATATGGAGACCAGCTTTCACTTTGTACGGACAAAGTCGCTTCTGTCCTGTGGAAGAAAGGCAAACATGGCACAACCTGTGCAGGTTACAGCAGCTGATCGCTCACCTCCCATATCACCGTCCTCTTAAGAGCTTCCTCAACTGTTGCAGGAACTACTCAGAGAAACCTGCAGATGAAAGCCTCAGTGAGCTCTCCCCAAGCGAACTCCCAGGCAAACTCCCTCTGTTAGGCTCTGCTGTTCGCCGCTCAGCTGGTTCGCTGCTGACTCTAAGACTGAAAGACTGTTTGCTTGCTGGCTGCCTGAGCCCTGCCCAGGTCAAAGCCAGCCGTGAGACTGTTGCTTGCTGGTAGCCTGAGCCTCTCCAAGCCCAGGACCCAGTTCCCCTGATAGACTGTGTGTTTGCTGGCTGCCTGAGTTCCGCCCAGGCCACAGCTAGCCCGGATAGACTCTGTTTAAGGGCTGACTACTCGAGCTATCCAAACCCAGGCTAAAGCCTGACAGGGGCTATTAATTGCCCAGCCCTGTTGTGGGCTCTTGGCTGTCTCACAGACTCTGGTCCTGGCCAGACAGGACCAGCCTGAGTGGCCTCCCTCCGAGCGGGAGAGCGAGAGACCATTACCCGTCTCAGAATTTCTTAGCATCTACTTCCATTATTAATGATTGTTCATTTGTACAGCACCATAAATGTGTAGGGTGCTTTGCAAGAAGATAATGACTTGGGCCCTGATCTTGCAAGCATATTAGCACACATGTAACTTGGTCCTTGCCTGTTGGAGCTTATAATCTATGAGTCCAATCCTGAAATGAGTCTGCCTGAGGGTACCCATGAGCCCGCATGAAGCCCCTTTGACTGCAGTACCTACCTGAAACTCATTGCAGGACTGGGGCCTAAATAATTAAATTAGGTAATCAAAAACATAGCAGGGTGGGGAAAGGAAATGGGTGTAGACAACTAGGCACAGTAGTTCACTTTGGATGTACACTGGTGTAAGTGGGATCAGAATCTGACCCAGGAAGGGGAGAACTGGGAGCAGGGAGGGTTGTTATTACTGTGGAAAGTAGATCCGTTGACTTGATTAGTTTCACTATTTGTCAGTTTCTTTTTTTAACAAAAATGTATAAAATAAAATTATTTATTTGGGTTACAGTTGACAGGCCTCATGGAAGGTGTAGGGTCTTGTGTTAAAGAAGGCTTTAAAAATCAGAGAGGATAACAAATGGCACACACAGACAGGGAAACTATTCCAAGTGTAAGGAGAGTTCTGGTTGGGGCACCTCTACCCTAAATTTGAGAGCAGTTAGAAAGTCTGCCTTTGACTTAATCAGTGACTAGGTTATGTGACTCTCAGATTTCTTTCCTATCTCAGTTAATTTTGGTGAATTGTAACTTTCTAACAAGTACATTTCTGGACAGAGTTTTAGTTTATAGGTGTTGCATCTTATAAAGCACATGCAATGTGTAGAATTTTAGTAATTGGTGGTGGAGGTTACAATCCATTTTTTAAATAAGTAGCATAAAACAACCATTCAGAATTACACCACAAAAAAAAGAAGGTTTTTAATGGATTCCATATGTACACCCTTAGAACTGGTTGAATAAAATTTTGCTATGCCACATAATGGTAAACCATCAATGCTAGAACATCTTTGGGGTCTTTTTAAGTACCTTCTTTATAGACACCCTTCTAACAAAGATTAATTCATTAATGGATTCAAGCCAGCAGTTTATATTCTTATAGTAAGTGGGAAGACATTGGTTGTCTT
Source organism: Malaclemys terrapin pileata (assembly GCF_027887155.1). Taxonomy (NCBI): domain Eukaryota; kingdom Metazoa; phylum Chordata; order Testudines; family Emydidae; genus Malaclemys; species Malaclemys terrapin. The sequence goes on from NC_071506.1 coordinate 32,549,655, forward strand.
GTAGTTTAAATCTCTGAAAATTGAAGTGAAATGTTTATACTCCTTCAAAAGCAACTCCTCAAATACAATGCCACTTACATTTTAAAGTCATTGTTTGAATGACTTAATTATGCCTTAAACCCCATCCACTTCAGAATAAAGTGTGGCATGTATGTGTATTTTGTGTGTGAATGTGTCTCTGTGTATTTATGTAATATGTGTATATGTAGTATACAATCTTCCTGTATCAAATATGCTTCATTTCAAATTTTGCATTGCGAACATTTTATATGACCCTTTGCTGCTCCAGATAGGACTGGTTATTAACTATTGGCACTTTCCTTTGAATTTCTTAGAATTACTTTTATTTTGGACTTGCGTGACACTAAAGTTTTGTGATTTTTAAAAATGGGCACCTAAAGTTGGGCTCCTAGAGCTGTATATAGACCATATGTGGTTTGATTTTGCAAAAGATCCAAATGTTGGGAGAGTCATTGAACCAATTGAACCTTTTTGTTTGCCTGACTAATCTGCTTCTGTACCTCAATTCAGAGTTGTAACCCCTAAGCATAGCAGCCACATGCATGGTGCCTGACCTAGGCAGTTCTATCAGACTTCTATATTCGGAGCCTATCTGGACAGTGTATATGAATCTGAACTATGGAGCAGTATTAAGAACATCCACAGGAGAAGCTGCTGAAAACATTACCAGAGCCTTGAGTCTGGAACTCTGGACCATCTGCTCATTAGCACAAATGGACCACTAATGAAACAGGCTTGTTGTGTAAAAAGCAACAGAGGGTCCTGTGGCACCTTTAAGACTAACAGAAGTATTGGGAGCATAAGCTTCCACTTCTTCAGATGCAAGTGAGGTTCTTACCCACGAAAGCTTATGCTCCCAAAACTTCTGTTAGTCTTAAAGGTGCCACAGGACCCTCTGTTGCTTTTTACAGATTCAGACTAACACGGCTACCCCTCTGAGGCTTGTTTTGGAGGCGAACAAAGGTGAGAATTTTTGTTTAAAACATCCAGTTGTGATTAAAAATTGTCAGTGATGGAGAATTCACGACGACCCTTGGTAAATTGTCCCAATGGTTAATTATCCTCATTGTTAAAAATGTATGTCTTATTTCCAGTTTGAATTTGGCTAGCTTCAACTCCAGACATTGAATCGTGTCATTAATAGGGCATAGGCAAGAACTTGATGCTCCAGTCTTTCACTAGTGGCAGGGAGCTACCCTTCCCTCCTGGAGTGTCAACAGGCCCTCTTCACAAAAGTAGTGGGGGTAGCAGCAGAAAAAAACCCTGCCACACCCCTGATTCTGAAGTGTATCTGCTGGGGTTGGTGTTAGGGTTCCCCCAAAATAGTGGGTCTTGTCATTAACACCCCACTGATGCATGGGGCAATTCACACTTCTTGGAATTGCTATATCAGGCGTACTCAAGCAGTTTTCACTGCATCAGGTCACATTTTCAAGCTTTTCTTCACAATTGAGAGGAATGGAAACTTAGTTTTCATTAAAAAAAAAAAAAAAAGATTCTCACATTATCACATTAATCCTGGAGCCAGGGCTTTGAGAAAAAGGTAACGTATTGCCAGACTCAGGATAAAATTGAGAGAGTTGACAACACTATCTCACATCTCACACTCATCCCTTTAGCACTCATCCCCGTTTGGATAGTAGCTGGAACTAATTAACCTATGAGGGCCAATCCCCACATGCATCTTCTTAGAAAGCTTGTTTGCTACTGGAGGGGAGGGAATGATACAGCTGATAGTCAGAAAAGGTAGATGGAACTCTCTTCTTCTCTTAGTGGGTTTTTTCTTTTTGGCCCCCATTCCCTACTCCCCTTAGAAGTCTGGTGATAATTACTTAGTTTCTTCTCAACTCACATTTAGAAATGGGATAGGCACTCCAGAAACAAACATCCTTTCATTCTTTGAGATGTTGGAGTTTAATACATACTCCCAGCTACTTTGTACACATATGTAAAACATTCTACCGTCTTTATAATACTGATTACAAATAGCTCTGAAATAACTTCCATGCCTTTCAGCTATAGCCCTATAATTATTCATTATATCATCATTTTTATTACACTAAAAGTGACCTTTTCCCCATGAATAACATTGTAGATGGGGTGTCTTTGCCCCCATTATTTCAGGGTTGTACAATGCTGCTATGCAGTTAGATCTTATTTGTTTTAAGAGAAATGTGATTGAGTGAGACAACCATTCCATGAATGCCAGTAATTAGATTCATGTTTAAATAATGTGTGGGCAAAAAACCCCGCAGCTTCCTAGCTTAATTCTTTTTTATTATCTTCATGTAATCTGAGTAGATCCTAACTAGAAGTTCTCCGAGAAATTGGGTAGCTGGTTTTATAGCTAGAATTTAGGCATAGCTATACATATCTCTGACAATTCACCACTTCCTGTTACATATTTGGGACATAAAAGACAAGGATGTTGGGATGATAATTTGTTTATCAAAACTAATTCTGGTTCTTCTCCCTGCCCCCCAATACTTAAAATAAAATAAAAAAATCTAAGGAGATTACACTAAACTAACAAATTACTTGTAATCTGGCACTACAGTTTAGTACCTAATTTTAGGTGGCTGCATATATTTCAATATTTATCTTGACTTTGTTCTTTTGATGAACTAATTAATCTTAAAAATGTACTACTATTTTTATTGAACATAAAGTGTGCAAATATAATATGAACATGCAGAGACATGTTTTTAGCTTCAAACTGCACTCACTGTAACTGTTTTAGTTCCAGAGCATCTGATTTAGATACGTATGTGTTCACTTCTTATCTAAAGTGAAAGCATATTGTTTCATACAAAATGGCATGTTTTTTAATTTTATTATCTGATCCTCATGTATTTGAACTTGGGCTTCCATGACAAAGACAGTTGTTTGTCTGCTGATTGACTTTAACAAGAAGCTGGTGTTGTCTGGGCAACAGTGCCTCATTTCCTTTAATGTAACAGTACAGTAATGCTGAAATCAAATCCAAAAATGCACTAACACCACCAAAAAGGGGGAGGCGGCAAAATCCCTTACATCATCAAAAACCAGAAATTCTATTTTCAAGGGAAACTGTACTAAACATAAGTCTAAAAATAAATCATTTACTATTGTGGTTAACATGTTTTAAACATAATAATAAAGAGAAAAATGCAATAAAAAAGAAGCTGTATGGTATGGGCAGCCTAAGGATGGACAGTAGGAATTCAGATGAATGGAGTGAGTGCAGTGCAGTTTCTTGTTGAATGTATGTCAAAATGGAAGACTTCCAAAGCTGTTGTAAAGTAATTAACAACCATCCACATCTTCTACCCTGTATTTTACAGAAACTTTGAAAGTCTTCTGTTTTGTCAGGCATTCAAATGGAAGCTGTATTCCTTGTGCCATAACCTGCATAATTACACTACTGGGAAGTATCAGCAAGGACCTGCCTACACTCAACTATAACCAGTCAGGGGAAGAGTATCAGGGGGTAACTGTGTTAGTCTGTAGCCACAAAAACAATAAGGAGTCCGGTGGCACTTTAAAGATGCATCTGAAGAAGTGAGTTTTTTACCCACGAAAGCGTATGCCCAAATAAATCTGTTAGTCTTTAAGGTGCCACCAGACTCCTTGTTGTGTCAGTCAGGGGAACTGGTTACAGTTTAAGCAAGTTGTACAGTGGACAGAATGCAAGGGTGCCACACATAAAGCTAAAACTTTACACTGCTGTGGTTTTTACCCAGGTATGGGGATATGGGTAGCATTTTAATTCAATCTCAGTCCAGGTGGCCACAGAAATCAGACTCTTCTATAAAATGAAGTATGTATTTTAAAGTAGTTTTGGAAAGTAAAATTCTCAGATGTACTACCTTCTAAATCTGGATCTCTTCCTTCTACATAGTGGGCTTAGTTATTAACTAGTTACAAGTTTAACAAGAAAAAAAGCAATATTCTTTTTGCCCTATTAAACCAAGTACCAGCTTCTAGCCCTGGCCCAATTGCTAGAGGAAACCTTGTGGTTACTTCTGTATTTCTACTTGATTTGGTTCAGAAAATGTGTGTGTGCATGTTTTATAACAAGGGATACTTCTTTCCAGGAGGGAAGGATAGCTCAGTGGTTTGAGCATTGGCTTGCTAAACACAGGGTTTTGAGTTCAATCCTTGAGAGGGCCACTTTGGGATCTAGGGCAAAATTAGTACTTGGTCCTGCTAGTGAAGGCAGGGGGTTGGACTTGATGACCTTTCAAGGTCCCTTCCAGCTCTAGGAGATAGGATATCTCCATTAATTTGGATCAAAATGTCCCCATGTAGTCCTTCATATTTCCAAATGTTTGACCACCAAAGGCACATCAAAGCTTTCATATCCTGCAAACTTTGACATTGGCAAAGATAAGCCTGATCCCTTTTTCATACCAATCAGCTAGCAGCATTTATTTGACAGAAATGGTGACATAAAATTTGAACATTTGTCTTTCTTCACTAGAGTTAAAGCTGATCACTCTTTAAAGTCTTTTTTGTAAATCACGTTAGTGGAGATTCTGATGCGTTGATAAATTGAACTCCAGAATTGCTTAAAAAACACTTAAATTAGAATGGTATCAGAGGGGTAGCTGTGTTAGTCTGAATCTGTAAAGAGCAACAGAGGGTCCTATGGCACCTTTAAGACTAACAGAAGTATTGGGAGCATAAGCTTTCGTGGGTAAGAACCTCACTTCTGACTTGCATCGTTCTTACCCACGAAAGCTTATGCTCCCAATACTTCTGTTAGTCTTAAAGGTGCCACAGGACCCTCTGTTGCTTTTTAAATTAGAATGTTCTGCCAAAATCTTTAATCATCATATTCCAATCTTTGTACAGTGATATTAACCTCTTTATAATATGCTAAATGTGGGAATAAGTTAGGGTTACCATACGTCTGGTTTTTCCCGGACATGTCCGGCTTTTCGGCAATCAAACCCCCGTCCGGGGGTAATTGCCAAAAAGCCGAACATGTCCGGGAAAATGCTGGCCGGGCTCTTCCCCTCCCGCGGCGGCTCTGCTCCTCCCCTGACTCTTCGGCTCTGTTTAAGAGCCGAGCTGCCCGAGCGCTATGGGCTTCAGGCAGCCCCCTTGCCTCCGGACCCCAGCCGCCGGCCGGGCACTTCCCCTCCCGGGCTCCGGCGGCGCAGGGTCTGGAGGCACGGGGGCTGCCCGAAGCCGGTAGCGCTCGGGCAGCTCGGCTCCTAAACAGAGCCGAAGAGTCAGGGGAGGAGCAGAGCCTCCGGCCGCGGCGGCTCTGCTCCTCCCCTGACTCTTCGGCTCTGTTTAAGAGCCGAGTGCTACGGGCTTTGGGCAGCCCCCTTGCCTCCGGACCCTGCGCCTCCGGAGCCCGGGAGGGGAAGTGCCCGGCCGAGGGCGCAGGGTCCGGAGGCACAGGGGCTGCCCAAAGCCCAAGCGCTACCGGCTTCACGGTTTGCCGGGCAGCCTCTGACCCTGTGCCCCCGGCTGGGCGCTTCCCCTCCCGGGCTCCAGCTGCACTGGGGAAGCGCTGGCCGGGGGCGCAGGGTCTGGGGGCTGCCTGGCAAACCGTGAAGCCGGTAGCACTCGGGCAGCCCTTTTCGCGTGGCTGGGAGTGGGAGGGAGGAGGGGGCGGGGTTAGGGCGGGGTTGGGGTGAGGGAGGGGCGGAGTTGGGGTGGGGCTGGGGTGGGAAATGGGCGGGGCCAGGGCCCCGTGGAGGGTCCTCTTTTTTAATTTGTTAAATATGGTAACCCTAAATAAGTGACTTGTTCTGCCTGGATCTCCATCATTTTAAGATAAGTTTTATTTTGTTTTGAATCTTATTGATTTTGATATTTGCACTAGCTTGTTGATTGACTCTTATCTCTTGTTTAATTTCCAAGTATTTTTTCTGTATGATTCTAATTGTTAATCTGTCTTACTGATCCTCATATTTGTGGCCATGGTATTCATTTTATAGAGCCCACAGTGTGCTAAATACTTATGTCATTTTGTTGTTAAAAATGTTCTGTTATTGACTCAGAGAGGAAAGAGACAACACTGAAAAGTAAGAGCAGCCTAATATACTCCACATAAAATACAATGCCAGCACTATGGCAGTTTCTATAAACTGTCAAAGCCTACACCAGGGTAAAGTTTATATTTTCAGTAGGACTCAAGGGAATGTGCATTTTTCTATCAACACTAAAAGAGCTTGAAAATGTGTTGAAATCTTATATGTACTGTATTTGTATACATGGGAAAGTGCTTCTGTGTGGCCTATGCTTTCTTGATGTTCTCTAGAACTGACCCTACTGGTAGTTTTAGGTCTCCTGTGTTGATCTAAAGAGGTTTTTGAAGTGTTGTTTAGGAGCTCTGGTCTGACTTGTGTTTCACAGGGTTGGGAGGATTTACTGTAAAGAGTGGCTAAAACAAGAATCTTTTCTATGGGGAGCCATAATTTTATGAGTATTTTATATGTTGGAGTATTAATCTTTTTTAAAATAGAACAAAAAAAAAGACAACTGTATAAAAGAACCCTCTTCGTCTTTTATATGTATGTCCCTGTAAGTGCCCCACTTCAGGTGTGTATGCTCCCCATGTGCCTTCAGCTGGAGATTTTACATAGCAATGCCCATTTGGCCTGTGCATGCTCTCCACTCTGCCTTGTCCGCTGCACTGTGGCTATACAGAGCTATGTTGGTGAACCAGCCTCGATTCCTTCTCAACTGCCTCAGCCCAAGGCAGATCCTCAGCAGTGTTTGAGTTGAACATATACCTCAACTGCAGTTTTTCTCATAATTTTACTTAGCTTAGTTAGTTATAGTAGTAGAAGTTAGTTATAATTAGTAGTAGTTAAAAAGTTGTAAGGACCATTGTTCTTTCTGTTTTTCCCTGTGAGGAACTTTAGATTGCTGGGAGGCTGGTATGCCTGACTCTGTTTTAAACGTTACCTTTCATGCTGAGAGGCTATCCTGGTGAGCGACGGGTACTCCAGGTGTGTCTGTTGCCTTAGGGAGTCACATATCCCCCAAAGTGTAATTTTTTGCCTGGCCTTAAAATTGAGATTGGACAGAACAAGGAGATTAAATTGCACCTCCTTATGATGGAGAGCTCCTTCTGTCCATCTTCTGATCTAGGCCATGGGACGCCCCCGTACACTAGCCTTTGAACAAGTCGACTACCTCAACCATTTTGGCATAACACTACCCTAGAGCTTCAAGAATCCTCTCAAAAAGCTCGGGTTCCCCAGGTAGGGAATCTACCTCAAAGAAACCCTGGTTGCCAGTTGAGACAACTACTTTGGCAGCTCGGCCCCAGCTGCAGATTCCTCAGGTACTGTGAGCACCAGTAAACCCAAGGAATCTCAGGGTTCCAGTGCAGAAAGATCTTTGATACCTTCAGGGGGTCGAGGTGACAAAGAGAAGAAGACTACCTCCTCTAAGTCAGTATCGGTACCTCAGAAGACCAGACTAACATCTAGCAGACACTCTTTGGAGCACATAAAGCCTACGGTACTGTCTGCTCCCTCTGCCACAATCACTTCTGCTCAGGTTTCTGCCTCAGTACCAACCACCATGTTGATATCTCAGGAGTTTAGATTTTCAAGGGACCTTGCAGTAACAGAGATGACTGACATTCTTGGTACTAAGGACCCCCATGTCTCAGGAAATTGACCTGATAGTGACGGAGTCACCACCTTTTTCTACCGGTGCTCCATATGCTTCAAAGTGACTTTGAATATGATAATGATAGGGATTTCTCATTGGTCTTTGAAATTTCACTTCAGGGCTCCGCTCCTCACTATTAGACGAGTATTTTTCCAGCAACTTCTAGAGAGATGGAACATATTTGTGAAAGACACCCTGAAGCTCCATCCTGGTGGTATGAGCACTCTTCAGTGCCTCCACATATACCATATGGGACATGTAGTGGCCTGTTGTGGTCCCTCCCTGTCATGCTCTGAGGGAGGCCACTCTGCCTCACTATAGGCCACCTCGTTGACCATAGTAGGATTCATGGGTGGCATACTACCAACAATTCTACAGGACCCCTAAAATCACTCTTCACCATGACAAGGGTAGATAATCCTCCCCACCCTAGTCCTTTCTCTTAGAAAGTCCTCAACCACAAGAATATCCTTTCAAGGAGAAGGAGGTGAGAGTGGACAAAGAGGTCATCCCGCCAACCAACATCTCTTCTTCATCCCCTGATGAAGCAGTCATGCCTCCCCCACCATCCCTGGCTGATGACTTCAAACAGTTCCAGGACCTCATTAAAAGGCTAGAAGACTCCTTACAAATTACACTTGAGGAGGTTAAGGAGTCACAACACAAACTGCTAGATATTCACTACCTATTAATGAGGCTCTATTGGATCCTGCAAAAGTAAACTGGCATACCCTAGCAACAGTACTGTCCACATTAGGTCACATCTAAAGATTTGGAGATTCTGTTTAGATTCTGTTTTCTCATCCCTCTCCCAACTCTCTAGTTGTCGAGGCTGTAAAGAATGTGGAAGGCACACCAAATCAACTCTGTATAATAAAGATCAGAATTGTCTCGGTTTATTTGGTCACAAATCATATTCATCTGTGACTGTGCAATTTAGAATTGCCAACTATCAGGTGTCAGGCATTAATGGTGGAATATAAGCACACCGACTACTCAAAGTTCAGTTCATTTATTGAGCATCTACCATGAATGCAGAGGGACCAATTCCAGGCAATCATTATAGAGAGTTGACTCCTTGCCAGAACATCTCTTCAGGCTTCTCTGGATGCCACTGACACAACTGCTCACTCTATTTCTATGGCGATAGTCATGAGAAGGGCCTCCAGGCTTCAGCTCTGAGGATTTCTGATGGAGGTTCTTCCCTTCAATGGCTTCAAACTGTTTGCGGAGAATACAGACATGTCTCTGCATACATTAAAAAATCCAAGGGCCACTTTGCATTCTCTGAGAATTTACACACCAGTGCATAAAGGGAAATTTAGTTAATCCCAGACAGCACAGAGATCTCATTCTGCTCAATTCTCTGGCTTCCAGAGACTTTATGAACCTCAGTGAAAGAGGTAGAGGTTCCAGAAAAAGAGATCATCTGCTACACAGGCATTGACCTTGCAACTCTCATCATTGAAGCACCAATTTGGTAGTGTGGTCAAGGTTCTGAATTACCTCCTGCCTTCATCTCACCAGCTGCAGTGGTTCACATGCCTTCCTTGCTTTGTCAATTGCCTTTCTCACTTCTGTCAAGCTTGGAAACATATCACCATGGACATATGGGTTTTGGAGATCATATCAGCAGGATACTCCATCTATTTTACCTCCCTCCCTTTGTGCCACCCCCATCTCTATCCCTCTTCAGGAACTCCTCTCATGACCATCTTCTAAAGCAGGAAATAAACTCCTTTCTGAACTTAGGCATTACAGAACCAGTTTCTGTACAACATAGAGGGAAGGGGTTTTATTGCAGGTACTTCCTGGTTTTAAAAAAGAATGGCGAGTGGAGCCCATTCTAGTTCTAAGGCTCCTCAACAGGTTTGTGAAGATACAGAAGTTCAAAATGGTAACACTTGCAGCAATAATACCATCATTAGGGGATTGGTTCTCGGCCCTCAACCTACAAAATTCATATTTCCATATAGCGATCCACCTTTCCCACAAAAGGTTCTTATGTTTCATTCCAGGTCAAAACAACTTTCAATACAGAATGCTTCTATTCAGTCGCTCTTCTGCTCCCAGAGTGCTTTCAAAGATTCTGTCAGTGGTAGCAGCTTACTTTTGCAGAAAAGGAATCCTAATATTCCCAAATCTTGACAATTGGCTGCCAAAGGGATGCTCGTACCATGAGAACTCAGTGGCCACTCAGAAGTCCATAGAATTGGACTGCAGTTAAACATTCGGAAGTCCACCTTGACCCTGGTGCAAATATTGGAGGTCATAGGAGCTTACCTCAATGCAGTTGTGGCCAAAGCCTACCTCCTAACACACAGGTTTACAACCCTATTGAATTTAGTCACTACAGTCTAAAGCAGCCCCAGAAATCAGTCTCCAGTTGTTGGGCCATATTGCAGCTGGGAATTTTATGATAAACCATGCAAGGCTGCATGTGCGCTACCTCCTGGGGTGGCTCAGAACTGTTTATTTGCCAAGCAAACACAACTTGAACAAAGTACTCTCAGTTCCTACTGTCGTGAAGAAGTCTCTCAACTGGTGGAAAGACCCTCACAAGTGCCCTTGGCTCCACCATCTCCGATGAGAGTAATAACAACAGATGCATCCCTGTTGGGATGGGTAGTGAATCTCAACAGTCACACTGCTCAAGGTAGGCTGTAGTCTCACAGATCACTCTACACATCAACTTGCTGGAACGCAGGGTGGTCAGGAATGTATGTCTCCATTTTATGCCATTGATTGGGGCAAATATGACAGACAATTCATTGTACATGTTTTATATCAACTATCAAGGGGGAGTGAGTGCTCCCTCCCTCTGCATTGAAGCAATGAGATTCTGGAATTGGTGCATGAAAAATCATATCAACATCTCAGTGGCTTATCTTCCGGGCATTCAAAACATCACTTCATCATCACTGCAGATACCCTCAGCAGGTGTTTCTTTCAGGATCACAAGTGGGAGCTAAACCCGTTATTCTTCATCACATTTCAGTGTTGGGGCATCCCCGAGATAGAAGTGTTCACCACAGCCAGAAACAAGAAGTACCCCTAGTTCTGCTCAAGAAGTGGACCGAGTCTCCACTCCTTGGGAGATGCCATTATTGAATGTTGGGTCTGTATGCATTTGCTCTAGCTCCTCTAATATCCAATGTGCTGATCAAGATAAGGAAAGACAGGGCCAGAGTTATTCTGATGGCTCTTATGTGACCAAAACAGACGTGGTTTCCTTGCTTCATCAAGTTGACTGCTTGTCAACCGATCGCTCTCTAGAACACCCCCATCTTCTCTCTCAGGATGTTTGTCAAATTCTTCACTCCAACCTCATTGTTCTTCACCTCAAAGTATGGCTGATTGCTGATTCACAGGGTTAGAATCAACCTGTTCCAAGGAAGTAAGAAGAATATTATTACGTAGAGTAGTCGACGCATAATACTTACCTACAAAAGTGGAGGAGATTCAGCCACTGTTGTGATCTAAGACACCTTTCACCTGTGTCCTCTTCGCTGTCAGATACACTAGATTACACCCTAGAACTGAAAAATTCAGGTTTGTCTTTGAATTCCATTAGGGTACATTTGGCAGCCGTTACAGCCTTCCATTTCCCGGTGGAGGGTTTTTCAGTGTTCACTCATCCAATGATGGTGAGGTTTCTCAAGGGACTGGGAAATCTTTTCAAACATCCTACCCCAGTTTAGGACCTCAACTGGGTGCTTAGATGCCTCATGAGACCTCTTTTTGAGCCAATAGCAACCTGTCCCCTTCTTGACTTATCTATAAAAATGGCCTTCCTGATAGCCATTACTTTTGCTCAAAGAGTTGGGGAGACAGGGCTCTGATGGCATATTCCACCCTTCACAGTATTTTTCAAGGACAAGTTTACATTGTGACCACACCCCAAATTCTTACTGAAGGTGTCCTTTGATTTCCACATTAAACAGTCTATTCATTTTCCAGTTTTCTTTCCTAAACTCCACTCCTGAATAAGGAGGATGCAGTATTACATGCACATGATGTCAGAAGGGCATTCACTTTTACTTGGACAGAACTAAGCCATTTGGAAAATCTCCACAATTGTTTGTGTCTGTTGCAGACAGGTGTAAAGAATCTCCAGTTTCCAAGCAAAAATTCTCTAGATGGCTATCTGGCTGCATTACCTTTTGTTATCAGTCTCATGCTCTCCAGCCTCCTTCTAACCTATGTAATGAGATATTTTTCTACTTCAGTAGCCTTTCTCAAGAACATTCCCATTGCTGAAATATGTAGAGCCTTAACTTGGACTTTCATACACACCTTTTCTGAATATTATGTAGTAATTCATGACTCGGCTTCTGGTGCTGTGTATAGCTCTACTGTACTGTCTTCAATTTTGGTCTCCATTCTGAAGCTCCCACTCCTTAGAGGGTACTGCTGGATAGTCACCTGACATGGAGCACCCATAGGAACACTACTTGAAGAAGGAGATGTTACTCACCATGTGCAGTAACAGTAGTTCTTTGAGAGATGGTGCATCACTACACTCTCTCCTTCCCCTCTGCTTCGGGATTCTCTGCTATGGAGCTTTGTGGTAGAGAAGGACCTGTGGGCAGTTCTCCCATGCAGCTTTAGATAGCTATGGTGCAGAGCACGAGGCGGAGTAGAGTGCATGCGCTGTCTGAACAGGCACTTCTACTTAAAATCTCCAATCAAAGGTGCATGGGGAGCATGTATTCCTGAGGTAGAGCACCTATAGGAACACACATCTCTAAGAACTACAATTACTGCACAGAGTGAGTATCCTCTCCTTTTTATTTGGAACTGATGTCTAGTTAAAATATAGAAAATGAAGGTTTTACAAATTATTTAGGGTCTGAATGGGTGTATGCAAATACCATAATTGCATACGAAATTGCCATGTATAAGTGACCAGCTAGAAGTATAACTGGCAATGTGCAGGTTTAAATAGCTGATTTGCATGCACTCATGTATTAAGATTAGGTTCTAGAGTGGAGAATATGGTTGAATGACTATTAGATGTACTGAATGAGAAGTTATTTCATTTGCATGTGTCCCCCTCCTGCTGAAGAAGATATAGCTGCTTGCTGTACTCTCACAAACAAAATTTTTATTTCCATTAGTATCACAGAGTCAATACAGCTATGATAGGATGAGTGGGAAACTCCCCACCACATGTGTTATCAAGAAGATTGTTGGTTGACAGGTCTCTTGCTATCTGATGAAAGAATAGGGCTTGGCTTTTAGGTCCCAACTTGAATTTACAAATACAGTACAACCATGTCACGCTAAGAATCACTTTTCTGAATATAACCTCATTTTCCAGGCAGCTTTAAAAGCGCATACAGATGCAAATAATTTTAAAAAGCTTTTTAAATGCTGTTAATGTCAAACTTATATGAAGGGCCAAATAATATTATATTGTTTTATATTTTCAGGGTGCTGTGCAACCCTTCACTCTTTCTTGCAACACCCTTGTGTGAGGTTCAAGTGAGGAAGCCAATGACAAGACTCTTACTTTACATTAGTGCAAATGAAACTGGAACTGAGTAGAGTCTGGCATTCTCTCTTTTTTAGCTGTCTCTCAGAAAAGGTGTTTTGCTCCTTTTCCATGGAGTATGCTATACTAATACTACCATATAGTATTTTGAGATGGGAGATTTGACTGAAACATGCTTGAATCTCAACTGAAATTTCAAGCTGATCTTCTTGGGTCCAAGAAGATTTAGTTAAATTTTCTCAGTTGTATGCCAGTGTTTCACATTGCACACGTCCACACTTTCTGGATTTGGCCAGAATTTGAAGTATTTGGGTGATATAAGACAGCCTGTTCTCAGTTGGATTTCAGCCTAATATTGATGCCAAAGAGTGTTGGATAAGTCTGCATGAGCATTTTAACTTTCGGATGCATTGTTTGTTTGTTTTGACACTGTCGCTTTGTTGGTTGTGATATCATTAACAAGAGTGATGTGCCAAGACTGAGATGAAGCATATTCCTTAGTTTAAACGATTAAAAGACTAAATTGACACAGTAATTACTTTTCGGGTCCCCAGATTGTTTTAATAGTAAGAATTTATTCAGCAGTTTAAAAAAAATATAGCTTAACTACTGATCACACACAACTGAGAAGGGGAAACTGAGAAACAGGTCAACTGATTTGTCCAAGGCCACAAAAGGAGTTGGTGTCAGAGTCAGGATTTCTGATTCCAAATCCCATGTCTAAAATTACTAGAGCACATTTCTTTCTTCTGTATAAAGACCATGTCCTTCGAGATGACACTTGTATCCTTGGGGAGTTGATGTTCAGGCCTTTATCTAGTCAATCCTGACAGAATGCAGAAGTGTCAAATATCAGCCAGGAGCTGGAATGAGATTAAGCGTCACGAGAGTATATTTTAAAGCTTTTAAATAGTTGATTGGATTTTTATGGAGTACAGGATTTATACAATAATCAATATTTAATTGTTGGAATCCTGCCAATTCTGCAGCTGTGAGCAAGATGTCTAGGACTTTTCACTACTGGCTGATTTTAAATATTAATAAAACCTCTCCTGTTAACCTTGCCTCACTGTTAATTTCCCCCGCTCCCTCCCAAAAGAGCTTTGTTATAAATCCTCTTCTCCCACGCACCACCATCCCCAAGAACCTTTTTCTTGAGGGGTGAGGAAGTGGTTTCATATTGGATACAGATGCAAAAAAGCATCCCTGATATAAAATGGTCTAGCTTTCTCATTTTCAGTTTTGATGTGATGGAAGCAGCAGAATTGTTAAACTAAATGGCAAGCCCCTAAATATTTAAAACTTCTGTGTGCAAAGTGACTAAATTAACCTAATACTGATTATGATTCTAGCTGCACAGTACAGAATAAAAAGTGAAACATAATGCTGTTCTCACAACAACATTGTGGTGCTAGAAATAAAGGAAGGTTGGGGGTCACTGGTTGAGAAGAGTCACAGAAGAAATGGAGCTAAAGTGTGTTAATTCTCAGAACAAAGTAAGATTTCTCTGCCAGTCAGAAATCCATCATGGTCTGATACAAGGCTATAAAAATGACCATATTTTTCGTAGTATACAGCATGAAGAGTTGCATTGGTACAAAATGCAAATATAGCAACACAGAAGCTTAAATTAGATTTGAATTTTTGAGTACACCTATTTTATTTAGCAAGCAAACTTATTTCTTCAGAACTTTAAGCAGATATATCCCTACCTGGGTTCAGGTTGCTTTACAGTATCTTATCAGTTGTCTCTGACAAGAGAGTGGATGGGTGTGTGGATGGTCAGGTTGCAAGCAAACATGCAAGTTCTTCAGTTTCCTTTTTCACCCTCTTCTCTTCCTTGATTTTCCCCTATACACACCTGTCAGATCCTTTTCTCCCTGCCAACATATTCTGAATCCCCATGTGCACACTTTGGCAGATATGGCATTTTCCTGCATTATCCTGGATAAACCTTATTGAATTATGTTGAACCAAACTGAATTAAGTTTAAGTATCTTGGGGGTTCATTGTATTAAAAATGCAAAGAGGGCAGAACTAATGTAAACCCTGGGCAATATTGTGAACTTCAGAGGAGTTTTAAAACAATGGTCCAGACAACACTGAACTTGTAGTTTATTAGCAGGCATATAGGTTCTTTTATCGTTTTAATCTGTTTTTGCTGTAATGCTTTTACTTTAAGAATAAACGTGCTTGCTTAGGAAGAGCTGTGTGATACCTTATAACTGTGGGCAATTACGCCATTTATAGCCTCCGAGGAGAAGGAAAAGCAAGGCCTACTTAGCCAGTCTGACTGGTTGGGGCTTTCACAACGTATGCAAGGAACAATGCCACCTGGAATAACCCTCATCAGGAGAGAGAGAGAGTGAGAGTCTCTCCCCAAGAGGGATGATGGCTGAGGAGCCCGGAGACTAGGCCCTTGCTGGACCATAAGGGGGAAAAAACAGGTGCAATTGCCCTGAACTGTGGTTCTTCTCCAGTGTATCTCTTCAGCCAGCACCAGCCTCACACAAGTCTGTAATGTAAGTTGGAGCTGGCCTACATCTCTACTGCAGTCCACCTTTGAGCTGAACACGTGGTGTAAGCATCTTCAAGTGGCTCAGTTCACTTCCCTGCTGCTATGTCTAAAAGTAGTGTAAGGCCTTCCTATAACTTCAGTGGGGAGCTTCTGTGTTCCCATGCTAGATCGGGGTCGGCAACCTCTGGCACGTGGGCCGGGCCAGTTTGTTTATCTGCTGCGTCCCCAGGTTCGGCCGATCACAGCTCCCACTGGCCGCGGTTCGCCGCTCCAGGCCAAGGGGGGCGGTGGGAAGCGGCGTGGGCCAAGGGATGTGCTGGCCACGGTTTCCCGCCGCTCCCATTGGCCTGGAGCGGTGAACCGCAGCCAGTGGGAGCCGCGATCGGCTGAACCTCCGGACACGGCAGGTAAACAAACTGGCCCGGCCTGCCAGGGTGCTTACCCTGGCGAGCCACGTGCCAGAGGTTGCCGACCCCTGTGCTAGATGATTGCAAGGGCACCCCAAAGAGACTTGCAGAAAGGTCCTGTAGAGTAGGCATGAAGCTCAATTTGAGCTTTCAATTAAGGAAAAGGGAGGCATGAAATGGAGGAGCTGAGTGTCCTGAGCCATATTTTCCACTGAAGGTGAGAGTTTTGCCAGGTCTGAGAGTGTTAAAAAAGCTACATTTAAGAGGGTTTAACTTTGTCTTTACAACAGGCTCTGAAGATGTCTGTCTGAAGATGTAGTACGCTGAACTTGCTCTTTCTGAAAACCAGAGTTGGAGCAGCCACACAAAGATGAGCCCATGGCACCAGGTTCAGACATGGTGTCACAGAGATCAATACCTGGAGAAATGCCTATGCTGTGGCTGCAGTTGACTGGGCCACAGAGGTGACTTAGCCATATCTAAATTAAGATACTATATACTATACCTCAGATAGGAAAAGGGAGACCTTGGCTTGGTTATACCATAGTTGGATGATTCCAGAAAAACATGGCACCCAGCTCACTGTCAGGCGTGATACCTCTTGTCATTTGAGCCACATTTCCTGCACCACTCATCCAGCAAGCTATGGACAAGAAGTCCATCCTTCAAAAGAGCTGTGGTCAAAACTGCCACCAACTTGGCCATGAGATAGTGTAGGCTTGTAGGATGGTAATTAAGGACAGAACATGTCCCACTGTTTTCAGAAATTGTGGCAAAGAAACCTAATAGTCCAGTACTATTCTCTCTGCCCTCACAGTTCATGTATTTTTTTGAATATAGTAGGATAAATTCTGACCCTAGATACAGCCCTGAAATCACACTGAGTTTGTTAAATACCTGTCTAAATCATTAAAAGTAGCAAATGAATTAGATATATTTTAAACCTATTTTAACAATTAGTCATAGCTTAATGAGACCCTAAACTGATGTTAAAAATTAGGCTACAAAATTATCCATTAAACTTCAAAAATAACACTGAGAAGGAATAGAACACTGCAAAGTTCCCCAGTTTACATGCTGCTGTGTTGTTTTGCCAAACACCAAGTTTCTTCGTGTACCTTTTCTATTTTACGTATTGTGAAGTGTGCCTTGATAGTTGATTTTTCTATAGAACAGAACTTCACTAATTCATGTACTTTATGATCTATACAGAAAAACCGGCATGCTCTCCACCACTTAGCAAAGACTTAAAAGTGGAGGTAATCACTAGTTACAATGTTCCTAAAAATGTATGCTAGAGATCATTGACTAGTATAGTACTCAAGAAGTATTATCAGAAATTACAGAGCGGGTTCTAATGATCAAAATAAATGAACAAAGTAAAGATGTTTTATCCTTGCTTTCTTGTTATGTTTGTTCACATACTCAAAATTCATGTACTTTTGCAAAATAATAAATGTTTAAGGCTCAAGAAAAATTTGAAATTCTAGTTCAATACTTAGTTAACTCCTATAATTTTTGTTTCCTTCATGCCTAAAGTCTCACTTACTCACATAAGCTTTTTAGTAATAAGGGATCTGGCTGCAATTTTATTGCCAAATGTGTTTGGGAAAGGCATCGTAAATGAGAAATAATGCTTTAAAGTTTATTTATCTGGGACAAATCCAAGCACCATATTTACATTTTGGTCTGAAATTAACTCAATAAACTTTTTAATATGAAACAAAGTGAGGTGTTTGTTTAGTGAAAGTAAAGTATCTATGCTTCTTGACAAAATTCTTAACTTTTTTTAAATAGTTTTCATCTTTTGGAAAGGCATCATGTACTTCACCTAATTACTGGCAATAAAACTAAGTAAAGGATTTAAGACCTATGAATGTTACAGCTGGAGGAAACTATAATTAAGGCTGGCAAGACTCGTTTCCTTTAGGAAATAGGGACTTTAGATGGCTTTTAAAAGGGAACAGTAATTATTTTTCTTTCCATTTAGCTTATATGTATTGATAAATACATGTTCCTTAGTCTTGTACCTTGGAGTAAAGTAAATTGCAAATAACGGCTCAATAAGATTTCTAAAACATACTATTTTAGATCAAAAGTACTTTTCTAATGGTAATTATAATTTCTTCTGACTGTGAGACTCAATGGTCTTACATCCTTTAATTATATTTTACTGCTGGAGATCATGAGAGGTAAGTAGTGCATTCAAGTTGATACATATGGTTAAAAAGCAAACTAGTTCTAAGGAATGACACTTGCATAGATGGTATTGTACTTCAAAGCAGCAATATTTGTTTTTAAGTGTGAAGGCTGGGATTTTCAAAAGCACTCACTGTTGGCCTAACTCTGCTCCCATTGAAGTTGATGTGGTTCCATGCCCATTGGAAGTCACTGTTGTGAGGGAGGGGGTGCGCTACTGGATGTAATCTTGCTTCAGGTAGTTGGAGCCAGTCAATAGTCTCTGTATGCAGAAGCCAGCCAGGAACATCTCTGAATGGATGAGTAAGTCTCCCCCGGCAGGTACTTAATGTATGGAAAACTTATAATTGTTCTATGCTAGGGGTGGGCAAACTACGGCCCGCGGAATACATCCGGCCTGCCAGCTGTTTTAATCTGGCCCTCGAACTCCTGCTGGGAAGCGGGGTCTGGGGCCATTCAGCGCGACTCCCAGAAACAGCAGCATGTCCCCCCTCCGGCTCCTATGCGTAGGGGCAGCCAAGGGGCTCTGATCCGCATTCTGTCCCTGCCCCAAGTGCCGCCCCTGCAGCTCCCATTGGCCAGGAACTGCAGCCAATGGGAGCTGTAGGGGCAGTGCCTGCGGATGGGGCAGCGCGCAGCAGAGCCGCCTGGCCACGCCTCTGTGTAGGAGCCGGGGAGGGGAAGGTATGCCACTGCTTCCGGGAGCTCAGCCCTGATCCCCCCCTTCCACCCTCCGAACCCCTCAGTCCCAGCTCGGAGCACTCTCCTGCATTCCAAATCACTTATTCTCAGAGCCTGCACCCCCGGCAGAGCCCTAATTCTCCCCCCCAGTGCCCCTGCCCCAGCCCTGATCCCCTTCCTGCTCTCCGAACCCCTCGGTCCCAGTCCAGATAACACTCCTACACCCCAAACCCCCCAGCCCCAGCCCAGAGCCCGCACCCCCAGCCGGAGCCCTCACTCTCCCTATACACCCCCCTCTCTGCCCCAGCCCAGAGCCCCCTTCTGCACCCTGGACTCCTCATTTCTGCCACCCCCACACCCCAACCCCAATTTCATGAGCATTCATGGCCCGCCATACAATTTCCATACCTAGATGTGGCCCTTGGTTCAAAAAGTTTGCCCACCCCTATTCTATGCCATAGGGTTTTTGAACTAGCATATAGATTCTAATAAGGGTTATCTATCCCTGCTCTATACAATGCTTTAAAAAAATATAGAAAGGATGTCTGTATCTACTCAATTATTCAGGGGTTCAGAGTAACTTTTAGATAAAAAGCTGTTGGTAGGATATTTTCCATAAGGGTTGAAAAATGGAAGTGACTGGTACTGGCAAAACTGGTGTTCCCTGAACCAGGCTCCTTTTCTCAGCTGCCAGGACTTTTAACCTTCTGTTTTAGATACTTTATCATTCCCTTAATAAATCTGCAGTCTGAATAGATAGTAATTGTGGATAATAAACAGATAGTAAGTATGATACGCAGGAGGATAGGGATAGGATACAGAGGGACCTAGACAAATTAGAGGATTGGGCCAAAAGAAACCTGATGAGGTTCAACAAGGACAAGTGCAGAGTCCTGCACTTAGGACGGAAGAATCCCATTCACTGTTACAGACTAGGGACTGAATGGCTAGGAAGCAGTTCTGCAGAAAAGGACCTAGGGGTTACAGTGGACGAGAAGCTGGATATGAGTCAACAGTGTGCCCTTGTTGCCAAGAAGGCTAACGGCATTTTGGGCTGTATAAGTAGGGGTATTGCCAGCAGATCGAGGGATGTGATCATTCCCCTCTATTCGACATTGGTGAGGCCTCATCTGGAGTACTGTGTCCAGTTTTGGGCCCCACAGTACAAGAAGGATGTGGAAAAATTGGAAAGAGTCCAGCAGAGGGCAACAAAAATGATTAGGGGTCTGGAGCACATGACTTATGAGGAGAAACTGAGGGCACTGGGATTGTTTAGTCTGCAGAAGAGAAGAATGAGGGGGGATTTGATAGCTGCTTTCAACTACCTGAAAGGGGGTTCCAAAGAGGATGGATCTAGACTGTTCTCAGTGGTACCAGATGACAGAACAAGGAGTAATGGTCTCAAGTTGCAGTGGGGGAGGTTTAGGTTGGATATTAGGAAAAACTTTTTCACTAGGATGGTGGTGAAGCACTGGAATGGGTTACCTAGGGAGGTGGTGGAATCTCCTTCCTTAGAGGTTTCTAAGGTCAGGCTTGACAAAGCCCTGGCTGGGAGGATTTAGTTGGGAATTGGTCCTGCTTTGAGCAGGGGGTTGGACTAGATGACCTCCTGAGGTCCCTTCCAACCCTGATATTCTATGATTCTATGTGCAGATTCACCAGCAGTTAAAGTATGGTGAAAGTGAATTGTAACTTTTTCATGCACTTTTTTGCCTGTTTTCTCTGATAAGTTTTCAATGAAGTGTCTTTAAAAAAAAACAAACCAATAGGTTTTACGCTGCCTGAGATGAAGCAATGGTTAAGCATTGTGCAACCTTTTTTCTGTAGGTATGTGGCAGTCTGACATGTTTTCCCCTTCTTTTTGGAGGCAGCTTTTCAAGAAGGACCATAGCAGAAAACAAAGGTGCTGCTGCTTGTTAGTTTGCAGATTTGTGAATTTTGGCACTTGGGTTATTTTTCACATTCAAATTATCAGTGTTTTCCCCAAAGAGCACACAACTGTTTTGTAAAATGACTTTCCAGGTCACAAGTTACATTTTCAACCAGATTTATATTGATGTGGCACCTGCTATGCCTCTACAGTTAGCAGTCTGTCAGCATTTCCATCGGGAGTGGGCTGTCAAAAATATGCTCCCAGCCAACACCTGGCATGCAAGTCTGCATCCAAGAACAATTAAATCAACAACAACAACAAAATCCAAAACACACTTGGCAGCCTTGAAATTAGAAGAACACAGACAAAATTGGGAAATTTGCTACTTTAAATATTGTGCTGTGCTCCTGCAAGTCAGGACATTGACAAATGTAATGTGTAAGGTGGATATTTTGGTTTGGGTTTTTATTGGTCAGAGAATCTGCACGGTACCAAGTTCTAGAGCTACCGATGGATGTTTTTGGTTAATGTGGACAGTTTTATCTTTACTTCTTGGTTTTTTATTTATCTTTGACTATCAATTCAGCACTTCTGTGCATTTATACATACCTTTATCCCTGTCTAAGCCTCTTGTTCAATAAGTCTTATTCTCCTAATTCATCATAACTTTTGGTAGCTCCAACACACTCTTCTAGTTTGATACCTTCCTGACTCGCCGACTGGGCTCAGTACATAGCCCTAATGCACCAGGAAGGCTTTGTATCAGGTGGGTCTGGGGTTAATGACTGTTGGGAGTGGGAGGTGATAGAAATCAGATGGTTATGGGAATTGTAGAGGCTGAAGACTGAGTTTAATGACTGCAGGAGGATGCTAAGTGGTGGGAAGAAGGGGTATAGAGTGGGTATGGAGAAGGTGCCCTCATCTCATGTTAGCTCCTCCCATTAATGCCCTCTCTGAGACATCTTGTGTCTTCCTGCCAGTATCCCAGGCTGATGAATCTTCTCTGCACTGTCAGACTGCTGTTCCTGTCTGGAGAATTACAGAAGGGTTGCTGGTGGGAGAAAGCTGTTTGAGCAGTAGGACTGGTGGATCTGCTCGCAATAGATCTTTCAGCACCCAGTTTCCTTGTCTCCTTGCCCCCTTATCAAAAATAAGTCTGTGTGTATGTATGTGTTCATATACATATATAGCTGGATTGTATTCTTGCTCACAGATCAACAGAACTGTTAGCTAGTTTCCCACTACAAATCCAAATTCTGCCCTCCTTGTGACCCCTGCATCACTCCTGCAGGCAATGGGTTTTGAGGAAAATTGTTTATAAAGCACACTAGAAATTTTTCTTCAGAGCCCACCTCCTCAGTGCGTACACTTTCAACAGCCTATACAGTGAGCCTTATTCGTTCCCAATCAAAGACCCATTTACATTTCTGAAAGCTTTAGGCTCAAATCCACTCCTCTCTGCAGGCGGAGGGACCTCATGAGCACATCCTTTTGTACAATCTTTAATGTATTTAGCCTCACAAAATGCCTGTGAAGTAGGGCAGTGCTATTATCCTCATTTTACGGTTGGGGACCTGAGGCACAGAAAGATTAGATGATTTGTCCAAGGTCACAGAGGAATTCTGTGGCAGAGCATGGACTTGAACCCACATCTCCCAAGTCCTTAACCACTGGGCCATCCACTCTTTCATGTGTAGCTTTTATTTTAAAAATGGTTTATTTTTATTGTAAACTGAATTTGTATGGGGATTAAAAAAAAACTTTTTACCTGCTAGTTGTGAATTTTTCCACAAAATGTTTTTTCATCAGCTGAAAGGCTGTGTGAGAATGTCACGGTTTTGACAGGTTTCAGAGTAACAGCCATGTTAGTCTGTATCCGCAAAAAGAAGAACAGGAGTACTTGTGGCACCTTAGAGACTAACAAATTTATTAGAGCATAAGCTTTCGTGGACTACAGCCCACTTCTTCTTCTTCTTCTTCTTCTTCTTCTTCTGCTGAGCTAGACACAATCAACTCCGGTTTGAATAAGGACTGGGAATGGCTGAGCCATTACAAACATTGACTATCTCCCCTTGTAAGTATTCTCACACTTCTTATCAAACTGTCTGTACTGGGCTAGCTTGATTATCACTTCAAAAGTTTTTTTTCTCTTAATTAATTGGCCTCTCAGAGTTGGTAAGACAACTCCCACCTGTTTATGCTCTCTGTATGTGTGTATATATATCTCCTCAATATATGTTCCATTCTATATGCATCCGAAGAAGTGGGCTGTAGTCCACGAAAGCTTATGCTCTAATAAATTTGTTAGTCTCTAAGGTGCCACAAGTACTCCTGTTCTTCTTTTTACGGTTTTGACAAACGTCCTTTGGAAACCTGCCTGACTTCCTGCCAGCTCACCTGGGGACCCCAGGGCTGCCAGTAGGGGCAGAGATTGGGGTGGGTAGGTATGGGGGGGACATTGCCTTCCCAAATGAGAGGTGATTCATGGGGGGCACAGGGTGTCATGTACCCCCCCAGATTTCTGCCTTCCATTTAGCACACAGTTTTACACAAACTTTGCAGTGTGGTCCCCTAGGGGGATGCACCACACAGTTTGAAAACTGTCACCTCTTGCCAGGAGATGGTAGATTAGAAGCTGGTGGGAGCCACCTGGCCCATTCGGGCCCCTGGCTCTCTGTGCTGAGGGAGCCGGGGCGATGGCTGGCTGCCCAGCAACCCTCCCTGCCATGTTCCCCCAGCCAAGCTGCCTTTGCACAGTTGTGGGCTCCCCGGGAGGGCCTGGGGAGGAGGAGGGGGCGGCACAGCTCCAAGCTGCATCCCAATCCGCTCTTTCGTCTCTCCCAAAGGAGCCTGCAGAGCCTGGCTGCCATGAAATGCTCCCCGAGGTGCTCGTTCACCACTGCCCTGGCACTCCTGGTGCTCCTGAGAAGCCAGGTCAGCAGCGAGCGAGTGCCTTGGGGGCACATCTCATATAATTAAAATAAGGTTTCTGTGCAGAGCCTTGTGTGTAAATTAATCAACTCTTGCAGCAGACACATACAAAACTCTGCGCTTTGGATTGCAGCAGGTAAAAAGTTCCCATTCTCTGCACCTTTCAGTTTACTTTACTAATGATTAAAAAAACCCACCGACACTACATACGCATCTTGTTAGCATCTCATGATAGATCATAAGAGTTTGGTATTTATGAACCACTGACAAGTGTGCTCAGTGCTGTACAATTGCAGAATAAGGCACGATCTCTGCTAACAGGAGCTTACAAACTAGAATTAAGTCTTTGTATATTTCCTTTATATGCCAGTAACTGTTCATATCTATTATACAATAAAAATATGATAGCACACAATAGTTAAGAATGTGCTCATCATTTTAGTGATACCTAATATTTCTGTAGAAAATGCTGACGTACGTGTGTGTGTGTGTGTGTGTGTGTGTGTGTGTGTGTGTGTGTGTGTGTGTGTGTGTGTGTGTGAGAGAGAGAGAGAGATGTAATTTCAGATTCAGTGGGATCTATAAATTGTAAAATAGATCTTACTCAATCTTTCATTTCCCTGCACATATGTCAATAAGTGCAGCTAATAGGAGGGAGGATGAAGTCCTTTCTTTCAGTTTATATTTCTGTTCCTTGCTCTTTTCTATCCTTTTAGGCATTGCTTCGTAAGAGAATTAAATGAGAGAGTGAAGTATCATACATCTCTTTGTATGTCAGACGTTGTTTCTTCATCTCAGTGTCCTGGATCTTCACCTCTTCAGTTTGAATGTTTCAGATAATGTTTTTATCTTCAGCAGTTTGGGTGGATCTGGGTTTGGAGCTGTGTTTTTGTTGGAATGCTGTT
The DNA here is from genome assembly GCF_027887155.1 of Malaclemys terrapin pileata. NCBI lineage: Eukaryota > Metazoa > Chordata > Testudines > Emydidae > Malaclemys > Malaclemys terrapin. Next base: position 32,574,313 of record NC_071506.1, read on the forward strand.
ACTTTGGATCCCTGCAGTTTTCAGGGCTTGGAAAAGTTAGAACTTACAATAAAAGACAAAGTAAACACACTATCAAAGGGGAAAAAATAAATCTCTGTTTATTCACCTGCATGTTGGAGGTGCATCTACACACAGCAGCAAGCGGAAATACTCTAGATATTAACTTGGCCAAAAATAAATTTGTTTAAATGCCTGAGACTTTGTTCTGATGGGATTTATGCCCCAGATCGTTGCTGCAAACCAATTTACATTGCGGCATGCAGAATATATGTGGGGGGGAGAGAGATAAGCATAGATAAGGATAGCCAGAATAGAGCTGTTAGTGCATGTGCCTGTGTGCGTGTAATTAAGAAATATGCTGTGACAGCCAGTGCATTTCTCGGTGATTATAGCATGTCTATGATGTGGAAAGGCATGAGGCTGATGTCCAAGTGATTGTAACCACCCAAGAAGTGCAATAATCCCCTAAAAAGTACACAGCCTGCAGAGTCCTATGGACAGGCTCCCTCCCCATCTTTAGGATTTTGGGGTCAATGAGATGAGTTGTTGGAGGGTAGGGGGTTGTTGGTTCACCTCCAAGCAGTAAGCATCGCTTTATTTAAGGCCTGAGTCTGGGGTGTGGTATATCTCTCTGGAAGGAAACCTGCTCTCTCTGCTGTACTAGAAGTGGAGCCTGGCCACTTGCATCAGGGTCCATGTATACTTGACAAATGTAAATATAATGTCAAGAGACAAGTCTCTAAATGAACTGGGGAATTTGGGAACTACCATGTCATCAGCTTTCCCTCTCACTCTGCTCCACATTTCTGCCTCTTTTTTTCTGCCCCCACTTTTCCCCCGGCTGCTCTCAAGGGCTGGTGTTTTCTGGTTAGGTTCCCTCTTTATCCCCTTTCTTTTGGCTGCCAGTTGGTAGCAGAGCAGGCTCCTCCCCTTCTGGACAAGGGCCATGTTGATTTCCCAGCAGAGGAACTAATGTGGCTGCATGAACTGTCAGTGGATGGGAGGAAGCTCAAAGTCGCTCTATTACTTTCCTTGCCACACAATGGTCCAGGGGACCGATGACAATAGGCTTTGTGGGATATAGTATAGCTGTATGTGGGGGGGAGTGTGACTAACCTGGGAATACGGAACCTCTCTATGGCTAACTTCCAACCTTAACAATTAGTGAAGGCAGCCTTCACAAAGAGTAGGGCAAGAAACTTTATCAGTGTTGCCAATACTTGTGATTTTTTTCATATTTTTCCTTAAAACCTCAGCTCCTGGAGTCATGTGATTTAGTGCGTATCTGTTTTTTTTTTTTTTTTTTTTTTTAAAGGTATGTTTTTAACTCAGATAAGTGTCTAGAAAAGCTTGGAAATAAAACCTAAATCCCCAAAGCCAGAAGGCAAATAAAAAGAACCAGTGGCATTTAATTGGGATGTGGGAGAATCTGAGAAGGTTCAAGTCCCTGGTCTGTATCAGGCTAAATGCCCTAACCACTGGGCTATTGGCTACTCTCTGGTTTTGATCAGAAATTACATTCTGGTCCCAAGAAACGTTTCCTCGAAACAAATACATTTCCACAAAAACGTATCTATTTAAAAGATAATATCTCATGATTTTTTTGAGGTCCGACACATAATTTTTTAATTCTTGGGGCAGTCAATACTGTATGAATCTTTTGGGGCATTAAAGGAGACCATTATATACAAATTAATTATTATAAAATCTTCCTTTTCACTGCAATATATACAGCATCATTTAGGAAGATAAGAGAAGATATGACATGAGCATAGGAAAGGTATGACTCTATCCTCCTACTTAAAGGATTTTTCTTTTTCGGTCTAGCAAGTATTCTACCTTTCCCCTTTATATTGCCTCTTAATTCCCCTTTTTACATGCCCCTCCTGTGTACAACATATGAGTGGAGTGCTGTGGTTCTGTTTGGTGCTATTTGGAAGTACGTGGGGGAGGGCAGTGAGACAGTGAGGGAGGAATGTGGTGTGCAGATGTGGGAAGGTGAGAGTAAAGCTTATCGGCTACTGGTTCCAGGGCTGTATGGGGTTTTTTCATCTATTGGTGATGTCCGCCATTGAACAATTTCTATTAATCCTTCTCATAGGATAAAAGTACTTAAGCACATTATGGCTGGGTGGGGTATTTTTCATTTAAAAAAATATGGCAATTTAATGTAACTCTCATGCTCCTGGCAAGTTGCCATCGTAGTCTGCTGGGCTGAAAAACTTTTGACACCCCAAAAATCTTTTCCTTCTTTTGCATAATGCTTCTCTTTGTTTTTAGTAAGCCAGGTTTGAACTGGCAAATTTCAGTTAAGTCCTGTGGCCAATTTAATACTTAAAACAGACTTTTCAAGACATTCTCTTTTCAGAAGCCTCTAAAGCCATCCGTCCTATGCTAATCTGCTGTGTTGAATCAGGAGATTGAATCAGAAACCTGGGAAATAATTTGACAGAGGGTGGTGGTTTTTGTGCAGCTGGAGAGAGGCAGAGTGATGAAAGCTGGCATGGAGGTAGGAATGGTGCAATAAAGGCTTTTCAGAATCACTTAAGATGTGTAAGGAGTGGAGATTGAGAACAAGAGGGAGTAGATATCCACTTGGTCGTATGATGCCTTCTTTTGGCATTCAGGCAGGAACTGAGTTGCTAGATTTATTGCATCATCATTTTTATTGTAGAAAAAAGAACATAAATCTGATAAAGACACAGCAGTTGGTAGTGACCTAGAATTGTTACACTCAAAGTTGTTTGCTGGCCCATGTGGAGATAAATTGGTTTCAGTCCCTTTAAGTAGTAATTAGCAAGGCCAAAAAAAAGAATTTGAAGAACGGCGACCCAAAGACTCAAAAAGAAACAGCAAAAATGTTTTTAAGTACATCAGAAGCAGGAAGCTTGCTAGATAACAAGTGGGGCCAATGGACGACCAAGATGGCAAAGGAGAACTCAAGCGGGATAAGGCCACTGCAGAGAAACTAAATGAATTCTTTGCATTGATCTGTGAGGGATGATTCCCCAACTTGAGCCATTTATTTTTAGGGGGACAAATCTGAGAAACTGTCCCAGATTGAGATGTCATTAGAGGAGGTTTTGGAACAAATTGATAAATTAAACAGTAATAAGTCACCAGGGCCAGATGGTATTCACCCAAGAGTTATGAGGGAACTCAAATGTGAAATTGCAGAACTACTGACTGTGATATGTAACCTATCACTTAAATCACTTCTGTACCAGATTACAGATGTGATGCTAATTTTTAAAAAAATACTCCAGAGGCAATCCTGGCAATTACAGGCTGGTAAGCCTAACTTCAGTACCAGGCAAATTGGTTGAAACTAAAGAACAGAATCATCAGACACATAGATGAACATGATTTGTTTGGGAAGAGTTAACATGGTTTTTGTAAAGGGAAACCATGCCTCCAATCTACTAGAATTCCGTGAGGGGGTCAAAAAACACATGGACAAGGGGGATCCAGTGGATCTAGTGTACTTATATTTTCAGAAAGCCTTTGACAAGGTCTCTCACCAAAGGCTCTTAAGCAAAGTAAGCTGTCATGAGATAAGGGGGAAGAGCCTCTCATGGATCAGTAACTGGCTAAAAGACAGGAAACAAAGGGTAGGAATAAATTATCAGTTCTCAGAATGAAGAGAGGTAAATAGTGGTGCCTTCCAGGGGTCTTTACTGGACCAGTCCTATTCAACGTATTCATAAATGATCTGGAAAAAGGTATAAACAGTGAGGTGGCAAAATTTGTAGATGATACAAAACTACTCAGGATAGTTAAATCCAAAGCAGACTGCAAAGAGTTACAAAGGACCTCACAAAACTGGGTGACTGGGCAATAAAATGGGAGATGAAATTCAAAGTTGATAAATGCAAAGTAATGCACATAGGAAAACATAATCCCAACTATACATATGAAATGATGGGGTCTAAAGTAGCTGTTACCACTCAAGAAAGCGATCTGGGAGTCATGGTGAATAGTTCTCCGAAAATATCCACTCAATGTGCAGCAGTAGTCAAAGTGAAAAAATGTTGGGAATCATTAGGAAAGGGATAGACAGTTTGACAGATAATATATTACTTCTATATAAATGTATACTATGCCAACATCTTGAATACTGTGTGCAGATTTAGTCACCCCATCTCAAAAAAGATATATTTGAATTGGAAAAGGTACAGAAAAGGGCAACAAAAATGATTAGGGGTATGGAATGGCTGCCATATGAGGAGAGATTAATAAGACTGGGACTTTTCAGCTTGGAAAAGACATGACTAAGGGAGGGGGGATATAATAGAGGTCTGTAAAATCATGACTTATGTGGAGAAAGAAATAAGGAAGTGTTATTTATTCCTTCTCATAACAGAAAAACTAGGAGTCACCAAATGAAATAAATAGGCAGCAGGTGTAAAACAAATAAAAGCAAGTACAGCTTCATTCAATGCACAGTCAACCTATGGAACTCTTTGCCAGAGGATGTTTGGAAGGCCAAGACTGTAACAGGGTTAAAAAAAGAACTAGATAAGTTCATGGAGGATAGGTCCATCAATGCCTGTTAATCAGGGTGGGCAGAGATGGTGTTCCTAGACTGTTTGCCAGAAGTTGGGAATGGGTGACGGGGATGAATCACTTGATGATTACCTGTATTGTTCATTTCCTCTGAAGCACCTGGCATTGGCCACTGTCAGAAGAGAGGCTACTGGGTTAGATGGACTTTTGGGCTGACCCAGTATGGCCGTTATTATGTTCTTACATATTCATGACTCAAAAGCTCCATCACAACTGGCCACGAATGAAACTATTGTTGAGATTTTCATCAGAGAGACCAAGAAGTGACTTCACAGAAACTGCGCTACCTTTGTACCCCAAGAGTTGGCCTCTTCAAGCAAGACAGACTATGTGGGGAAGCTTGCACTGCCATTGTCTGTACTGTACCTGTTGTCTAGATGGAGGACTTCAGTGCCCTCAATATGGACATTTTCATGAGTCATATAAATGCCCGTCAGAACATTGGCATCTGTGTCCTTTTAAAAATATTGCATTGGCATTAGAGCTAGATTTCTAGAGGAAATGGCACTTGCAGAAGTCCTGCAGGATGAACTCTGTGTGTCTCTGTTTTAGGATACCAGTCTTCTGCTCTGCGCTGCTGCTCTCATGGGCTTGCATGCTCAGGTTGAAGCTATATTGTGGTCCATGGATTTTACTTGTGCTACTGTGACTAATTTGATTTCTCTTGGGCTCTAGTTACATGTAAAATCATGCATTTCATTAATCTGGTGTGTAAGTTTATCAAATAGAATCACACACTACTGTAAACAAAAAAGGAGATTGCATTTCTAATAAGTATAAGTTAGACAGACACTTCATTTTCCACTGCAGATGTGTTAAGATCTGCACACCCTATTGTAAGTTTTTTTCCTTCCCAAACTACTTGTATTGATGCAGTAGATAAACAACATTTTTGTGTGTGTTTTCCAGCAAAACCATTTCCAAAACTATTAAAATTTATTGTTTTATTTTGCAGCTAGCTATGGACCAAATCCAATTTGCAAAGGTTGTTTGTCTTGCTCAAAGGATAATGGGTGCATCAGATGCCAGCATAAATTGTTTTTCTTTCTTCGACGAGAAGGAATGAGGCAATATGGAGAATGCTTGCATTCTTGCCCATCAGGGTACTATGGACTCCGAGCGCCGGATATGAACAGATGTTCAAGTAAGTTTCTGTTCTATCTTTATGACTGTTTTATTGATAGACCATAGTTCATTCATGGGTGACTCAATTTTTAAGATGATGTATTGCAAAATATAACAATGATATTTTCACAGATGTTTCAAGATCATCATAAACACTCTTTCCTAAAGGAATCCTCAGTTAACTCATACCAAGATGTACACCATTCAGCACAATCAGTGCACTGTTGCCCAGTGAATTATTACCTTTTTGTTGGGGGATGCACAGAGAAAGAATGAGATAATGTGGATCTAAACATTTCTCATTTTAATGAGCAACTTCTTAATACATTTAAAAGGACTAAGAATTAATTTAGTAATGCCTCATGTACTTTCTAGCCTAGGATATGTACATGTAGACTGGTGGGCAGAACAGATATAATAGTATCATAAGAACATAAGAACGGTCATACTGGGTCAGACCAAAGGTCCATCCAGCCCAGTATCCTGTCTACCGACAGTGGCCAATGCCAGGTGCCCCAGAGGGAGTGAACCTAACCGGTAATGATCAAGTGATCTATTTCCTGCCATCCATCTCCACCCTCTGACAAACAGAGCTTAGGGACACCATTCCTTACCCATCCTGGCTAATAGCCATTAATGGACCAATCATATGACTGGAAGGGACCTTGAGCGGTCGTGTCATCCAGACCTCTGAGCTGAGGCAAGACCAACTGTACCTAGATCATCCCTGACAGGTGTTTGTCTAACTCGTTCTTAAATCTCCAATGATGGACTCCTCAACCTCCCTTGGAGTCCTGTCATAGGCCTAACTCTTATAGTTAGTTTTTCCTAATATCTAATGTAAATCTCTCTTGCTGCAGATTAAGCTACCTTCAGTGGATATAAAGAACAATTGATCCCCATCCTTTTTATAACAGCCCTTAAAATATTTGAAAACAGTTGTCAGGTCCTCCCACAGTCTTCCTTTCTTAAGACTTAACATGCCCAATTTTTTTACATCTTTCCTCACAAGTCAGGTTTTCTAACCTTTTGTCATTTTTTTTCCTCTCCTCTGGACTCTCTCCAATTTGTTCATATCTTTCTTAAAGTGTGGCACATAGAACTAGTCACAGTACTCCAGCAGAAGCATTATCAGTGCCAAGCAGAGAAGGACAATTACCTCCCATGTCTTACATACAACACTGCTATTAATACATCCTAGAATGATATTAGGCTTTTTGCAACTGTATCATGTTGTTGACTCATATTCAATTTGTAATCCACTATAAACCTCAGATCTTTTTCAGCATTACTACTGCCTACCCAGTATCCCTCATTGTGTATTTGTGCATTTATTTTTTTCTTCCTAAGTGTAGTACTTTGCACTTGTCTTTACTGACTTTTTCCATCTTGTTGATTTCAGACCAATTCTCTTGTTTGCCAAGGTCATTTTGAATTTTAATCCTGTTCCCCAAATCGCTAGCAACCCCTCCCAGCTTGGTTTCATCAGCAGATTTTATAAGCATACTATTATCTATTATCCAAGTCCATGAATGAAAATATTGTAGTGGGCCCAGGACTGACCTGAGCAGTGCCCTACTAGATCTGTTCCCCCAGATTGATAGCAAACCATTGATAACTACTTTGAGTATAGTCTTTGTATATTCAGCTTATTGTAATTTCATCTCATTCACATTTCCCAAGTTGCTTATGAGACTGTCATGTGGGACTATGTCAAAAGCTGTACTAAAATCAAGATATATCACATCTACAGTCTGCCCCCTATCCACTAGGTCAGTAACCCTGTCAAGGAAGAAAATTAGGTTGGTTTGGTATGATTTGTTCTTGACAATTCCATGTTAGCTATTACTTAAACCCTATTATCCTCTAGGTGCTTACAAATTTTTTGCTTAATAATTTGCTCCACTATCTTTTCAGATATCAAAGTTAGGATAACTGGTCTATATTTCCCTGGATCCTCTCCCTCACCCCTTTTTGAAGATAGACATGTCCTTTTTCTCATCCCTGCTATTTGTTCCCACACAAAATTCAGGTGACCACTGATATGCGATTCAGATTTGCATGTTTGGGCTTGGAAACACTAGTGTATTTTAAATACATGGGCACAAGTAATTCCACTGCTATCTGCTAGTTGTGGGTATTGATGTAGATTCTCTATATGCTTATGCTAGGCTGTTATACAGTTTGGCCATCAAGTCTGTCAATGTGTACATTGCTCCCACTACTGCCTTGTGTTTTTGATTCTGTCAGATTGCAGTCTAACCAGAATTAGGTCACCAAACCACTAAGAAAAACCTTTTGTGCTTCTTGAAATGGGGTTCTCACCAAGTACGTGGCACTCGTCCCTTATTGCTGAACTAATGCAGCGGTATGGTGTCGAGGTCCACCATGCTCGTAGAAGGTGGTGCTATCTTTCAGGTGAGACATAAACTCAAGGTCCACATGAGGTCATTCTGTGGCACTTTTCACAAGAATAGAAGCATTAACTGCTTTGGCCAGATTCCAACTCATGTAATGACATTCTGCCTGTTTTTCTAAATTCCCTATGCAGTTTCAGTTGGATATGTTATTTTTCACTTTCTGCTCCCAACTGTTATGTAATGTTGCTGAGCGCTGCCTAATATTTACCATGTGGCTACATGGAGGATTAAATGATCCCAGTGTATATCTTATATATCGCTTTTGTAAAGTGTATTGGGATCTTGGCCTTCATTTGCATAGTTTAATTGTGAACTCAGCAATTTATCCACTTTAAACCTTTTTTTATTTAAACTGGGCTGTAAAAATGTGTCCATGTTGTTCAAAAACTATTTCCATTGTGGTTATCGGAAATATGTCCTAACATAACTGTGAGGCATGTAAGTTTGTTTCCCAGCAGTAATGTAATAGCAATGACTTTCTTGAGTTAGGTAAGGGTTAATATGTCTGTCATTCAATACTTTCTTCAAGGAAAAAAAATGTTTGTGGGTAGAGTTTGGCTTGAGAAATTAGTTTAACTTCCTTCCACTACATGATGTACACAAGGTAATTTTTAGCTGTGGCAATGTTCTTAATCCTGAATTATGGGGCAGATTCTTCAAAAGCACAAATGTAAATTAAGTGCCTGACTTCCATTGATATATATTGAGAGTTGGGCGCCTGCAGTGGTATTGGAACAATTTGTATAGTGGGGGTGCTGAGAGCCATGGAACAAAACTGTAAACCCTGTATATGATGGAAATTACTTCAAGCCAGCGGGTGCTGCCGCACCTCCAGCATCCCTAGTTTCAGCACCCCAGGGCACCCAACTGCCCTTTTGTACCTTTGAAAAATCTTCCCCTTGAGATTAATGATGCAGCTGTATTTGAAGACCAATTCTGGTTCCTCTCAAGTGATTTCTATGCAAAGATTATGTTAAAGAAAATCACCAACTGATTTATATTTATGCCCCAGCTTTGTCTTTGTTTGGTGATCCTGTGTGACAGACATAGAGACATAGCTAGCAACTGTATTCTTTAGAGGTATTCAAAGTAAGGTAAGATAAAGAAAAAGTATAAAATTCTTCTTACTTCATGTAGGATGTACTTTCTGAGTCTATCACCTCTTGGTTTTATTGCTCAGATAGTATTTTCTCAGTTAAAAATATCAAAAATGCTGGCAAGGTTAAAATCCCTTGTGGGAGTTTCAGGGGTTGATTTATATTAGTTAAAATTATTTCTGTCCTATTAATGTCTTTATCGGCACAAAAGCAGTTTAATATTTTATTATTGGAACATTTGCCCATTTATGCTAGAGGAGCAATAGAGCATATTTTTATAGAAAATGTTGACATGGTTTTAAAAGCCTCAGTAATGCCAAACATAACACTGTAAATTCCACAGCCAAATGTAGCAGCTCCAAAATTATGGAAATTGTGAATTTCAAGACTAATTTTCTTTGCTAGTTTCAGAGTAACAGCCGTGTTAGTCTGTATCCGCAAAAAGAAGAACAGGAGTACTTGTGGCACCTTAGAGACTAACAAATTTATTAGAGCATAAGCTTTCGTGGACTACAGCCCACTTGCATCCGAAGAAGTGGGCTGTAGTCCACGAAAGCTTATGCTCTAATAAATTTGTTAGTCTCTAAGGTGCCACAAGTACTCCTGTTCTTCTTTCTTTGCTAGATGCAACTGATTTATGCATTTTGAACTTGGAAGACTATTTTAAAAAGTTTTTCTGGTCACAGTGAGTTGTGTAATTCAAGGATGGTTTGTGTACAGGAATGGACACAGAGTTTCTGGTGGGGGGAAAGACAACTAATCTCACTTCAAAGTGACATGAATTCTTTCTTGAATATTTGAGGTATGAATGAACAATATATTGAGGACATAAAGCTGAATGGTTCTGTGTAATCTTTGCTGTAGAAAAGAAAATACCCAAGAGAGGAATGATGTTTTGTTTTTCTCCCTAACCTCTGAATAGAAGACTCTCAGAAGGAAATAAGCTCCCAGGAAAGTCTACTATTTGTACTGGGGAATAAAATGAAACCCATCACCTCAGTGTATTGGTTCTACATTAGGCTGACTAAGACAAGGCCCTCTTGAATCTTTTAGTTTAACCTGTGCCTAAATAGACCTTTGCCATTCCGTTTTTGGAATTTACAAGAGTGTAGTGACTCACCATTCTCTTCACCTTTGACTAGGTACTCAGAATATTACATAACTCCTCTTTCCATCTCATAAGTCAGGTTCCTTCTCACCAAGTGCCAAATAGCAGCATTTCCAAAGTCATCATTGTCAGAGTGTAGGGCTACTGCATCTGTATTTCCTGTAGGTTCCCAGTTCCTTAGCGGTCACCTATCTTGGTCAGAAACCTGCATCTCTCTCCCTCCTGATGGGTTTTTCCCATGGTGAACAGATCCTGGCCTACATTGTAATATCCCCAGCAAGCCAGACTGCCTGAACAGGTCACCATCTGCACTTCACTTTCTCTTTGAAGGCTATGAACAGCTGTAATTGCCAGCAGTTATAAGTTACCACACAGCTCCTTATAAGCAAGCACATTTAATCTTAAGGTGAAAGCATTACCAAGAAAACATTTTATATATAGTTCCTATACACACGATAAAAGCTTACCAGAGGTCACCCATCAGTCTTATGGGCCTCAGTAGGCCAAAGGCCTTTCAGCCCCTACCAGGAAGCACTGGGTTCCCCCCTTGAACAGAAGGTCCTGTCCATTTGCTGGATCAGGAAGAAGGCCCTGAATCAGTTTAAAGTCAGGTTGTTTATCCAAAAGTCCTTTCTTTGTTTGTTGGTCTCTGGAGAATCCTGTTTAAACTGGTATGTGCACACCTCTCCAGGTAATGGTATTTCTCTGGAGCGGTTATAATCTGAGTGAATTTGTCTAATCACCAACCTCTCTCCTCCCCGCCCCCTGTTCTTAGTTCCTGGAGGATCTGTGGTCACTCTCCCTTTCAGAGGGTCTATGGTCTACTCACCCTATGTGGCTGCATCTGGAGATTAGCTCTGCCCTGTCTGACACTCCCCTCCTTCACTCACACAGTGGCTCCCCTTGCTCTCTAGGCGTAGCAGTACTTCCTCTTCATGGCCTGGCCCTCCAGCAAAGTCACTATACAGTTTTCCTCTTCTGGGATAACAAAGTCTCCCCTGACCAGATGGCTGGGTGCCATTCCAGGCAGTCTTCCAAGTCAAGACTGTGCCATTTTCTCAGTGACTGGTAGGGGAAGCCAGACCCACCTTCTGCTCTGGGTTCCAGCCCAGGGACCCTACAATCTGCAGCCAAGATCTGCACTGTCTCAATCCCTTCTGCCATTTACCTGGGCTTCTTCCTACTTTTCCTTCTGCGAGCTTTCTTCTCCACCTTCCCCCCGGGGTAAACCCTCCATCAGGATCAGAATCACAGGGCTTCTTCTCCCCTGCCCCGTGGGTTTCCTCCTCTCCTCATTAGGCCCAGAGAGTGACTTCAAATTTCAACCCTGCAGCCCCCTTCTGCTCTCACCTTCAGACTTTACACAAGCCCTGCCTATTCCTACCCAGATGGGCTCCATCTTCAATTAGTGCTTGTCAGTTAAGTCTACCTCTTCCCCCAGATGCAGCCCACTAGGTTAATTACCCCTTCTGAAACAGTCTGGAGTCTGGTGGCACCTTAAAAACTAACAGATTTATTTGGGGATAAGCTTTCGTGGGTAAAAACCTCACTTCTTCAGATGCATACTTCTTCAGATGCAAGAAGTGAGGTTTTTACCCACGAAAACTTATGCCCAAATAAATCTGTTAGTCTTTAAGGTGCCACCAGACTCCTTGTTGTTTTTGTAGATACAGACTAGCATGGCTACCCCCTGGTACTTTACCCCTTCTGAAACACTTTAACCCATTCCAGGATGGTGTGTTGTGAACACCCCATCATACCTCCCCATTGAATTACGTACAATCCCCAGCCCACAATGATACATACATTTAATATAGTAAGATCTCCCAAAGATATTGCAGGAAATGTCCATATCTGTCACAATCATCACCAGTCGCATCTGCCTTAAATAAAAATAATGTTTAGCACAGAGTAGACATTAACGAGCAATCACAAAATAAACAAGTGTTTAATAAATATATCTAGTTAATTTACTATATTAAGAAATGCCTCCCAGTATGAGCTTGTGTTACAAAATATCAAAACTTTACTTCAGATAGAACAGCTAAGTTTCTTGGCTAATGCTCATAGAGAATAGCCTATGGAATGCTATACTAAATTCTCCTGAAATCTATATAGCAACTACAACTCATAGCAAGACATCAGCAGATACAGTGACCAGTTGGAGGAAGCAGTCAACTTGAAATTAAATCAATGTTTTTTAAGTTTGTAAAAAGTAGTTTTAGGTACTTTTGTTATTGTTTTCTTTAATTAAAAAAATGGCTTTAATTTAAAAACTGAAAAGAGGCGAGTCTAGTATGTGGTCTAAAAAGTATTTGGGATTTTGAAAATAAAATTTAACTGCCAGGAATCTGAGGTTTAGATAAAATCTACTTTGCAGGCGCCTTATTTTTTCCCCAACAAAAGCATGATAAGCATTTGGACATGTCCTTCTTATTTTGTAACTTATTAGCCTAACTCTGTATCATTTCAGTAGGGCTGCCATAGATCTGTCTGGAAGCTAAAAATCCTGGCAATGATTTAAATTAAGATTCCTGAATCTGTAGTCAATTTAGATTTAAGAAGACCATTGTATATTTGTAAAATACTAATTTATGTCTGAAAAGATAATTATTGTGGCTTGGCAAGTGTTTAAAAGATGCCTATTAATAACGAATCCATGTTTTAACATAATAGAGCTATATTACTAAATGTTAAAAAATTCTCACAATGGCAAAATTCTCATTCTTCTAAAGCTGCTCCCAGTGAAGCAGTAGGTCCATTTTAATCCCCAGAAACTGATGTATCCACTGGGTTTGCAGATTCTTCAACAAGAGACTTCTGTACAGCCCTTAGGGTATTTAGATTTGTATCTTGAAGAATGAGCTGCAGGTGCCTAAGCCATTTTTATTTAAGAGTTTAAATAGACCCTCAGCTTTTAAAATTTTTAGTCTGAGATTTAAGTTAAGCTGGGGAGCTACAGCCTCTGACCTCCTTTCTGTTCACCAAACTTTCCAGTTCTCATTTTGCTCCTTGTTCTTTGCAGTTTATTTTTCGTTCATTTCCCTCTCCCTCCAAAACCAGCCAAAGCTCACAGCACTCTCCCCTTTCTTGTCCTCTCTCCCTTCCCAAAGCTACACTACTTAATCCTCCTCCATCCCCCTCATCAGCTTCTCCTTCATTCCCCAATTTCTTGTCGTCTGGGCTAGTATATATTAGAAGCGCAACATTGGCACAACTGCACCAATGCAGCTGCGCTGCTGTAGCGTGTCTGGTGAAGACGCTCTATGCTGATGGGAGAGAGCTGTCCCATTGGCATAATTACTCCACCTCCACAAGAGGCGGAAGCTATGTAGGCGGGAGAATGTCTCCTGCTGACATAGTGCCGGTGAGGACAGTGCTTAGGTCACTGTAACTTGTGTCGCTCAGGAGGAGGGGGCCTTTTTCACACCCAAGTGACATAAATTATATTGACATAAGCTGTAGTGTAGACCTGCCCTTTGTCTCTCACTTGCTATTCTTGCCTCTCTCCCTCCTTCTGCCAAACATACAATCGCTTTCTCCCCATTCTCTTTCCCCTACGCCTTCTGTCAAACACTCCTTAATGTTGTCCCTTCCACAAAGGCAACTCCCCTCACACATACTCTTTCACTTCCCTCCCCTTCCTTCCTTCCCCCAAATACTCCCTACTTTTGTTTGTCTCCCACATGTAGCTGTGGGCTAATACCATGTTAGCTATGAATAGCTTTTAATAACATTGGTGGTGATTGGCCAGCAGCTGTTTTTTTGCCTTCTCATCACACATTTCTTTAAAGTAACCTTGTTATGGAGGGAGGGTAGGGTTGACTATTCAATGACAGTATGTACATTTAAAAAGGAAACAAAATGACAACAGCCCTCCCCTAGAAGGTAGATCTTTCATGAAAAATGGTAGAGGCTGCATGACTGTTTACAAGTAGCATTTTTAACAATTGAAATAGCAATTTCTGATCTTAAAATTCATCATGCTGTGATCATTAGAACAGAAACCTACATTTGCAGGCCTTTCTCTCTCTAAATCTAAATGCAAATATAGATTAAAGCATTTGAAATTTAGGACTCTCGAGTACTCTGTATTATGTAGAGCACTTTGGATTCCGCTGTGAGTTCTAAACATATTCCAGCATGACTGTAGCTTATTCCATGTTTTTTTGTAAGCACAATACAGCTAATTTTGCATTCCCAAACAAGCTGTATACTGAGCATGGAATGATTGTTCTTGAGTTTGGTGACCCTTCCCCCATTCACTGTGGGTATGTCTACAGGGCACACTAAGCCCAGGCTCTGGCTCAGGTTTAACCCAAAAACATCTTCTGTCCACACAGCTATTAGTCTGAGTCAGGCCAGGAACCCCTCTGGACATTAGTCTGCAGACCTTGGTAGGGGGTGGGTCAGAGCCTGAGGTCTCTGTAACACAAGTCAAAGCCCAGGCATTTTGCAGCATGCACACAGCTAGGGTTCCAAACTTTCTGACTGCAGAAAACCAAACACCCTTGCCCCGCCCCCTGTCCGCCCCTGCCCCGAGGCCCCACCCCTGCCTTGCCCCTTCTCCGAAGCCCCACCCCTAATCACTCACTCTCCCTCACCCTCACTCACTTTCACTGGCTGGGGCAAGGGGTTGGGGTGTGGGAGGGGGTGAGGGCTCTTGTGTGGGGCCGGGGATGATGGGTTTGGGGTACAGGAGGGGGCTCTGGCTTGAGGGGGGTTTGAAGCATGGGAGGGGGTGCAGGGTGCAGGCTCCAGGAGGGAGTTTGGGTGTGTGTGGGGGGCCCTATGGTGGGACAGGGGGTTGGGGTGCAGGAGGGGGTGCAGGCTCCAGCTGGGGGTGCGGGCTCAGGGGGGTCAGGGATGAGGGGTTTGCGCTATGGGAGGGGGCTCAGAGTTGGGGCAGAGGGTTGGGGTGTGAGGGGGGAATGAGGCCTCCTGCTGGGGGTGTGATCTGGGGTGGGGCTGGGGATGAGGGTTTTGGGGTGAAGGAGGGGGATCTGGACTGGGGCCGGGAGTGTGGGGTGCCGGATCTGGGAGGGAGTTTGTGTGCGGGAGGGAGCTCAGAGCTGGAGCAGGAGGTTGTGGTGCGGGAGGAGGTGAGGGGTGCAGGCTCCGGGTGGCACTGACCACAGGCGGCTCCCAGAAGCAGCTGGCATGTCCCGCTGGCTCCTAGGCAGAGGTGTGGCCACCCCCGCCTGCAGGCACCAGCCCCATAGCTCCCATTGGCTGTGGTTCCCGGCCCATGGGAGCTGCGGTGCCACCACTTGGGGCAGATGCAGCATGCGGTGCCCCTGTGCACACCCCTGTGCCTAGTAGCCGGACACCCCGGCCACTTCCGGGAGCTGCACAGAGCCAGGGCAGGCAGGAAACCTGCCTTAGCTCTGCTGTGCCACTGAACAGACTTTTAGCTGCCCGGTCAGTAGTGCTGACTGGAGCCGCCAGGGTCCATTTTCGACCAGGTGTTCCAGTCAAAAACCAGACACCTGGGAACTTTAGCTACAGCTCAGGTACAGGCCACCACACTTGGGTCTGGAGAGTCTGCAAATAGTATTCCACAATCCTCTGAGCTGTACTTCCCAGCCCTTCAATTCCAAAACTTATCATTTGCTTCCCAGGAACAGGAAGCAGCTGCTTGGCATTTAGCCCTTCATTTCCACGTGGCCTGCTCAATTGGAAAAATAATCAGCGCTCGGAATTAAGTTAGAGAAAATGATCACCAAAACACAGACTCCATGCACTGGGATCTGGAATTAACTTAAGATTTGAATTTGTACTTTGAATGTCTCCACTCTTGATTCAGTCTTAAAAAATGACAAACATATCAGTCCCTTAATGCTTGTTGTCTTTTAAAACATTTTAGTATTAGAGACAGGAAGATCAAACAGATCGGAAAAAATTATTAATATCACTTTGGTTCCTCTGTTTGTTTTTTACCCTTGAATGCCACTGTAATTTGAGCATGATTTGCTAGTATAGCCTTTGTTCACCACAATTTTTTAATGCCCCATTTATGTAATTGTCTATAAATATTAATTTTATCCTCCTTGGATTTATTTTCTGGCCTTCAAATAAACTGACACTGAAAATTTAGGTCAGTGTTAATGGGATTATGAAGGTTGAACTCTAATATTTTATAACCAGGATCTAAGGATATTTCTCACAGCAGCAGATCAATTTGTCCTAAAGCAGCCATATTTGGAACAGAATGAAACTTGTCAGGAAACACTATCACCTTTGAAAAAAATGATGAATTTTGATATGCAAAGCATTGTGGATAAAATTTTCAAAAACACCATAGTCCTATTTTCAGAAGTGACTTAGGCACTTAGGAACATAAATCTCATTGAAAGTCAGGACTTAGGTTCCTAAATCACATAGCCATTCTTGAAATTTTACCTTGTGACAGTACTACAAAGTTAGACAGTCTTAAGTTTTTGTATACAAGCTCTTCTCTGATTGTGATTTCGTCTTCCCTTCTGCTGCTTCTTCCCTTTTGAAAAAGGAGAGAATTCTGACCTAATGAGATGAGTCAGAATCTCTGCTCTTATAAATGGGTGAAACACCACTGAGGTCAATGAAACTATGCCTATTTATACCAACAGAGAATCTGGTCTTTTAAATCCTAGAACCCTCTGAGGTGGGAAGGACCCAGGGCTTGGGCTGCAGACTGGGCCTGGAAGCCTAGACTGCAATTAAATGGCCCCCGGGCCAAGCTCCATGAGCCCGAATCAGCTGGCATGGGACAGCCATTTTTAATTGCAATGTAGACATACCACTGGAATTCCAGGTCCTTGCAGTTATCTCATGATGAATTAAGAGATTGCACAATGTGATTTGACCTCACATTGGAGAAGTTAGAAGTGGTGATTTTTTCCCCCTTTTAGGTTTGATTTTTTAAAAAAAATCTGCTCTGTAAATTAAAATATCAGAGCTTTTATGAAGGGAGAAGTTTTCTAACTTGGTTTTGCCTAAGCAATGGGGTACTCCATGCAGGGCTGGCTCTACCGTTTTTGCCACCCCAAGCAAAAAAAAAAAAAAAAGCTGCTCGGAGTGTGCCGCCACAAGAATGGATAGAATGCTGTCCCTTAGGATGTGTCGCCCCAGGCACGTGCTTCCTCCGCTGGTGCCTGGAGCCGGCCCTGACTCCATGCATTTCTGGACAATTTCTGCCCAGCTCAGTTTCACAAGGCAGACAACAGTATCATTAATCCCCTCTCCCCTAATAACGCCCAGTGATGGAAGTTATGATCTTATAACCATTCCTGTGACTGGAAATGGGCTTGGTGGATAAACCTTTCTAGGCTTCTATTGTTGCTCTTCTGTAGCTCTCTTTGAAAGTGTGGGTGACTAGTTGTACACTTAGCATGAATAATTATATAATTGTAGAGGTTTTCTTTAAAAAAAATAGTTTTCTTTATATGTCCAGGTCAGATTGGTGTAACTAGGTCTGAATTATCAGATGACCCCCAAAGATAAAAGTTTGGTGGACCAGAGGAGACCAGCTGGCCACTTCAGAACAAGAGAGGGATGCGTCAGGGGTTCCTGGATGGAGGGGAAATCGCTGGGCAGGATATATGGGGAGGTATGAGGCTGAGCAGGGCTAGAGGAAATGGCGGGCATGGAGGTGAGGTGGGACTATGTGGGGTATGGGGAGCTGAGTACAGGAGGAGGAAGAGGCAGGGAACCACTCAATCCTTTGAGGTGCCAGAGGGGAGTGCTACTGCACAAGCTAGGTAAGGTGTACTGCAGTGGCGCACTCCTCCTGCAGAGTCTGGGGGCACCTCTTACTTCTCAAACATCAGACAGGCTGCTCACCCAAGTTCCTGAGAAGGCAGGCCTCTTTACCACACATCTTCCTTAGCTTATAGAACCAACACCACCTCAAGTTTAGTGAGTCTGTCAGCTGGAGATGACAGCGAAGTGCTAGTGCACCTCTGGGTATGTCTACACAGCAAAAAAAAAAAAAAAAAAAACCCTATGGCAGACCTGTGCCAGCCGACTCTGGCTCATGGAGCTCCGGCTGTGGGGCTGTTACATTGCTGTGTAGACTTCTGGGCTTGAGCTCCCACCCCACAGGGTCCCAGGGCCCAGGCTCCAGCCCGAGCCTGGAAGTCTACATAGCAATGAAACAGCCCCGCAGCCTGAGTCCCGCAAACTGGAGTCAGCCAGCCCAGGCCAGCCATGGGTTTTTCTTTGCTGTGTAGACCCACCCTCTCAATTCTCCTTCAATGAGGCTATCCTGCCACTCTTCTCCCCTACCACATTCCCTCTGCTCTGCTCCTTACACCTCCCCATGGACTTGCCACCTCTGTGCTCTTGCTCTTCCCAGCTCTAGTACCCCTCAGGCAGTTGTCATTCTGTGTCTGGAAGCCCATAGTTGAGATCATTTTCCATTGACTTCTGTGGCAAAAATTATGAAGAATGTAAATAACTTGCCCCCCAGCTTTATTTAGAAAGGCTCCTATGTCAGAGATCTTAAAACTGAGTTCCTTAAGTTTGTGTGATCTTTTAGTCTGTGGGATCAGAGGAACTCTTGGACCAAAAATGCTAAATTTGGCAAAAACTTTGCAATTAGATCCTGGTCTCCTCTCAGGCCCTTTGCTTGATTACTGGAATAGACTAAGATATCATCTGGATATGCCACCACAAACTGGTCTAGGATATCTTGAAAAATGTTGTTGATCAGATGCTGGAAAGTGGCAGGAGCACTGGTGAGTCCAAAGGGCATTACCAAATTCTCAAAGTATCCATACTTCATTCTAAAGGCTGTCTTCCTCTCATCTCCCTCCCTGATTCAAACTAGAGTATGTGCTCTTCTAAGGTCCAGTTAATACCTATCCAGGAGCAGTGAGATTAATGGTAAGGGATACTGATTATATTTAGCTATTTGGTGCAGTACTCAGTGCTTAATTTGTAATGAAAGAGGTGCCAGGGCTCAAGCAATTAGGTGCCAGGACTCAAGCAATTTTTTTTACATTCATAACTGATGCAGCAAGCCCAGAAGTGCTGGGGCTATGAACTGCCAACCCTAGAGGTGCCGGGGCTCAGCCCTGGCACAAATTAAGCACTATCTGTAGTCTTTTTCTTCTTCACCAGAAGTACAGAGGAGGTAGAGCAGCAGCTGAAACCTTTTGCTAAGTTTTCCTGGAGGTACTCCCTTAACATTGGTAACTCTGCTTCAGACTTGGTTCTGGGCTAAAGGTCGATGGGGGAATTGTTAACGAAATGCAGGGGTACTGAGTCTGTGTTCCATTTTTCTAAGATATCATGATAGTCTTGGTATTTTACAGTAAGATTTGATTTATTGTGCCGGGATGGAGTTTCTAGGTCCAACAGGGTTGCTGCCATGTGGGGGAAACATCTGGGTTACAGGAATGGAACCCTCTGGCTTTATTTCTAGGGTTTCAAGTTCTTGAACGAGAAAGGAATTGTCCCTATGGAAGCTTGATGGAAAGGCAGTAACTCATTGAGACCACAGAATATGGGGATTGTGAAGAATAAGCTGCGGTGACCCTAAAAAGTCCAAGGTGAAATGTTAGGAGGAAATAATGTTAAACTGTAGGACTTTGAGGTGATCCCCAGAAACCACTTCCAGTGGTGTGGTCTCTGTGTAACCAGGCCTGATGCCAGTCAAGATCCATGTACTGTTTCTACCAGGTCCAGTTACCCTTGGGTTATATTGGGAGACTGATGGCCCAGCCCACAGAAAAATCCATAAAATTGTCCCCTGTTCCTAAATCAATCAAGGCCTATTATATTGGAAAGTCCTGCTCTGACTGCACAATCTGCAACTGCAGTGGAGATGGAGACCTGGAGATGGATGAGGAATTCCTGAGTTAGCATAATCTTGGGGTTTCTCCCTCATGGTACCCAGACTCGACTGGGTGTGGTGTTAACCTCTTCCCTGTCATCAGGTTAGTAGGGGAATTGCATACTTGCATACTGCATGCCCTGCTCCTCCACAATAGAAACAGAGGTTCTCCTGTCTTCCTAGTCTCATTCACTTGGGGATAGGCAGGGCCATTATATGTCAGCTGGTATGGACTCTACCCAGGGAAACCTCGCTTGGCCTTGAGGGCTGAGCTTTGGCTAAATGCTGGAAGTGGATGGTCTCCTCCTTCATTGCAGTTGTTGGTCGTGCAGTCACGTTTCTATCCAGATACACGGGTCCATGAAGACCTATAAACTGGTGGTGTGTGTGTGTCAGTGGGGCCATCTGTGCCAGCTTGTCTTTTAATTCTTTGCAAAGCCTGAGCCAAAACTGATGGAGGAGTGCCACATCATTCCAGGTAGTATCTATGGCCAAATGTCTGAATGGGGTGACATAGGAAGGGGCTGACCTCAGGATTTGCTGAAGCTTTCATAAGGCAGTCTCTGCTATGTGTGCTTTATGAGGGTGAAAATACTGGCAAACATTTGTAAGAATGAGTCCCAGTTGGTCAATACCAAGTGATTCTGTTCTAAAAAAGCAAGAGGCCCATGCCAGGACCTCCCCAGTAAGCAAGCTCAGTACTAACCACACCTTAACTTGTTCTGTGATGTACTCCTGGGGCTGAAGCATAAACAGGAGTCTGCACTGGGTAATGAATCCATTACTCCTGAGGGCATTCTGCACCAAAAAAATTAAAAATTCTGCACACAGTATTTTAAAATTCAGCAAATTTTATTTGTCAAATAAATGTGGAGGCATGGCATTGGGGAGCACAGGCCACTGGCTGCACAGAGGTGTGAGATCACTATACAGCTCACCACCACCCCCGCCCCGCCCCCAAGACATGGACTCAGTGGTGAGGCTGCACCTAACCCTGACACAACACAAGGACCGGGCCTGCCCCAAAAACACCCCAGGACCCTGCCCCTCCATGCCAGGTGCACCAGGTGTGGACAGGCAGGCTCAGCAAGGCAGGATCCAAGTGTGGAGGGGCTTAGTGTGGGGGGATCTAGGTATGGGTGGAGAGGTTTCTGTGTGGGGCAATCTGGGTGAAGGTGGTTGGGGCTCAGTGGGGGGGGTCTGGGTGTGGGGAGCTTAGTGGGGGGTCCAGATGCTGGGGGAGTGGGGCTCAGTAGGGTGGGGAGCCAGGTGAAGCTGATTGGGGCTTAGTAGGGCGGGGATCTGGGAGTGGGTGGCTTGTTGGGGTGGTCCAAGTGCAGGGGGAGTGGGGCTTGTCGGGGGGGTTCTGGATGCGGGGGTGGGGGTGAGGCTCGGTGGGAGGGTCTGGTTATGAGGGGTCTGGATGCATGGGAGTTGAGCAGATGGGGGAGCAGCTCCCTATACAGTGATCCCTCCCCCTGCAGCTGAGGAGTGATGGATGCAGGAAGCGTGGGGTGGGGACAGTTTACAGAGCTTCCTACAGTCAGGGGCGAAATCTGGGAGTAGGTCTGACACAGCCCTGGATGTCGTGCAGGGGAAGAGGAAGTCCCATCCTCCCCAGCCCAGGCAGGACTAGCAGCTGAGCCTGGTGTAGGGTCGGAGGCACCAGCTGGGTCTTTCCCAGTCCTGCCCCCTAACCCACAGTGATTTACCTCTCTGCCGGCTGCCCTGGACACCCAAAACATACTGCTGGGGAGTATCCTATGATTGCTCTTCTGGCTTCCCTTTGCTTCTCTTCAGAAAGTCATTTTTCTGCGGGGAAGCAAAGAAAATCTGCGGGGGATATTAGTTCTGTGCATGCATAGTAGTGTAGAATTCCCCCAGGAGTAACCCATGAAAATTACTGAGGGTGCCATCATATCTGTCTGGCAAAGGAACTCTGGGGCCTGTCTCCTGAGTTGGTGTCATAAGAGATGATGAGTGGTTACCCGCAGCTGCTCTGAGTGCTGTGGCTTGCTCCTGAAAGGAATGATTTCCCATCTGCAACTGTCATACTGGGTTTTTCAGTTTCTGGTTCTCTGCCTAGAGGGCAGTGATCTGCACCTGAGGACTCAGAGGGCCCTGGGATGATGGCAGGGTGGGAGCCCCACTGGTATCCATAGTTGGTCTGGGGGTTCAATAATGAGTCCCAGAGAAGACCAAGGTTGGTCTGAGCAAACTGTCAGAGCCCATAAAGTGGGGCAGTCTGACAAAGTGGTTGGAGCCAGGAGTAAAGTCGGGGTCATGGTCCCACCAAGGGTCAAAGCCAGAGTTAGTCAGAAGCCATGCCAAGGGTCTAAGCCAGAAACAGCAAGTACAGTCAGGGCTAGGAAGCAGGACCAAGGCATGGTGACAGGAACTGGGATGAGGTGTGGTAGTAGGAGCAAGACGAGACAGCAAGAACAAGGAGCAGGAACCAGGTGAGGAAGATGGGAATAGGTCTCAGAGGTCTGGGCAGCAACAGGCCTCGCAACTAGTTACTCAGACAAGGGATGGGACAGGAACAGGAAGCTTTATACCCACTGGTGTCCAATCATCAGTCTGCTGTTAGTCATTTGAGCCTACTGAGTCAATGAGTGTAGCTTCTGGTGGTTGGGTATTAACAGCAATTCCCTTATCATGAGCCAGTGCAGTGGATAAGGCTCATGCTTGGTGGGCCTGGGTTCAAGACCTCTAGTAGGCGACTTGTGCAGAGGATGTGCTGTGGCTGCATCAAGGATGAGGAGTGGTCACTGTGCACTACTCTCTGGTGATCCTTGGCTGCTGTTGGCCCTTTTGGGGCTATTATAAATTATGGTGAGGATTCTCCCCCAGCAATCCTAAGGCTCATGAGAGTGTACTGTGCTGAGTGGCAGCGTGACACAGCTGAGTATCTGGGTCTTAGAACTCTTAAAATAGTGCAGAAATGTTTTTTTCATTATTCCTTCCCCCCTCCCCAAATTGAATCTGGACTAGGTTACATGGTAAGAGTCTGGTAATCAGAATCAGTCATCTTCATCAGAAAAAAAAAGAACGTGAACTGCTCTAAGTGGAAATCTCAATTCAACCTTAACTATGGAGCTGCTACCGGTGCCTCCATAATATAATTATAACATTGGGGACTTTGCGGTAATACAATAAAACAAAAACTCAAACCAAACCAAAAAAAAAAAAAAAACCCAAAAAACCAACCGACTCTGAACTGCCAAAAAAGGCAAAAGAAAGGATGGAAATAGGATAGGAGTTTTGAATTATGATCCAGAAACTGAAATGGAATAGAATTATTAATTAATTTTTTAAACATGCTCTTTGCATATGTTCTGTTAAACCAAACCAGGCAAGCTTTTAAGGGAGTTTCCATAAAGTCAGGTGAAGTGAAAATTCATCTAGCAAGAATATAACACTTTTATCAAAGGGTGCTTTTAGCAAGTGATTTTTCATTTAAAACAACAGTACATAAATAATTTTAAGGCCAGAAGGAACCACCAGATCATCTAGAAATGAAATCAACTTCAAAACATGTTTTTCCCTTCCTGTTTTGGAAGTAATAGTTAATGCATTATTTCAAGTGTACATTTGCGTCACTTAGATGTGAGGGACGGTCATATGATGTTAATTTTTCTTTTCATGTTCTGTTCTGCACCTCATCATTGGACTAAATTATTTGGAAAAACCTTGATGTCCTTTCAAACTGTCTTGTGTGGGTGGGCAAGAAGCAAATGTTTTTATGAATATTTAAACATACTGGACATTTGATTCAAGCATTGCAATTAATGAAATATTTGCAATGCATGTTGAATATAACAAATGTGCATTGCAATTAACTGTTGCAGGACTATCATCAAAGCAAGTCATCTTATGGCCTCATCTTGAAAGTGCTTGCTAACGTGGGAGAGGCTTTGCAGGGTCAGGCTCTTAATTTGCAGTCCACGTGCATTGTAGATTAAGTATTAAGGGCCTGGTCCTTAACCCAGACAAAATTCCTGCCATTATTAGTTATAATAATAAATATTTCTGTTATCTTCCAACCAAGAAACACAAGTTTCTTTTGTGTACATGAACCAATTTAGGTTGACTTTAATAGGAGTTTTGTCTGAGTAAGACTGTGGAAATCCATTTCCTGCAGGGAGTAGCTAAGTCAGGATCAGGGTTGATGGGTGGAAGTTGCTACATGTTCTCACTAGCCATCACTTCCTAGCCTTCTCCCCATACACAGATGCTAGGCCCCTAGGAGAGCCATTCAGGCATAAAAGTAGAGGAAATGATACAGCAGGCAGCTGACTATCCCCTTTTTGGCAACTAAATTTTGGGTAAGCACCCAAACTTTTGGGCTTTATCTAAACAGAGGATCTGAATATCATTTTGAGGTTCCCTTGGGACCAGTACTAACAGCAGACTACACGCATAGAGAGTCTGAATGGTCAGGGGTTAGAGGATTAGCCTGGGATCTGGAAGACCTATGTTCAGTTTCCTGTTCTGCCACAGACTCCCTGCATGACCTTGGGAAAATCACTTAGTCTCTCAAGGTTCCAGCTGTATAATGGGGAGATGCACTTCCTTACTTCACAAGGAAGTTGTGAGGATAAATACATTAAAAGATTTTCAGCATCTCAGATACTACGGTAATGGGAGCCATGAGGCTATGTCTACACTGAGTTATGGATGTGATTCCTCTGCCTGTGTACGCATACTCCCGCTAGCTCTCATTTAGCTAGTTTGAGTATAAATAGCAGTGCAGCCAGGGTAGCGTGGGAAGTGGCAGTAGATGCACGTCTGAGCTGTGCCAAGTATATACCAACGCGTTTCAGGCAAGTTTTACTTGGCATGGCTCAGACGTACCTCCAGTAC
The DNA here is from genome assembly GCF_027887155.1 of Malaclemys terrapin pileata. NCBI lineage: Eukaryota > Metazoa > Chordata > Testudines > Emydidae > Malaclemys > Malaclemys terrapin. Next base: position 32,599,312 of record NC_071506.1, read on the forward strand.
CACCACCAGTGCTGCCGTAGCTACACTGCTATTTATACACACACTAGCTTTATGAGAGCTAGAATGAGTATGTGTACACAAGCAGGGGAATCACACCCCTAGCTTATAGTGTAGATGTAGCCTAAGACAGATAGATCTGTAAAAGAGAGGTAGAGCCTGAAGAGCCGTTGCTTCCACGTGGCAGCTATATTATTACATATTGTATGTTGAAGACCTCAGTAAGCTAATTTTGAGCTCTGCATATGTAACCTTTGGGTGGGCTAGAGTTCACTTCATTTCCTGTCTCCAGTGGTTAAAAAAAAAAAAAACCCAACTCCCATAGAAAGTAGCTGGAGACCCAGAGATCAGTCTCCAAGGATTTTCAGCAAGGATTGCACAGGGTCAACCTCCCTACAGTCAAGTCCCAAAAGGAACTAAATAAATAATTTAATTAAATAACGGTATGATAAAGAAACAAACAAAAATCTAATTTTTAAGCATGCCATGGCTATTTTATAATCCACAGACATTACTTTCAGTTATACATGCTCACCTAAGACTCAGGTAGAGTCTTTGATCACCAAATCTATGCAGTCTGCTGAGTCTAAAACAACATCCCTCCACTTGCTTGTAGGAATCTTCAGTTGGAATCCAGGCAGACTCTTCCTCTGCTGAAATCACTGTTAGCCAGTCAGCTAACTCAATAACCAACCACTCAGTTAAGTGTACAGATTTAAACAACACCCTGTTTCAAGAAAATACAAAACTTTCCCCATTACTACATTTAAAGAAAAGTTGGTGAATCAGACTACTTGAGACAATTTGACTAGAACAGTTTGGCTAAAATCAAAACAACATTCAAAGCATACAATTAAAATACAAGTTATTTTTCCCTTCCAATTTCCCCTTGTTATAATTAGCATTGTCCATGCTTCCCTGTTAGAGGGTTAACAATATCACTAACCTCCTGCAAAATGCTTCAGGGTACGTCTACACTACCTGCCGGCGAGTAGTGATCAATCTATCGGGGATCGATTTATTGTATCTAGTGTAGATGCGATAAATCGATCCCTGATAGCTCTGCCGTCGACTCTGGAACTCCACCACAGCAAGAGGCAGAAGTGGAGTCGATGGGGGAGTGGCGGCCGTCGATCCCGCGCTGCGAGGACACGAAGTAAGTGATTCTAAGTCTATCTAAGATACGTCGACTTCAGCTACGCTATTCTTGTAGATGAAGTTGCGTATCTTAGATCGATTTCCCCGCCCCCGACCCCCCAGTGTAGACCAGGACTCATCTGACCCCAGCAACAGGGAACCAAAACTACCACACCCAATTCCAGAAGCTTCTGGATGTGGAGTGCTAAATCTGTCTAGCAACAATGGCCCAGACACAACTCACTCCTACCTCCCCCAATGGATCTCTTAAAGAGATATTTCCCTATTAGGCACATGGGTTACACATAATCACAAAGGGGTCCCAAAGATCAAATTACTTTTCCTGTGAAAACTGCCTAAATTATAGTTCAACGTCACAATAAGAGTTGCTGTAAAATGCCTTGTGTTTCCCTAACTGCTGCAGAAGATAAAATGTCCTATCAATTTAAGTGGCCCTATTGTAACTTTTGGCCCTCTAAGGTTTAAGAATAAATACTAAAGTCCTTGTATTTAAAGAATTTATAAACTTGTAAAGTTCTTAGAGGAATTTACAAATAGCTATTTCAGAAGTACCACACTGGATCAACTTGCTCCTTTGGAAAGAGTGAAAAAGAAGTGCATGACATAAGTAACTGCAAAAACTAATACAATGTTGCATAAAATGAATTCCAAATGCTTTCTGATGTAACTTCACATGCTAACGATGGATATATTGATGCAGTTTATATATTTTAAAAAGGAATAATTTTTTTCAAATAATATTCATGATTTATGTGTGTGTGACTCTTTTATTTTATAATGGATTTTTCTGTTAATTTTTGAACATTTTGGCCTGGCATTTTGTGTGTGTGTGTGTGTGTGTGTGTGTGTGTGTGTGTGTGTGTGTGTGTGTGTGTGCTGAGACTTTGCTAACCAAAACCTTGCAGAAAGAGCAATACTATTTTATTTAATTATTCCATAACATAGCTTTTTAAGTATCCCTAGTTTTCAGACCTCTGTGTGTGTTTGTGGAAATCTAAATTTCTCTCTCTCTAAATCACCTGTCCCCCTTTTCATGTGTGATGGCTCATTTATAAACCAAGAAGTTATATTCCTGTTTTATATACTAACTCAATGTCTGATATGTCTATCTTTAAGGTTTTCATGGTTACTGATTACTCAATGTTTACCTTTCTTTTTTCAAGTAATTAACACCCTTAATAATCTTTTAGTAATATCTCTAATATCTGTGTGAGAAAGCTAATATTCTCAGAGCTGGCTCCAGGCACCAGCCCAGCAAGCAGGTGCTTGGGGTGGCCAAGGGGAAGGGATGGCACGTTGGGCTGTTTGGCGGCAGTTCAGTGGTGGGTCCCTCTCGGAGGGAAGCACCTGCCGCAGAAGAAGAAAGTGGGGCGGTGGAGCTGCCGCTGGGGTGCCACCGATCGCAATTGCGATCACGGGGTTTTTCCCCCTCACTGCTTGGGGCGGCAAAAACCCTGGAGCCAGTCCTGAATATTTAGAGGTCAAGTGAATATTTAGGAAGCACAAGAAGTGGAAGATTGGTCCCCAGATGTGTTGCTTTAGGAAGCAGAAGCCTCTTCCCTGCCAGCATCCTGCTCTGTGCATAGGACCAGATCAGAGTCCTTGGGATGAGGGAGAGTCTATACTTTGTCTTAGCTTATATATCCTCAGCAAAATTAGATTTAGTTACCTTTTTCCTATTTAAAACAGAGTGGGTGACTCATATATAAACTGGGTCATATGATGTTTTGTAAACTAAAGGTTGAGAAGCAATTTCTTAAGATCTTAACAGATTGCTCCTTGAACATTGCTTCTGGGACACACAAGAGCAGCAGCAATGTAGACCTAAGTAACACAAAGGCATCAGCTTGATATGTAACTATAGCTGGGTAGTCAGTAAAAGCAACCAGTATATAATAGTTTCAGCATCCTCAGCACAGCTAGCACTGTGACTCTATATTTTAGAAATGGGGAGAAAAAGCTAGTCAACAACTGAGGAAGGAAATCAAAATCCTGAGATGCCGCATGGACACTACTTACACATGCTGTAGAAGAGATATATGGCACGTATATTTCTAACAAAAAGAGAAGCAGAAAGTCAAGATACTGGGTGCTAAATGCTATTTGCAAATAAAATCTGGAAGAACTGTGTATCTATACCATAGCATATGGATTCATATGTGAGTTTAGAAATCAAACATAGCATAAGAAAGCATTCTCAGGTGGCTGCAAATAGTCTGTTCGTGGCCAACTAATGGAAATGATTTGGACCCTTTATGCAATGATAGGCAATGATGATATATGTTAGCACATTATCTGTTCCTCTTTCTCTAAATATCTCCCTCTCCCCCTTTTCTCCCACAAATGTGTTTAAATACAAGTGTGTATGTGTGTGTGGGGGAGGGGGGGACCACAATAAAATATAGTTCTATTAAACCCAATGTTATCCCACACAGGAGGATAATCAACTCAAAATTTGCACTTTTTAAAATTTGTATTGTACCAACTGTTTAACATCTAAGGCAAGAGAAAAAATAGACATTTTAACTTCTTTATGCATTTGGCAGCACTTTGTGCTTAATTAACTTCACAATTTCCACTATTGAGTCAGTTTCTGTTGTTTGGGTGTATCTTTAATACAGCAACAGGGAAGAGAAAAATATCTGTTTTTTAAAAATAGGAAAATGTAGTTCTAAAATCACAGAAAATAGCATGAGGGTTCTGGGGCAAATGTGGTAGCTAAAGGTAATTTTTTTTTAAATACTGGGTGGATCTCAGGTTGATGGCATCCCTTTTTTAAACTCTTCTATTTTTGCTATTTAATTGCTTTACAAGTGTTTTCATGTTTGGCCTTATTCTAACTGAAAACTTTTAAAATATGTCTCAGGATGCAGAATAGAAAACTGCGACTCTTGCTTTAGCAGAGACTTTTGCACCAAATGCAAAGCTGGCTTTTACTTACACAGAGGCCGTTGTTTTGGAGAATGCCCGGATGGATTTGCATCCTTAGAGGAAACTATGGAATGCGTGGGTGAGTGTCTTTGCACAACTCTATCATAGCAGTTATTTTAACACCTGTATCTTTATGAAATGCCTGCTGGATTTATTCTGCACTTCTGATTCCAAAATGCCTTATTAATTGGGATCTAAATTTATAATAGTCTTGTGCTGACATTTTGAATTCTCTAGATATTAAAGGGGACAAGTTCAAGTAATTACATCACAAATTTTTTTTTTACTAACATTGGTGTATATATACTAGATGAAACTACTAATGTAATCCAGCTCTCTTTTTTTATCTCAATAACTTAGTCACTGTTCTCAGAAAAACATCTCTCTCTCTAACATTGTGACCTTCTCTAGGTTTTTAAATAGCACAATATTGGGGTGCTCTGCCCTATGTCTACACCAGAGTTTGGTCAATTTTATTACATCACCATCATCAGGGTCTTATACCTTGGCTTTTTAAAAACCTCATCCTCCTGAAAACTTATAAACCAGGCCTTTACATATAATGTATATAATTTGGGGTTGGTGCACACCTAAGTCTACCCATGCAATATCCGTTGCCCAGCCACAGGGCTGGCTGAGTTCATACTGAGCAGGGAATTTTAACTCTTCCTTCATTCAGCTTTTTCTGAAGCCCTCTTCTCTTTCCCATGTCACATGTGTAGAGGGCAGGATGGGAGCAGAGAGAGGATTTGTCTTTCCAGCTCGTGGTCCTTGCTGGGTGGTCCTAGTAGTGCTGCTAATCCCAGTGTGTTCTCTTTGCCTCTCCCCTGTATCCCCAAGCTGTTGAAGGGAAAAATAGGAGCACATGAAACCTGCCAGGGGGTTACTCCTTGCGAGGCCCAACAGCCAAGAGGAAATGAACATGTGCTTCCACATCCACACACACAGGGCACGTGGGCTAGGATTAAAGGACAGAGATAGGGAAACTGAATTCACCTCACCACCTCCCAATGTCTGAATAGCTCCCATCTGCAAGAGTACGGTGAGTACTAATTGCAGATTCTGTAAAGCTACTGAACTGAATTCCTGCCATGGCTTTGGATTTACTTCAGAAAAGGAGTGACTCCCAGTTCAAAGCGTTTAAAGTTTATAAAACTAAGCCAACATTGCTGACTCCTGAGTGAGTCTCATGATATTTGATATTTTTGTTAAAGCTCCAGCTCGTAATGTGAGGCACTCTCTCCTGATAGTCATGCCTAGTGGTCAGAGCAGAGGTTGAAGCCAGATTTCAGGGCAGGCCTGGGCTGAGGGTAGCACTGGAACTGAGATTTGAGGAGAGGCTGGGGTCAGAACCGAGAGCATAGTCTGTAGACAAGCCAGAAGTAGTACTGTAGCCAGAGTCCAGCTGCAGGCCAGAGGTTGAAGATGGGTGGTTAGAAACCAAATCAGTACTGTACCTGGAGTCCAGATACAGGCCAAAGGTCACAGCTGGGTGGTCAGAGTCCCATGGGGTCAGGAGGTGGAGGCAAGGCCTGGAGCAAGGTCAGAGCAGGGCAAGGACAAGACTGGAACAGGGCTTGGGCAAGGCTGGGGCAGGAGCAGGCTGAGAGAATCTGATACACTGGGAGATAGCAAGAGGGTTCTTGGACAGATAATGTTATTGTACAGACTGATCTATAGCTCTGGTGGGACTGGGAAAATATCAGAGCCTGCGGGGCCATCTGACCCACGCTCCACTCAGGGATAGGTTGCTTTCACATTCTTGATGGCTGAGTCACTGCAGGCTCTGGGAGGGATAAGTCAGTAAACTGGGTTGTTGCTGCATGCTGGCATGCTCACTGCAGTTCTGTTGGAGGGGAACCCATTGAGGCTCTGGGTGGGCGGGTGTGGGCCTGCCTTTACTAAAGGCTCTCCTCTGCAGCATAAGAGGGAGGGGGCACCAGACCCAGTCCTCAATGACAAGGGACAACAAAAGGAAAAACAGGGATGGGAGTGAAGGTCACCGGGATAAAATCTGGGATCCAAAGGGAGACACCGAGCAGAGAACTTCGGACAGCACTCACTGCTTCTCCAGGGAGCCAGTGGACGCAGCCCAGAGGAACTTTGGAGATGTGACTTGAAAAGGGATCAGAAACTGGCTTCCAGTCGCAAAGCCCCTCTTCCCCACAATCCAGCTTCCTCCTCCTGGTATGGTAGAGGACTACCTTGGCCAGCACCAGGAAGAGATTGATGAGGAGGTCTCGTGACTTCATAGGATCACAGACAGGGTGTGTATAGATCAAGATGTGTGGGGAAAGTGCAGCCAGAACTTACGAAGGTTTTGGAGGAGCTGGATGAAGGGCTTCTCCAGTCTGATGCACCCTGTATAAATGTGCACCATGGTCTCCCTCTCACTGCAGAAGGGTCAGGTGTCAGAGGAGGAGGTGGTGAACCGTTCCAGGTACACATTTGTGCTCACAGGTCGATGAAGGAGCCACCAACTAATATCCCCAGTGGGTCATGGGATCAGAATGGAATATTTACCCTTCTGGGGTGGTAGGAGTTCCCTCCAATTGGTATCAGGGTGGAACATGAGGGCAAGGAAATGCAGGGTGTGGAGCACTAGTGCATACAGATGTTTCCTGGGGACGATTCAGAGGCAGACTGGCTACATGTTATGCAGCTGGTTCAGGTGGTATGTCAGGGGTGGCTGGGGAGGCTTGCAGGGCAGGGGCCCGATGATGAGGTCCGGAGGGCCAGGGGTGAGGTGCAGGTGGAGAGTATCCTCCCGCAGGACTAGAGAAAAGTGTGATAGATGGGCAATAAGGCTGTCCATGCCTCCTGGAGAACACGATGGGGAACACGAGGGTGGTGAGTCCCATGCACTGGCTGAGCAGTATGGAGTCCACCCAGTCCCTTCAGTCATAGTCCAGGAGGTCTCTGATCCTGGTGGCACTAGCCAGGACCAACCTCCAGTGCACCAAGAGGGGACTCCACCTAGGGTGACCAGATCACTGACAGGAAATATCAGGATGCGGGGGCGGGGGAAGGGGTGTGGAGGGGAGGGCAACCAAAAAAAAAGCTGTTTTGCAGGTGCCGGGGGAATTAGCAGGCCCTGGCCGCGCTGTGGCCACTGCCCCCCTCCCAGGGACATGCGGCACATCCTGCCGCCCCGTGGGGAAGGAGCCGCTGGAGCGAGAGGCGTGGGGCTCCGGACCCCAGCAGCGGTGCAGGAAAGCGGCTCAGGGCAGCGCGAGTGGGTAAAGTTTATCGGCGGGGGGGGGGACCCCAGACGGCTCCTCGCCCTGCCCTGTAGTGTCCCCACTCCGCGCCAGCATGTTCCGAGGGCCGCAAGAGGCCAGGTAAGGACCCGAGTCCCCCTCCCCCCCTCGTCCTGGTTCCTCAGCTGAGCAGCATTTCCCCCTCCCTCCCACGCTTGCCACTGGAATGCCGGTGCAAGCCTGGAGGGAGGGGGTGGTGGCCGGCTTCCAGTTCCTGGAGCTGGTGAGTAGGGGCACCAGGCGGGCAAGGGGGGCTGGCAAGGGGGCTGCTCCCCCAGGAGGGGGGTGGGGGGGGCTCAGCTGAGGAGCCAGGACGAGCGGGGAGGGGGGAACTTGGCACCTTCCCTGGCCTGCGGTGGCCAGCACAACATGCTGGTGCAGGGCAGGGATGCTACCCCCTACAGGGCAGGGTGAGGAGCCGGCCGGGGTCCCCCCCAAAGCCAATAAACTTTACATGGCCACTCATGCGGCCCCGAGCCGCTCTCCCCCACCGCTGCTGGGGTCCGGAGCCCCCCTGTCGCCCTCCTGGGGGAGCAGCCCCCCTTGCCCGCCCGGTGCCCCTACTCACCAGTTCCAGGAACTGGAAGCCGGCCACCACCCCCTCCCTCCCAGGCTTGCGCCGCCATTACAGCAGCAAGCCTGGGAGGGAGGAGGAATGCCATGTGCATGGGGAAGAGGCGGGGCCAGGGCGGGGATTTGGGGAGGGAGCCAGTGGGGGAAGGAAGGGGTGGAGTCGTGGGGGGGCGAGAGCCCTTCCGGGAGGGCAAAATTGCTTGTTTGTCCAGTGTCCCGATTGCACATCGGTCGGGACGCAGGACAAACAACAAATATGGGGACAGTCCTGATAAAATTGGGACATCCGGTCACCCTATCTCCACCACCTGCACACCAAGCAGGATGTTGTGTAGCAGGGGCTCTGCAAGGAGGTCCTCCTCCTCCATGGCTGCCACAGACCTGGTCATCGATATGTTGGAGAGGCAGCTAAGTGAGCAGCCCTGCTTTGGTTGTGGATTTGCCTCACACCTGGAATCATGTCATGTGAGACTCTGTTTGTATTTATTTTTTAAACTGAGCCTTTATAACTGAGGAAAACATGAACCTAAAGGCTCGAAAAACATGAACAAATGAAGAGAACCCAGCATTATTAATTAAGTTATTTTTGTCATGATTTGTAAGCTAGTCTCATGATGGGGACGGGCAGGAAGGCTGACTCATTCTCTTTGAATGGTTGGCATTGACAATGCTACTATACCTATGCTTTTGTGGATTAACCATATCGTTTTGTGTTTTATTTCTTCTGTCCTTTTCCAACTCCTTATCTTGATTCTTTAATTAATTTGTTCATTCTGCTAATAACACTATGTGAACCACACTCTTAGAATATGCCCACCAAGCAAAGTTTCAAAAGACCATTCTTTTTGGTACATACACTACTTTGTACACTGCTTGAGTAGAAGCCACAGATTGTAACTTCTGGATGAACATTTTTAGTTTCAAAGGATAAACAGCCTAAAAATACAAGTTAGAATCTTCTGAATACAATAGTGTCAAATATAAAACAGTCACCAGTTGATGAGAGAATGGTTACAAAGCCATGAAAATAATGAAAGCCATGAAGAGGGAATTGTTACAAAGAATCTGTGGTTGGCTAGTTGTTGTTTGTGTCAGATTTTAGGACAATTCAGGTTTCTGACACAATTGCCTTGTAAAAACTGCAAACTAAGATCATAATTTGAGATTTCACTGAACGATAAATTTTACAAGCAATAACTTCTAATTTAATACTCTTGCTAATTAGAGTTGCCAGGTATTGTGAAAGAAAGAGACACAGATACAGACAAAGCCCACTAATTTATGACCTGTTTTGCTTTATCAGAAGGCTGTGAAGTGGGTCCCTGGAGTGAATGGGGAACTTGCAGCAGAAATAACAAAACCTGTGGATTTAAATGGGGTTTGGAAACAAGAACAAGGCAAATTGTGAAAAAGCCGGCAAAGGACACAATACCTTGCCCAACCATTGCAGAGTCCAGAAGATGTAAAATGGCTGTGAGGCACTGTCCAGGAGGTAAGAACACTCCCCGCTAAACAATTTTATGAGCCTTTTCTAATTTAAGTCCCATTTATAACTGGGAAAACAGAGCTATATAGTCCAAGCAAGAGAGAAAATCCTGCCCTTACTCTATCTTGTGCAGTTATGCATGGGCAAAAAGGCAATAGAACCACACTACCGCACACAGAGCCAGTCCACTGGGGGGCAGGGGTGTGTGTGTGTGCAATCCATAGTGGCATTTTTTCTTCTCCCCCCACATGCCTACCTATCTCATCCTAAAGGTTTAAAATTTCTCCCTCTCGATGCAGCGTCTCCATTTATTGTATGGACAACACATACAATATGTTTATGTGCTGGGTAAAAATGTTCAGCTCTTTAAACCACATTAAACAAAACTACTAACTACCCTATGTCTTTTTTTAAAAAGACAGGGCATACTGAATAAGTCAAGCATTATTGCTTAGATTTAGCTAATTTTACCTTTTAGCATCTTCACTTATGGCTGATTGTTAACCTATTCTGTTAGTAAACCATAAAATTCAGTATGTTGCATCTATGGATGATGACAGTGCTTTATGTGATCCAAATTTTGAATAGCTGGAAATATGTATACTACTTGCAACTCTACTTTGCTTGCAAATCTAAGTGCTATTTTTACACAAAGTGAAAACATGGGAATTTTAATCCATTGTTTACAGGGAGGAAATGTGAGGCAAATCATTTGTTACTTGCAATATAACAAATCAGTATAATATTTGACTAATAGCTAATGCATATTGTTGTCTCATCAATACAATATTTTATAATATATACCTGTTTATCAGGTGGTTAAAAACTTGTCAGCCTATAGTGCTCATTCCAAACCACTACTGTTTTGTTTACACAACTAGCAACAGAACACTCTCTCCTTTGGAAAATAATTTGATACCATTTTGTCAGCAATTTAAATGTAGCCCAAACAAGACTCCTGATAATGCTTTAAAATTAGTTGTACTATACTTTAACATACATCCAGTACTAATCTTTTTTATTATTTATGTGTTTATTTACAATTTGTAAAGCCCTGCTTTTGTTTCAGAGTTGGACTTTCCATTTTCCATGACTTTTTCAAGAGTAATTAGCTGACACATTAAGAAAGGGGAAAACTTTGGATAAATATCAGAAAAAAAAACATTCTGGGAGTAAGATCTGTTATGGTGTGGAAGAATTGCCCAAGTCGAGTGATGAAAGCCCTGCCTCCTGAGACATTTAAACTAAACAGGGGAGAAAAAACCACTAGGAAATGCACTGGGGGAGCAGTCCTGCATTGGTGGATATTTGGGGGGGGAGGGGAAGAGGAGGCAGGCAGGAAAGGCAGAATCTGAGGTTGAATTGGGCCATGGTGCACTGCAGATTCACACCCTGGCTTGTCGTGCAGTAACTTGCCACGGAGATAAGTCCTAAGGTACCATTATTTGATCATATTTTAAGTATGTTAGATGATTAGTCACCAGAAATGTTGAGTCCAATTGTAATATTTTGGGAAGCAAGAAATCAAGTACAATCTGGCTTGGAAAGAATAGAGTCAGTGCTCTTTACAAATATGGCATTGTCCTAATGTTACACATGTTCTGAGTTTTTAACTTGGGGAAATAAAGAAAACTGTAAGGGAAATAATATTTAGTGACTTTAAGAATCATAATCTCTGTAAATATCTGTTAAGAGGGTATGATAATAAAACCTTTCTTCTAATGTTCTGAGTGTATAAACTCACAGCAACTTGTGGGATAAGTATTAGATTATATAACTAAAGACGGTTGTAGATTGTGATGGATTAAACTGAGAACAGGAAATAAGGATATTTTTGGTGGAATAGGGTCAAGTAAATGACATATGTTTTCTATTTCTGTACATTTAGTTTACATTTCAGTTACTATTTATGTGGTCTATATTGTACATGATAACTTCAGAAGCATTTTTTCTGATTTTATAGATCCTTGCAGGAGAAGGAGTTGAGTTGCATTTACCTTTCCTATTAACTGCTTCAGTTCCATATTTATGATGGACTGGGGATGTTACCCATCTGTCTGTATGGCTATGCAACACATATAACTTCTGAAGAGGAACCCTTCACCTCTTCCTCAGTGTTTGCAGATATAGGCTGGGTTGCAAGTAAGAGATGGTTTCACATAGGGCCTCAGTTCTTTCCTGCTTTAAAGTAGGGTGACACACTAATGACTTCAAACAGATTATCTGACAATATTTTGAGTGTCAGTTCCATAGATTAAACTATTATTTCCAATTGGAAATGTCACGTTTGTATTCTGCTAAATGTTCTATATATTACCCTGTTGCATTGGTGTAACATGTCTCATAGGATCACAGGAGTTACAGATGGAAAAGACTATTTAGTTTATCCAATCCATCCTCCTGCCAATGCCAAGCTGTTGTCTACAGTAAACTTTTTACTGTTTCATCTAGTCTAATTATTAAGGGTCCCAAGTGTTGTGACTTCCACAGATCCCTAGCCAGAAATATTCCACTGGTGAATATTTGGAAGTTCTCTCTCAAATTCAGCATAAATGTTCCATCAGTATTAGTCATACTTCTGTCACGTGTACCTCTGTAAATTATTACTCTCCTTCCTTAATGTTTACACCCGCCATATATTTGTAGACTGTTCTCACGTCCCCCATTAATCATTGCCTGGCAAGCTATACATCTCTGGCCCTTTTAATCTTTCATTGTAAGTCAGTCCCTCCAACCTTTGAACATGTTTATTGTTGTTCTCAGAACTCCTTCCAGTTTGTCTGAATCATTATAGAAACAATGATTGCCATTTTGTGACTAATTGTTTTGTAGGCGAGAAAGGAGACGAGCCCAAGGGATGAGTGTCGCATTAAAATCCTGAGCTTTAAGGGGAAAACTCCTAAGTTTGAAGGGGGAGGGAGTTGTCTCTGTGACATAGTTGTATAATTGGAGGGAGGAGGACTTCAACTTCTGTGCTGTTTGAGTTGGATTTTGGAAACTGGTTTTCCAGTACTCTTAAATTTCTCTGCAGCACTGGGAGCAGAGACTTCCTATCAGGAACTGAAGGAACAGCAGGGTTAAGCCTCAGTTATTGTCTCTGTCCCTGTGTCAGTTAACTCCATCTGCTAACCATTGGGGAAGCTTTTCTGTAAAGCTTTAAAATGAAAAAGTAAATATTTATTTTGTTGGATATATTTGGAAAATAAATGCTCATCACACCTAACATAACTTCAAAAAGTGTGTGAAAGAAGACACTTGCACTTTTATTCTGAAAAACATCTATGTAAGAAGGCCCCTGTGTATTCAACAACTTTGTGCCCGGGGTGTATTCAGAGATCTGTTCACTGTCTTTGGTAATGAAAGTGTATTTGAACTGTTTATTTCACCTCTTGTTAACCCTACTAAGTGAGAGCAAGCTGGATTCTGTTCCTCCATCGTCATCCACAAAATAATTCAGTAAGTTCCAAGCTTTCTCATCTGTGCAAACATACTGAAGGTAAGGGTACTGCACTGGTGGCATTGAGAGCAGAATTTCAAAGACAATGGAATAGTATGAATATAACTTGAGGGTATATGGTCTGCAGAACCTTAGTTATTGGCTGTGAAGCATTAGGAGGTAAAAACCCACGTTGACTTTCATATCTCAGATTGCATTTTCACAGCTGATAGGAAAAAAAAGTCATTTGTAACCTGAGCATGCTTTATATGGAAAGTATCAAGAACTAACAAACAGACAGCTCATGATTCCATGTTTAAAAAGGTAATTTTCAGAGGAAAACTATATACTGGTGTCTATGAAGATATTGCCTCTATATTTAACAGCTTCTATAATAATATAACTCTTATAGAAACAACTCCATTGCCTCCATGAATACAAATCTAGATATCTTTGTTTTCATAATTGCAGTGATATTTTGTGTGAGAAAGTTTGTGGTAAAATAATTTGACTTCCAGTCAACAAATTAGTCATGGGTAGAGCTAGTCAGAATTTTCTTCCATAGAAAATTTCAATGCGAAAAATGGAAAATTAATTTATTTGAAAACTTTCCAGGAAGTTGACTTCATCAAAAATTGGAAATGTTCCATTGGGCAAATCCAAATGAAATATTTCAGTTTGTTGAACCAAATAAGAGTGTTTTGTTTCAGGGCAGTTTGACATTAATCTGGCTACCTGAACTTCTATGGTGCCTCTTGGGAATTGTATTTCTTGTGTCTCATGCCCCCATTCTCTCACAAGGACTGCACTTTTTTTTGGGACTACATCACCCATTATTCACCACACTCTCCCTTGTTGCTGACTCATTGCAGTGCATCATGAGAGTCACATGGCTGTGGTGCATTGTAAGAGATCTAGTCTAGCCCAGTGAGCCCCAGGCAGGTAGAGTGGAACAGAGTTCTGAGGCACCAGAACTACATCGGTCAGGAGGCACGAGCAGCTCAGGAGAACACAGTGCAATGTTGGACTGAGCCGAAATGAAACATTTTAATTCAGGAAAGTCAGACCATTTAATTTCAATTGAAAACATCAAAATGAAATGTTTTGTCTGTCAAATCCCAGTTTTCTTCAAAAAACAGTTTATGGAAATTTTTTGATCAGCCCTATTCAGAAGTGTCTTTAAATGATATTGATAAAAAGATTCATAGATCCATAGATTCTAGGACTGGAAGGGACCTCGAGAGGTCATCGAGTCCAGTCCCCTGCCCGCATGGCAGGACCAAATACTGTCTTGACCATCCCTGATAGACATTTATCTAACCTACTCTTAAATATCTCCAGAGACAGAGATTCCACAACCTCCCTAGGCAATTTATTCCAGTGTTTAACCACCCTGACAGTTAGGAACTTTTTCCTAATGTCCAACCTAGACCTCCCTGGCTGCAGTTTAAACCCATTGCTTCTTGTTCTATCCTTAGAGGCTAAGGTGAACAAGTTCTCTCCCTCCTCCTTATGACACCCTTTTAAATACCTGAAAACTGCTATCATGTCCCCTCCCAGTCTTCTCTTTTCCAAACTAAACAAACCCAATTCTTTCAGCCTTCCTTCATAGGTCATGTTCTCAAGACCTTTAATCATTCTTGTTGCTCTTCTCTGGACCCTTTCCAATTTCTCCACATCTTTTTTAAAATGCGGTGCCCAGAACTGGACACAATACTCTATCTGAGGCCTAACCAGAACAGAGTAGAGCGGAAGAATGACTTCTCGTGTCTTGCTCACAACACACCTGTTAATACATCCCAGAATCATGTTTGCTTTTTTTGCAACAGCATCACACTGTTGACTCATATTTAGCTTGTGGTCCACTATAACCCCTAGATCCCTTTCTGCTGTACTCCTTCCTAGCCAGTCTCTTCCCATTCTGTATGTGTGAAACTGATTTTTCCTTCCTAAGTGGAGCACTTTGCATTTGTCTTTGTTAAACTTCATCCTATTTAACTCAGACCATTTCTCCAATTTGTCCAGATCATTTTGAATTATGACCCTGTCCTCCAAAGCAGTTGCAATCCCTCCCAGTTTGGTATCATCCACAAACTTAATAAGCGTACTTTCTATGCCAATATCTAAGTCGTTGATGAAGCTATTGAACAGAGCCGGTCCCAAAACAGACCCCTGCGGTACCCCACTCGTTATGCCTTTCCAGCAGGATTGGGAACCATTAATAACAACTCTCTGAGTACGGTTATCCAGCCAGTTATGCCCCATCTAAATTGTATTTGCCTAGTTTATCGATAAGAATATCATGCGAGACCGTATCAAATGCCTTACTAAAGTCTAGGTATACCACATCCACAGCGTCACCCTTATCCACAAGGCTCGTTATCCTATCAAAGAAAGCTATCAGATTGGTTTGACATGATTTGTTCTTCACAAATCCATGCTGGCTGTTCCCTATCACCTTACCACCTTCCAAGTGTTTGCAGATGATTTCCTTAATTACTTGCTCCATTATCTTCCCTGGCACAGAAGTTAAACTAACTGGTCTGTAGTTTCCTGGGTTGTTTTTATTTCCCTTTTTATAGATGGGCACTATATTTGCCCTTTTCCAGTCTTCTGGAATCTCTCCTGTCTCCCATGATTTTCCAAAGATAATAGCTAGAGGCTCAGATACCTCCTCTATTAGCTCCTTGAGTATTCTAGGATGCATTTCATCAGGCCCTGGTGACTTGCAGGCATCTAACTTTTCTAAGTGATTTTTAACTTGTTCTTTTTTTTATTTTATCTGCTAAACCTACCCCCTTCCCATTAGCATTCACTAGGTTAGGCATTCCTTCAGACTTCTCAGTGAAGACCGAAACAAAGAAGTCATTAAGCATCTCTGCCATTTCCAAGTTTCCTGTTACTCTTTCTCCCTCTTCACTAAGCAGTGGGCCTACCCTGTCTTTGGTCTTCCTCTTGCTTCTAATGTATTGATAAAAAGTCTTCTTGTTTCCCTTTATTCCCGTAGCTAGTTTGAGCTCATTTTGTGCCTTTGCCTTTCTAATCTTGCCCCTGCATTCCTGTGTTGTTTGCCTATATTCATCCTTTGTAATCTGTCCCAGTTTCCATTTTTTATATGACTCCTTTTTATTTTTTAGATCATGCAAGATCTCGTGGTTAAGCCAAGGTGGTCTTTTGCCACATTTTCTATCTTTCCTAACCAGCGGAATAGCTTGCTTTTGGGCCCTTAATAGTGTCCCTTTGAAAAACTGCCAACTCTCCTCAGTTGTTTTTCCCCTCAGTCTTGATTCCCATGGGACCTTACCGATCAGCTCTCTGAGCTTACCAAAATCTGCCTTCCTGAAATCCATTGTCTCTATTTTGCTGTTCTCCCTTCTACCCTTCCTTAGAATTGCAAACTCTATGATTTCATGATCACTTTCACCCAGGCTGCCTTCTACTTTCAAATTCTCAACGAGTTCCTCCCTATTTGTTAAAATCAAGTCTAGAACAGCTTCCCCCCAGTAGCTTTTTCAACCTTCTGAAATAAAAAGTTGTCTGCAATGCAGTCCAAGAATTTGTTGGATAGTCTGTGCCCCGCTGTGTTATTTTCCCAACATATATCCGGATAGTTGAAGTCCCCCATCACCACCAAATCTTGGGCTTTGGATGATTTTGTTAGTTGCTTAAAAAAAGCCTCATCCACCTCTTCCACCTGGTTAGGTGGCCTGTAGTAGACTCCTAGCATTACAGCCATAACTGGCTGTTTAGCTGATTTAGTTAAATACCTTTCCAGCTACTCTGGAATCTTAAGAGCTAATGGTCTTGGATGTCATCCAGTATCAGATTTTTCTTGGGAAGAAACCATTTTAACAGGATTAATAACCTCAGCTGAACAGGGCTATAGCTCTGGCTATTACAGAGCTCCCAGGTGGTTCTGTTCTGGCTACATCATGAAATAAGAGTTCTGATAGGTCTTTGCCAACAGATGACTCTGAGTGTAACTGAAGCCCAACCATTTTTCAGGTGGCAGAGTATATATGATCATTAAAGTTTAATATATGCAGATAAGGCATTTTATTGTGGTATTATTACTTAACATGTAAAATTCACAATTTTTAAAGGTTTATTATCTACCTTATTCTAAATGCAGACATTTAGAATAAAATATTGCTATTTGATTAAGTATATTTTATCGGGACAGCGGTAACAAATATTTGGAAACTTCTGTAATGTCTTCAGCCACATCCTGATTATTTGGGTGGTTAGTTCTTAAGGAGAAATAGTTAGCAGCAGCTATTTAACTCACATTATTGGCATGTGGAATTGCTGCTTTAGATTCACTTTTCAATTAAATATGTTCCTGTTATTTAGGAAAATAGTTTTGAAATGCCATGTGTGTTTCAACAGTTTTGTAGTATGGATCTGCACCTTCCTAGGTAGAGACAGAGTTACATCAAGGAAAAAAAAGTTACACCAAATGTTAGTTGTATATCAACCCTTACTGTTACCCCAAGAACACACTCAAGGATCCCAGAGTCACCCTTCTATGGCTGACTTTTGGATTCCCAAGATGCTGATCTATTAATTTGTTCCTGCAAGGTGAAATGAGGGGGCCTCCTTAGTAGAATTGCCAGGGTTTACCAAGGATCTCTCTATGTCCTTCAGGAAACTCCCCAGAACAGACTAGATCTGTTCACCCTGGGACATTGATACAGCCCTCCACTCAAACTATTGACACCCAGGCAGTACTTTTCCAAAACAAAGTATTTTCTTTCCTAATACAATTAATCTAAGCCTAAATTTAAACATAAATCCCTTAGCACAAGTATACAAATTAAACTACCCAAGACCGTAATGTCATAGTTGAAATGGCTTAAAGGATTATATTCTGCACATATCAGTCCTATGCAGGACACTGACAGCAATCTTAATAAACTCTAAACTTTATACATAGTAACATAAACATACACACCACAGATGCTCTCATTTTTATTATCCAAAGCATATACATTCATTAATCCTGTTTCTATCCTATATCCTACTACCATGGGTTCTCAAACTTCACTGCACCTTGATCCCCTTCTGACAACAAAGATCACTAAACAGGGCTAGCTCCAGGTTTTTTGCCACCCCCAGCAAAAAAAAAAAAAAAAAAAAAAGGGTCCGGAGTGCCGCTGCCAAAGCAAAAAAACCCCTGGAGTGCCGCCCCTTGAAAAGTGCCACCCCAAGAACATGCTTGGAACACTGGTGCCTAGAGCCAGCCCTATAACTAAATGACCCCAGGAGGAGGGACCGAAGCCTGAACCCGCCCACACCCTGCTGCCTCAGGAGGGTGGGCCAAAGCTGAAGCCCAACGGCTTCAGCGCCAGTTGTGGGGACCTGTAAACTGAGCCCAAGGGCTGTGGGGCTCAGACTTTGGCTCAGGGTGGTAGGGCTCAGTCTTTGGTCCTAGGCCCCAGCAAGTCTAACACCAGCTCTGGCGACCCCATTAAAACGGGGTTGTGACCCACTTTTGAGTCCCGACCCACAGTTTGAGAACTGCTGTCCTATACTATAGCTAACATGTTTACTCTCTGTAGGCTTCTCTTTGCTCTGTCTAAGGATCCTTCTGCTCTCTCTCAGCAGCACTGCTGCTGTTACCCTGCAGTTGCTTCTGCTGCTTCTTCTGATTCCTTTGCTCTTTTAGGTTTCTTCTGGTTCTCCTTCTCCTGCTCCTGACTTGACTGACTTTTGCTTGCTTGCTATCTGTCTTTTATACAATTATTGGCCTGTTCTGATTGGCTTGTTTGCCAATCCTAGTATTAGCATACCTGTTGTCCAATCACCTTCAGATCCTCTCTGATTGGTCTATAAGAATGGACCAATCATAAATGCTAAGTCTAACTGTCAAACAAAGACTTAGTATTATGGGATGTTTACTACTGTGGTCTGGGGACCCTCACCTAGTTTTGGACTGAGCATGTCTGACTGACCCCTCGCTTCAGTTTTGGAGTGACCTTTACTGGACCTCAGTCCTTACTCTGCCTCCCAACGCACCAGCCATAGGCCAAACTGCTTGAAACTGCCAATTCACTGTCCTTGGCTATTTGCCATCATTGTATGCACACTTAAATTACCAAACTTTTAAACTATAAACTGTCACCTTATTTCTTTTAGCATATGCTTAATTGTTAACGTATGCACCTTAATGTCACAGTCTACTCCTGCCACTCCATTTTTTACCAATTTTAGCTAATTTTATTTCAGTTCTTCCCCTATTTTCAGTAAATGGTGGCAAAGCAATGTTTTCAGTACTGTGCTTAAGAAACTAAACACAGCAGTTTAAAATCCTTTTGTATCATTACTGGGTCTCCTACTTTCCCCCCCGCCCCCACTCTCAAAGTACCCAATAGCATTGTTGGGTGACGGTTTCTCAACAAGAGAAGAGAGCATATCTTTTCTTGTTTTTTTGGATGAATAGCTTAGTGTATTGCTGCACCTCTGATAAGTGATAGTAGATGTCTAGGGTCTTTCAGACTGGCTTCCAGTGGAGGAGGAAATGGTGACACTTATATTCTTAGGGTTTGTCTGGACTTAAAACAGTACTGCTGCACCACTTCTGTGGAGATGCTGATTAGGCTGACGGCAGGGCTTCTCCTGTCAGCAGTGGTATTCCACCTCCCCAAGAAGCGGTAGATGGGAGAACTTTCCTGTTGACCTAACGCTGTCTATACTGGGGGTTAGGTTTGTTTATCTGTGTCACTTAGATTCATAGATTCTAGGACTGGAAGGGACCTCGAGAGGTCATCGAGTCCAGTCCCCTGCTCTCATGGCAGAACCAAATTCTGTCTAGACCATCCCTGATAGACATTTATCTTAGGGCTGTGGAGTTTTCATTCCCCTGAGTGATGTAGTTATACTGAATTAATTTCCTAGTGTAGGCCAGGCCTAAGAGTAACTAGTTTTATTTACACACTATACATCAGTCCTGGAACAGAGGTGGGTAGACAGCATATAGGGCAATCCCTTCTTTCGGGAATCTCAGCACAACACCAATACCCAGTTCCCAGGGAGTAACTCTGCCTCAAGAATTGACCAAGACAGAGAGCACACCTGCTGCTTGCACACCCTGCTCTCAAAGATCTTTGAAGACTATGTATAAATATCTGCCATATGGTTACATCTGTGGTAATACAAAAAGCTTTCAAGAAGGTTGCTAGTGCAGTGGTGTAGGCTAGTAAATGATGTGTGCAAGAACACTCCTATTTTAATGAGAAATGCAAAGGTTTTTGCTCCTGCCTCATCAGGCTTCATCATTTTAGCGTCTGACCAGGAATTGTGACCACTATTGTATCTTGCACATTAAGTTAAATCTTACTCCACATGGCTAGATGCTCCTCTGAAAGCTGTGGCAGCATTGCAGGAAGAAGGGCTCCCCTTGATACTGCAACCAGGTCCTAATTGGTCACAGGAGTTTAGAGGGAATTTCTGACAAGTCTAATTGCAGCGAGCATCTCTTTATGCTGTTTTCATATTCCCCCTTCCTGGAGAATGGATTTGGGAGATCCTTATAGTGGAAAACCAGTCTCCCTGACGTGTTCCAATCTATAGTATGTGCTGTAGAAAGCTCTCTTATGTTTGTGTGCATTCTAGGCTGAAAGAAGCCTGAAGCTTTTCTGTTTTGTCTTTTGCTGATGTCTGATAGCTTGTGCTTTCTGTTTAGAACTTTGGCTACAGAAAACTTTGGCTGGGGGAAGCCTGATAAGACAACACTCTATCCAGATTCCTTCTGCTCTAGGTTCTCCTGCTCTGGCCATTCCATCATACTGATGCTAGACAGTAAAGAACAGAAATATGTTTAACAGTTCTTGTGTAAAGCTAAACTCCAAAAATGCACCAAATACCAATTAGCAGCTAGACCTCCACTAACGAGAACCAAACTTGAATTTTTTAAAAAAAGAGTAGGTCTAAATTTACTGTGTATACAATCCATTATTTGGCCTATTCATTTAATGATCTCTGGTGTAGGCCACAAATTTGTAGTTCCAAAATCCTTGTATAATAGCTGAAGCGTATGTAGCCTATACATCTCTAGCTTACAATACATTTTGTGGACAATAGACTGACTAAGAAAATATTTTAAAAAACAGTTCAGATACTGTAGAGGTACAGGTCATAAATTGTATATTAATTTTAAAGTTGCTTTGATTTATTTTAAAAAAATCCATCCTCAAATAGGAATCCAGTCTAACTTGTTCAGAACTTTAGAAACATAAGGGTTCCATTCCATTATTTAAACCATGCCTTAGATGTCCATGGCACATTATAGACAAAAGACAATGATCCCGCTTTGAGGAGATTACCATATAAATTGAGATATGTGTTAATGGTGTGGGTTGTGAGAGAGTTAAGGTTTACAGCAATACAGTTATGCTGTTGTTTTGGTTGGTAATGCATGTGTTCTGAAGATTTCAAAACATTTTTCTGGTGCTGTTACTAACTTAAAACTAGAGTGTATGGGTCTCATCAGCATTGTAAATGGAAATATGTACATGGAGTTGCAATAACATAGCCTAGATGTCTACTATAGTTTCAGTACTGGAATGTGGGAGCGATGGCCCAAGTCTGGACATTTTCTGAGTTTTTTTAAAATGCTTCTAAATACAAATCTGATCTAATGGTGGCTTCCCTTTTCCAGGTATGAGCTATGTATACATTTATACCTATAACTAGTTAGAGGGTGAAAACAGAGAATGCAGCTTTGAGTAGTGGCAATTTTGAGTACTTAATTTGTATATGTAGAGGTATCACTTCTTAAACTTGCCCCCATAACTTTTTGGGTGCCAACTGCATCCACAAACAGGGAGGCCTGGCTTTAGCATGTCTGAAAATATACCCCATAATGTTCAAATACAGAGCATGATGCAAAGAAGCACACTGGTTTTTAAGAGGCAGAAAGGAAGTACCAATTCAGCAGCGGCAGATTAGTCTTTAAGAAGTAGACTCCACCAAAGACACTTTGCATTTTACAAATGAATTCAGATTGGTTGGGACAGAAATTATAATGAGCAAGTAAATATTTGGCTATTTTAGCCAATGCTCATTCTGAACAGTTTGAGCAGGAACTAACAAGTGGGAGCAAGAAGGGACAAAATGAAGCTATCCTGGAGAGCTTCCAGAATACAAGATTTTTTTAGTATGGCTTAACCAATAAAGCCTGGCATGCTTGTTAGTGCATTTAGTTCAGGAACAAGCTTTTGTCAGATGCTAAATCTGATTATCTGGACTATCAGCATATCAACATCTGCTTTAAATGGAGAACGTTGTACTAAGTTTTAAAATGTGTTTTTTCTCTTTGCTAAAAGATAAAGTTTAGGAATGATAATAGTGCTGACTGCTACAGAGAAACAGCCACTAAAAAAAATCTACAGTTTCTCCCCCTGGCACGGGAAATGCCTGCCCTTGGATTGTGCGGGTTTTGAATTAAGTCACAAATAAAGATTATAGAGCTATGTTGTTTGTAGTCTCCACTTCAGCTTCAAAAAGAGCATACATATTCCTGTTTCTATAGGATCACAATGGGCAATCTGTAGCGTCACTCTACCAGTCTCCAATACTGAAATATTTTCCTTTGTATTATGCATAGGATTAATCCCTATTCTGCATACACCAGTTTAATGTGTGCCCCATTTGTAAAAAGCTAACAGCTAAATTATAGGGAAAATAATGTTGTTCTTCACTTTTGCATTAAGGTAGCAAAGTGCACAGTAAATTATAAGTCATTTTTATGACTGTGGTGTGAATTGTGGAAGGGGCTTTGAACTCTGCAAACTTAATATTTGAGTTTGTTTAATATTTTTCTTGAAGTATTTCAGTGCATTTGAAGAGCAATATTGGAGTCCTTCTCTAGCAAAATGACCACCTGACAGGATTGATCCATAAAGTGATCAGCATTGCAATGCTGAATTTTTAGGCAATAGGCCACCTACAGGAATCCATAGCCCTGAGTTGGGTGCCCAGACTCCCTATACAATGCATGGGGAGAGGTAGGCGTCTTATGGATTCCAAGAAGCCAACAAATTGAGTGGGGAGCTGTTTTACCTAGACAGTAGGAAATGCTGAGGAGACGGGTGTGGCCTAAGCCAACCCCCTAAAGGATTTAGGTGCCTAAATCCAGGCTGAAGGGAGGCACCTCCCTTCACTCAGGATTCATAGCTGTGAGCCTTCTCCTGGAATTAGGTGCCTAAACCAGGTCAGTCTTTTCTCACAACAAATGGTGGCATTGATGCTGCCAACCCCCCTTTCTTATACCCAATAGCCCCATGGTTGGAGTTCTTACCCAGGCTGTGAGAGACTCGGGTTCAAATCATCACTCTGCCTAATAAAGAGCAGGGACATGAACCTAGGTCTTTCACCTCCCCGGTGAGTTCCCTAATTACTGGGCTATTTATGATGAAGGTGGGCTCTGTCAACCTAACCTGTTGAAGCTGTACCACTTGGTATAAATAAATATTCAGGGGAAGAGGGACTTGAACATGGGTCTCCTATGTGCATATCCTCACCACTGACCTATAGAGTCAGCGTCTTGGCCCAGTGACTATTTCAGACAAAGGGGAACAAGTCTCTCACATGCTGGATGTTCCTTTTGCTGCCCACAGCAGGACTAGAAAAAATTAATGATGGCAGAAGAGGATCTTTCCTCTTTCACATTGAGGAAGCAAAGAAAACTGAGGAAGGTGGACAGCCATGCTCCCTCTTTCCTTAGGGCTAATGAATGACCAGTTGTGTTGCCTCCTGCATCCTGGAAGGTGGTGTCACACAGCGTGATGTATTGCAGTTTTCACTTCCAGTTAGAGAAGAGGCAAACCTATAATAAATAGTATTTTGCCTAGTTTTTTATGCAGTCTTGTTTGCACATATCTCTTGCAACCAGATGAATGAGGAAGTATGTGGTTGAATGGAATATCTTTGATGTCCTATTCTAAAGTTGCCCTTACATTTAACATGTTTCTCTTGAATCTGGATAACAATAGCTCTGGAGCTAATCTCAGGCACAGATTAACTAGTGCACCTGCAACGTACTTGAACAGGGCCCGCAATGTCAGGGGGACCCCTGAACACCTGATTATAGTCAGCTTAGCATCCCCTGTGATGCTAGTCGCAATGTGCCAGGGTGGTTTTCACTGGTAAGTTACAACAGGAACTCATCTCCTCCCACTCCCTGGCACATTGCAACTGACAGACATTGCTGCATGCAGGGGCACTGGTGGCTGCTTCCACTACTATGTGAAGGCCACATGGCCACTGGGAGCACTGCTTCATGGCACCCAAGTCCCACTCCATGTGCAAGATCCTCAGCATGCTGATGCAGTGGTGGAGACTCCTGCCCCTCTCTGCACTGGAAAGCCGGATGGACTTGAGGCTTGCCAGCAGGAAGGAGGAAGGAGGAGGAACCAAGGTAGAGAGGGGCTTCCTGGACTGAGGCTCCTGGGAGGGGGTGGCTGTAGGGAGTCATGGCTGAGGGGAGAGGTCAGGCTGGTGGGGAGACAGTGGCCAGTTTTTCTATCTCTTGGAGGTGGCAACCCTTCTCGGGTCCTGACCAAGTTTGGCTTGGCCACTACCCTGAGTCATGACTTATGATGAGGGAGCTGGGCAGGCCACACTTCAGAGAGTAGCACTACAACCTGGCACTTGGGTCACAGCGTCGCTCAGGTTTGGCACCCTAGGCAGATGCACAGGCAGTTTGGCACCCTGGGCAGATGGGCCTTTGCTTGGCACTGTCCTGGATGGCCGAAGCAGTCAGAGCCATGTAAGAGCAGGGGGGGCTTCTGGAATGGGTCTGGTTTCTCAGGTCACTTTTCATGGTTCAGTTCATTCTTGGCTCATTCTGCCTCCTTGCTGGGATTTGTGTCATTAGCTATCAGAGCCAGAGTGTTCTTTTCAGGGTCCACGTAGCTGGCCATTATGGTACCCCAAAACACCCTTCTTCCCAAGGGGAAGCTTTCCTGCTTTCTTGGCTTCTGAAGTTCAATCTCACAATCAGTGTCTCAGAGTCAGTCCCTTATTTGTATTGGTCTGGATCAAACTTGTGTCCAGAACCAGCTGAGACTCAGTGGCCCTTTGTCAGTGTCCTTGTGAGGGGCTTGAGGTCAGACGTCTGGGCCCAGGTCAGTGCTAGAGGTCAGAACATGTGTCAGGGTTCCGAGTCCTGATCGAGGCTCAGAATCCAAGGTAGAACCAAAGTCAATGCCGGGAGTTCAGGAGAAGAGAAGCAGAGTTGGTTGTGGCAGCTCGCAAGGGATCTGCATTGTTGCCTGGACATTTCCTGGTATGCCCTGTGGGCTTATATGGGGCCAATGGGCCAATCAAGAACCTCCAAGGCACTGCTAATAAGGTCTCTTGGGCAAGACTTCCTGTAGTCTGCTGAACTTTGCAGATGACAGGGAGTGGCCAGCCGCCAAGTGAGGGTAGCCATTGCCTGGTGACTCTACCAACCCAGACATGAGTCCTGCCAATCATTACATCCATTCCCTCAGGAGCTGGTAAAGTTCCTCTCTCAGCCCTGCCTATTTTTCAAGTGGCAGCAAAGAGTCTCTGGCTCAGATATCCAATGCACCAATGTACTTTGTCTTTTCGTATGGTCTTTGGCAAGTTCTGCTTTTATCAGGAACCCTTTCCCCGATAGCTGGGGAGCCAGCTGGGCAAGGTCAAATTCGTTTCTAAGTCACATTTCATAATACATCCAAACAATTAGCTTACTTAGCAAATATTTCCCAGAGCAAAAGGAGACAGAGGGTGTGTATGGGGGAATTATGTTTAAAAAAATCAAATTGCCATGTTTGTTAATAAAGACATTAAATATTAGATTTTTAAAGTCTTCTCTCATTTATTAATAATCAATACATTGAGATGTTCTTGTTCTCATATTTTGCAGACTGTACACCACATACTCTGAGTTTAAGGAAGGTGCCTCCTGCACTCACCCAATTTCCATAGTGCATGGAGCCCCAACATTCTTTAATCTGGCCCTTGCTAATCTAACACATCTAGATGTGAAAATGGATGATACACACAGACCAAGTGACCTCGTAGACTAAATGTCTGCTTCATATTCATAAGGCTGAGTTAAAGTTCAAACTTAGCAGGATTTGTGTTAAAATATCTATTAACCTCTAATCATGTTGTTGCGAAGAAGCCAATTCTTATCACTTTGCTAAAGAAAAATAATGCAATCTGATAAGAATCAGTTTAAAAAGAATAGTTAGAAGTAATTGTTCAGCCACAATATAAATAAATGATGACAATTTAAATAGCTAGCTCAACAGTCCAATAGTTAGGAGTGTCCTAGGTTTCCCCCTCCTACAGTTGAGTGTAACACTCCCAATTCACATTGTATGTGTGAGCTAATTGCTATGTTAGATCATCCAAATCGTACTTTTTCTAAGGTGGCTGTTTTTACAGCTATCACAACTTTGTTGTGACCAGACTGTTCCTGATAACATTTTTTATTCATGAGAAATATTTGAGACAAGATTGGGTAAAATAGAAAGTTAGCCAGAGAAGATTAGAAACACCCACTTAGTGTTTTGAGAGGCAAACTCATGCTGCTGGGCCTAGCCCAAGTAGCTGGGCATTCTGTTGGGGGAACTGACCACATTTTAACGTCCAAGACTAACCACAGGGCAGACTCAAGTAGGGTGCAAAAGTCCATGAGGTTTACTGAAGTAGTTTCCTCCTCCCCTCCCCTCCCCCGGTTCCCTGCAACAGTCTCAGTAGGCCCGCTCAGGCCCAGGCAGTGCATACCACTCAGTAGCCTTTTTATTTTATTTTTTTGTAGTAAAGCAAACAAAACAAACTCAGTAGTTCTGTGCTAGTCCTACCCTCCTCCAGAGGACTCTGGCAGTAAGCAGCGTCTACAGAGGTTATAGGCTGGTCCTTTCCGTCTTGGAGCAAAGAATAGGAAGCCTGTTCTTCTTCCAACTGAGTTGTCCTCTTCCCTTTTTAACTGCCCCTCAGTACCTGACAGCGAGTACAGGTGTACCGGGGGGGGGGGGGGGGAAATGGGAGAATCAGTGGGCCCACAGCAGTGATTTACCCTTTGCTGACTTAGTGTGGAGTTGATATACCCCATCACAGGGTAGTGCTGCCAACTTTCTGATTGCAGAAAACCGAACACTCTTAGAATCATAGAATATCAGGGTTGGAAGGGACCTCAGGAGGTCATCTAGTCCAACCCCCTGCTCAAAGCAGGACCAATTCCCAACTAAATCATCCCAGCCAGGGCTTTGTCAAGCCGGGCCTTAAAAACCTCCAAGGGAGGAGATTCCACCACCTCCCCAGGTAATGCATTCCAGTGCTTCACCACCCTCCTAGTGAAAGAGTGTTTCCTATTATCCAACCTAGACCTCCCCCACTGCAACTGGAGACCATTGCTCCTTGTTCTGTCATCTGCCTCCACTGAGAACAGCCAAGCTCCATCCTCTTTGGAACCCTCCTTCAGGTAGTTGAAAGAAGCTATCAAATCCCCCCTCATCCTTCTCTTCTGGAGACTAAACAATCCCAATTCCTTCAGCCTCTCCTCATAAGTCATGTGCTCCAGACCCCTAATCATTTTTGTTGCCCTCCGCTGGACTCTTTCCAATATTTCCACATCCTTCTTGTAGAGTGGAGCCCAAAACTGGACACAGTACTCCAGATGAGGCCTCACCAATGTCGAATAAAGGGGAACGATCACGTTCCTCGATCTGCTGGCAATGCCCCTACTTATACAGCCCAAAATGCCGTTAGCCTTCTTGGCAACAAGAGCACACTGTTGACTCATATCCAGCTTCTCATCCACTGTGACCCTTAGGTCCTTTTCTGCAGAACTGCTACCTAGCCATTCGGTCCCTAGTCTGTAGCAGTGCATAGGATTCTTCCATCCTAAGTGCAGGACTCTGCACTTGTCCTTGTTGAACCTCATCATGTTTTTTTTGGCCCAATCCTCTAATTTGTCTAGGTCCCTCTGTATCTGATCCCTACCCTCCAGCATATCTACCACACCTCCCAGTTTAGTGTCATCTGCAAACTTGCTGAGAGTGCAGTCCACACCATCCTCCAGATCATTAATAAAGATATTGAACAAAACTGGCCCCAGGACCAACCCTTGAGGCACTCTGCTTGAAATCAGCTGCCAACTAGACATGGAGCCGTCCCCACCCCTGTCCCGCCCTTTCTCCAAGGCCCTGCCCCTGCTCACTCCATCCCTCCGTCGCTCGCTCTCCCCCACCCTTACTCATTTTCACCGGGCTGGGGCAGGGGGTTGGGGTGCAGGAGGGGGTGAGGGCTCCGGCTAGGGGTGCGGGATCTGGTGTGGGACCAGGAATAAGGGGTTTGGGGTGCAGAAGGGGGCTCTGGGCTGGGGCTGAGGGGTTTGGAGTGTGGCAGGGGATGCGTGCTCTGGGAGGGAGTTTGGCTGCAGGAGAGGGTTCCAAGCTGGGGCAGGAGGTTGGGGAGCAGGATGGAGTGAGGGCTTCAGCTGGGGGTGGGGGCTCTGGGGTGGGGCTGGGGCTGAGGGGTTTGGAGTGCAGGAGGAGGCTCAGGGCTGGGGCCGGGGGTTGGGGTGCAGGAGGGGGCTGAAGCAGGGGTGGGGGTACGGTCTCCGGGCTCCGGGCAGCGCTTACCTCAGGCGGCTTCTGGAAGCTGCTGGTATGTCCCTGCACCTCCTTTAGCCTATCTGGCAGGTAAATATCTTGCGACGCCAGCTACAACAATGCCATGCAAATATCTGTTCTCACTTTCAGGTGACATTGTAAACAAGAAGCGGGCAGCATTATCTCCTGAAAATGTAAGAAAACTTGTTTGTCTAGGCGATTGGTTGAACAAGAAGTAGGACTGAGTATTTTACATTGTTTTATTTTTGAATGCAGTTATTTTTTGTACATAATTCTACATTTGTAAGTTCAACTTTCATGATAAAGAGATTGCACTGCGGTACTCGTATTAGGTGAATTGAAAAATATTATTTCTTTTGTTTGGGTTAGCTGTGCTCCTAGTGTGCTGTATATTTTATTTGGCAATAGGCTTGTGGGATTTTACCGTTACGATCTAACTTCCTCTTCAGGTCAAAGCTGGAAAATACTGTAATAAATGCCAGTCTGCAGAGCTATAATTCCTCTCGAAGTTCTTACTTGCAAGCAAAGATGAGTGACACTTCTTTTATAGGAAAGAATAAGCATGGCTAATGGTTGGATCACATCCAAATGATAAGGCTATAGGGAAAAGAAGGATCTGTTCTGGCACAACAGTCTATCCACCACCTCTTTTCTTTTTTGTGTTGATGACCCTCATTAATTGCATAATCTACCATAGGATTGATTATTCACAGACCAGATGATGACTGCTACATGAATGAATTCCCAATAATTGATCTGCATTTAATTAGTTGATGTTATGAAATAGCAATGTTAGAATGTTAATAAAATGAATGGCCTCTTTAAAGAGAAATAGCTGTGACCACGTTTCTTGTTCTACTAGATTTGTTCTGAGGGCTTTGTGTATTACAAGTCAGCCTCAATAACTGTAATTATTCATTAGAAAGGAATATGTCTATTCAGTGTATGTCTTGAGGGGCAAAATCCTGCCCTCTGTGAGTGGAAAGGAGCCAAGCCAGAAGTAAGATGTGTCCCCGAGCCATCCTGTTTGTTCAGGGCAGGCTTTTATTATTTTCCATTAATTATTTGTACTACTGTAACACTTAGGAGCCCTAGTCCTAAACCAAGACCCCATTATGCTAGGTTCTGTACAAACACAGCACAAAAAGATGGTCCCTGCCTTAAAGAACTCACCATCTAAGTATAAGACAAGACATGACAGGTGTATACAGACAGACAAATGGGGGAGCACAAAAAACAATGAAACAATATTCATCATTGTGATAGGCAGGCTGTGGTCTCAGCACACCAGCAGTCTCGTCATTGTCAATTTTTTTCTAGGCATAATTGAAAATGAGCATTTTAAGGAGGGTTTGGAAGGCAAATAATGTATTAGTTTTAAAGATGTTTATGGGAAGCTTTTCCCAAGAATGAGGGACAGCATGTGAGAAGGCACAAAGATGTTTGCTGGCAAATTTAAAGCATGGGCAATGGAGGCTGGTATTACAGGTCAATTGGAGTTGGCATCTCAAATAGTGAATGAGAGATGTAAGGATGGATATGAGTAAGACAAGGTTGCTTTTGTTAAGAGCAGAGAAAAGGACGTTGCAGTAATTGAGACATGAGATTATGAAAATTTAGATGAGGGTTTAGTTGTGTGGATGGATAGGAAAGGCCATATCTTAGAGGTGTTATAAAGAAAAAAATCTGAAGATTTAGACATAGCCTGGATGTGAGCACCTAGAGAGAGGTCCAAGTCAAAGACAATGCCCAGGTTATGGGCCTGAGCAACAAACAGGATGGTGGTATTGTCAAAATCAAGAAAGGATTTTGGGGGGAAGATAAGGAGCTTTGTTTTATCCATGTTATGCTTGAGCTGATGGCTAGACATCCATGAGGAGATGTCAGAGAAACAGACTGAGATTTTAGTCTGGGAATACAGAAACAGGCATGGAGCAGAGAGAGGTAGATCTGTGAGTTATCCACATAGAGACTGTGGCTGAGTTTGGGTTTGAAGATGAGATTACCCAGAGATAGATATAGAAGAGAAAAGATGGGAACCAAAGACAGAGTGTGGAACCCCCAATGAAAACTGGAGGGGGATTGAGGCACATCCATTGAAGGACATGCTGAAGGAGTGATTGGAGAGGTAGGAGAAGAACCAGGAGATGACAAAGTCATGGAAGCCACAGGAGGACAAGATTTCAAGAAGTAGAGCATGGTTGACAGGGTTAAAGACAACTGATAGGTCAAGGAGGATGAGGATGGAGTACTGGTTGAGTTTTGGCCAGGAAAAGATCAGAGACTTTGGTGAGACATGTTTCAGTGGAGCACAAGAGACATAAACCAGACTGGAGAATGTCTAGAAAACAAATGGAGGGGAGAAACTCCAGACAGTGATTGTAAACAGCATGTTTAATGAGCTTAGAAATAAAAGAGAGAAGGGAAATGGGGTGCTAGTTGGAGAGGCAAGTGGGATCCTGGGTGTTTTTTTTTTTTTTTTAAAGATGGGATTCACTAAAGCTTGTTTGTATTGGGAGAGAACGGTTAAGGAGAAGAGTAAAGGAGGGGATGAGTATGGGAGCAAGGGAGATTAGCACATAAAAAAAACTTTCTCTCAGAACATATCTGCCACTTTTCCCCAAACTGCTCCTGGAGAGATTTCAAGCCTCAATGGATTATTTCAGCTCTCCTCCTTATATGAGCTACCTATGCCCATTCAGGAGATAATAAACAATTATCAGCTTAGGGCTTGTCTACACAAATATTTAGTTTGCAGTGCGCTGGTGTGTGCTGATTCTCATTAGCAGTTCATAAGTGTGTTTTAATCTAATCTATTTCAAACTGGGATAGATAAAAATGCACTAAGGCACAGCAGTAGGGCCCATATGGACAGTTAGTGATGGCAAGCTAAGTTTCACACCCCAACTTTCCACAAACTAAATGTTAATGTTGACAAACCCATAGTTTCAAATAGCAAGTCTTGGATAATGGCAGTTCACTGTTTGTAATCAATCCATTCTCTTCTGCTCCTTCCTACTCCATCCTTCCATTCCACCCCCAAATCAGAATAATTTCAAATAGTGAATGAATTCATCACAATCCCTCCTGGTCATGAACTTTCTGCAGGCAGAAAGAGATTAAGACCTTCTTTACACTTACATTTTGCAGCTTTACCTATGCTGGCACAGTAAAATGGCAAGACTCCCTAGTGTAGCTTCAGTTATACCAGAAGTGCTCACACTGGTGTAGGTTATTCCAGTTCAGTGAAGTGAAATAAACTATACCCGAATAAACACTTTTATACTGGTATTACTGCCTCTAATGTAGGGCTTTTACAGGCAAAAAATCACACACCTAACAAACATAGCTATGGCAGTAAAACTTGTTAAATGTAGACCAGGCCTGAGTTCCCTGAATAAATCAGTAGCTTAGCCCTAGTAGATACTCAGCAGTTGTAAACATCTAACTCCAATGATTATTCCTTTCTAGTTCCAATGATTATGTAACTGAATTTTGTGCAAAGAGTATGGTTATAATGAATTCATTGACTCAACCCCATCAAATTGTTACATTACTTACTTACAAGACAGCAAAGGTTCTGGCCTCTAGAGTTCACCCTGAATGAGATCATGGATGTACTTTTGCAGCAAGTGGTAGTGGTCCTCTGAATGACTTTCTGTTGTTTTTCTTCAGTGGTAACTGCCTCCCAAAAAGTTTCTTGACAACATGTGAGCAGATTGTAGCCATATGAGCAAACACTATTGATATTATTTACCCTAACAGGATGATTCAGCAACTGCAATTTATGTGCTGTTTTATTTTATTTCAGTGTGATAAATCTTCAACTTTGCTATTGTCAAAGGAGCAGCAATGAAATACGAGCAGTAAAAAAAAGTGCCAACCCAGTGTATATATAAAAGCTCATCGTTTCCTTCCTTCCTTCCTTCCTTCCTTCCTTCCAAATATAAATACACTTTGTGTTCCCTTATTTAATTAAAAAAATTAAGAAATAAATATTTTGGTGCGAGAATTGTCACACAGCTACTTAAAAAATTAAAAAGCTATCTGTGTTATTAAGAACATATGTTGCCATTACTGTATCTTATACCAGATAACTTCTCTTCCCACGTGTGGTTCTTTAAGTGCATTGTATTTCAGAAGTACAGTGAGTATCATATGATGCAGGGGTTGTTATGGGAGTTATCTGTTTTTAATAAATAACTGGATAACGTACAACAACGAACATCCTCAAATGACCAGAGCACGAATTAGAGCCATCTTGGGCAATTATGCAGTTTAGGATCATTTAAAAATGCTGAAAGACAGCCAGATGCTAATCCTCATTGAAATACTAGTACTGAAAACAGTTGTAATTGATCTTTGTGTGAATTATACTTCTCAGTAGAAAGGATCTGCATGTATTTTATTGAACGTAACCTTACTCAGTGCCTTCAGGTAGTGTCACCTTTTGACTACTCTGTACCAGTAGGTCTCTCTATGTAAGGAAAGCATGCACTCATTTCTGATTCACAACCAGGTAGTCACTCACATCAGTTTTACATGCCTCAGACAAGAAGATGGAGGTGAAGTTCTCTCTGAAAGTGTCAGATGGTTCCTTTCCCCTCCCAACTCGAACACTCATTTCAGTGAAACCAGCAAACATACAGAAAAATCTAGAGTAGACCTACATTTCTCCCTTTGAAAAGGTCTGTCAACCACAGTTCAATGTACGTATCATTTATCAGCACATGACTCAAGTTCAAAACTGCCTTCTTTCAGACCACAGGCCTGTAGCACACCACCCTCTTGGGAGGAATGTTGTCCCTTTTCCCAGAGCCTGAGTTCGCTGTACCTAATTGTCTTTAAAGATTTGTAATGTGCACAAAGATCCTGATTAAGAGGAATTGCAGCCCCAGTTTACACAGATTCTATTCATTATCCTAGATGAATATAGTGGCAACTTCCAAGTACATTGGCAATATGCAAAAAACAATTAGCCCTAAATAATTGGCCCACTCTGAACACAGCATCTGAATGTCAGACCTCTCCAAATTTCATTCACAGTCCCCTGGCTGTTTGGTCCTGGAACTCTTATCTTTTTAATGACTTTTCTCTCACTGGCCATCACCTGAAATTAAGAAATGCCACTTAGATCCAGTTAGGACTGGTCTGGCCAATTATGGGCAAAAGGGCATCTTCGAAGTAGCAGGCATTTGTATAGTTAATCTCACAGCATTATATGCTGTAAGAGACTGCTACATGCACTAAAAAAGAGAGTGCTCATTCACAGAAAAAACATTGTCACGCCAATAAAAATAAATATGGCTGAATTATGACAACTTTACCTTAACATATTATTTATGTCAATGGTGTCCATCATTTGGCCCTCAAGGATGACTGTTAAGAAGAAAACTCATACATGCTTAGGAATTGAGAATATGTTCCCTGAGCTATGTCCTACAACTTTTAAACTGAACCTGACTCCCCAGTTACTTCCCAGACCACCCCAGGCCAATCCTGATCTGAACTGAAAGCACTCAGAGTAGCAATGCAGCAGGGGAAGGAGACAGTAGTTCTGGTTTCTCCATTGCCTGCTTCCCTACTGGGCAGGGGGAGCCCCAGAGAAACCAGGATAGGAGCTTCACTCGCTCTGATGGAGTTTAGAGGAGCGTCTAGCAAAGGATGGTCCCTGCCCCCCCACTACCACCCGTGGCAACTCAAGAGAATAGAATAAGAGAAGCTGAGAACTAGCAACCAGTCATGGCTCCTATTGTATCTTTAGCTCTTTACACAACATTAATAATATGAAGAAGCCACCCAGGCACAGCTGGGTCCCAAATAACCATGTTCACTTGCTGTAAACAAATATGCAAGGCTTAGCTATACACATACTTCTGCTCTGACTGATTTCTGACAGCTTCTAAACCAGGGGTCGGCAACCTACGGCACGTGTGCCAAAGGTAGCACGTGAGCTGATTTTTAATGGCACGCCGAGGTCCCGGCTGCCGGCCCCGCTCAGCCCGCTACCGGCCTGGGTGAAGGGAACCCCAGGCCAGTAGCAGGCTGAGTGGAGCCGGCGGCTGAGACCCCGGCTGGCAGGAGCCGGTGGCCGGAACCCCAGACTGGCAGCGGGCTGAGCAGGGCCCCGGCTCTGCTCAGCCCGCTGCCAGCCCAGGGTCCCGGCCGCCAGTCCCACTCAGCCCACTGCTGGCCAGGATGGATGGAACCCCGGGCCGGCAGCAAGTTGAGTGGGGCCGGCGACTGGAACCCCGGCTGGCAGGAGCCAGCGGACAGAACTCCAGACTCTGGGGTCCCGGCCACTGGTCCTGCTCAGCCCACCGTTGGTCTGGGGTTCCAGCTGCCAGCCCCTTGCCAGCTGGGGTCCTGGCCGTCAGGACCCTGGTTGACAAGGGGCTGGCAGCCGTAACCTATAAGTGAAAGTAAGGCGGAGTGTGCATGCTTGGAGCCGGCCGATGCTGGGGCACTCCGCTGCGGCTGGAGGCACGGCACGTGGCGCACTGCCAGCTGGGGTCCTGCTCCCTGCCGGAACTCTCCAGCAGGCTGTCATTGGCGGCCCCGTGCACCGGACTAAGCAGCAGGCAGTCAGGCAAGTGAAAGGGGCCAGCGGGAGGTGCAGTGGAGGTATCCGTGTCCCAGCCTGTCCTGCTGCCCCTCTCTTGCCACTGTGGCTGAATACCAGGGCACTACAGGCATGTGCCGTCCCTGCGGCGTGCACAGCTGCAGCCCCTCTGGGGGAAGGGGAAGGGAGCGGCAGGCCAGGGGGTCTTCTGCTGCCGCCCCCCATTTGCCTGCAGATGCAGTGCCCCCACACAGCTGACCCACAGCTCCCTTGGCAGGAACAGGAACAGCATGGGGCAGGGACCTATCCACCATCCAGGTAACCCAGCTGCAACCGGGACTGTCCCAGGCCAGCCCCAATCCCCTGCCCCCCCAGGACTTCCCCCCTACACACACACACACCCCAACCTCCAACCCCCTGCCCTGAGCCCCTCATGCCACCCAACCCTGACTCCTGCACCCCCCATGCTCCCAGCCCTGACTCCTGCATCATCCACATCCCCACCCCCTGCCCTGAGTGCTCCCCCCAACACCCACACATCCCCAGCCCCTGAGCTCCTCCCCCCAAGGGGGGTTGAAATATGACAGTACCTGTAAGAAATTTAAGTTATTTTCACCCCTGCTGGAACCCCAGACCAGCAGCAGACTGAGCGAAGCCGGCGGCTCATCCCGCTGCTGGGCTGGGGTTCCGGCCCAACAATAGTTTATTTATATAATATAGATTTATACAGAGAGACCTTCTAAAAACATTAAAATGTATTACTGGCATGCCAAACCTTAAATTACAGTGAACTTGGCACACCACTTCTGAAAGGTTGCCTACCCCTGTTCTAAACCATAGAACACAGTGAGCACCACTAGGGGGCTCTCACAAACTATTTAAAAGGCTATACTCTTTCCTATACAATGCAGCTCCCCAGTTCTCTGCTCCAGCCCAAGTTAAATCAGCCTGGGGGATGCTGTAACTTGTGTCAGCCGGCTGTGGTTCCCTAGGGACTTTATACCAGCTGGGGATACCTGGAGCAAAGGTTACTCTCATCCCCCCAACTCCCCTCCCCCCGTGTGTCAGAGGCTGCAGAGAAGGAGGAAGAGGAGTCAGCAATGCAGGCCCTGCACCCACTGGGGATTCCCACATGCTGGGGTATGCCCAGCAAGGGGTTTGCAGGTGTTTTCGGTTCCCACTTCACCTCCCAGCAGTGCAAAGGGAGCGGAACCAGGCAGAGAATCTGCTCCTAAGTATCAGTTGTGGCCCCTTGACCTTTCTGAAATAACATGTTCATCCCTCACATTCACAAGGTTGGACATCACTGATTTATATAGTATCATAGTTGTGCCTGGTACTTCAGAGGTGAGCAAAAGCATGACCTTTCCCTGACATGCTCAAATTCCAAGTTAAATCCAAAGCATTACAAACACGACTGCAGACAATGGTAGTAAAGGAGTCGGGATGTGGCTTGTGAGGGGCGGCAATGGGAAGAATACTACTCATGAATAATGTAGTTTGTCTGCTGAGTGTTGATCATGTGCATTGTTTAATCAGCATAGCTCTTGATTTTCAGCTTCTCATTAGAAAGAGACATGTTTTAATAACTTTCTGGGGCATGACCTTTGAAAAGCTTCATTTAACTTCAGCTCCTAAAGATACAGTGCCAAAATTAGTGCTGATGTGTAAGGTGACATAACTTAGACCTGTGCACTCAGTCCTCCCTCTACTTACTCTACTCTATGGATATTCACTCTGTTGACGTGTAAGAGAGTCTAAATAGGTGCTTGGAAAAGATATAAACTAAAGTCACCCATCCTATTTAACTTATGCTATATTACATCTTCTTTTGCCATCTTGGCTTTAGCTAAATCTTCTCAGACTTTTTTGCATACAGTGAATAAGCATAAGGAAGTCTGAGTTCAAGGGAAAGCCTAACTCAGGGAATGTTTATATGGTGAGTTACTGTGTAGCAAGCTGAGGTATATGTGTACAGTGCTCCATATGGACCCTATTGCTGTGCACTGAAAGTTCCGTAGTGTGTTTTGTATAGGTCAGAGTGCACTAGGGAACTTCTAGTGTGCCACAGTAGGGTCCATATGGATGGTTAGTGCACAGCACACTGGAGCGCTGTAGATTTACATCCCTGCTTGCTACAAACTTACTTGCAGTATAGACTAGCCCTTACATTGCCTTACAAATCACCTCTGAATTTGGCCCCACAATTTTATGTCTTGCAGACCTGTTCTCTGTCATCCTCGTAAACTATAACAATAGCAGCCAATTTAATTAGTAATGTTAATTAACTTACTCAAATAGTAGAAAAATGCTTCCCTTTAAATCTTTTCTGTTGCAGTGCTTGGTTATTTCCATTAACACAATTGACTTGGCTGCTCCAGGCAGATTCATTTGTCAATGTTTTACCTTTTTCCTTGAGGCACAATGTATTGGTTTCTTGCTAACATACTTTGACATGCTTACCTCTATCAGAAACATAAGACTGATAAATCCTGAGACCCCCATATGAAGTCAGATTCTATTGGATGGCAGACAAGCATGCAGATATCTAGTTGCAAAGCTGCAGCAACAGTAGGACACTAATGTGAGTAGTTGTGTTATGGAGTGTCAGATTTATTGAGAACTTTATTTAAGAAGTTCAAACAAGGGGCATGACTTTCAAGCACCCATGTTTGAGCTGTTTCACCATGTGGCATAAAGATCACCGATATTTACATGCTCATTAATACCATATGATAATATCATGGTGGATATTACAACAAATGCACTATAAAAATGATGGTCAATTCAAATTGTTCTACTTATGCTTCAGATATAGATGTGTACATTTTGAACTTGATGTTAGTGGTTTATATTTACAAGCATGTTCATTATTGTTTCGGCACAATTGAAACAATTCGGTGACTATTAAACTTTTTTGTTTGTTTCATTGCTTTATAAGCTGCCTGATGAAATCTTGTCTGCTGACTGGCTGTAAATTTCTATGCAAGTGTCAAGTAGCTTTGATGAGATCTATCATAATTATTGTTAAGCTAGACTTTATTTGGTTTTAATACTATATTATCTTCCATATTGAGACAATTACTACATTTAGCTGCTGCTGGAGATAACAAATGCCTAAAGAGCTTTTAAAACAAAGATAGTTATAATACAATATACCACAATTATGTTAAATTCCAGATTTATATTCTTGCTCTGAATTTATGGACCAGATTGTTTTTCTATCTTCTGTTTTACCATCTGTTCCTTATAATACTTAAATAGGGAAACACTACTTTCATGCAGCCTAGCAAAAGAAAATCCACAATTGGAGAAAAACAGGGAGTGAATTTTAATAACTGATTAAGTATATGGAAGAGGCAAGTGCTCAAACTAAGGTTTTACAACACTGTCTTATTCATAGGACTATTAAATGGATCAAAATCTTAGTTACAACAGAAGAAAGGAGAGTGATTGTCTTTGATCGTTGCTGTCCCGCAGAGAAGCTTCTTGGCCATATGGTATGATTTTTGTTAGAAAAGATGTGCTGAGAAAGAGCCTGTAGAGATAACAGAATCATAGAATATCAGGGTTGGAAGGGACCTCAGGAGGTCATCTAGTCCAACCCCCTGCTCAAAGCAGGACCAATCCCCAATTAAATCACCCCAGCCAGGGCTTTCTGTCCCCAAGCCTGACCTTAAAAACCTCTAAAGAAGGATATTCCACCACCTCTATAGGTAACCCATTCCAGTGCTTCACCACCCTCATAGTGAAAAAGTTTTTCCTAATATCCAACCTAAACCTCCCCCACTGCAACTTGAGACCATTACTCCTTGTTCTGTCATCTGGTACCACTGAGAACAGTCTAGCGCCATCCTCTTTGGAACCCCCTTTCAGGTAGTTGAAAGCAGCTATCAAATCCCCCCTCATTCTTCTCTTCTGCAGACTAAACAATCCCAGTTCCCTCTGCCTCTCCTCATAAGTCGTGTGCTCCAGACCCCTAATCATTTTTGTTGCCCTCTGCTGGACTCTTTCCAATTTTTCCACATCCTTCTTGTAGTGTGGGGCCCAAAACTGGACACAGTACTCCAGATGAGGCCTCACCAATGTCAAATAGAGGGGAATGATCACATCCCTTGATCTGCTGGCAATGCCCCTACTTATACAGCCCCAAATGCCATTAGTCTTCTTGGCAACAAGGATACACTGTCGACTCATATCCAGTTTCTCGTCCACTGTAACCCCTAGGTCCTTTTCTGCAGCACTGCTGCCTAGCCATTCGGTTCCTAGTCTGTAGCAGTGCATGTGATTCTTCCGTCCTAAGTGCAGGATTCTGCACTTGTCCTTGTTGAACCTCATCAGATTTCTTTTGGCCCAATCCTCTAATTTGTCTAGGTCCCTCTGTATGCTATCCCTACCTTCCAGCATATCTACCACTCCTCCCAGTTTAGAGTCATCTGCAAACTTGCTGAGAGTGCAGTCCACGCCATCCTCCAGATCATTAATGAAGACCCAGCACACTATGGATAAGGTGAATGCAAGACTTTCTTTATTTCTTGTTTATGCAGATTCTTACCTCCTTGTTCTGTGTCCCCTAGTGGCAGCTATAAATATTCACAACTAACAAGGACAGCTACAATGTCAGTTGCCTAAAAGAATTATACTAGTTACATATCCAGAGTGGATGATTGAAGGTTTCAGGTCCAAAGAAAGAAAACATGAGAAAGCAGATTTTGAAACAAAACGAGCTAATCTGAAAAACAACAGACTTCATTGCTCTCACAATACAAATGGCTGAAATTCCAGTGGAATGGCCAGTGAAATAAAGATTCAGTTTCTGAGTTGGGAATGATCAGGGCCAGCTCCAGCTTTTTTGCCACCCCAAGCGGTCGGAAAAAAAAAAGAAAAAAGAAAAAGATAAAGCCAGGGCTGGCTCCAGGCATCAGCTTCTCAAGCAGGTGCTTGGGGTGGCTGCTCCGAAGAGGGGCGGCACGTCCAGGTATTCGGCGGCAATTCGGCGGAGGGTCCCTCACTCCGCCTGGGAGTGAAGGACCTCCCGCTGAATTGCCGCCGCAGATCGCGATTGCGGCTTTTGTTTGTTTGTTTGTTTTGGCTGCTTGGGGCGGCCAAAACCCTGGAGCCGGCCCTGGATAAAGCAGCGAGGGACCTGCCGCAGAATTGCCGCCCCTTTCAATTGGCCGCCCCAAGCACCTGCTTCCTGTGCTGGTGCCTGGAGCCGGCCCTGGGAATGATTCATATAGATATGTGACCCCCTGCAATACCAATGCCCTATAAGTTTCAATACTCAGGTTTCAGTTCATGACCATCTCTCCACAGCACTTATCCACACTGTTCTGCCATGCCATGCCAATTTGCATGAGGGCAGTAGTAATATCTTTCTGGAGTGGAATGAAGCTGAGGGATGGAGGAAGGTAGGAGAAGAATGGATGGAAAATTCCTGTGAAACAAGAGGAACAGGAAACTTTCCTCAACTGAACCCATGTAAAAGGGAGAAGAGTTTATCACTTCTGCAGAGCTCTGTCAGCAGTAGACTCAGCCCAAAAAGGAGAAGCATATTGCATGCAAAATTTCGACACGCTAACAAGATTTAATTTCCCTGGAGATTTTTATTAAATTATTTTTCTTTATCTGTTAAAAAGTTGAAAAAGAAAAATATGGAATTGTTTACAAAGTTGTTTTGAAAAAATTCGTTTTAATAGGGGACCCTCTCCTCACCACCACATTTTTTAATTCCTCAAATCTTTTTCCATGGGGAGAGGGGGAAAGTGCTTGTATGAGGAGGGGGGAGTTTAAAGTGAGATAGGTTCTCTCTCTCTCTTTCTCTTATTCTTTTCCAAAATGTTGTTGAAAAGTTTCCAAGAAAATAAAGAAGTTTTAATTTTTTAAAATGCTCCTGAAAGATACTTACCCTTTTTTGATTGGCTCAGATAATGACAGAGCTATGCAGAAGAAAAAGGGTGTTCTGTAGAAGTAAGAAGAGCCATTCCCTTTGACCAAAGCTGCTATAGGTCCAACGATGCATGTAACCACATGGTCAACAGCACATGGTCAAGAGCAATGGATGATCAGTAGTCCAAGCACCTTGCCTAAATGTGGGTGAAGCCAGATTAATAATGTTTATCCCTGGTCTTGTGGAACTTTTTTGGTTATGCCCATATTAGAGCATCCTATAGCCTGGTGACTAGGGTACTTTCTGAAAGTGGGAGACCCCCTCTTTGGACTAAAGAGTCATTAGGCTAGAGAGAGAATGACTCTATAACTGGGTTGTTAGGGCAATCTCCTAAAAGGTGGGAAACTGCTGATCAAATTCCATCTTCCCCTCAGGCAGAGTGGGGAATTGAACCTGAGTCTCCCACATCCCAGATGAGTGTTCTAACCACTGGCCTAAAATTTATAATGAAAGCCTTAGTAGGTCTTGCAAGAATGGCTTAGGCATGTAAACCTTCTGACTCCAGGAGAGCAGTTCTCTGTGAAAGGGGTGGGGCTTAGGACACCCCTCTCATTGGTATTGCCAATGGCTAGCTTAGGCAGCTTCCCACCTCATGTGCTGGCTTTTGTTGATTGAATTCTAAGATGCTGATCTCTCCCCAGGCCTGGTATAGGGAACCTAGCCCAGATTTGGTGGATTCCATTGATTTTCTAGGTGCCTAAAAGTTAGGTGTTGTAACACCTAAGTCCCTTTATGGACCTAGGCCATAGTGACTCCCAGAAGTCTAATAGCATTTTAAAATAAGTGGTTCAGTCAAATCTCTTCTTCCCATCAGGCAAAGTGGGGAATTGAACTTGGGTCTCCTATATCCCAGATGAGTGCACTAACCACTACAAGTATGAAGGGATAAGGTTTTGGATTTTGAATGGGTCCCAATCTGATAGGTGTGCTCTGAGCATGACTACCGGCTCAGGGCAAGATAGGCAGGAGAATGTCTATCTCCGTCTTATTTGAGGATCAGATTGGGGCTTAGGCATGAGACAGCTATCTGGACACCTAGAAAGAGGTGTTGTGTGCATGACCCAGTGGTAGAAACTTAGGCACTCAGGTATCTTTTACAGTAAAAATTTAGGCAATGAGTGAGTCTAGGCTTCTACAGGGTTAGGTGGCAGCTGAGTAGCAGTTTTGCAGAACACAGTGGAGCCTAAAATTGGGACGTAGGCATCAGAATCTGGAGTCCCTTTGTGGATCTGGCCAATGTGCTTACATCCCAGCAGCCTGCCATCAAAAAGGATATAGTCTTCCAGAGTTTGGGGGGGCTCTTTACAAAATAAGGGTCTACTTGGGAATAGTAGCGGAATGTCCCAGGTGTTGCTAATTCTTATGATTTTAATATTTGGTAATATCATGAGTTTTGTGATAGTCGGTATTTTTCTTAAAGCTGCAGGAATCAGGTTATTACTTGAGGATGTCAGTTTTCATTTAAAAAAAAAAAGAAGTTGCTAACCCTAATGGCTGCAGACAAAGGCTTGAGAACTTGAACCCTAAATACTCCAACAATAAAAAATGTATCATTTTTAAAAGTCTCATGATTTTCGAGCCAATCTCATCATCTTTGAATTCTTGGGGTTGTCAGTACTGTACCCCAATATCCAACTCTAAAGGATGGGCTTATTTAAATATGTTCTAGTATACAGCCTTCAAGGTTTGCCAGACTTCCATGTCTCAGTTAGATACATGCTTAATTTTACTCACACGAAACTCCTGTTAACTTCAGTGTGTGGGAACATGCTGTATGTGTTTTGTGGAGAAGAAAATTTCATCTTGTAGGATTGTCAGTTTGGCATGTTTCCTAAAAACTAAAAATTATGATGTTTTTTAAAGTTATAACTATAACTAGCTACAGTCAGCAGCAGAAAATCAAGAGTTATTAGTGAAAGAAGAACATTTCAATGGAACAATCTAGCATGCTAATTTTAGAAGATTAGAAATTCATATTCTAGCATAGACTCTGGGGATGTGCTAACGCAGTGCATTGTGACAAGCTAAATGGTTGGTAATTTACTTAGTCAGTTCCTGTCAGCAGTTTCATCTGAGTTGGGTAGGTCTAATTGTGTCTTAGAGAAGGCCCCCAATGTGGTTAGGACAGAATCAAACTTTCCCAAATCCATCATTAGCTACAATTTCCTGCTACAGATAAAAATGCTTCTGCCTCCAGTATATATTTGTGTTCTGCTAATAGAAAAGTAACTTGCTGTAAAAACACATTAAGTATAGTCCCAGTCTTCAAAGTTAATTTGATTTAAACTGTGACACTGCACAGTTATCCTATTAGATTTGTGTGTGCACGAATGTGGCATTCAATCAAGCAATGTTAATATGAAAACGTTCACACTGTAAAAGACCCTTCAATACTCAGCTGTGCCACCCAGCCACCAAGTTTATTGGATTTTGAAAGCAAACGCTTCATGAATGTTTAACGATGCAGAGTATTTTCATGGGGAAAGTGTGGGAGGTTTAAAGTTTCTGAACCATTTTGCAGAAAATGAAGTGAAAACCATTACTGCTGTTGGCCATATGACTCAATAATAACTTGGAGACAAAAATTGTTTATGTTTGGCAGGAGTTAATACCAAACAAGATCTATAATCTTGTCTTTGCTAACAAACATATTTCCTCTTTAAAAGAGGAGCTAAAATGTCCTTACTATGATCTTACACTTTCAAAGATAAGGTACTTTGTCTAGGTTGGAATTTTGTTGTGTTTTCCTGCCAAATCTCTTTAAATAATAATAATAATAATAATCAGATCTGGATCTCTCCAGCTTGAAGCTTCATACAGTGTTTATTACGGTCTCGCTTTATTTTGAAAAGGAAAAACAGCAGGAAATTGAGTATTTAATCATGTATATAATGTTAAAATTTGGAAACTTTTTTGTTTGAATTACTATAGTTTAGGAGCCAGCATTTATTACAATGTTTTGATTTTTATAACTTTCAACACATTTGGCTCAGACTTGTGAACTTAGGTTTTTTTGTTTGTGTTTAAATTCTTTCCAATTAGGTTTGCTGACTCCTACAGTTATCTATTTAGTTTATTCCTAAGCCTATCATTGTGTCATCTTCAGAGTTAGTGTTTCATTTGGGAGAGGTTGGAACAACAGTCGTTAGATGTATTTCCAGGTCTGCAAATGTTCAG
This sequence comes from Malaclemys terrapin pileata, assembly GCF_027887155.1. Classification (NCBI taxonomy): domain Eukaryota; kingdom Metazoa; phylum Chordata; order Testudines; family Emydidae; genus Malaclemys; species Malaclemys terrapin. The sequence goes on from NC_071506.1 coordinate 32,643,456, forward strand.
CACTGTTTTCTAGATCAGAAAGATACTTATATCTAAAATAATGTGAACTTTCTGATTTATGTGATTATTATTATTATTGTTGTGGTTATATTTTGGTAGTGCCAGATTTTCAACAGTGCTCTGCAGCTCCTAGTGCTCAAAATGGGAGCTAGTGGGTGCTAAGCACTTCTGAAAATCTGGTCAAAAAACTCTTGCAACAATTTTTTTTTCTGTGTTTTAACCTTTACCATTGAAAGTGAATCCTTTTCAATAAAATAACATCTCTTAAAATCTTAGGGGGACATTTTCCAGTGCCTAATTGCCTTTAGTGGGTCTAGTGCTCCTAAATCCCTCAGGTGCATTTGAAAATCTTCCCCTTAGTCTTTCCCCTATTCTCTCCAAAATCATAGAACTTTGTAGCTCTGCTTCTGTCCAAATGTTTTATGCAGAGTAGTAGCCTGAAGATTAATTAAGGACTCACTGTTGCAGTCACTTACTTTCTATGAGTACTCCCACTTAATCAGGCTCTAAAGTTGTACTGAATTTGAGGCATTCTGTTAGGTATTGTAAAACCTTAATAATCTACAGTTATACTCATTAATCTAAATGTTATAGGCTAATCCTGTGGTCATTCATGATGAGTGACTCCAATTATCTATTAGAATAAACCCTCGACATTTGGGGGTGTTTATCCAAAAGTCTTTGGTCTAGAAAATAGACTGGAAACCACTTGAGGACAAACTTTATTGCACAATTGCTGATACTTCCTGGATCAGTGAAAACATACTTGATTTATTTAGTTTTATTTTTAGATGTGTTTCTCAGCAAATATAGATGGGAGTGAGCTAGGAGAGAAAGAAAGGTTCTGTGCATTGCAGCCATCTGTGACTTCCATAGCAGGTGGGAACCCAGAAGCACTCCCTGGAGACTGACGTCAGTGAGGGTCTCAGTCATGGAAATTAGTCATCTTCCCTTTGACACATTCTCAGAAAGAACCAGAGATTGGCACTGAGGAGAAACAGAATGGAAGTGAGTGGGGAGAGACCAGAGAAGCAATCAGATTAAGAAACGGGGGGATAAGTCGGTTTGATACCATCTACCTCTGTGAGGGTCTGTGTTTCAGACAAATTTTCATGGTCAGTGGTAGAGATAGTCAGGAAGTGGGGATGGGAGGGAAGGGATCTGCAAAAGTTATGTCCTATTTTCAGTTGGGGAAAAAGCATTTCAACAGATTTTCTGACCATAATTAACCAGTGGTAGCCAACACTCCCTATAGACCTAAGTGAATTGGTAGCGCGAACCCTTGATCTTTGCAGGAGAAAGTCATCAAACAAGAAGCCTCTGTATCTGTATATAATTATATTACTCAGTATGCAGCTATTTTTCTAAATGTCAAAATGTGGCTAGTAAATAACCCTAAAACTCAATTTTAACATTAATACAATCAAGTAGTTTTTAAAGAGAATAATGTTGGCTGGAGAAAAGACAGCTCTGGTTGTGCACACTGAGCATTTTTGTGAGGATATTTCTCTAACCCCTTACCCTTCAGCCCCCCCCCTCCATTTTTGACCTAGTTCTCTAATATAGCCACAGATACATACAAGATGTTGTTTAAAGTCACTTGAGGGGCAAAAAGCATGGCACTGTTTATTAATGTCTCTTTATGCTCAATTTGTCATTGTTATATTAAGACATGTTCTGGCATTCTTGTTTTTACAATCTATGGTATGTTTAGAACACCTGTACAGAGAGAGACTAGTTGGAGACTCTTTTTAAGGGAATTATGTACAGTACATGCTACAAATGGGACTTGCAGGTAAAGCACCACATTCCAATAGCTTTACCAATAACTGCCGAATGCCTCCAATAGCTGTGTTTAGCAATATATTACAAAAAGCCTTACTCTACCTTTATCTTCTAAACAAGTGGGCTAAATAGATTTTAGGCTATCATCTTTTTAAGGGGGTGACAGAAAAGGTAACCTAAATTCACCTAATCATAAACAACCTACAGCCCTCCCCCTCTTCATTTCCCCCCATATGGCTTTCAGACTCCTAGCATATTTTAAAAGAATTGTATCTTAAAATCCCAACATCCCCCGTGAGCCTCCTCTTTCCTACTCCTCTGAAGTATCTCTCCCTATTTCACCCCATCTGCATCTGTGTCTCTCGCATCTCTGATCCTTTTTCTGCTCCCTATGTATGTCCACGCTTTTCTATTCTTATGGCTTCCGATTCTGTTTGCCTCAGACCCTGGCTATCAGCAACACTGGAATTCAGTGCTTTCCATTTCCAGGTCATCTTTCAACTTTTACTATTTGCCTCTGGACTATGTAAAATAAATTTATTAGTATAGCTCATTTAGAACAAATAATATCCATTGCTGCAGCCAGGTGGCTTTGTTTGGTAGGTGGATGTAGCTATTTCATTTTGCGAATCTTTGACTGATCCTTTGAATAATTCTCTTGACATCCCTAGAGATTTTACAGTGTGAAATATATTGATTTGTATAGACTTTCAATGTTTTGGATTCCAAATTCAATTTTAAATGACTGTAAATTAACTACAGAGTGTGTTTTGTTACACATATTAGATAGGAGGAGTGCTGACGGGTATAGGAAGTTAGTAGTTTCAGGTAATAAGGTAATTTGTAACTCTGAGGGTATGTCTTCGTGGGGAGCTAAGAGAAATTAACTTAAGTTATGGAGTTAATGCACATAAATTACTGTGCTTTAAACCCTCATGTGGACAGTCTCATTCAGAAGTAATGTGCCCTTAGTTTGTTGTAGCTTAATCCTCCAAGAGTTTAATGTGCTTTAAAATATGTGCATTAACTTCACTGCTAGATAATTCATCTGAACTTTCCTGAGTGTCCCGTGTAGACAAGCCCTTAGATGCTGCCATGTGGTTGGTGCTATGGTCCCAAGAGCACTTGACATTTGATTTCAGCAGTAGCCGTGTGTGAAAGCAGGGGCAGAAGTAGTCTTGGCACATCAGATGGCAGCTCCTAAGGTGGGTTCTGTGATCCAACCCGTCACACTGTGACCCAACAAATGTGTCGTAATACGATTGCTGAAGTTGGTGTATAGGAAGCTGTAGGACCAACTGGAATGTTATGGAAGAGCTGGGGACGGGTTAGGGCTCTTTAGAGATCTCTGAAAAACACGTTTATTAAAAGAGAAGTTATTCAGGACATGATATTGCTCATATGGAGCACGTGACTCTTGCATTTGGGGACGCTGGACACAAGAGCTGGAAGCTCCTTAGAAGTGTGTGGGGACCACCAAGCCCCAAGGTCCTGCCCATGCTCCATTCCCACTCTGCCCCGAGGACCCGCCCCACTCTGTCTCTTCCTGCCCCTGTTTTGCCTCCTTCCCCAAGGCCTCCCTCACCCACTGCTCGCTTCTCCTCACCCCCTCTCCCGAGGCCTACCTGCCCACTGCTCGCTTCTCTCTGCCCCCTCCCCCGAAATCTTCCACCCACTGCTCACCCCTCTCCATCCCCTCCCCCTCCATCACCTGCCCCTTAGCTGAGTTGCTCTGCATCAGCACAGCAGGAGTCCCACAGCTGGGCCAGCCAGTGAAAGGCAGAACCACTTTTAAGAGTGATGGGGCCATGTGGCCCCTTGGCCTCCCCAGTGCTGGCAGGCAGGGGAGCCTCGGGAGGGGGCAGAGAGGCACAAGTAGCAGACCGGGGTGGCCTTGCGGAGGGGGTGGAGAGGAACAAGCAGTATGCGGGGGCAGGGGGCAGAGAAGGCCTAAGGAGAGGGGGCAGAGAGAGAGGAGCGAACGGTGGGTAGGTGGGAGCCTTGGGGGAAGAGGCAGAGCGAGGGCGGGAAGAGGTGGAGAAAGGAGGAAGAGGCCGAATGGGGGTGGGGCCACAGTTCGTGTGCGGGTGGCCACCCCATTTCTTGGGAGCTTCCAGTGGCGGGAGGTGGGCAGAATGTTTGGGGAGGCTGACCCTCCCCAAGCCTGTTATACCCACTGCCCATGGTATTGCTAACTAAATTCCTGTGACCTTGTGTTGTTTAGACAAACTAAAAGCAGGACAACCCTCCTCCTGACACTATGGATATTCCAGCATGACAACTTGCCTTCTAATGCTATTTCCCTCATTTTCTCTCCACCCCACCATAATTCCTTTGCAGTGACTGTCCTTAACTTTAATCCCCTTCATAATTGTAAATTTGCCCAGAACCTAAAAAGGTTCATTCAGGCTGGAAACTTCAGCTTTCCAGTGTTCAAAATTCTTCAAGGCACTTTCCTGCTATCCCTGTTTCCAAAGAACTCTAAATTTCAGGGTCTTCAAAATGATAATTGCAACTGAAAGTTTTAATCTATATTTGTTTTACAAATAGGCACTGTATGTAAGTTCTCGTTTCTCAAATATTTACCATGTCCTCTCCCCGCATGTTCATTTGTGTGTAATTTCACAGTGCAGCAGAATGAATGATTTGGCTGCATTATACTCATCGAAACATCTGCAACAAACCGTTCTCATTAGCATCTGAACAGTGGCTAATTGAATGGCCAAGCCTTGACTTAAAATATGAATTTCTCCTTTTCTGACCTTTTCAAAGCAGATGGAAATAAATTTTCATCCTCCCTTCCCAAGTACAGAGCCCTTCTTTTAGAAGGTCACTCTGTGCTACTAGTTGATTTATGGAGCGTTACTAGTTAAAAAATGGAGAATCTGTAAATATGTGTGTGACAGACTGACAATATCCTGAAATATACCCAACAAACCTTATGGAATTAAGCTAAACTTTGTTGAATTAAGTTAAACCTTATTGAATTAGGGTTAATACCTTTGGGGTACATTGTGTAAAAATGCAATGTGTATGTGGTGTTGTGGCATCATATGTACCTTCTCTAATAGAGAGGGAGGGATGCTAATGAACTTCTTCCATTATCAGCCTTTGAAGCCACCATTTGGGGAGATATGCATATACTAGTTCAAAGACCAACAGAGAAAGAGAAGACTTTTGGATAAAAAACCTGCTGTCATGGTTTTCTGCAGCTGCAATCCAGACCAGTGAAGGGTTGTGTCACTTCTTACCAAGTGCCTCACAATGCTTTGCCACTATAATTCCCAGCCTGGGATGCTTACAATCAGAACCAAACATACAGATTATACCCTGAGTGTCTGTGTGCTATGCAGCGAGCCCTGATTCAGCAGCTCTGACCCCAGCAGCCTATCTACAGCCTCACAGTCCCACTCTGGCTTCCATCAGACTTGGCTACAACCAGAAAGGTAACTCCAACACACTCCCAATCCCGAATGTTCCCCAAACTGAGTGCTCTGTAATGCCCAGCCTGCTCCTGGACAGTACAGAGAAATAATAAGATTTGTTTGTTCCTTTAAAGCAGGAGTTCCCAAACTTGGTTCACGGCTTATTCAGGGTAAGCCCCTAGTGGGCCGCGAGATGCTTTGTTTACCTCCCGGTGGCTGCGGTTCGCCGTTCCCGGCTAATGAGAGCTGCGGGAAGCGTCACGGGCCAGGCCACCACTTCCTACAGCTCCCATTGGCCGGGAACGGCAAACTGCAGCCACCAGGAGCTGCGAGCAGCCGTACCTCCAGATGCTCAGGTAAACAAAGTGTCTTGTGGCCCACCAGGGGTTTACCCTGAACAAGCCATGAACCAAGTTTGGGAACGCCTACTTTCAAGAGACAAAAGCACATCACAACTATTAACTGGGGTAAATACACCCTTCCCTACAAACACAGCTTGGAGTTGGTTTATAGTAAAAGAAAACAAATTTCTTAACAATAAGACATAGGTTAAGTGATACCATGTAAAAGGAATGAAGCCAGAAAGGGTTACAAGCAAACAAAAGTGAAAATATGCATCTAAAACTCAAACTAGAAAGGTACAGGCTTTGTTCAAGATGGTTTCTCTCACCAGTCATTCTACTTCCTAGCCATGGCTGACTTGCCCCTAGTCAGGCCTTCCACAGAAGTAAAGATGTGGAAGATCTTCCCTTGTCTTCCATAGGGAAGGTCTTTGCCTAAGCAGGTTTCTCATCTATATTTAGTCTCCAGAGACTTCAATCTCCCCTTGGTTGAAGGACCCATCTTACTCAAGAGCTCTGACCTCTTGTGTCTAATGACAGATTACAAAGATAACTTCTGTCTTTGTTATATCTTCCAAAATTCAATGACTTTTTCTCAAGAGGCAGGATGACCTCATGCTGTTCTTCCCATCCTCTGGACTTCCCATCCCCTTGCTGATTTCTGTGTAAATGGGGCTACCTTTATTTTTGGTTACACCTTGCTTAATCTCATTGGAGACAGGTAGATAGCTGCTTTCTCTCCTGTCTGGGAAGGAACCTGTTTCTTCCTGTCTGGTCACAGACTTTAAAAAGCATAAGATCATTAAGAATCCATGTTTCCTCATATACTGTTAATACATACTAATAATATATAATATCATTCACAATGATATTATTCACCAGTGTGTCATTAACTTTCCGAAAAGACCTGACTCTATACATTTTGTAATCCAGTAATAGTGTATACAATCAGTTGGTTCAATTTGCTTATTGCTTGAGGTCTGCCTCCCCCACCCTGTCACTATAGACCATAAACCCTTGCAAAGTATTATTTGAAAAGTAAAACAGAGACCAAACCTCTCTCCTGCTGGGGCATAGATGCCATGCTGTCTCTTCCACCACTTGTTAGTTCCATATCTTTATCTGATATGTAAACATGCCTTCACTGCTTCTCCCTGACAACTGGGCTGCTGGTCAGAGAAGCAAACACATTCCTTTGCCTAGGGCAGATCTGTTTACCAACTCCCCTTGATACGCCTGCTTTAAACACACTATACTCATAATTCTAGCACATATCCATAACTCTTAAGACACACTTTGCATACATCATGCAAGAGTATTAATGATCAGTGAGTTATTAGTTTCAAATAATATCTCACAAGGTCTATTTTATACAAAGATTATTACAATAGGGTGTAGGGTGTGAATATAGGGATGCTAAGAATCACACCTGAAATTTAAACTGACTCAGGTCCAGCAAACAGGCAGGATCCCTGGTCTAATCCTTAGGGGGCAGATTGGAAGGAATTGGCCTATGAGACCCCATAAAACTTTTCTTTTTCTTTGTGCTTTTTCTGAGATGAAGCTCTGATGAACTTGTAACCACAAAGAAATCCCTAGGGGTGGGGGAATGCCTGGTAAGCTTATTAGTAGGTGTATAGGTTTTCTTTTATTGTTTATAATACTTTTTTCTGTAATGCTTTTTACCTTAAGAATAAAGTAGCCTTGCTTAGAAAAAACTGCAGAGCAATCACGCTGTTATTAGTCTCTGAAGGGAAACAAGTAAGTTTGTTTAGGCCGACTGACTTTGCTGGAAAATACACAGTGAAGACAGGGAACTGTGCAGCCTGGAAATACCCTGGTCAGAAGGGAGAAAAACATGGGTATCCACCCAGAAAGGCAACAGCTGGGAAGTTGCAAGCTGAGTGTGGGTGACCTTGCTGAACCACTGAGGGAAAATATAGGTGTAGTTGCCCTGAACTGTGATAAAGTGTATGATTTATGGAACAAGATTCTGTCAACTGTCCAGTCACTCTTTCTGACAGTAATGCCTCCTCACACATCGGTCTTTTGGAAATAACATTACAGGCCTGATTTTCGAGATACTTGAGGCCGCACACGAAAATATACATGCAGTTCCCACAATTGTGCACACAAATTAGACACATGTTGTACAATTTGCACATGTAGTTGTGGCATTTGGGTATTTAAATTCATGTGTATATATACACACACAGTTTTGGATGAGGATCCTGGTACAGGAGGTTTTGAAAAATCAGCCTTTATGTATGGACAGGTGGCATGTGGCTTAGTATGCTAGCCTGTTGCTTCTACAAAACAGAGTTATTTGGGTGGCTGTGGGAAACAAAATGTTCTTTGTTTCAGTTGGAGATCTCTTTTACAGCCAATCTCAGCATAGCTTTTAGTCCTGGCTCAGCCAAATGGAGGCTTTCTTTTGGCTCACCTGATAGAGCAGTTGCCAGTGCAAATTTGCTTATAGCGATGTGCAAAACTCATGTACAGCATGTTCAGCCACTGGATGGGGAGATCCTGTTAGTAATTACTGAAGTCTGATCTACTGTCTGACTATTTGAACTTTTGAAACCTTAACTTCCTCAGCTTTTGACAGAGCTCGAGAATAAATCAGCTTTTTAAAAATGGTAACACATTTTTGTTGCCAAATGAAATGTCATACTGAATCCCTTGTAAAACAATATTTTTGGAGAAAAAATGAGATCAGGGCCAGATAAAAACAAGTTATTTACAATTCAGATTATGGATTAATATCAGTCCAATATAGTACTATTAAAAATAAAACATATCAAAACCCCTTTATAATCGGTTGCCTTGTTCAAATAGTTCTAGCTAGTTCAGTGATAGTTTTAGCTTCTGTTCCTGGAATATTTCTAGATCTACAGTCCCGTTACAGTGGCGCCACTTAGCACAAATACAGTGACGGTTTTGCCAGTTTTTCTATGATGAACCTTTTTTCCAGGAATTCATACATAATCATAAAAATTCCCTCAGAGCTGAAACTTGGCATATGAGGAATTCACAAGGATTTTCTTGTGATTTTTTTTTTTTTTTTTTTTTTGTATACAAATGTACAAAAATAAATCAGGCTGATCATTTAAGTGAGGAGTATTTAAAAATAACATATTGGTAAAAGTTCATAGAATTGTGTTAGATGGAGATGGATAAGACCACAGCCATCTAATATAAGTACACACATACGCTGCCAATGAATGATTGTTTTGAAGACGATGGTTTGTTGCTCTTCTATCACAAAGGGCTCCAAACTGCATATGCGTGTGTGTGTTGGGTGGAATCATGAGATTTGGAAAGCAATTAGTAATTTGATAAGGTCAAATTTCTTTTGGTATTCTGAAAAATATACAAATGGCCAAGACATTTTCCTTTGAAAAGCAGGTTCTATGTCTATAAAGCTTTAACTGGCTTAAATAACTAATAACTTAAAAATAGATATGACATTTTTAGGCTTATTAAAATTTATTCTGGTACACTATGTGTATTTTATATTTATTGAAACCAAGTATTTTTCAGAACTTTATAATCTGACATCAATAACTACTGCAGTATTGTTTTGAAAGGATGCCCAATGCTAATAGGTGCAAACCCCAATCTATTTTGTTTTTTCTTACTGTTTTTCTAATAGTTTGCATATGTTAGTTTTAATATCAGATGTTTCAGTGAAAAGAAAAATATGAATCTGAGCAACTAGTAACTCCCTAATAACAGACCAATGGGAAAAAATTAATTGAAGGAAGTTATTTTATTGAGATGGAGATTTCCACAATTTTAACAAAGAACAAGTGTAATATTGAGAGTCACCAAGTAACACTGTTACAAATAGTCTTACAGGTTATGTTGAACTGACTGTAAAGACAGTTAGTCCTTGGGAGGAATGCTTATTTTTAGTTGTGGTACAATTCTTTTAAAAGTTGTGTATTTCACATGTAAAATATGTCTACTGCTTTAGCCTCACTGACTGAATCATTTCTTAGGTTCAGAGCTACTGCCTACAGGTTATACATACACAAGGTAAAATAAAAGATTGCTTGGTGTTAAAAGACCCGTGAGTGCAGTAAAAGCCTAAGACAATAATTGGCTAGGAGTAAGGAGTAAGTTAGAGTCTAGCTGCCGAGAATGAAAACTGGGAAGATATGAACCTTCCTGAGGAGTGGAAGAAATTCAAGCAGCACATAGAGGTCATTTTCAAGGGTCTCCTGAAGTCCACAGATGATGAGGGGAAAATGCTGTTATCTACCAATCCAGATTGGAGAGAAAAGAAAGAGGTATTAATAATATTTGTTAAAGTATTTCAGCAGAAGAGAAAGAAGACTTAAGTGCATATTACAATTAATTTGTTGAATATGTCACCCAAAAATTGACCCAGCGGTCACACACTATTAATTTTATAAGAAGGTCCAAGTGAACACACAAACCACTTCTGATAAAATTAAAGATGCTGGATAAGAATTATGCATTTACTAACATGATGAAATGATTAGAGTTTAGTACAAATTCATTATAAGTCTGTGAGTAGCTGATAATCACAGAGCTGACCTTGATTTAAATAAAGCAGTTGACTTTGCTCAAACACACAAAATGGCATAAACCCACCTAGAATCTATGGCCAGTGTTTTTACATTTGGGTGCCTAAATATAGACTGTTAAGTCCATATCTTATTTCAAGGGTTCTGAGCACCCCTGGCTTCCACCAGAGTCACAAAAAACCTATGCAACTGCTTTTTTTCAAGCCTGCCTCATCCCTTAGAATTCAATTAAATTTACAGAGCAAGCTATGTTTAATGTTTCTAAGTCAGCTTTTGAGCTTATGCAAGGGCACCATTTCTGACTGGAACAGTGTGTGGTCAGTAGGAACTGTGACACCTTTGAAACTGGGACTTAAATATAAATTCAGGGGCCTAACTGTAGTTTGAACATTTTGGCCAATGTCTAAAAGGAAGCAGTATATGGAGTTGCAAAACCTCACCAACCTGTCAGCCAACCACAAAACTGAAAATATTTGATGCACGAAGAAGACTATAAACCTGTAATCAAAGGGAGAACATGAGAATAATACATAAGTCAGATGACTTTTCAACTGAAGAGTAGATATGTTTCAAAAGTAAAAGAAAGAGAAATCCTTATGCAAATGATGTGCATCCCAAAGTGTACTGCATGAGTGAGAGGCTACGCTATAGGACAGAGGAGGTTTTGGCAGAAGCAGCAAGGACAAGAGTAGCAACAGTTTCGGTTGTCTCTGACCAAGTGTTCAAAGAGATTGGGAAGAAATCTCTCCAGGTTAAGATGAAATGGATAATGGTGCATAAGAGAATGTAATCTCCACAAAAGTTAAAGCCCTCAACCTCCTCACTCCAGTATGCAGCAGTTGTATGCTTATGGATATGACCCACTGGATGTGTAAAGTACATGCACTCCAGTATGTAAAGGCAACAAAAATATAAAATATAGAGTAATATTTTTAGACATACAAGTGCCTGGTTTCAGATCTTTAACTGATCAAATTGGAGCTGGCATGTTCCCCACTGACATTACCAATATCAAAATAACACCTGCTAAGACCTAATGAAACAATACAAAGACGTATCTAATACATGTTGTTCCTATAGAACAAAAGACTAATGTGGCAGCCACTATAGGTCCCATAGTAAGTTTTAGCACATTCTCCACGAGAAATTTCAGTAGCAGTTGACACAAGAGATTTTGAGATTGGAAAATGCAGGTATAGTTGTCTCTGTAGATGATCCTACAGAATGGATAAATTCCATAGTGAAAAAAACACATACAGGACAGGAGGAATTGTGCCTAGAACCATGAGACTCAATTAGGCAAGCAAGCAATAACTTTTGATGATGTAATTAGTAAAGTGTTCTCTCAGTGGACACCGTGTTAATTAATGAAATGTCAGTGCCACTGCCTTACTCTTATAAATCTATTCTCCTTATCCCTGGGTGACATCGCCTCAAACATTATGTAGTACATGTTTTTCTGTAGAACTTTTAAGCAAGTGCAACTGGCAGTTTACCTTCGTCTCTCCAAATATGGCAATTCAGTGTTCTGGCTGGCCACCAGAACTATGGGATTTTTTTTTTATATGTGTGTATAGAAAACTGACATGATTTTCCCTACATGCCTGGGCCTCTTTGATTCAACCTCTGCTTGTTTTCATTGTGAGGGATCGTCTCGTTTTCCTAGATTAATTTTCTTTCTGTGTTCATGGTAAAATAAACATGTAGGGCTTGCTTTGCCTTAGTTCCAGCACCTATCAGGCAGCTGCATTACTGGAACCATTTGCCACAGGGGGAGATCAGGCAGCGGCAGTGGTACTGCCCACCTTCAGATGTTCCACTGGGGAGAGCAGTGTCAGAGCTAGATTTTCTGCTGGTGTAAACTGGCATTGCTCCACTGAAGTCAGTGGAGTTACACTAGTTTACACTAGTTGAGGATCTGATATAAATCTCTGGAGCCCTGGTGTACCTCCAGCACAGCTCTATAGATGCCAGGGTCCCTCTCTTTCCGTGGCTGGCCCTGCCCACTCTGTGGCCAGCTCCTCAGTCTCCAGTGTAATGAGGACTGTGTATGACTTGTGTCACTGCACTCCCATTCTGGGCAGGCTTTCTGTCACTGCAGAGCCTGCAAGTCTACTTGTAGAGTGCCTCTGGCCCACAGAATGGAGTGTCATGTTAACTGTTGATATCAGGACTATGGTATGCAAACTGGTTTGGTATCAGTGCTTCACTTTAATAGATACTGTAGGTGCTAACTGTTCTTCAGTTTTATGCTGATGTCACCATGAAATACAGAAGTCCACCAGAACTCTCCCAAAGTCAGGGGCTGCTGTCTTCATTAGAATGTGACTGTATCCGGGGGAGGAGAAGGGAAAGGTGTGTATTGTTTAAAGAAGGTTCCCCATGGAATTTTTTAATCTGGGCTCTTAAGGCCTAGGAACAGTGATACAAAGCATAGCAAATGCTGAACCAGTGTATAAAACCTAAGGTTTTACTGTTATAAGAATAAAGATAGTACTAGGTTTTTGAATGAATGATTTAACAAACTGATAATTATCCTCCTCTGTGTTTCTAATTATGAATTTTATATCTGCATCTGGTTTTTAAGTACATCTGTAACTTCCAGTGGGGAAGATCCTTTTATGGCAAGTGGCCTTTTTAGCTGCGTGTTCTGTTTATTTCATTTTTTTTTCTTGGTCTTTTAAATCTCCATGAAATTTTTTCAGTGTTATAAGTTCAGAAATATTTTTAAATGTTTATACAGAAAAAGTCTTAACATTTCAATTGTTTAATTTAGACTGAATGTTTGATTCAGGGCTAGAGGTGAAAGTACCACATTTCTTACCAATCTATATTGGGGAATTAGAAAACAATAAAATAAACTTGTCCACCACAGAATTATTCTTAGATACCATGTTATGTTGGTTTATATACCTCATGCTGTCATGCTAACCCTATCAAAAGCACTTTTACTATGTCTCTTGTCACATATATAAGACGTCATTCTTGCTTCTAAGGACTGATCTAAATATACAAGTAGTATAGACTTAACTAAAATTGGTTTAAAAACTGAGGTGCAGACTCCTGTGCAAACCATCTTAAATCAGTTTCCAAATGGTTTATATTATTTTACTTCATGTTGGTAATTTTCTCCACTGAGGTTTGCACAGTTTAATTGGATCAGTTTAAAATAATACCTTTAGTAAAACCAGTGAAAGTTTCTGTGTAGGTGAGGCCTCAGTTCATTGTAATGTAGAAGCTCCTCTCTGGAAATACAAACTATTCTCCCTTCACACTTCACTTTCTAGACCTTGGCTTTTGTGGATAAAGGGAATAATAAGTCTCGTTTCTGTATCTTTGTTCTGTAAGCTCAAATTTCAGACAGGTTTTTGTTTATTTTTGTTTGCATAACATTTTGAATGTACAATTTGTTACAGCATATACAGGTAGTACATTAGAGCAATATGTAGTTAGTGCATGCTGTAGATAAAGTGGAGTTTCACTCTGTACTACCACCTTTTTTTGTCAGTGGCCCCCAATTTACCCAAACAAAATTCCTTTCTAGCTAATTTATCCACGCTTGGTGTCAACACACAGATATATTTATTTCATGCAAAAGCATAGGCAAAATCAACTGAGTTACTTCCAGATTAATATTGGCCTATTGTTGGGGGCAGGGTGGCTGTGTGCCCCAGGCCGGCAGTACTGCTTAGTGGCGATACACCAGACTGTATCGCCTAATGGCAAGAGTCCAGGGCCACTTTGCCTAGTAGCTATGGTACACAATAGTGTCACCCATGGGTGAGAGTCCAAGGGCCGCTCTGCCTACTGGCTTCAGTCTACGATAGCGTCACCCAAGGGCAAGAGTCCAAGGCAATTTTACCTAGTGGCTTGAGTCCACAATAGTGTCACCCAGTAGCAAGTCAATGGCCACCCTGCTTATTGGCTATAGTGCAAGGTGGGTAGGGAAACTTGGAGTCGCCCTACTCCACTGGGCTCCAACCCAGGACCCTTCAAAACAGTGGTCTATATACGTGGTCTAGGGTCTATTACCCTTACTCGTGTTCCCTGGGGATCTTCCTGACCTTGTTTCTGTACCTCTGTCGGCATCACAGCTCTGTCTTGTCATCCCTCCTGGCTTCCTCCCAAGGTCATCTCCAGACCCCCTTCCCCTGGTGATAGCAAGTCATCACCCTTAGTTCCCACAGTCAAAGGGCTCCCAGTGGCTCAGTATGAGGCTCAGTCCCGGTGGATTGGAGTCCCAGCAGCTTCTCAGCAGGAGGCTGCGGCATCCAATTGCTCTCTTCCCCAGTCAGCCCACACTGAGCTGAGCTGCTCCCTTTTGAATGCTCCCTCCAGTGGAAGCATGCCCAACAGAGGTGAGAGGGCATGGCTTCCTGTGTCAGAGCAGCTCCTTATCCCTCACCTCACCAGTGCAGGGTCTATACACCCTGTCACACCGATATATATGAAAAATGGCTTCTTCTAGCAATTCTGTGCACAATCAACTAAAATTTCTGAAATTAGAAAGGCCAAATCTGGCTTTTTTTATAGATCTACAAAAGATTATTTTTTGTATTTACCACTATACAATATCAATAACTTACACATAAAGTATTTGGTTTTCAATGTATTAGGTGTTTGTGGTTTAATCAACAAACTTGGAAAACACCCGAAGATTTTAGATAATATGGGTACAATGAGCCTCAGTTAAGGACAACCTGGTTTCAGTTGATTTCAAGGCAAATAGCACCAGATCAAGGAACTCAAAGGTATTAGTGCAAATATAAAGTTTGAAAAATCAAACATTCGTTATAGAGTTAAGGTTGGAAAGCTTAGACATAACTTTATGCAACATGCTCATGCCTTAAAATATGATCCCTTAACACAAAAGCAGCAGTCTGGCCTGCCACCCTCAGCGAGTGGCAATGCTTACGACTAAAACACTTGCTAATGGATCAGTTTGGTCCAGATACCTTAGGACTGTCAGAGACCCCAGAGCAACTGGGAACATTGGAAATGCTTCATAAACTCCCCAGGCCCATGTCCATGTCCACTGTGTATGTGTTATTAATGAAAAGGAGCTCCATTGCTCTGGATTTCCTTGTGAAAATATGGGAAAGGGAGTTACCGCAGCCGTTAAAAGAGCCCCAATGGTACAGCATGTTATGGAAAATTAAAATGCTTCTGATGCAGCAAAAGATTCTATTCAGAAGGTATTGGACACCAAAGAGTCTTTTCAAAATTGGGTCTTGTCCTCTTATGTTTGTTGGTGCCATAATAAAGAAAAAAGAACCCTGATGCATCAGCTTTGGGAATGTCCAACAGGCAGGCAGCAGTGGAAGGAGGTGAACACAAGAGTGAAAACAATGCTTGACAACAGCAGACAAACCTCAGCTAAAAATTATATCTGAGGTTATGTACCACAAAACCCACAAAAACTATCATTCTTGAAGATTGTAGTGGCTTGGAGTGGTTCCTCCCTGTCTGCATCAGAGGGAGGCCACTGTGCCTTGCTATGCCAACTAACTGTTGAGAGCGGATCAACAGGGGATTAGCACTGTAAATCAGTAAGGAGTCTATAGCCAACCCTCTAGCTGGGGTAAGCAGCAAACACAGCCAGTCTCAGCCCTCTGGGCGGGGCCAAGTAATACTAAGCAATCAGGCTCAAGTCCTCTGGGTGGGACAGAGCAGAGGCAGTCTGTGGCCCAGCTGTGCAAACGAATGCAGGCTGTCCAGCCTAAGGTGGGTAGGCTGTCACTCCAGTGGTGGGGTTGGCAGCGGGAGGTAGGGGGACCCAGGCCCGACCTATTCCACTGGGTCCCAGTCCAGGGTCCTAACAATGTTGGGGAATCCCACCACTGGGTCAGCGTGGATCCTGCCAAAACACACTGACTGTGGCTTCAGCAAACGCAACTGGACTAATGTCTGGTTTCCCTGGGCTACTTCATACCCCTACCTGGTCATAGGGCTTTGTCGCTCATGGGCCCTTTAAAAAAAAGAGCTGGTTCTATGGTCTGCCCTACTTGACAGTCAATTACTGTGGGCCTCAAACTTAGGCCCATGGGGTTGCTAAGTAAGAGCCCTACTGTCAGTGCTGCAAGTGCAGAAGAGGGAACAGCAGCTAATACCCCACCACTGGAGGTCACACCAGAAGATTCAGTGGGGTCAGATGACTAGCAGCAGACTGTGATTGGACACCACCAGGTATAAAAATTCCTGTTCCTGACCTACCCCTTGTCTGAGCAACTAGTTGTTAGGCCTGTTGCTGCCTAGATCATTGAGTCCAAGTCTCTTCCTCCTTGCCTGATTCCTGCTGCTTCACCTTGCTCCCTTTTCCCAGTACCACATATTGTCCCACGCACAGTACCATGCCTTGTTCCTGGTTTTAGCTTCCTCTCCCTGAACCAAGTTGCTGACTCTGGTTTGACCCTCAGGAGTGATTTCTGACTCTGTTTGCCTTAATAGTTAGTGTGACTTCTGACTCTGACCCCACTCTTGTCCCTTGATTTGATTTCTGACTCTGGCTTGACTCATGGCATGACCTCTGACTGTGACCCTGACCCCACACCCAGCTCTGCCCACTAGGAAGACTGCCCTATTACAGGCCTTGATGTTGACTATGACCAATGGACGCATTTTTAGAGGTAGTTAAATCCTATCTATAGCAAGTCCCTGATCCAGTCCCACTGAAGTCAACAGGAGCTTTACCATTAACTTCAGTGGTCACAGAATCAAGTCCTAGGTGCCAAGTGGTGGATTCAACATTAGCTAACAATAATTATTTTCATCATTGAGATTTGACCATACAAGAAACAGGTTGTAGGGTGGGTTTTTTTCCATGCAAACTGCTCAACCAAATATTGTTCAAATATTAAATACAAAAATCCATAAGCAAGTTTGAAGAAAATTGGTTTAGTAGTTTTACAGTTATGACAAATGTTTTAAAGTGATGATGAATGTTTTTAAAGTTGAATGGGCCAGACGTTGAGGTGGCCTCCACAGACATTGTCTCAGTGCCAGATGCACTCTTGGACTGAGGGCCAGAAGTACAGCAAAGCTCTAGGCTCAAGGCATATGAAAATACAAATAGGCTTAATGCTACTTCTTTTAAAAGTAAAGCAAAATAGCTGCTGGCTATACAAACTCTTTTCCTTTTCCTGTTCTAGCTTAATCTGTAGTGCAACATCAGTCACTGTCCAGTATGTTAACCTCAAAATGTACCTCTGTGTTGTTAAAACAGAAGTTATGTGATGTTTTAATACACACTGAAATGGAGTCATGTATTGATTCAGCTTTTATGCAGTGTTGTTGTAGCTGTGTTTGGTCCCAGGATATCAGAGAGAAAAAGATGGGAGAAGTAATATCTTTTATTGGACCAACTTCTGTTGGTGAGAGAGAGAAGCTTTTCAGGTATTGAAGAAGAGCTCTGTGTATCTCAAAAGCTTATCTCTCTCACCAACAGAAGTTGATCCAATGAAAGATATTTCCTCACCCACCTTCTCTCTCTAATATTCAGATTTTAGTGAAGCAATGTGTTTTGAGTAAGGAAAATTAGATTTTTAAACAGTTCCCTGTGGTACTGTAACTCACCCCCATTCCCAGCCCAGTCACTCCTTCCCCCCTCTCTCTCTCCACATTGTATCTGTGTAGGGTGGAGAGATGGCATCACCGAGGCAACTAACAGCCTCTCTTCCACACATAGCAGGTTCCCCTCCACACAGAGATCTGAGGCAATGATGGGGCTTTCATGATCCAGTAAAGCATGTAAGCATTTGCATAGTTTTAAGCATGTGAGTGACCACTCAGCTTGGAAAAGAGATGACTAAGGGGGATATGATAGAGGTCTATAAAATCATGACTGGTGTGGGGAAAGTAAATAAGGAAGTGTTATTTATGCCTTTTCATAACACAAGAACCAGGGGCCACCAAATGAAATTAATAGGCAGCAGATTTAAAACTAACACAAGGAAGTATTTTTTCACACAATGCACAGTCTGTGGAACTGTGGAACTCTTTGCCACAGGATGTTGTGAAGGCCAAGACACTAACGGGGTTCAAAAAAGAACTAGATAAATTCATGGAGGATAGCTCCCTTAATGGCTATTAGCCAGGCTGGGCAGGAATGGTGTCCCTAGCCTCTGTTTGCCAGAAGCTGGCAATGGGCGACAGGGGATGGATCACTTGATGATGACCTGTTTTGTTCATTCCCCCTGGGGCACCTGGCATTGGCCACTGTCGGAAGACAGGAGATTGGTGTTAGATGGACCTTTGGTCTGACCCAGTCTGGCTGTTCTTATGTTCTTACATGCTTAAGCACTTTGCTGGATCAGGACATATGTCAGCAGGGTCATGGGATAACTGTGCTTGCACTAGCTCACTTCACACACTATGCCCCCTCCAAGGTGCAAAGCAGAGTTAGTACTGTCAGCATCGACTGTCCCCAGGTGTCATGAGAAGGTGCCAAGTATAGCTCCTGTCCCCCACAGTTCCTCCCTCCCCCACTTCCTCCCATTATGCCCCCTCATGTGGTTTGTGTTTACATGTTTTTCATGGCAAAAAAATAAAGCTGTAAAGCTGGCCCAGACAGAGTTAATGGGACACAGTCAAGTAGTGTATGCTCCTAACTTAACTGAATTTAAAGTAGTTATACTCGGATATGGTATGTCTTACAGTCAGACTGTTTAAATAATCCACGTCTCGCTGTGGAGAGTTTTGAAAAGAGCTCAGTATCCATATTTTATTATTATTATTTCTTTGGGATCTCTTTGCTGGCTGTACTGCAGCAGACAACAAAGCTATTCCCAAAGCTGTGCTAGTATTATTAATGATACGAGTGCACAAACAAATGTTTTGGCAAGATAAAATGCTGCATACATTTCAGTAGGGGTTTTGTTTGTTTGTTTTTTGTTAAACTGTCCATGTGATCGTCAGCTTAATTTGAAACAGTGAAAAATCAACACTTGCCACTGAAGAGAAAGAGAGAAAGCTGTAGGGACAGAACTGTCATTTTCCAGCCTGTGAGAGAGAGAGATAAAGAGAGAGAGAGCGAGAAAGAGAGAGAGAGTATACGTTTCTATAATTTTAGTGATGTAATTAGAAGCAAGTATAACAGCACTGGTCAGAATGTGGAATGCCATGAGTACCAATATGGCCAGCCATTTAGTAGCTCATAGCTCCCTCAAAGAAGTTTGTCCAGGTGAAGTACCTCTCTTGTAAATCAGAGAGAAAGCTCTGCTAATACACTGGACAACAAAGCCATATAGCATGTAATTTTTGAGTTATCGGCTTATCCTTTAAATCCAAGCTGACAGCAGCCCCAGATGATTTATCACCTGGGTGTTCACTAATCATTATTGTCAGAATAAGGGCAAATATTCAATTACTCTGTATTGTGTGCAATATTTTGGTGTTAGTAGACTTTCTAGTTTTGTAGAAACTCCAAAGGCATTTTACTACTGGCAGCATGAGACCCCCCAGCATATGTCCCCCAGGCTGGAAAACCCATGGAAGTTTTTTTTATTATTATTACATTATAGACAGATGCTTAAGGAGCAGCTCATCCTGTTTTCTAATCTGATGTTGTAGTCAGTAACATCCTTAGTATCCTGGATGAATACTCTGTCATGTGCTTGATCAGTTAGAAGATTGATCTTTAAATATTTCAGGTGTTGTGCTTCTGAATTGCCAATGAGACTAAAACAGATAATGGTATCTTTGATTTAGTGTGCCAGCCAGTCAAATTTTGCCAACTCTATTCTTCAGACATATTTTGTAACCAGTGATTTAACATTCCAGTTGTATGAATCCACTCACCAGTTTTCAATAATACCAACTAGGCCATTTTTTCCTCATATGTGAGCGCTTCTGATTATTACCCAAGCTCCAAGCATTGGTAAACAGGCAATTAACTTTTCTCTTCATATTTTGTGATTCTTTGATTCATTATGTTCATAACACCTTGAGTGTGAGTTATATTTCTGTGTTTGCCCCCTTAACATCTTCCCCCTCTGTTGTTAGTTTAATGTCTTTCTGACTAGTTTAACTAGTCGGTCATCCAGAAAATCTCTTGCTACTGACCTAGATGCCATCTAAACTGTACAGCCCCATCTCTAAGGTGATCCAATGTTACACAGAACCAAACCTCTCTACTTTACATCGACCTAGCCAACCATTCTCCTCCACTACTTTCTGCCAGCTCTCTTCCCTTGCTCATGCAACAGAAAGGAGCTGCAAATTGAAGACCCAGACATTCCTCCCGTCCATTTCACTTCTGGCATCCCGGAAGTCTTCAATAATCTGTGAAGTGTCACTTGAAGCTGTGTCATTAGTATCATCATCCATGGTGTCTCGCTTGTTTTGCCTTTAGAATCCCACCAATCCTGTAGTCAAGCCCCTTGTCGGAGCTCCAGGAAGAAACTATGCCATCCTGCTGCCTTTTTGGCCATTGTAGAGTGTTTTATCCACTCTCCTTAATATGCAGGCCTTACTGAGGATTGTGTTTTCTTTATTATGGTCTGTCTCTTCAGAACATTTGAGGTCCTTGTGGAATGAGCTGAGCAGCTATGTTTAGGTACGGCCCCTGAAGTTCTCTGCTGCTTTCCTTCAGTTGAGGCCTAACAGACATTGTCTGTGGCTGCCATGCTGAGTAGCAGATTTGTTACCTCTGGCTGTGTAGAATTCCTCATGGTTCTCTCTGTCCTGGGGGTCCCAGACTACCCATCATCATCTCTATTTCTTAGAGGATTTGATTATTAGAGATGTCAATAGGTGGGTATCTGATGACCTTCAGTGACTTACCTACAATGTACGAAGGTGGCAAATCCCACGCAATATCTATACAAACTTCTAATAAGTTCTGGGGATGAGCTGGTGGCTGTAGCACATATGGATACTGTAGCGGGGTGGCTACCCCGCTCCTGCCCGGAAAGGCTTAAAACAGCCCTGGCAGAGGGCTGCAGCTCTAAAAGCTAGGCTAATTGGGGAAGCAGCCACAGCAGGGCCATGCCCCAATCAGGCCACAGCTGGCCTATATAAAAAGGGGAGCCAGAGGCCAAAGAGTCTCTCTCTGTGTTCAGAGAGAGAAGGGCCTGGCTGCAGGGAGTTAGACAGGGTACCTGTAGTGGAGCAGGGCTGGGGAAAGGCTGGGGAGCTCCAACCTGGATAGCCCCAGGCTGCGGCCTGGTAATAGGCCAAGGGGTACTGGGGGTTGCAGAGGACAGCCCAGGGCTAGGCCAAGGCAGCAGGTCCAAACCCAACCTTGCTAATGATGAGTGGCCTATACTGCAGTCTGCCCCAGAGAGTGGGGGCTAGTTGGTGACTGGCAGTGGCCTTATCCTGAGGTTAGGTGGGGATAGTGGGTGGGGGTTCCCCAGGGAGGGGAGACCCAGCGTGTGTGGGTATTGCCAGGGGGCAGCACCCAGAGCAAGGGGCACAGGGTCCTGGGAGGGACACGGGGGGGCCAGGCCAGAGGGCAGGTGGATCACCAGCCTGCAGGGGGTGCTCCAGGATGCTGGGTGAGATAATTCCCAGAAGTGACCAGCAGGAGGCACCGCAGGGGTGAGTCCGGACCTGTTACAGATACCAATGACCTAGAGATGGGTAGGAGAGGGATCCTGGAAACTAAATTTAGATTACTAGGATGAAAAGCTTAGCCCTGGAACTCCTATACTAGCTTTCTCTGAAAAGCTGCTAGTTTCATGTGCAGGCTCAGCTAAATGGGAGGAGCTTGGGTCTCAATAAATGGATAAAAGATGGTATAAAGAGGCATGTTTTAAATTTTATTAGGCACAGGGAAAATTTGAGGGGAGAGAACGTGTACGGATATATGAGTTCAAACTTAACCATAGTGCTGATATAAAAATGTAGCAAGGATAGACTAATATTCTGACTGGAAGTCCATTATATCCATCAGTGACATTTTAACCAGGAAAAAATCTTTAATGTGTTTCATCTGACCATACTGAAAGATAAATTCGTGCATCCTCTCAGATACAATCCATGTCACCTATATGAACAATTTAAAAAAGACTAGGTAATGCTGTGCACCAATATTGTAAATAATAATTTAACTCCTAGCTGAGCTAAAGAAGTGGTCTTCAACATTAGATAATTTGGTAAATATTAAGTGTACCATTGTTACAACAGCAGCATTCCTGATGGATAATACTTTATTTTAGTTTCTAAGGACTTGATTCTGCCACCCTTACTCACACTGGGATTACTTGTGTATTAAGATGCTATTCACTGTAAGGGAGGCAGAATTGATCCCTGAACATTTCTGCTGTTTCAATAATAAAGTTGTGGGAATAAAGTGAGTGTGTTTATTGTGTTCCTGATCAAAGCTCTTAAAAGGAATTTTAAAAATTTGCAACTAAATAGCACTTTGGAAAATAAAAATTGGCTGCAAAATAGTACCTTCCCAACATAATACGTGTATGCGAGAGGCCCTTAATGGAACATAATCCAATTTCTAGTGCCGGAATTAAATCTTGCAGGCGCCACAAATCATTGGTATCTTAATAGAAAAATGTTTTTTCTTTGCAATGTATAAAGAAATGAAAAGTAAAGTCAGTAAAATAGGCAAGGAGAAGGGAAGATGGAAGAGAAGTGGAGAGCATGTTTTGAAATATTAAGCAGAATTCTAAGCCAGAACACCAGATCTGAGTCCACTCCGGTTTTGGGGAAGTTCACAACCAAACTTCAGAACATTATCAAATAAAGCCATAATCTCTAAGAACAGGTAATGTGTATATACACAGTTATAATCTGTGTATGAACATATTGTTAATTACTTTCAAATTTGTTTTTATACTTCTATTATTTATAGGCTTAGTGATAGGAAATTGACTTTTGACTGTTGTAAATCACTGTCTTAATTTCCATGATCTCCCCTCTGAAACTGGATGGTCAACACAAATTGTTGTTAAAGTGATTATTCTTTCTGTGTTAGGGGAACTATTGTGATCAGCCCCCTCATTTAGATGTTTGTAGGTATCTTAATAGATACATAATGGTAGATGCAACGGCACACCCCTCCTGGTTCAACAGCTCTTCCATCTCTGTCTCACATCCTATAAAACTTTCAGTTTAGCACTGAACCATTTTATTATATAACATTCATATGTCATTTCTTAGGTGTCATTTTGATCATCAGTTTGGGGGGGAAACAGACACAGGAGCTAAGGCCAAAATTTTGCATCGGAGTTACCTAAATTGGGCACATAAATCCACCTGTGAGCACCTAAAGAAAAGTGGCCTGATTTTCAGATCGGTAGAGCCTACAGTTCTTTTAAAAATCAGGCCATTTTGTTAGGTACCTAACTTTATGCACCCAAACTAGAGAATTTTGTCTAGAGCCCCAATCCTGCAAATGTTTTACTTTAAAAGTAGTCCCGATTGACTTAAGTGGGATTTCTCATATGAATAAATGTAAACATGTGAATGAATGTTTGCAGAGGCCTATATGACTTGCCTTGGGAGGCATTGTATTTTAATGGATTAGACCTAGAACTGGTCACTGGAGACTTGGATTCCAGACCTGGTTCTGACTTGCTGTTTAACACCAGGCATGTTACTTGAATTCTGAATTTATTTAAACACTTGTAAATTGGGGATACTGATTTGACAAGTGCTGTATGAAGTGGCAGTATTAAGGCTTGTTAGTAGCAATCAGGGATAGAATTCCAGACATCCTGGTTCTTAATGCTTAATCTTCTAGACCATATGGCTTTGGGGGCAGCATCGTTTCCTCCTCCAGCTTTTAAGCATTCACAAGTGTGGAATTTTTTAAAGCAAAAGTGGATTTTTTTAATTTAAAAAATAACCCCCTCAGACAGTGACAAATAAGTTACAAAAACGAACATTGAGAAGTGTTATAAGATCACCTCAAACTCAAACACACAAATTGAAAAAGGAAAAAAAAACTTTGCATTACAAATGTTTTGCCTGGCTCTACTTACATGGTGCTGAGTGCCCTCACTGAGTGTGATCAGCATCTTGCAGGATCAGGTTGAGCCCTCAGCACCTAGTGCATGATGATATCCATAATACAGGATGTTTAATTCTGATTGAACCTGCAACAGACGGCTGTATTGATTGCAATAGAGTTACTTCTGATTTTACACCACCACAAGGGAAAGGAGAATTAGGCTCAACATTTCTTAGATTATCTTGCTTCTCAGTTAAACACTTACCTTGACTGTGATTTTTCTGAGAAGTTTTGTAGCACTTTACAGCTGACAGACTCTCTCCCCCTTCTTTCTGCTTCTTCCATGATCCTCTTTGTGTGAGGTCCTTATTTTTAATCTTATTTTGTAAAATGAGTCAGTTGGCTTCTATTCAGGGCAGAGTAAGTGGCTGCTTCTGCAAAGAAAATTAATATTCTTGTTTGGAAGGGTGAAAGTAAATTAATAACTGGAAGGGGAGGCAAGTCTGCAATTAGTATCGCCACTGCCCTCTACTGTGCACGGTGCAAAACACATGGTGAATAAAAAGAAGAACAAGAGTACTTGTGGCACCTTAGAGACTAATTTGTTAGTCTCTAAGGTGCCACAAGTACTCCTGTTCTTCTTTTTGCGGATACAGACTAACACGGCTGTTACTCTGAAACTTGTCATGGTGAATAAAGTTTCCCTTAAGCTCTCCCTACCAAGACTCTTATTGTCAGTGAACTTTGTACTGCTTTGGTTTCCTTATCTTGCTGTTAGCTCAACAAGGGAAGATCCACTGCGATATCTTTTGTTTGCTGGTTTTTGTTTTTGCTACTTGTAAACTATATTATTTCTGTAGGACTCAGTATTCCCTAAACAGACATCCTCTGAAGATTTTTCAGTGTCAGCCAGAAGGGAAGTTTCAGTGATAGATTTTTATAGGTCTTGCTTCCAGTTTCATGTAGATGGTTCTTTCTATATAGGTTTTCATGGGCCAAAAGGAAAGTGGATGCCTACTTTGAGAGGAGCAGGGAATGGCAAAAGTCTGTCTTCAATTTACTTCTTCCCTTTTCCCCTTAGATAAAAATAATCAATATTTTATTTTTTTACTGGATGTGGCTCAAAGTAAAAATAATCCCATACCCAGTCTGTAGGGCTGTCATGCAGAAATTTGGAACAGCTGGAATATTTGTTTCTCCTGATAATTCTTTGTTTTTCTATATCACTTTAACCAGATTAGCTGGTAAACTGTGCTATATAAACACCTTAGTTAGCATGAGAGATAGTAGCTCAAAGTATTAACAGATATATGATTAAATTTGTCAGTGTTCCTGTTCACTATACCTTTATTATACCTTTATACATATTATACTTTTCATATGTAAAATGTAGTCATTTGTCCAAGGCATGCAATGAGTCACTAAGGGTATATCTCACAGCAAAGAAAAATCCGCAGCTGGCCCATGCCAGCTGACTAGGGTTCTCGGGGCCCAAGCTGTGGGGCTGTTTCATTGCTGTGTAGACTTCCACCTTTTTTGTGGCTGGGCGAGGGGTAAGGGGGGAGGTCTTGGTGTAATGTTTTAGTTATTTAAAACAGCAAAAATATCCATCATGCAGTTTCATATTGACACTCACATGGATTATCAGCAGGGCTGGAACTTTTAGATCCACCACACAGGTCTCTGCCACTTCAGCTAATGGAGTACCTGATAGCAGTAGTTGGTTGTCATCATCTGTGTGAACCATCACAGGAGGGGGATCAAACACATACTTTGCCGGAGGGTTTTACAGATATTTTGTGTCAGCATCAGAATGGTGAGACTCGGAAATCTTGGGATCCATTCCAGGCTCTGAAGGCAGGCACAGACTGTTCTGTCCATTTCCCCCAATCCCTTTTGATCTGTTCCTATTCCAGCTACATTCTCCTTGCCTACCCAGTCTCCACTCCTCAGGTTTCTCATCCCAGTTCCCTTTCCCAGCCAGTCCCTATTCCCCCTTGCCAGCTCCTCATCTGATCAGTCTCTCTGCCATGTACACACTGGATCTTAGAGTCCTTCCCTGAGCTCCTCATCCAATCTCATTCTCACCCTCTCTCCCTCCTTGCCCCAGTCCCAGTTCACCCTCTGTATCCCAGCTCCTTCTTGGATCTGTCTCCCTGTCCTCTCATAGGTTCCTAGTCCCAATTTCCTTGTCTCCCCAGTCAGTCCTTTTTTCTCAGATAGTCATCTGATTTCAGTGTCTCCCTTCCCAGCCAGCTGGCTCCCAGTCCCTCCACTCATTTCAATCACTGGTTCCCAGTCTCCTTCCCTAACAAGTTCCAGCCTCTCCTCCTCTGTTGGCTCCCAGTTCCAGTCACCTTGTCCAACCTATCCCAGGCTTCCCCTACTCTGATTCCCAGGTCCAGTCTCCTTACCGATCCGGCCTCAGTCTCCACCTTCCCGAGCTCCCAGACAGAGATTTTTCATTCAGTTGCAGTCATTTCTGGATTGATCCACCCATGCTGGTACTGCAGCGAACAGCTTTTGTCTGTATTTATCCTGGTTGCTCAACAAGGTTTTTGAACAGCCCTGTTGGCAGCCACATCAAAACATCCTTTGAAAAGGGTGCTCATGAGATTGGTCATCCTCATGTCAGTGGGAATTCTTATCTTTCAATCTTCATGTGTTTGTGATACTCCTTTTGGTGGAACTTGCCTCCACTGCATTGCACTGGCAGTGTGTTAATCCAATTTAGCACCCAGTATTTAGCTTTGTATGTGTTTGTACAGCCAGGGCCAGCTCCAGCACCAGCTAAGGAACCAGGTGCTTGTGGGGGCCAATACAAAGGGGCGGCACTCCATCCGCTATCGGGGCGGCCCATCCGGGTCTTCGGCAGGAATTCGGGGGCAGGTCCCTCATTCCCTCTCTTCCTCTTTGAGCTGCCACCCAAGTGCCGCTGAAGAGGAAGAGAGGGAGTGAAGGACCCGCCACCGAAGAGTGGAGCGGTGCGAGTGAGCTGCCACCGAAGTGCCGCTGACCAGCTTTTTTTCCCCGCCGCCTGGGGCGGCAGAAAACCTAAAGCCAGCCCAGTGTACAGCACCCAGTACAGCAGAGCTCTTATACTGATGGGTCCTCCAGTCACTGATGCAATCGGAATATGAAATAATTGTAAAGTTTGCCTAGTTCCTTTCCTCTGCCTCTTTATGGTAGCCATCTTGCATTCTCTCTACAAGCCTAATTTTGTGTATTGAGCACTCTGGTGATGATAGCACCTAGACTAGGGCACTGCTGTAAGTTTCATAACATAGTAAAGCATTGCAAGTGCTGGCCAGCGCTCAAATGACTCACTGTGGAATTACCAGCTCCTGACACCCAGCTATATCCCTAAATCTACACCGTGACATGGAAAGTTGCCACTAATTCCTGCAACTTCTTAACCCTGCTGAGAGTACCAGGAAATGAATTGCCTTGGGAGAGCAATAAGATTTACACATCAGCTTCCCTTTTTAATTAGTGTGTGTGTGTGTGTATATATATATATATATATATATATATATATATATATATATATATATATATAAAAATAAAATCTGTGGTCAATTTGACTATTTGGCTTGCTTGACTGTTCTCCATTATCTTTGGCCTTTTTTTAAGTGAATGTTTATAATATCTAGAGGATGCAAACTGTAAATCAAATGTAGATGTCTAAGCATCCAAGTTTTTAGACATGATAGTGCCAAGTTTTAGGCATTACCATGCCAATCCTGCCTCTTCAAAAATGTTCTCTTGGCACATTTCTCTCAATTTTTGATCTCTCTAGTTATTCTGTGGCCAAAAGGGCTAATATGATTTTTTGGATGCATAAACAGCATAAATCTTGAGTTAGAAGTACAGAGGCTATTTTACCTCTGTATTTGGTACAGGTGCAACCGCTGCTGGAATATTGTGTCCAGTTCTGGTCTCCACAATTAAAGAAGGAGGTTGATAAATTGGAGAGGGTTCAAAAGAGCCATGAGAATGATTAAAGGATTAGGAAACATGCCTTATAGTGAGATACTCAAGGAGCCCAGTCCATTTAGATTAACAAAGGGAGGGCTAAGGGGTGACTTGATTATAGTCTATAAGTACCCACATGGGGAATAACTGTTCAACAACGGGCTCTTCAATCTAGCAGAGAAAGGCATAATGGCTGCAAATTGAAGCTAGACAAATTCAGACTGAAATAAGGTGTAAATTTTTAACAGTGAGAGTATTTAACCATTGGAACAACTTAGCAAGGTGATGCTGGATTATCCATTACTGGAAATTTTAAAATCAAGATTGGATGATTTTCTAAAAGATCTGCTAGAATTATTTTGTGGAAGTTCTATGGCCTGTGATATACAGGAAATCTGACTAGATGATCACAGTGGTCCCTTCTGGCTGTGGAATCTGTGAATCTCCAACTTCTCCGCTTTCCCTATTGCTTTTCCATTGTTGTTGATAGCTGATTGTAGTCGATACTACACTCAAAGGACATGATTTGAATGGAATAACCACTTCTTGCTCATCATACAAAGGAAATACTGCCCCAAGTGTCCAATTTAGAACTGCAGCAAAATGGCAGAATGACAGGAGTGATTTACATATGTAAAAGCACTGAACCCTCAAAAGCAGAATTAAGACAGAGGGAAAGACCAGGAGGAATATATTTAGAAAGTTCTGCCTCATGCCCCAGCCACTATTGTTTTAACTTAATACTCAGAGCTGCCGATATGTGAAACCTCTGAATATGTAAATATGTGGATGGGATTGGGAAGACTAGGGATGCACCTTCATGCCCTATTGATACAGCAATATATTGAAATAGAATTTTAAATTCTATATTTCAAAGAAACAGCCAGGGCAATTTAAATATTTTCCATATATATTATATAAAAGAAAAAAACAACAGCCGCAGCAACAACAAAAAACAGTTGGCATGTATGGGCACCCCAACATTATAATAATCTGAGAACCAAATCATGCATACTAGAAATTAAATTGTAGTTACAGTCCTTGGCTGTATGCTTTAGTATCGTAAATATTTACTGCCCTCTTGTGGAGAAAAGCTGTATTATCAATCTAGAGAAGCCAGAAATGGAGAAATCCTATCAGATCGCATCTATCTTTCTGTGTGGGCAGAACACAGTTATTCGTCCGACAGAGGATGGATCAGATATTAAACTGATACTAAATGTCATAACAGCCACGGAATTAATCAGATTATAATAGCTCCATGAGAGCAGGTTCTTGATAAGCATATTTTATACATTAATGTTATCTCAGGCTCTGAGGACATGGCTGGTGAGGACACTCTCTGTACTTTGTTTTTTGGAATGTTGTGGATATCTCTGTGTTTCAAACACCTCTCCCTTCAAAATATGCATTAGGAAGATCACCTCTCCTCTGAAAAGGATTGGATGCATCTCCCTTCGTTCTGAGTCTAGTGACACGTATCCTAAACTAGGCAGATGAGTCCATTCAGAAGGATGTGCAGCGTTTCCAAAGCCCAATGGCTCAGGCGGTAAAACCCCCGAGCAGGGAACTACGCACGATACATCTTGCATGGGAGCATGCAGCAGTAACTACAGGACTAGAGACAGTCAGATGGTTAACAATAAAATCCTGATGCATAAATGAAAATGCCAGATTAGGTCTGAAGCTTTGTGGGGCCATTATTCACTAGTATAGGGTCAGCAGCTGCATATTCGTGAACAGGTTTGTGAATATTAGTACCAAGAATGATTTGTCCAGAAATACATGTGGACGTGCATTATTCACTGTTTGCTACTGATCTGCTGATTGGTTTGTCATCCAGGAAGGGGGCAGAAGCAGTACACTGAAACCTGAGTGACCAGCCACACACTATGAATAACCAATACTCTATAATTAGTGAACAGTTCATAAAGAACACTAAAAATTACTAGCTCAAACAGCTTTGGCTAGTATTTCTAAACAACAAATACATTAATAGAAAAGAAGGATTGACTCGTATAATTTGGCATTAAACAAAAAAAAGCAAAATTTTAGGGCTGTCAAGCAATCAAAATTAATCGTGATTAATCGCACTGTTAAAAATAATAGAATACCATTTATTTAAATATTTTGGATGTTTTCTACCTTTTCAAATATATTGATTTCAATTACAACACAGAATACAAGATGTACAGTGCTCACTTTATATTGATTTTTGATTACAAATATTTCCATTGTAAAAAAACAAAAGAAATAGTATATTTTAATTCACCTAGTACAAGTACTGCAATGCAATCTCTTTATAATGAAAGTTGAACTTACAAATGTAAAATTATGTACAGTAACTGCATTCAAAAATAAAACAAATGTAAAACTTTAGAACCTATAAGTCCACTCAGTTCTACTTCAGCCAATCGCTCAGACAAACAAGTTTGGTTACAATTTGCCGGGGATAATACTGCCCACGTCTTGTTTACAATGTCACCTGAAAGTGAGAACAGGCATTCGCATGGCACTGTTGTAACCGGCATCGCAAAATATTTATGTACCAGATGCGCTGAAATTCATATGTCCCTTCATGCTTCAACCACCATTTCAGAATATATGTGTCCATGCTGATGGCGGGTTCTAATCAATAATGATCCAAAGCAGAGCGGACCGACGCATGTTCATTTTCATCATCTGAGTCAGATGCCATCAGCAGAAGGTTGATTTCTTTTTTGGTGGTTCAGGTTCTGTAGTTTCCGCATTGGAGTGTTGCTCTTTTAAGACATCTGAAAGCATTCTTCACACCTCGTCCCTCTCAGATTTTGGAAGGCACTTCAGATTCTTAAATCTTGAGTTGAGTGCTGTATCTATCCTTAGAAATCTCACACTGGTACCTTCTTTGCATTTTGTCAAATCTGCTGTGAAAGTGTTCTTAAAACGAACGTGTGCTGGGTCATCATCCAAGACTGCTATAACATGAAATATATGGCAGAATGCATGTAAAATAGAACAGGAGACATACAATTCTCCCCCAAGGAGTTCAGACACAAATTTAATTAACACATTATTTTTTTTAATGAGCATCATCAGCATGGAAGCATGTCCTCTGGAATGGTGGCTGAAGCATGAAGAGGCATATGAATGTTTAGCATATCTGGCACGTAAATACCTTGCAATGCCACCTACAAAAATGCCATGCGAATGCCTGTTCTCACTTTCAGGTGACATTGTAGCTAAGAAACAGTCAGCAGTATCTCCTGTAAATGTAAACAAACTTGTTTGTCTTAGCAATTGGCTGAATAAGAAGTAGGACTGAGTGGACTTGTAGGTTCTAAAGTTTTACATTGTTTTGGTTTGGTTTTTTTGAGGTGCAATTATGCAACAAAAAATCTACGTTTGTAAGTTACACTTTCACTATCAAGAGATTGCACTACAGTACTTGTATGAGGTGAATTGAAAAATACTATTTCTTTTATCATTTTTACAGTGCAAATATTTGTAATAAAAATATAAAACAAGCACTGTACACTTTGTATTGTGTCATAATAGAAATCAATATCTGAAAATGTAGAAAAACATACAAAAATATTTAATACATTTCAATTGGTATTTTATTGTTTAACAGTGCGATTAATTTTTTAAATCACAGTTAATGTTTATGTTTAATTGCAGTTAATGGGGGGGAGGGAGAGCTCAGTGGTTTGAGCATTGGCCTGCTAAACCCGGGGTTGTGAGTTCAATCCTTAAGGGGGCCACTTAGGGATCTGGGGCAAAATCAGTACTTAGTCCTGCTAGTGAAGGTAGCGGGCTGGACTTGACTTGGTGACCTTTCAAGGTCCTTTCCAGTTCTATGAGATAGGTATATCTCCATATATTATTTTTTTATTATTATTTTATTATAATTAATCAGGTGAGTTAACTGATTAATTGACAGCCCTACTAAATTCATAACTAATATTAATCATAACAAAGTTTGACCAGCTGTACAAAAGGCCACTGACTGGCTTCTCAAGTAATACTTTTTCAAAATTACCTGTGCAAAAAGTGGCATTTATGTAGAGTGAAGCAAACTATTCAGAACAATATTTTTCATATAGGTATGTTTTGTAAAACCTGCTTTGCCGTGAACAACAATACAGAGAATCTAGCTCAGTTTCAAAGTTTCCTAGGCTCTATGCACCAGTCTCTATAAACCACCAAAAGAATTTCCAAAAGTTCCAACAAAGCTTTGTTAGAAAGTCCCTGTAACAAGTTTTGAAAACTCAATGCTTCATAGGTGAGGATAAATCAGGATTAAGTGGCTACTGGGGAAACTGTTACAATACCAATTGCAATCTTACAATACCAATCCATTTTTGAAAAGTATTTAATTACCATGCAAAGAAAAATATCTTAAATGTGTGTACACACACACACATACACACTCTCTCTGATCAGTCTGGGTGATCCTGTCTTTGCTTTGTTCAGTTTAATTTGTTGTTCACTCTAATCCCATTGGTGTAATGCATCACAGACGTTCAAGGAGAATTTGACCACAGTAATAAAATAATTATTGAAGATTAGTCTTGATAAGGAGGCAGCTATCTTGGAAAGTAGAAACAATGGCTATGGCTATATGCCAAATGACAGGCACGGGCGTTATTACTAGAAATAGTGAATTGCCATTTAAAGAGCAGAGCTGGCCATAGATCCCAGGCTGCTGTGCCAAACTACTTGCGTGCTTGAATTCTCTCTGAGAAAGATGGTTTTGTAAACAGTGTGGATTAGATTTGATATCTGAGCTATTGTCACGTTCAGTCTCATGCAGTGACACCATAAACTAAGATGGATAGTGGTGCCTTGGAGCCAAGTTGGGAGAAAAGACTTAGGGCCACATTGCAGCATTTAGACACTAGCTGGATTAGAGAGTGGTATGGGGCCATGCTACCACATAGGGAATGTTGAGGGGGATTGTACCAGGCTCCCCACCCTGAGAAGGATGCAGTCGTCCCTTTAGGGAAGCTGAACCATTCTTTAAAGAGGTGCAGCTTGTTCCCGCCACTCTGAAGTGTGGGGCTGAGTAGGGGTTGTGTGGCGGGGTTACAACTCACCGTCTCCTGCTGGCTGTCTTGAGAATTAGCTCTTTCCAGCCCAGAGCGCCCTCTGCAGGCCAGTGTCTCACCTGCTGCTGGCCCTGTGTCCCTCCCAGACCCCAGTGCCCTTTGCCCAGGGGTTCTGCCCACCACAGTACTCCCTTGCTCTGGGTCTCCCCTCCCTGAGGAACCCCCAATTCTCTAAACCCCCCTTGCCTCAATGACTATTGTCAGTCATCATCTAGCCCCCACCCCCTGGGGCAGTCTGTAAACCACTCATCATCAGCAAGGGGGTTAAGACCTGCTGCCTTTGCTTATCTCTGGGCTGCCCTTCTGCAGCCCCCGTACCTATTTGTAGGCCTTTAACTAGGCCTGCAGCCTGGGGTTTTGCTAGGCTGGAGCTCCCCAGCTCCCTCTGCCTTTCCCCAGCACTGCTCCACCTCAGGTACCCTGCTCAGCTCCTGAGCAGCCAGGTCCTTCTCTCTCAAAAAGCTAGAGAGAGAATGTCTGTTTCAGTCTATGGCCCTCAGCCCTCTTATAGGGTCAGCTGTGGCCGGATTGGGGCGTG
The DNA here is from genome assembly GCF_027887155.1 of Malaclemys terrapin pileata. Taxonomy (NCBI): domain Eukaryota; kingdom Metazoa; phylum Chordata; order Testudines; family Emydidae; genus Malaclemys; species Malaclemys terrapin. The sequence continues at coordinate 32,677,075 of NC_071506.1, forward strand.
GCCCCACCTGTTGCTGCTTCCCCCAATCAGCTTAGCTTTTCTCCACCACAGCCCTCTCCAGGGCTGCTTTAACCCCCTCAGGGAAGGAGTGGGATGACCACCCCACTACAGGTTAGGACAACAATGCTCCTCCTCCTCCTCACCCCACTATGGGTGTGTGTGGGGGCGGACTAAAGGTCCATGTGGTTTCAGGAGTTCAGAGACTCCTCTTGCCCTCTCTCCTATGTAGCCTCATGAGGGTCTGCCACAATCCAGCCTTTAGCCATTTCTCTCTGTGTAGTGTGCTGGGCAATCTGTATGTAATGGATCCTGGGTAAAATCTAACACTCACTTCAGCAGGCCTCAGGCCCTGGAGCCAGTTTTATTCCACTCTGATGGGAGGGGCTTGGATTCAAGGGGGCTCCAGCAGACCAGGTCCTTGCTCAGCAGCACACAATAGACAGGAGCAGGACATGGGTGGGGCTGTGTGAGGATTGGTGGCAGAGTTTATTCACTGCTGTTTCACATCCTCCCTCTGCACCAGGGTTACCTCACCCACACAGCTGAAGAAACAGCTGCAGTGCAGTGGCAGGGCCTCTCCCTGGCTATGCTGGGGAAAATGCCTTTTCCTCTTTCCTCCTACATGTCTCCCTGGTGCCCGCAAGCTAACTGGTTGGCTGAGATTTGACATTTTGTGCTTGTGTGCAGACCTAATTCCTCTACCATACATACAAAACCATAACACCCTGCAATAGAACACTCTGTAGCAAAATGTAAGGAAGTTCCTTCTCTTCTTCTTAGCATACGTTTGCTGACAAAGTAAACACACTCAGATAAGTCTGAATTTAATGAAATTTTGCATGCACGGAGGCATTGGCACCACACTTTCTTTGAACTCTGTAGCCTTCACATTCAGTACTTTTTTCACTAGTCTCCAAGAGTCTGTTACATTCTGGGGATAAAGCGGGCTAGCCAATAGAATGCCTTTTAAATTACCAAGTGCTCTCCATCTGAAATTGTAAATGGACTTTGGGGCTATGCATGTGCAGACAGCACACAGAACTGATGTTTTCCCAAGAGAATGTCTGTCCATTGCACTAGGTCAAAAAGGTAGTGCGTGATGTGAGGAGGGGCATTCCAGAGCTGTAACTCTCTTTCCTTGACTCAACCCCCTCCTTTCCAACCTACAGGAGTTACTTCAGCTCTAGGGCTGTTTCCAAAAGGAAAACAGTGAAATTGTCATTGTTTTTGTCAAGATCACTGTGTTTTTAATAGATTAGCTGAATCCCATCAAAATACTTGAAATGGTCTTTGTCGCTGCTCTGTACAATGATATAGAATCACTGAAGTCTGTTATATTTCATTGCTTCTTCACCATGGGGTATCATATTCACAGAGCACGCTAGCAATGTGATTTGTAAGGGGAAACTGTGGTAGAATGCTGAAACAAGTGGATACAGAGTAGTCTTTTCTCTGTCATTTTAGCAGTGAGTTTCAGAGTTCACAGTGAAAAAGTTTTACTGAATTAACACTCCATGCAGCATTCCGTTTACTTCTTTGGAGGGGAAGATAAAGAAAACAAGATGTGATGGTGAGCACATATTATATTGAGTGGTGTATGCACTTGTCCCAGTAAAGTGATAAAAGAGTCAGGTACTGATCAGCTTCAGTGGAAAAACTCCACGAATGCACACCCTGCTCTTCTGACTAGCAGCTTTATCACCCCTTTCAAAATTGCTTCTCTCCATTTGCCAGTTAATAAATGAACTGCTCCAAGATTCAGGCTTAAAAATTATTTTGAACATGTAAAGTATGAGGAAAAAATACAATATGCAACTGTTTAAACATCACTATTTTGATCCCTGGATCAAAGCAATATAATTGCATGAGAAAATTTTGATATGATATAGACATTTTTATAATTGAAACCATCTTTGTTTTAATGCAATTTAGTATCAACTTTTTCATTTTTCTGACTTCATTAGATGTGCCTGGTCATTAGATACAGTGTTACTAATTTGTTTTAATTTAAAGGCTGCTCCAGTTAATGATTGGTTGGACTAAGGTTTTACTGTGTAAGATTAACTAGATTTAAGGATGGCAAAATGCCATCGTAGCATTAATGCCAGACTTTAATGAGAAGCAGAACTAAACTCCTAGGACTCTGATAATTTTAATGTGGGACCACAGTTGTGCTCTCATTATCTTAATGCCCTGTTATATTTTGAACATAAAAATAAGTATTCTTCTCCCCATCAACTCCTAGTGATGATTACACTGAATGGTATAATGCTCAAGAATATATATAGTCTTAAAATCATATATATATATATATTAGATATATAACCCTAAATGCTGTTTCCTTTTGAACCATATCCTTTGTCTAAATTCTTATAATCAAATGGAGAAAATGTTTCCTACCTTCTCATTGTGTCTGCCTTTATTTTACAAACCACATGAAAGCAAGACAAGATCATACTGACAAACTTCTCTACTGCTAAAGAATACTCTCTCTCTCTCTCTCCTTATATTTTACTATTTTTTTATATTATAGGACACACTGATTTTTCTCCACTCTCATCCTCTTAAGTGAATTTAGTACTCCTGAAAGGTGCTGGGTTCGCAGATCTATAGACTGAAATCCTCTGTTTTTCCACTTATCATATACAGCAGTATAAATTTATCCTATATTCCTCACACAGCATATCTCAATAGGACCTGGAGGCTTCCATCTAAAGCCCTATTCCTTCGTACCTAAAAGCGCATTAAACACATGTATAAGGCCCTGATTGAAGAAAGCATCCTTATTCAGGACTGCTCTTAAGCACCTGCTTAAGAGTTGGGTTATTCATGAACCACACTGAACAATTGCCATTCTGGTGACTAACATACTAACACAGTAGCTGTGGGTATGTCTACACTGCAAAAACAAAGTCACAGCAGTGATTCTCAGAGCCCGGGTCAACTGACTTGGGCTTACAGAGGGTCCTGTGGCACCTTTAAGACTAACAGAAGTATTGGAGCATAAGCTTTCGTGGGTGAATGCCCACTTCATCAGGCACAAGTAATGGAAATTTCCAGAGGCAGGTATAAATCATACTGATTTATCACAGTATGATTTATACCTGCCTCTGGAAATTTCCATTACTTGCATCTGATGAAGTGGGCATTCACCCACGAAAGCTTATGCTCCAATACTTCTGTTAGTCTTAAAGGTGCCACAGGACCCTCTGTTGCTTTTTACAGATTCAGACTAACATGGCTACCCCTCTGATACTTGACTTGGGCTTGTAGGGTTTGTACCAGAGGGCTAAAAGTAGCCATGCAGACATTCCAGAGAGGGGTGTGGCTCTCAGAGCCTGGGCTCCAGCCCAAGCAGGAACGTCTATACCAGGGGTAGGCAACCTATGGCACGCATGCCGAAGGCAGCATGCAAGCTGATTTTCAGTGGCACTCACACTGCCCGGGATCTAGCCACCTGTCCGGGGTGGTTCTGCATTTTAATTTAATTTTAAATGAAGCTTCTTAAACATTTTAAAAACCTTATTTACTTTACATACAACAATAGTTTAGTTATATATTGTAGTCTTATAGAAAGAGACCTTCTAAAAATGTTAAAATGTATGACTGGCACGCAAAACCTTAAATTAGAGTGAATAAATGAAGACTCGGAACACCACTTCTGAAAGGTTGCCGACCCCTGGTCTATACTGACATTTTTAGCCCCAAGTTAGTTGACCTTGGCTCTGAAATATGCTGCCACAGGGCTTTCTTTCTTTTCTTCAGTGTAGATGTACCCTGTGTTAGCATTGCCACACAGTACATATTTTCCCAGCAGCTTCTGGAATAATTTTTGCATTCTCTCAAAAATACAACATAACCCTTTACCTAACGATTGTTTGTTCTGTTTTTGTGCTTTTTTTTTTCCAATTAGGAAGGAGGACAGCAAAAACAAAGGACAAGAGAAAGAAGAAAAAGAATTTAATGGAAAGGGCTCAGAAGCAGCACCACATCTTCCTAGCTACAGATAGAGCTAGCCAGTAAAGACTTTTTTGTTTGTTATATATATATATATATATATATATATTTTATTTTTTTTTTGCAAAGTGCACAAAAGCTGCTATATGCTCCTGCATATGGATGCACTGCAATTCAGCTGCTTTGACAGTATTGGCTGCAAATAACTTGTGAAAAATGTCCACAAGTTTGTTTGTGTTATTTATACTTTTTATTTTTTGAACCTGAAGACTCCAAGGGCCGGAGCGCACTGAGTTGAATCAGTGGAAGTGGTGCCGAAGTGTGTCAAAGACTTTGCATTCAGTGCCTGGGAAATGGAAGTGGCCAATGTGTTGACATAAAAGTGCAACAGGAAAGAAGGCTGCAAATCACCATTAAATAATGGACTTGTGCATATTTATATAAAAGAGGAGGTCTGGGTGGTGTAGGTACTCTTGCATTTATGGCCTTTGTTTCTCATATTTGTACATTTCAAGAGTAAATGTATATGAATATCTGCTTAGTGTTAATGTGCATTATTCTCTGCACCATTCTCTGCACCCACTGTATTGAAACAGTTGTATAATAAAACTCTGCTTTAAGAAGATATACCACAGGAGTTACTGCTTAGTGTTCTAGGAGCACAATAGTCCTCATGTGTACATATTATGCTGTCTGTGTATAAATAAACTTATTTACTGTACATTTGTGCTTTCATTCTTATGTGTAACAAGTTATGTATGTTTAAAGTTATGTCACTTTGGTTCCAGTAATTCCTAAACATAGTCCAGTAAACACTTTTTACTATATTTTGAATGTTTTTACAGTTTATCATTAATTTTAAGGAAGCCGGATTTGTTTCTCATTTGTTAAGGCACTTTCACATAGCTAAACTAGCTTGTATTGGCCTCAGAACACAGTGTCAGGTTTGGAATATACATGCCTAATTCTTTCAATAAAACTCAAATCTCTTCAGTTACAATGTAACCTTACCTTGGGCCTGAGCTGAAATGTTGATGTTGCTTCTCACAGAAGGAAATCTGACATCTAAGGCCTCGTCTCCACTGGGGGAGGAGGGGGATTGATCTAAGTTACGCAACTTCAGCTACATGAATAATGTTGCTGAAGTCAATGTACTTAGATCGACTTACCTCACCGCGGTGAGTCGACTGCTGCCGCTCCCCCATCGACTCTGCCTGTGCCTCTCGCCAAGCTGGAGCACAGGAGTCGACGGGAGAGCGCTCAGGGATCGATTTATCGTGACTAGACTAGACACGATAAATTGATCCCCGCTGGATCAATCGCTGCCCGCCGATCCGGCCGGTAGTGAAGACGTACTCTAAGAGTTAAGATGAATTATGGTGGTGACGGATGTTCAGGGAAACAAGATTCTGAATGGGGAATTATATGAACAACTCTCATTATCCATCACAGGAGTTGTATGCATAGCTCCCTTCATATTGTGAACAGTACTTTATCCCCATCAGTCCTAACAATGATTACTTCAAAATCCTAGTCTTACTGTTTAGCGAAAGAGGCTTTTACCATGGGGATTAGAAAAGAAATTGCCACCAAACATTATAAATTAGATAATTTGTAGGTGAAGGGGATTCATTTCCTGGTACTGGCACTCAGTTCAGGAATTTGTAGCAAGTTTCAACCTTGCAGTGCATCTGGATCTGTTTATTTATTGCATTTCCCCATTTAGGGAAGGAGAAATCACAAAGGGTATATTTCAGTAGTCTTGCATTATCGGGCCAGCATTCCAAGAGAAGGCTTTTGAAGGTCTGCCTTGGAAAAGTCTGCACTAAAATTGCTGCCTGCCTTCACTTGTGGATGTTACTCTGGCTCTAGAACTAAGATTGTATGTGCATCATGACCTTAAGAACTAGAGAAACTATAAAGCAAAGAAAAAAGGCTTTGGCACCTATCTCTTTAGAAAATAAAACTTAGTGTTAGTTTTAGGTTTACTGATTCTACTCTTCACAAATAAACTATGAAAGAAAAGTATAAACAAACACAGATATTGTATCCATGCTTAGCTATCTAGGAGTATTTTTACTACAAGAAATATACAGTATTAAGCCATATATGAATGTTGTATGAAACTTCTTATGGATTTTCACTTAATCCTGAAGTTCTCAACTCTTTTCATTCTAGAGTATGTTCCTATTTAAATTGAACAAGTTACATATAGTACCTTATTGTTGAGACTAATAAAATTTTTCTATTCCTGGGATGTTGTTTTGGGCATTAAATAGCTGACTTAAAAAATGTAGCTGCCTATTTTGATTGTTGGTTATCAAGTTTGATTATAGATGCAGTGACCACCTGAGCAGAATACCACTGGCAGAGATTACAAATATTTTATTAGCCATGTCATGAAATTTATTCTACAAAATACAATAAAACTTTATAGTCAACCTCTGAGTAAAATATGTTGGTCCTTTTTTAATTAAAAGAATGAATTTCCTATTAATGGAATCCAGAAAAAATATTCAAAGTTTTGTGAGTAGAAATGTGTTTGTCAATGGAAGCTGAATAATTAAGAGATTTTTAAACCAAATAATATTTTGTCAGTTATTTACGTAGTATTATAAATTGGCCTGGCACCTTAAAACAGGTTCTGTATGCTAAACATAAGCTAAAGAACGATCTTTCCCAGGGATCTTATACTCAAAATGCACCTGTAGAGTGCAGATAACACGTAGAACAACGTACCAGATTCAGGACAGCATTTAAGCATGGGCTTAAGTACATCCCTTTTCAGGACTCATTGGCTTCAACGGGACTTAAGCACATGTTTAACTTTAATCACACAATTAAGTGCTGTCCTGAATAGGGACGCTTTCTTGAATTGGGTCTGTCACACTGTCTTCAGTGGCTCACTACTCTCAGAAACAGGGCAGAGATCCCAAACTGGTGGTTCTATAATTAGATTTCACCAAGCCAGTAACAAATGTGAATTCCTGGGTCACTATAACAGTCTTACCATGGAGTCACAGCCAATCCCCTTAGACTCTCCAGTCTATCTTGCCACCCTGACAAACTGAACTTAGTGATAAATGGTCACTTCCACCAAAAATCACAGCACATTCAGGTTGCTTCCAGTCCCAAGAGACCAGTCATTTACCCCCAGATCAATTGGTGCCCAATTTGATCTTACACCAAAGACTGCACCTGTAGCCAATCCTGTAACAAACTATTTAAAGGTTCATTAACGAGGACAAAGAAATTAGAGTTATTTACAGGTTAAAGCAAGCTAACATATATACACATGAGTTACCATCTAAATCCTCAGAGTGACAGAGTTATAGTGATTTGTCCATTTAAAGTGCCTTTCAGAGCAAACTCAGGAGGCAGCCCCTGGGGATCTCTGGCTCAGAGTCTCTGGCCCTTCAGAGTTCAAACAGCCAAAAAGATGGAAACTCTTCCTGCGGCTTTGTTTTATTTCTTTCATTCAGCTTCCAAGCCACAGGACAAGCTTGCTTGCACATAGCATTGCCCGGGTGTGATAATAAGGCCATTAACCAATCCTTTGTATTGCGCTGCTCCTTGATGACCCTTTTGATTTTGATAGTCCTTTTAGATGGGCGGTGGGGACAATTCCTGTGCTTAGGTTCACAAGTTCAGAGCAAACATTTTCACAGTTATAAAGCAAAACGTACATATTTTCTTATTGTATGGAATACAGACATTACAAGTGAGATTAAGGCATACAGCAATTTACAAGCATTTCATAGAGTATAAACACTAAATACATTCTTATAAGACTAATATCTATTTTGAGCAAACTAACATACAGATGAACTGGCCTAGTCTCCAGCTATAAGTTTGTTAGTCCTTAGCTTACGCTTGCAGCCAGGGCAGAAGCTGGCATCTGGCCTTCCATGGTCACAGGGCCCAGTGTGAAGAAAGTGGCCAGATGTTCAACTATAGAAGAGGAGGGATGATTGATGGTTGATCTTAGGAAGCACTCTTTGTCCTTCCTGGTCCTATGGTGAGTCTTCTCTGCGCCAGGCCAGGCCCCAGTACAGATTGGAGCTGCATAATGTTGCAAGACTTCAGAACAACCTACATGTAAGGGGACTGTTGCCCCCTTACTAACATTCAGTGGGGGTGTTTTGGTTGGCTAGCTCCCAGCACTAAAAGGGGAAGGGTCGATGGCAAATCAGGAGCCTGAGACTGATAGTCCCCAGGAACAATGGGGAGAGGCCAATGCTCCAGATCAGCCTGACTGACAGGGCGGGCAGGCTAATCAGAGAATCAGGAGGCCGGGGGCTCCCGTCCTCCATGTGAGCTGGAATTGCCTGGGTCAGACAGAGTGGGGCTGAGCTAAGGAGAGAGCAGGGGCCCGAGCTGAGCTGCTGGGAGCAGAGCTGCAGCCCCAAAGCCCGAGCACAGCCCAGAGAGAGCAGACCTGCCCTGGGAGGAGAGCTGCAGCAACAGGAGTCAGAGGGGCCAGACAAGCAGCCAGGAAGCAGGTCAGTGCTGGGAGCAGAGTCACAGAAGCAGCCTGCAGAGCAGACCTGTCCTGGGGGCAGAGCTGTAACAACCAGAGCCAGAGGGGCCGAGAAGCAGTCCAGGGAGCTGAAGGCAGAGCAGCAGCAGCCGCCGTGCTGAGGCAGAGTGGAGCTGGAGCTGGGGCTGGAGCCGTCCGGAGCTGGGTGCGGTGAGCAGCTGGGGAGAGTGAGGGGCACCCTGGGCAGTGGGCCCAGCACAGGGAGACGCCTCAGCCAAGAGGCTCTGCAGGCCAGACTTGGAGGGGGATCATAACCCCGATCGGACAGGGGCGATGCTGGAAAAAAGAGTCCTGCCACCTAGAGCCTGAGAGCGTGTGGCCATCGCCAGAGCAAGTGTCCAACCCGCAGAGTCTCTGCAGCACAGCCGGGGCCTGAGAAGGAGCCTGGGACCTGAGAAGGAGACTGTGAACTGCCCTGAGGTTCCAGAGACACTGTTTGTAATGTTCCCTGCCACAGAGCAGGGTGATGTGTTTTCCTTTAACTTTTCCCATTTTTCCTTATTCTTTTTTTTAAATTAATTGTTAATTAAACAACTTGTATTTGCTTTAAATTGTATGAAATGATCAGTGGGTCAGGGAGGTGCCCAGTGCAAAGAGAGTACCCTGGAGTGGTGACACCCTAGCCTCTGTCCTGGGTGACCACAGCAGGGTTGGGGGTTGAGCCCCCCAGGAATCCTGGGCCCAGCCTTGTCGGGGTTTACGAGGACTCTGCCAGACAGGAGAGTGGAAGGGGAGTCCTCAAGGGCAGGGAGGCCTCTGGGTAAAGGAAGTGAGAGTGAGGACTCAGATCCTTTCGCTAGCCCACTTCACTGGGGTAGTGCAGAAGCCAGGAAAGTTCCCCACAATAGCGGGACCATTCCCCCACTTACATACAGTTAGATAAACATTTTTTAAAAGTTAACCTGAAGCCTTTCTCTGATCTCAGCTGTTGCACTTAATTCTGATCACAATAGGACTGATTCAAAACCCACTGAAGTCAATAGGATTCTTTCCAGGGGCTTCAGCAGGCTTTGGATCAGGCCCACTGTGTACTTGTCTCCCCCACTACCTGGGGAAAGCACCAATATCTATGGCTTCTCTTGGCCAACACCCGTCGGGCCTTCTCCAGAGCTCCACAGTCCCAACTAGCAGATGGTAAGAGAGCACTCACCTGGTGAGACATAGTCCATCTCAAAGCACCAAGGAAGAGAAGAGTGAGGGGGGATTTGATAGCAGCCTTCAACTACCTGAAGGGGGGTTCCAAAGAGGATGGAGCTCGGCTGTTCTCAGTGGTGGCAGATGACAGGACAAGAAGCAATGGTCTCAAGTTGCAGTGGGGGAGGTCTAGGTTGGATATTAGGAAACACTATTTCACTAGGAGGGTGGTGAAGCACTGGAATGGGTTAGCTAGGGAGGTGGTGGAATCTCCATTCTGAGGGTTTTAAGGCCCAGCTTGACAAAGAGTTGGACTGGATGACATCCTGAGGTCTCTTCCAACCCTAATCTCCTATGATTCTTTGATTCTATGAAACCATGCAACCCTCTTCCCTGCTGTGTTTGTCTGGATAGTTCACTTTTACTTGGTGTTTACTCTGACTGATATTCTTTTCATTTTCCTGCTGAGAAACTGACTAAAAAGCTGGTCAGGTGCACTATTGATGTAAGCAGGGTTTGAATGAGCTCTCCCCTGACATCTAGGGATGAGCTGGGGGGAAAGACTTCAGGAGCAGATTGTGCATGCATAGAGTGCCTAGTCTGACTAGGTGCACGGCAGCTGGAGCTGCTTTGCCAAAATGGTCACTTTTTGGCTAGTTTTAGGTTACAAATCGCTCTAGTGTTTGAATGCAGGCGTAACGGGATGCTGTTATCCTTATTGCAGGAATAAAGGGCCGCAGATTTGTACTTACCATGTCCTGATTGAGCAGGGTCACCCTGAACCTCACTTGCTAATCGGGGGGGGGGGGGTAAGGTTGCCAAATCACAGTGAAGGGGTGTGTGTGTGTGTGTCCTGGAACTAACTGCACTACTGAGCAGGTCTAAGGGCTAAGTTAGACCTTGGGTGGGGACAGTGTTGCAGTGAAAGAAACTGAACTGGCAGTGAGGTTCTCCACTATCTGCTGAAATCACTGAAGGCTGGGTCAGGTGGTGGAACCTCAGAATGTGACGTGACAGAGGCGACAGCAGCAGTAGCAGAGAGAGAGTGGCTGCTGTGAGCCAGTTGCAGATGTGGCAGCAGCAGAAGCATTGCTCCGGCCCCCCCACCTATGGGTGGTAGGTGAATCCTTGTGAACGCACCTCTGAACACTGGGTCTTTGCTAACCAAGGCCAGCCAACTGTGAGTGGGCTGCAGCAGAGGGAGAGGGGAATGATGTGTTAAGGGACATATTTTGTCAGATTTTCACACCACAAGGTGAGAAACGGAGGCAAAAGACATTGCTCAATGCACTGTGCCGTGGGTGTTTGCCTATAGCAATCACGATGGTGTTTTCCCAAGTTAATGCTGGGTCCCCTTTTCCTTTTTAATAAAAAAAATTCTTTGTTATACACAGACTGAGTGCTCGTGAGTGAAGAAGTATTGCCTCTAAGAGGTACCCGGGGTGGTGGTAAGCTGTCCCAGATTATTGGGTGGGGGCTTGAGCCAGTTCTGTTTTGTATTGTTAAGGGGGACCCTTAGATATTGAACCTGGCCCTTGTTGCTGCCGACTCAACCTGACATCAGTGTCACCTTTCTGGCTACTTCAAAAAGTCCTTTGGTATTTGTTTGCATCCTCCCTTTATCCATCAGGATCTCAACAAAGTATCCAGAACACTGATGGGTTATCAAGATTTGCCCTATGTTTCTTTGTGCTTGTCTGGATTCCAGGAATGACCCTCTCTGGGGAAGAGACTGAGACCTCCTACACTCAGCCAAGAGGGTGTTTCAGGGAGTATCTGTGAGAGGTTTTGTCTACACTGTAATTTCAAGGTCTTCACACAGATATGAATTGCAAAGATTATTTGGTGGGGGAGGGGGAGAGGGGGAGAAAGGAGGAAAGAAAAGCCCATCCCTCGGAGGTGAAGATAGAAACAGCCTGTGCTACTCCAGAGGCTAAGCATGCTTCCTCTACATCTGATCAGAAACAGGCTTTTTTAAGAACTTTTCTAATGAATGGCTTACTTCACCCTAAGGCAGATTCTACCTTTTTGTTTTGTATGAAGAAAAGTGACACTATCTATTGAATCGAGTGGTTTATCTCCTAAGACAGGAGAACAGAAATTTTTTGCTATTTGTTTTATTTTTGTCTGTTTGGGGTTTTTTTTTGTTTTGGGCTGGGGGAAGTGGCTACTCACATCTTCACAACAATTTTGTATATCCCCAGGTCAGCAATCTATTGATGGTGTTATTGGAGAAAGAGCTTCAAATATTGTGTCTTATGTTGTTGTTGGTTGTTTTTCAATATCACTGTTGACATAAAGCACTTTTCCCCAGGAGTCCCTTCTTTTATGCTTGGTCTTCACTTACTCTTTCCAGAGTAGGGTTGCCTTTCTTTAAGAACTTTTCCCCCAGCATGCCTTTCTGGGAGCAACTCTTTAAATTGGGCAGAGTCAAGCAGCTGCAGGACCAAAGCCACCATTTTGTGACTGGCTGCTATTTGCTTCATCTCTTCTCTTCCTGCAGGTAACTTGTTATTTTTAACTCTTAGTATGTTTTTCCTTCCTTATTCCTAAGGTAATAGGTCTCTAACTCATACTACTTCAGTGCTACTTTTCTGTGCTAGGAATACAACTGCTTAGAAATTATTTTTAAATTATGTTATTCATCCTGTAACTTAACTAAAATTTGTGATATGCAAATGGTAGCTGCATTCTTATCATAAAGGCTACTGTGGGATAAAACGGGACACTTTAAAAACAAGACACAAAAGCAGCCGCTTCCTTTAGTTTCTTCCTCTGGAGCTGTTTTGGAAGGAAAAAGTTTTTAAAAGTGTATTTTCAGCAAAGCTGGTCAAAAATACAGCAACCAAATTTTACAGAATCTTCAAAGTCTTTTCTTGCTGCTTCTGTTGCTGCTTTTTTCCCCAATTCAAAATTTTAGTAAAAATGTTAATGGAAATTTCAAAGTTCAGAAGATTTTTATCAACTCCAATGTTAGGGTTAGTGGTTCAGCTTTCTTTGTTGCCACATAATAAAATAAAATTAGGATTTTAATTAGACAGCATTTGAATGTCTGACTTATTTTAACATTTGTTTTTATACATTATATAGTACATGTGTCTTCACTGTGACGCTGAAGAGATTGTCATTCAAAATGCTTTTTTTCTCTTTCTTTCTGTTTTTCTATTTCAGAAAACTCTGTATGTGTGTCTGAATTGAATTCCTCTTTCATTTCCACTTGTAAATCCAGAATGACTTCAGCTACTTCATTGGAGTCATTCTGGATTTACACCAGGGTAAAGGAGAGCAGGATTTATCCTCCTGATGTAACCTGCAAACCAATTTCCATGTATTGACTAATTCTTCACTAATGGACCTACACTGTGCCTGTAATTGAATTGTTCATGCTAGCTCTCCCGCCAGGAGTGAAATAACTGACCTGGCAGCTATTAGAGTAATCTGATACCCATGACACTTGCAGTGTAGACTTACTCTAAGAGAAGTGAAGGCCAGTGTTTAAAGAGCAAAGTCACAGAAAATGACTGCACAAATGACATTGTGGGGCTTGTTTGTTTCTCATTCTTTTTATTATGCAAATTGGCTCAATTTACAAGTATTTTTTCTCTTTTTCCAATTGTCAAGCCTGTACATTTACTTTGAGCTCAAATCAAGTTGGGCTCTTTCTTTCTCCCACACTATCACTTATAATAAACGTTCTGCGGGACAAATTATGACCTCTGTTACACCTGTGCAAGCTCTTAGTTTTCAAGTGTTGCGTTCAGTGACACCTCTGCAACCCTCGTGCTTTTGCCTGGGTTAAAGAGGTGTAACTGATTGGAACTTAATAAACGAGTTGAACACACCCCCAGAGGATGGATCTGGTGAGTCAGAAGGTGCAATTTTTTTCATAGTCACTTTTCCATATAGAACCATAGGTTTAAGTAAATGAAGCAATTATCCAAGCAAAGGCAACCTGGCAGTAGCATGAGGCAGAACTACACATCCACATAAACAGATGATAAAAGGAGAGTTGTGAGGAGAAAACCAAGAGTTTTCCTCTGCCTTGTGCTCTGTACAGGCTTCATTTGCTTCTCGGTGAACTCTAAGGTATTGGCCTTCATCTGTAAAGCTCCATATGGTTTAGTACCAGTCCACACCAGAGACCATGTCTCTCTCTTGGTATTATCATGATAGTTGAGGAGCTCCAGTTAGCAGTAGTTAGATTTTAATTCAGCGCCCCCTCTCCACCCGGTTACCTTCTTTAATGCCAATCTGCTTACAGGTTTTGATGGACAGGTCTGGGTTCTTCTGGATCCCGCCACTCACTCAGCAGGGTGTATCTTCTTTATTTTTTCCTATGAATTTATTTGGCAGTGCCTCTGCCCCCTCGCTCCTTCCTGGCAGGGTCACCAGGGCAGCTTGGGAGGAAAATTCTAACCACAGGGTAATCCCCATTTACTTGCCAGATAGTTGGAGACTTCCAAGAAATAACATAAACACATATAATTATTGTGTTGAATATATTATATTAAACAGAAGACAAATATAACGGAGTAAAACACTATTTTTAGGGTCACCGGTGCACACGCTGATAATATCCGTGACTTTCCCCAGTCACGTGACTTAATGTAGCAAATGTAAGATTAGTGACCCATTGGTATGTGTACTTTGTTGGGGCCCTTGATGACCTATGACCACAAAATTCTTCTCTGCAGTGGTCTAGCAGTATGGCTGACTGGGTTCAGTACAGCCCAAAGGACTCACGAGTAGGAGAAGGTGGTAAATCCCTCCACAGGTTTAATATGCAACAGGTTATAAAATCCCCAAACCCTCACTCCCTGGCTTGAGGACACAGTTCAGGGAGTAGGGGGTCCCCAAAACAAATTCCCTGACTGACTAAAAGATGGACTCCTCAGTCAGTGCAAAGGGACTGATCTCTGCTGGCAGGGATTCTCTTCAGGCAGGAATCAGGCTGCTTCGGTCCCAGATTTCCCCTCACCACAAAAGGGTGCAGGGCTCAAGGTGCAGATTACACAACTGTACTAAACTCCAAACTCTAGTCTTCTAGCCCAGAGTCCAGACACACACACACACAGCAGGCAGCAGCCCTGGACTAGCAGCCAGAGCAGAGCTGACCATGTGGTGACTGGTCTCACATAGGGAGCTGGAGGGCTAACTCAGCCTGGCTGGGGAAGTTTCCCAGCAAAACTCTACAAACTGGGAATCATCAGTGGAGAAGGAAAAGGGATCTTGCTTTCAGGTCCCTAGAGGCCAGTTCTCTGGGGGAACCCTGCATGCAGGCCTGGGACTCACCAGCTCCCCACACAGCCAGTCCTGCCCTTGCCCTGACTGGCTCCAGACTGACTCAAAAATGGCTTCTCCCCTTTCCTGACCTCTCTGGGAAGGGCATCTCACTCCCTATTGGTTGCCAGGCGGACTCTGAGTCTGCCTTGGCTCCCCCTCCCTACCAGGGACAGTGTGCCTCTCCTTGAGCTGCCAGCAGACGGAGCCCCGGGGATGTAGGTAATCTCCTTGGGGGTTACATTAACTTGAGAGTTGATGGCAAGGTCTGAGGGACTGTTCTCTGCCCTAATGGAAAAGCCCTGGAGAATTTAACAGGGGTGAAGCCAATAGGAAACAACAGAATTTGTTCTTAAAACATAAACATGATAGCCTTTCTATGTTTTTGCACCATCCTGTAGAAATCAGTGGCAAATTGCTATAGAATCCTATTCTATTCTTTCTTTCTCCTCCTGCAACCCTCAGGTGCATCAGGTATCTACCAGTTTCCTCCATTTATTTTGGTCTTGTGCTGTTCTGTTCAGACTTCTGAGTGTCATGTTAATAGATTTGCCTTTTTCTCTGTTGTTCTGTGTAGTGTTTCTCTAGGTCACACTTTTTTCTCTTCCCAAGTGGTGTCCATATTATCATGTGACGTGGAAGTTGTGTTGGTGGCATCCTTAAAGCATGCCCTAAATATGTCCATTGTTACCTTACCATGTCGATGCTTTAGGTTGGTTTGCTGTATTCAGAATTTCTGATGTTGCAGGAAACTCTTTCCAATGGACTCTGAAAATCTTCTTCAGCCTGCATTTACTTTGGAATGAGTTGATCTTTTTATGAATTTCTGTTGTAGATTTCCCTAACTTTCCTCCATAAAGGATGAAAGACATGATACCAGTGTTAAAAATGTGTATTTTTGTATCAGTGCCAATCATACTACTTTTCCAAATGTTTTCAAGTTTTTGAAAGTTGTTTGCTGCATTGATATCATTTCTCAACATCTAGCATGGTGTTATCATCCTTGCCCATCGCACTCTCTAGATAGGTAAAACAGAACACTAAAGGATGGTTCCAAAATGTATTGAATGGTTATCAGTCTCTATTAAATTCTATAGGGATCACTCATAAGGGTGTGGGACTTGGTCTCAATCCAAAAGATACCAAAGCTTTCATGAAATGGTACAAGGCTTATCTTCTCAGCCACACATGTATTTGACCTTGGCCTAAAATTAGGGAGGGTTTTCTAGCTAGAATATTGGGGTGGCTTAGAGGAAGATGGTTGTTATTGCTGACAAATATGAGAGAGGCAATGATTGGTTGGTATGTTGTTTTAAAGGATGTTATGTGGCCAGAAACTGTGGCACAATAAACTGTTATGCTCTGCTCTCCTTACTGCTCCCGTCAGCTCCTTCTCCCAACTGCTGTATGTTTCCCTTCATGCAGTCCCTGTGCTTGGTACAGTCACTCATGCCTCTGCCAAGTACCCCCCTCTCTTCTTCAGGTCCCATCTTATTGGCCACTTTCCCATGCGGGTGGCTTTGGCGTACCTGCCGCCGAATTGCTGCCGAAGCCGCGGGACCGGCGGACCTCCCGCAGGCATGACGCCGAAGGCTCCCTGACTGCCGCCCTAGGAGTGAAAGGCAGGCCGCCCCAGGCATGCGCTTGGTGCACTGGTGCCTGAAGCCGCTCCGGGTACCCTGGAGCGCTGTAGATTTACACTGCAGCTTGCTATGAACTAACTCTCAGTCTTGACAAGGCCTTAGTCTATGTTTGTGAAGCTCTCTGTGCAGTTACGGTTGTGTGTAAAGGCTGAGTGGCAATATTAAAATACCTGGAGTAAAATGCCCAGGATTCAGAACTGTATTTCTTTTTCCTTTAAATAGGAGCTGCAAACACTAACAAGTTGATGGAAAGGTTGCCTCATTGAGCTATTGCTTCTATAGCCACTCTCCATCCTCTGCCAAAAAGCTATTTTGTAAATTTCTGGAGCTGTTCTTAGTAAACCAGTATGGCACCTTATGCTAATAGTGTAATATGAGGATTATTTTTTCCTTCCCTTCTCCCCACTCCTAGTTCTCCCTAGGACCATAATTCAAGGAACTCCCATGAGCAGTGTGTGCAGATGCTTCATAGCACATAGCTGACTCACAGATGTTTTGGCTTGTATTTTCTAGGTAGGCAGCCAGCCACTCTGGAGGAAATCCAGCTGTAATGGAGAGAGAGACTAGAGATGGTGCACATATGGTGAAGAAATGTATTAATTCTCACTAGCTCTCTGGTCAGCATCATTTTCTGAGGTGTGATGTAAAAGGAAAGAGCAGATGTGGAATCTGGGTAATGTCTAGCTTCATCCTTTTAAAAGTGAGACCTTTGACAATAAATGCGCCAAACAGTATCCTTGTGTCTGTAGAAATAACACCAGCACCACTGAACAAGTGCTCTGAATATGTGCAGGAGGTGGTGCATTCACTTAGAGAACAGCATTTTCTACCATAAATAGCCATGGCTGTAACTTCAAGTTTCTATTTCCCTTGCTAAATAGCTATTTAACAGGTATAGATACAAATGAAGTTTTCCTTTATGTTGAGGCTGCCTGAACAGAAGAGTAAAGATGCAACTACATACTAAAAATATGGGGGCTACAATCTACCTAGGAGCGTAGGATGCAACTATCATCATGGTCTCTGGGTGACCAACATCTTCCTGATGCTGCTGTCAGTGCAACTATTGCTTTTTCATTAGTCTAATCTGTCTGGGCTTCCTGATGGAGGAGGGAGACATTGGATCTGGCAAAAGGAGGGAAGGATGCTATTATCTGGGGACTCTTGAGTATGAGACAACTGTTCTGATATGATTTAAGACCACATTTATGCTGATTCTAGCTCTGCTGCCCTTGAGTTATAGACCCAGCACATACTCCTTCCTCTCAAACATACCTCTTATCCTGACCCTAAGCTGTTCTCAGAGTTATGTCTACAGTGCTGCAGCTGTGCTGTAGTGCCAGAGCATACACCCTTTCTATGCGGATGGAAGGGGTTTTGCCTTTGATGTAGTTAATCCACCTCTCCAAGAGAAGTTAGATAGGTCGACGGAAGAATTCCATCAAAGTAGGTGTGTGTACACCAAGGGCTGGGTCAACTTAACTATGGCGCTCAGGGTGTGACATTTTTCACAGCCCCGAGTGACGTAGTTAGGTGGATCTAATTTTTAAGTGTAGACCAGGCCTTACCTAGAAGGTGTTCTATCAGCTTGACTGTACCTGCATCTCTTTTAGTTTCAAATTGATTTTGAAGAATGTTTCCCAGCAAGCATTGCAAATGAGGAAGAAGAGAGTAGAGCACTGGAGGAGATGTGCTTTCAGGGGCCTGCATTTCTAAACAGCTGGGCTGTTATACTCTGATGCAGCTGGAGGTTATTTAAGATTGGTGGACTCATTCTTAGTAAAGAGACTTATATGCATTCCAGCCTCAATTATTGTCTCTCCATGGTTAAGTCCAAATAAGACAGGAGGGGGCAAAGTCATGTAGCCAGCACGTGTGTTCTTTAAATTGATAGCAGGATGCAAGTTGGGAGGGGTCTGAGGAAGGCGCTAGGCAGGAGTTCTATAATGAAGCAGAATGGGAAGCACACACATGCGTGCTTTAGGGATTACACTGTTTCCCTTGCATAATGACAAGTTTCAGAGTAACAGCCGTGTTAGTCTGTATCCGCAAAAAGAAGAACAGGAGTACTTGTGGCACCTTAGAGACTAACAAATTTATTAGAGCATAAGCTTTCGTGGACTAAAGTGGGCTGTAGTCCACGAAAGCTTATGCTCTAATAAATTTGTTAGTCTCTAAGGTGCCACAAGTACTCCTGTTCTTCTTTTTACTGTTTCCCTTCAAATTAAGGTCCTTGTTCAATGTTGGAAGAAATTCATTATTTTTGGTCATGTCAAGTTCACAATGGGAGCTCCATCCCTTAAGCTCACGTTTTAGCGAGCTTTCTTTCTGCAACTGCATTTCATTCCTTTGGTCTAGTTGGATAGCAAAAGCGTCCACATTCCATAGGCTGTAGCATTTACCAAGCCTCTCTTATTTTCATGCTACAGTTACTAAGTAGAAGCTCGAGCATGACCAATATGGCATGCGTCACTTTCCTTTTCTGCAGAAGCTGAGCTGCCACCACTGTCTTCTTCAAACAATTTGGGACTTGTGGGTAGATTGCACTCCAAAATAGTGCTGCTCTCTTGTTGTTAATTTACACCAGTGGTGGGCAACCTGTGGCCCCCGGGCCACATGCGGCCCACCAGCGGATTACCCTGACCCAGGCTGCATGGACATGCTAGCTGCTGTTTCCCACATCTCCCATTGGCGAACCGCAGCCACTGGGAGCTGCGGGTGGCCATGCCTGCAGACAGTCAAATATAAACAAACAGTCTCGTGGCCCACCAGTGGATTACCCTGATGGGCCGCAGGTTGCCCACCACTGATTTACACCAATGAGATCTTTTCCAAACAGTTGAATACATAGTACTGAATGTTTTCTGCTCCAGTTTGGAACTGGGCAGGGCAGGACTGATCTGGCGGATTGGAACATTTGGATATACATATTGAGTCAGATTCGGAACTCAGTGACGGTGATGTAAATTGCGAGTAACTTCATGAAAATTAATGAATTCAGATGAGAATCTGGGTCATAATCTTCAATTTAAATGCTAATGTATTTCTCTTCATATCAGACATTATTTGTATGAATCCCTTCACAGAGCAGTCACAAAGGAAAAATTACCCTCCGGGATACTACTAAGGGCAACGATTTTACATTTTATATAGCACCGTTCATGCTTTAGGATCCTAAAGAGACCCCCTCCCCCACCCACCTATACCCATTTGCAACCAGTTCTGTGGTGAAACACAGCAACACTACACAATTGTTAGGACAGCAAATGAAGAATAACTTTTCCAGCTGAAAGTGTACAGATAATTTAGCATGGCAGAATTCAACTACCTTGCTGGAATTTGGCAAGTGCATCAGTGATGGTAACACTTTTCCTGTCCTGGTTTGGATTTAAAGGATAAAGAGGAATTAGCATTGCCTGTTTAAAAAAAATACGGCAAAACTAGCACTTAAAAGATGGAGGGGTGAGAGTAGAGATAAAATAGAGTGAAATCAAATGCAATGATGAAACCCTATTAAGGGAAAGCTAAGCAATGTGGAAGAGTGATTGCTTGAAAGGAATACTTACTGAGTTTGTAAACCAAATTAGGAAGAGCACAGGTGGGCCAGAGAAACAGAACTGTAGTGTGTAGCAGCTAACATCAGCTTCACGCAGATGTCAGTATGGTTACATCAGTGTAGAAGATGTGGCTGACACACCACTGCCTCTAGCTGATTTGCTTATAAATATCTATCTGGGCATGAGTTGAAGCAGCCTCAAAGTTGTTCTACTGGACACTGGAGCCTGATGCTGTCACTGGTGTCCTGTGATCACCCCCATTTTGAGTCCTCCAGTCCTGGTCTTAGAGAAGCCACTGCTATAGGAATGCAGGTATCTTAGAGAAGCTTGCTTGGACCATAGAATCTGAGCTTACATTTCTACAAAATTCTATAGGACATTTTCAGCATGGAGAGAAGAAAAGCACAAGCAGCTGTATCCTTCAAATCAAAATCCCTTTTAGTAGCAGCCATCCATTCCAAAAGCCATAGCTCTCGATCTTGTTAATTACCCTGATCAGATAGAAAATGCACTGCTGGAAAAGGACGTAAAATCCAAGATGCATCATTCGACTCTCGGTAGCAATATGTGTACAACACTGAAACTATAATGCATGCGTCTTTAAATTAGCGCATTACCAACACAAGTTCATAAGGTTTGGAAAATGCAGGGAAGTGATTAACTATGTGTTTCATCTTATTTTTGAACTGTTATTTTGGGGAATTGTATTGGATAAAATGGATGTTATGCAGGTTTCCCTTTATTTAACTCCTCAGCAGCAAAGCTGCACACTAATTATACTGTTTAGTTTGGGCGGAGTTCTTTGTCATTAAACTTTCAAAACCCTGATTAAAAAATGCTGAGAACCCTCCCATTCCATCATAATGGCTTCACTATAAACTCCTTTATGAGGTGGCTATCAATATGGACTTACATGGCTACAGTAGAGAGAGTAAGTGCATGCACTTAAACTTCCCAACAAAATTAAAACCGTGGCATTGTGTGCAATGTGTTACGTATTTAGGTCAATGACAGTTTTTCACAGTACTAGTTAGATGACTGTAAGCTTCATAATTGTTGCTTGGCTTTTTAGAAAGCTGACAAGCCTTTAATTTATGCATTTCTGGTCATACAAAAGGAAAAAATATTTTCTTCAATGAGTTGTTTGCTTGAGGAAATGACTCAAAGGGTTTTGACTGCTAACTGCTAACTAAAATTTAGTAATGATTGATATCTGTCAACTGACAAACTCATTAAATTGTAAAGAACCAAATGCCCACTTTATAAGTACATGACAAATCAAAAAGATTCTTTTGAATTAAAGTAGATTTAGAATGTGAAGTGTGTGACTATGGCATAAATATGTAAGCTTTATATAAACACAACATTGCTTTCACAGTAAGCCATCAGATGTAATTACTCTCTCTTCTTTTTAAAAGTCCCATTTTGTTTTCCATTAATTTTCCGACATTGGCACAGGATAAGCTGCTAGTGTTAATAGAAGAAATAGTGCTGAACTCCCAAAATTCAAATATGCTTATTTTCGCAACACACTTTTTTTTTTTTTTTTTTTTTGGCCACATAGCATTTTATGTTTGGTTTTGAGAAATATTCTTTAAAGCTGTTGAGTCTTCATGGAAAACTTTGAAAGACATTTGATTTAGAAACTATTCTGCCTGATACATACAGCACTTTCTGCTCTCGTTTCAGTGCTATAGGCAGAGTATTATGGAGCAGGTTCTGCAAATTCTCATTCGTGTTAATGTGACTACTTGTGTGAGTTTGCAAGATCATTCCCTGTGGTTTCTGGTTTATATAGCTCAGGAGCAGTTTAAAGAAATGGATGAATGCAAACATCCTGAGTAACAGATAAGGACAGCAAGATTTGCACCTTACTTAATACTGGTAAAAAATATTGCAACAAAAGTCTTATGATCAATGGCAATGGTATTGAGTTGAGTACAGCTGATTGGCAAATTCAGACAAATGCAAACAGACAAAAATCAAAACTAAAATTCACAAACATTTGGTAATGTCTCCCTGTGTTCTGATCATTTCAGCTAGGGATAGAGAAATAATACAAAGGGAGCTAGAAAGATTGGAAACAAGGGCAGAAAACAACAAAATGAGATTAAATCTGAAAACATTAAGACCAGTTCAGTTACTTTTAAAGAGTTAGAGAAGTTAATAGAGCTGGGTGAAGAATGGATTTTTCAGTTCACTGCCCATTCTGAAAAAAAGAAAAGTTTTGTTTTGGGTTTAAAAAACAATGAAAAGTTTCAAAAAGGTTTGGGAAATTGAAAAGCCCCCCCCCCCAAAAAAAATAAAAGTGTTGGATCAAAAAAAAATTGTTTTGATTTTAGACATTTGGGTAAAAGCCAAGGAGGTACTAGGTTTACAATACCCTGGGGGCAGGCTTCGTTAAAGAGCTCCCTAACAGCTGTTAACGCAATGGTGAGGGCCCTCAACTGGGAGATGGGAGAGTTCTAGTCTTCTCTCTCGGCCTATTGTGGAGAAGGGATTTAAACTTGGATCTTCCTCATGGAAGAAGAGTGCCCTGGGCTGTGGGATAATCTGGTAAAGTGCTTTCTCAATGTTGTCTCCTGAAGCTCTTCCACATTTTATGAATAATTAAGTACTCCTGAACTTGGGTTTCCCACGTTCTAGGTGAGTGACTTTAACCCCGCCGGGTTTTAGAGTAATTCTAAACTCTTTCCCTGGCCCTGTGATCATTCAATGCCTTTGAATTCCCACTATGAATAAGAAACTGAGGAAAATTTTTTGCCCAGCTCTAGAAGTAAGAGCTATGTTTCAGTTTGCTGACAGTCTAACTTTTATTTCATTTTCAGTCTGATTAAATTGATATCCAAGGTTGTATGTGAATATTTCCACCTACTTTATGATATTTAGTAATGCATTTGGCAAGACTAGGTTAAGACAGAGGGTTTTTAATCTCGAAGTGCAAGTCTAACAGCAGTGCTGAAAACCTTCAAGTGCTTTTTATAAGAGACTCTTTCTTTAGTAGTTCATTTCATTGTACCATAATATGTGTCATATGGTTAACAAGTAATATTTTTCACTGACACTAATGGAGGCCTAGGATGGAAACAGCTGCTTAACTTTACAAAAAATAATGCTATCAAATACCCTTGTGTTACTGGATCTCTGACTGTGTTACTATGGCTGGTAGCTGTCCTAATTCAAATGGATATAGCCTATAAGCACAATTTGCTGTCTCTTGCTTGGACTTGTTGCGTCTGAGGCATGGCAGCACGGCCAAATCATAGCAGTACATTTGTGGTCTGCAAGCAACAGCTTGAGTAGGTGAGGTAATTGGAAAGCTCCTGCTGGCTGAGCCAGTAAGGATTGTGCTAACTTTTCCCAGCTGTGGGACACTGCAATGTTAATCCCTTTCCCAAAAGTCAGTTGCTCTAGTGTGTGGAGGGAAGCCACAATGGTCCTAAATAAAAAGCTCGTACATAACTGTTAGTTTATGTAACAACCGAAATTAAAAGGCAATACAAGATTGAGGAAAGTGTGGCTGGATCCTGTATACAGCCATTGACAAACACTGACTAGCTTAGCTGGCCTTCTCGCTGTTAGGAGTAGTTCTCACACACAGTTATGCCACTTTGCCATGATGTTGCACCGGTTGAGTTTAACCGCAGCAACTTTGTGTGTGGATGCTCTTTTATATAATTTCAAACTTGGCTTATATTGGTTTAGTTTACGTTGATAAATTTATAGGCACAAGCTAAACTGATATAACCAGTTTTAAACCAATAAGTCCATATGCAAAAGTTGCACTAGTTTAAGTAAACCAATTTAAGGAAAGCTGGTGCAACTTCTGTGTGCAGATAAACCATTAGGAATGGCAAGACCTTCTTGCCAAATCTGATAATCCTGGTATTAGAGAGTTATTGCTTCTGCTCCATGTAACTATAGTTGCACAGATCTCTCCCCTCCGCCCGGCTTCAGATTTGTTTTTTGGATACTTTGACCTTTCTGGAAAGGAAAGTTCCCCAGAACCTTTAAATGGAATTATACTGATCCTTGATGAGTCCATAAAATTTAGCGTTTGGTAAAATTCAATATTTTTTTCTTTATTGGTACTAAAATCTGTTCCATTAGTTGTTCATGCTGATGTCTGGACTTGCCCAGTTGGATGGATAGCTGTGTGACTACATCTACTGCCGCTGTATTCAGATGGTGATTATCTTGACACTAGTCTCGGTGCCTTCCTTATTCTTTTATTCTTAGGCCTCAATCCTGCAGTCAGATCTGCTCGGTTGGACCCTCCACCCATACACAGTCCCACTTAAATCAATGGGGCTCCATATTGGCCACCTTGTGTGGATCCGATTGCAAGAGTAGGGCCTAATGTACACAGTGGAGACATCCAACAGTAGCAGTACCCACCTGAGGCACTACAGTACTCTATTTTCCAGGGCCACCCAGAGGATTCAGGGGGTCTGGGGCAAAGCAAGGGGGGTGAACATAAAAAAAGGCGCCACCCGCTGCAGCGCTTATACTCACCGGGCGGTGCTCCAAGTCTGCAGCGGCGGTGGGTCCTTCACTCGTTCCGCGTCTTCGGCAGCACTGAAGGACCCGCTGCCGAAGACCCGGAGCGACTGAAGGGCCTGCCGCCGAAGACCCGGACCGCTGCCAGGTGAGTAGCCAGGGAAGGGATTCTCGGCCAGGGCTCGTGGGGCCCAGGGCCTGGGGTAAATTGCCCCATTTGCCTTCCTCTCTGGGCAGCCCTGCTATTTTATATCATTTTCCTGTCCAATTAATCTTTAAAACCCATCCCAAGGAAGGAAATTAAAAAGAAATATTTTGGCTATCAGAAACCACTGCTATAGGAATGCAGATGACAGAACAAGAAGCAATGGTCTCAAGTTGCAGTGGGGGAGGTCTAGGTTGGATATTAGGAAATACTATTTCACTAGGAGGGTGGTGAAGCACTGGAAATGGGTTACCTAGGGAGGTGGTGGGAATCTCCATCCTTAGAGGTTTTTAAGGCCCGGCTTGACAAAGCCCTGGCTGGGATAATTTAGTTGCTGTTGGTCCTGCTTTTAGCAGGGGTTTGGACTAGATGACCTCCTGAGTTCTCTTCCAACCCTAATATTCTACAATTCTATGAATCATAGCTTTAACAATTCAGAACAGATTCTCTTTAAACTTGATTTTTGAGTCTCAGTGGGTATGTTTGCACGGCCCAAACACAGGTGGGTTTTTTTAATTCAGTTAAACTAATATTGCAGAGCTCCCATAGCACCTATGTAGATACATTTTAACAAATTTTCAGTCAGGCAAGCTAGTGAGTTCTTAAACAGTGACTATTTCTTCACTGCAAAATTAGATGTGTTTTTACATTAAGATAGTTATGGCATAATAAAAATTACAGTGCCTTTTCCCCATTATGATTTTATATAAAAATAGCTAAGTCGAGATAGGCATCTCAGTGAAAAAACACACCTTTTTTAGAACATCTACCCTGAGTCTATTCTAGGCACAAAGGATGTCAAGTCATGTTACCTTTAAAAAAACAAAACCTTTTTTGTAGTAAAGAAAAGACAATGAGTGGTACTGGTGACCTCCCTCTCTTTCACCCACTTCAAATTTGAAGTTTCTTCTTTCAGGTGTTTTGACTTATGTGGGTGAGTGCACTACATGAGGATAAGGGAAAACATTTTGGAAGGAAATATAAAGAAATTCAACTCCTTTCTTAAACTTAAAAAAAATCCCTCAACAAAACAACCACGTTTTGGCTTTGGGTGAAAATAAACAGTAATTTTAGCCCCAAAAGAGTTTGTGTGGGAATATGATGAGCACTGACAAAGGGAGGTGCCACCCTAGATAGATGTTGGAACTCTACTGCAAGCCCAGTGTATGCTGTCAGAGCCTGTTATCTAATGTGTCCTAGAATATGCTAAATAAATATATTTTAAAATTTATATCAGACATTTCAAAATTAGTAAGAATAAGCAGAATTTTTCAAGAGGGGAAAAAAGACTCTTTGTCAAAGTGTAGGACCAATTTAAAGAACATTATTATTTGATAATTATTATGTCTCTGTTGTAATGTTTCCAAACAATTCAAATGTCTCACATCAGAAAGACACATTATATTTCATAAGAGCCCACATCAGACCAATCTTCAAAAGATAGTTTCAAAGGGGCAAGGCCTAATTAAACACTTGTTGAAAATAAGTTAGTTGATCAGAACTGACCACTGCTTCCTTTGGAGGTGATCAGATCAAGATTTGTGGGTAATAAATATCCTGTGGAGGCAACAACAGCATCTTTGCTCTCACAAAAATATGTCTATTAATAAAATATTCGTATGTCCTTCATCCTGTCTAGAGCCAAATTAGAAAAGGCAATGAAATATTGAATACAGAAAAGAATTTTCTCTTTCTGTCCCAAGGCATCACTGCTACTGTAAAAATGACACCTACATGTGCTTGAAGTAATATAGGTTTTAATTTTTTGTTTGTTCAAGCTTAACTTGTGCACAAACTAGAGTCAAGCTTCTGCCACCATGACTCCTTGCCTACCAAGTAGTCCCACTGATTGAAGAAAAGTTCTATTCACCATGAATAAAACTGGCAGAATCTACCCCTGTATTTTTGATACCTAAATAGTGCCTTGCTTTTGCTCAGAAAAAAACAATTTGATTTGAGCCTTGAGGTGCCTGATATACCTTCTAATTTACCATTCATTAACAGCAGAAAAGCTCAAATGCATTATGGTCTGTGTAATGGAATGCTAAACGGTTCAGCCAGTCGGTGGCACTGTCTATAAAATACCTGGTGTATTCATCATAAGATCTGTTAATATCTGCTAGGTATGACTAAAGTTAGCTTTAACAAGGTATGTATAAGTAAGCACTGTGACCAGTCCATATCTGATGTAGGAACATGACATGGTGTCAGAAGTAAACAAATAACAAACAGAATGAAAACAGCAATAACGATTGCACAATCTCATTAACATGCCACTTTTCAATGCCCCAGAGAACTTCAGCTTTGACAAATCCACAGAATGGACAGACTGGAAATAATATTTTGCAAGGTTTGTATTGTACTCAAGCTCCGCAAAGAAACTGGAGAGATATAGATAACTTCTTTAATATATGCTATTGGGAAGCAAGCAGAAGAAATCTTTAAATCATTTGACTTTACTGAAGACAATCGCAAAGATGTCTGTGAAGGGGTTTTGGCTATGTTTGATGGATAATTTATACCTCAGAGAAATGTGGTTTATGAAAGAGCATGTTTTCACCAGAGAATTCAAGGAGCAGGGGAATATGTTGATTTTTTTTTTTTAATAAGAGCTCTGTGCAGTATAGTTGTAGCCATGTTAGTCCCAGGATATTAGAGAGACAAGGTGGGTGAAGCAATATATTTTATTGGACCAACTTCTGTTAGTGAGAGAGACAAGCTTTCAAGCCACACAGAGCTCTTCTTCAGGTCTGGGAAAGGTACTCAGCATCCCAGATGTCTAGCTTGAAAGGCTGTCTCTTTCACCAACAGAAGTCGGTCTAATAAAAGATATTGACTCATCCACCCTGTCTTTCTTATAAGAGTTCTGCATACATTGGTTTAAAACTGATTTTTGAGAATGCAAAACATACAAAATATCAGAGACAGACTGTTTATTGGGTTAACAGATAAAACCTTTCCCCGCAGCTCCAATAAAAAAGAGACCTAACCTTACACACAGTTATTCAAATAGCAAAGCAGTCTGAGCTGGTGAGACAGCAAAACCAAGAGCAACTGGTCAAACTTGAAAAACAAGAAACTAGTTTAGAAGCAGTAAAAAGAGTCCACATACTGTTAAAAGTTATTATCATAAAACCCCTGAGGCAAGGAGAGAGAACTCCCGGGCTAAGAGGGACAAATTCCAGTCAACATGCATAAGGTGTGGAAAAAGTCAGATCCCAAGAGATGACGCATGTCCACGCAGAGGCCCATGGTATAATATATGCAGGAAATATGGATATTTTGCAGCTGTTTGCTACACCAAAGCAGTCAGGGAATTGACTCATATTACAGACAATCAAGAGCTATTGTTTCTGGGATCTATCACTTGTGAGGACACAGAGCCCACCTGGAGAGCTATTGAATATTCATGACAAGACTATTGACTTTAAAATTGACTCCGGAGTTGACAACACAGTCATCTCAGAAAGGATTTACAATCACCTTCAATCCCTCCCAGAGCTGAAGTCACCTGACACACCTGGAGGTATTCTGAACTGCATGGGACAGCTCACCACAGAAACAATTTACAAAGGCAAAATGCTCCCTTGAAATGTGTTAACTATTTATGCTAAACAAACTGTTCCACATTGTATTTACCTGTGACACAGAGTACATTTCCTGGACCTGAAGAAGAGCTCTGTGTAAGCTCAAAAGTTTCTCTTTCACTAGCAGTCCAAAAAAAGATATTACCTCACCCACCTTGTTTCTCTGATGTCGTGGGACTGACATGCTACAATGAAATTGCATAAAAGCAAAAGCTATGCATTCAGAGTGTATGTGATCAAAGACCAACAACTTACTTAGATGCAGCTATGATGGGCCTAATGAGAGAGGTTGAAAATCTCAATGGGGGATTTGATGGTATTGGACTTTTGAAAAGAGATCTGTACAAATCAACTTGAGACAATGCTGAACGATACAGTGTACAAACACCTCTACCAGAGAGACCTTGGAAGAGACTAGCTGCAGATTTATGCAAATTCAGGGGACATCATTGCCAGGTGGTTTTGACTATATTTCTAGGTATATAGAAATAATGTACTTGAAAGACATGTCACAGTGTTCTTGAGAAACTGGAGTGTGATTTTGCTCACTTCAATACTCCAGGACAAGTAGTGTCAACAACAGACCACAATTCACAATGCAGCAGAGTTTAAGTAATTCCAAATGAAGTTTGATTTTCATCATGCTGCTAGCAGCCCACTTTACCCACTAGCAAATGGAGAGGCGGAGAGAGCTGTACAGACAGCCAAGAAAATCCTACAGCAAGAAGATCCATTCTTCCTCTTTTGAGTTACAGATCAACACCAACAGCAGTTACTGGATATAGTCCAGCATAATTCCTGATGGGAAGACAACTCAGAACTACTGCTCCAACTTTGGAAAAGAATCTAGCTCCAACGTGGCCAGACATGAAGTCAAATCACATAAAAAGAACTAAAAGAGCCTATGAACACTTTTACAGCAGACATCACTCATTTAGAGAACTGCCAGATCTAGGACTTGGTGATCATATTCATGTCAAATTGGATGGAGAAAAACAATGGACAACTCCAGGTGTCATAAAGAAAAAAAATTCAGTGCCCAGATCATATGTGATCGAAAATGCACTGGAGATTTCATCAGAAACTGTCGACATCTACCATTTGTTCCTAAGAAAGAACAATCAGCAGATGCAGAGGCAGAATTCAAAGAAGAAGACTGAGTGCAAACTGACCAGAGACAGCCATTGCAACTAATGACAGCCAGATTGCCAAATTGTTAAACATTCAGGTCGTGTAATTAAAAAAAGTATGATTCAGAGACGCGTAACAGACTGATACATACTTAACTTCAAAGAGAGCATGATAGTGTAAATGGTAAGAATGTAGAAACATCATCTTAATAAAAATTTTAAATCTGTTTAAAGGGGGAGATGTAATGGAATCCTAAACTGTATTATACTGTTCATCCACTAGGTGGCACTATGTGCAAAATACCTGAGGGTATGTCTACACTACGAAATTAGTTCGAATTTATAGAAGCCGGTTTTATTGAAATCGGTTGTATACAGCCGATTGTGTGTGTCCACACAATAAAATGCTCTAGTCGGCGGACCGCGTCCACAGTACGAGGCTAGCGTCGACTTCCGGAGCATTGCACTATGGGTAGCTATCCCACAGCTATCCCACAGTTCCTGCAGTCTCCGCCGCCCCTTGGAATTCTGGGTTGAGATCCCAATGCCCGGATGATGCAAAACAGTGTCGCGGGCGGTTCTGGGTACATGTCGTCAGGCCCCTCCCTCCCCCGTCACAGCAACGGCAGACAATAGATTCGCGCCTTTTTACCTG
The DNA here is from genome assembly GCF_027887155.1 of Malaclemys terrapin pileata. Taxonomy (NCBI): domain Eukaryota; kingdom Metazoa; phylum Chordata; order Testudines; family Emydidae; genus Malaclemys; species Malaclemys terrapin. The sequence goes on from NC_071506.1 coordinate 32,707,263, forward strand.
GGTTACCTGGGTTACCTGTGCAGACAACATGGAGCCCACTCAGCTCAACTGAGCTCACCGTCACCATATGTCCTCTGGGTGCCGGCAGACGTGGGACTGCATTGCTATACAGCAGCAGCTGCTAACTGCCTTTTGGCGGTAGACGGTGTAGCATGAGTGATAGCCGTGGGGCTGGCAGCCGTAGGGCTGCATTGCACCAGCCCCTTGCCAGGCGATGGTATATTATGACTGGTACCCATCGTCGTCGTACTGGTGTGGCTGTCAATCATGGCCACCTGGGCAGACATGCTACTGTTTCGATGATGATGGTTACCAGTCGTAATATACTATTTCCTGCCAATTGCCCAGTATTGTCTGCTAAGCACCCAGAAGAGGCCGAGGGCGATGCTGGGTGCTGGCGGACGTGGGGCTGGCAGACGTGGGGCTGCATTGCTACACAGCAGCAGCCCCTTGCCTTTTGGCAGATGATGGTATATTATGATTGGTACCCATCGTCATCGTACTGGAGAGGCTATCACTCATGCTGCACCGTCGGCTGCCAGCTTAAGATGTAAAAAATAGATTTGTTCTGTATTCATTTGCTTCCCCTTCCTCCATGAAATCAATGGCCTGCTAAGCCCACGGTTTTCAGTTTAATCTTTGGGGGGACCATTCTGTGTGACAGTTGTTTGTGTTTCTCCCTGTTCCTGTACCTGTACGCCATATCGTCACTCGGCCCTCCCTCCCTCCCGCCCTCCCTCCTTCTCCTGGTCCATCAGATACTACTTTCGCGCCTTTTTTCAGACCAGGCGCCATAGCTAGCACTGGGATCATGGAGCCCGCTCAGATCACCGCGGCAATTATGAGCACTATGAACACCACGTGCATTGTCCTGGAGTATATGCAGAGCCAGGACATGCCAAGGCGAAACCCGGACCAGGCGAGGAGGCGATTGCAGCGCGGCGACGAGAGTGATGAGGAAATTGACATGGACATAGACCTCTCACAAGGCACAGGCCCCAGCAATGTGGAAATCATGGTGTCACTGGGGCAGGTTCATGCCATGGAACGCCGATTCTGGGCCCGGGAAACAAGCACAGACTGGTGGGACCGCATCGTGCTGCAGGTATGGGACGATTCCCAGTGGCTGCGAAACTTTCGCATGCGTAAGGGCACTTTCATGGAACTTTGTGACTTGCTTTCCCCTGCCCTGAAACGCCAGGATACCAAGATGAGAGCAGCCCTCACAGTTGAGAAGCGAGTGGCGATAGCCCTGTGGAAGCTTGCAACGCCAGACAGCTACCGGTCAGTCGGGAATCAATTTGGAGTGGGCAAATCTACGGTGGGGGCTGCTGTGATCCAATTTGCCAGGGCAATGAAAGACCTGGTGATAGCAAGGGTAGTGACTCTGGGCAACGTGCAGTCAATAGTGGATGGTTTTGCTGAAATGGGATTCCCAAACTGTGGCGGGGCCATAGACGGAACCCATATCCCTATCTTGTCACCGGAGCACCAAGCTACCGACTACGTAAACCGCAAGGGGTACTTTTCAATGCTGCTGCAAGCCCTGGTGGATCACAAGGGACGTTTCACCAACATCAACGTGGGATGGCCAGGAAAGGTACATGATGCTCGCGTCTTCAGGAACTCTGCTCTGTTTCGAAAGCTGGAGGAAGGGACTTTCTTCCCGGACCAGAAAGTGACCATTGGTGATGTTGAAATGCCTATCGTGATCCTTGGGGACCCAGCCTACCCCTTAATGCCATGGCTCATGAAGCCGTACACAGGCAGCCTGGACAGGAGTCAGGACCTGTTCAACTACAGGCTGAGCAAGTGCCGAATGGTGGTGGAATGTGCATTTGGACGTTTAAAAGCGCGCTGGCGCAGCTTACTGACTCGCTCAGACCTCAGCGAAAAGAATATCCCCATTGTTATTGCTGCTTGCTGTGCGCTCCACAATATCTGTGAGAGTAAGGGGGAGACCTTTATGGCGGGGTGGGAGGTTGAGGCAACTCGCCTGTCCGCTGATTACGCGCAGCCAGACACCAGGGCGGTTAGAGGAGCACAGCAGGGCGCGGTGCACATCAGAGAAGCTTTGAAAACGAGTTTTGTGACTGGCCAGGCTACTGTGTGAAACTTCTGTTTGTTTCTCCTTGATGAACCCTCCAAACCCCCCCCCCGACCCAGTTCACTCTACTTCCCTGTAAACCAACCACCCCACCTCACCCTCCCCTCCCGCTTGCAGAGGCAATAAAGTCATTGTTTTTTCACATTCATGCATTTTTTATTAGTTCCTCACAGAAGTAGGGGGATAATTGCCAAGGTAGCCTGGGATGGGTGGGGGAGGAGGGATGGAAAAGGACACACTGCATTTTAAAACTTTAACTCTTATTGAAGGCCAGCCTTCTGATGCTTGGGCGATCATCTGGGGTGGAGTGACTGGGTGGACGGAGGCCCCCCCACCGTGTTCTTGGGCGTCTTGGTGAGGAGTCTATGGAACTTGGGGAGGAGGGCTGTTGGTTACACAGGGGCTGTAGCGGCAGTCTCTGCTCCTGCTGCCTTTCCTGCAACTCAACCATACGCTCGAGCATATCAGTTTGATGCTCCAGCAGACGGAGCATTGCCTCTTGCCGTCTGTCTGCAAGCTGACGCCACCTATCGTCTTCAGCCCGCCACTTGCTCTGTTCATCCCCGCGATTCAGCCCGCCACCTCTCCTCTCGTTCATATTGGGCTTTTCTCATCTCCGACATTGACTGCCTCCACGCATTCTGCTGTGCTCTATCAGCGTGGGCGGACATCTGCAGCTCCGTGAACATATCGTCCCTCGTCCTACGTTTTCTCTTTCTAATGTTCACGAGCCTCTGCGAAGGAGAAACATTTGTAGCTGGTGGAGGAGAAGGGAGAGGTGGTTAAAAAAGACACATTTTAGAGAACAATAGGTACACTCTTTCATTACAAGGTCGCATATTTCGGCTTGCAGGCAGCCATGGTAGGCCACAGTGTTTTGGCTTTTTTAACCTTCTTAACATGCGGGAAAGGTTGCAAACAGCAGCGCATTTCCCATATCAAGGATGAATTGGGTTGTCCATTTAAAATGGGGTTTCAATGTAAAAGGAGGGGGCTGCAGTTTCCTGGTTAACATGCGGCACAAACACAAGTAAACCACTCCTCCCCCCCCACACACACACACACGATTCTCTGGGATGATCACTTCACCCCTCCCCCCACCGCGTGGTTAACAGCGGGGAACATTTCTGGTCAAAAGAGCAGGAACGGGCGCCTCTGAATGTCCCCTTAATAAAATCACCCCATTTCAACCAGGAGAGCTTTCTGGAGATGTCCCTGGAGGATTTCCGCTCCATCCCCATACACGTTAACAGACTTTTCCAGTAGATGTACTGGCCGCGATTGCCAGGGCAAAGTAATCATTAAACACGCTTGCTTTTTTTTGGTAATGTTTACAAATAGTTACAAAGTTACACTCACCAGAGGTCTCCTGTGTGCCCTGAGGGTCTTGGGTGAGTTCGGGGGTTACTGGTTCCAGGTCCAGGGTCACAAACATATCCTGGCTGTTGGGGAATCCGGTTTCTCCGCTTCCTTGCTGCTGTGAGCTACCTACAGTACCTCCATCGTCATCTTCCTCGTTCCCCGAACCGTCTTCCCTGTGTGTTTCTCCAGTGAGAGAGTCATAGCACACGGTTGGGGTAGTGGTGGCTGCACCCCCGAGGATCGCATGCAGCTCCGCGTAGTAGCGGCAAGTTTGCGGCTCTGTCCCGGACCTTCCGTTTGCTTCTCTGGCTTTGTGGTAAGCTTGCCGTAGCTCCTTAATTTTCACGCGGCACTGCTGTGTGTCCCTGTTATGGCCTCGGTCCTTCATGGCCTTGGAGATCTTTTCTAATACTTTTCCATTTCTTTTACTGCTACGGAGTTCAGCTATCACTGCTTCATCTCCCCATATGGCGAGCAGATCTCGTACCTCCCGTTCGGTCCATGCTGGAGCTCTTTTGCGATCCTGGGAGGACTCCATCACGGTTACCTGTGCTGATGAGCTCTGCCTGGTCACCTGTGCTCTCCACGCTGGGCAAACAGGAAATGAAATTCAAACCTTCGCGGGTCTTTTCCTGTCTACCTGGTCAGTGCATCTGAGTTGAGAGTGCTGTCCAGAGCGGTCACAATGAAGCACTGTGGGATAGCTCCCGGAGGCCAATAACGTCGAATTCCGTCCACACTACCCGAATTCCGACCCGCAAAGGCCGGTTTTATCGCTAATCCCCTCGTCGGAGGTGGTGTAAAGAAACCGGTTTAAAGGACCCTTTAAATCGAAAGAAAGGGCTTCGTTGTGTGGACGTGTCCAGGCTTAATTCGGTTTAACGCTGCTAAAGTCGACCTAAACCCGTAGTGTAGACCAGGCCTTAGTTAAGCTAACCTTAGCCATAACTGGCAGAGCATTAAAGATGAACACATCTGGTGTGTATAAGTAGTATCTGTCCAGTGTATCTCTGGTACAGAAATACATGACATCTGATTACAATTTTAAATTCAAGAAATTAACTTTCTGCATATTCATATGTTATGCATTTTTATAGAGGATGAGGAAGCTATTTCTAACAATATAAGCTGCAATCTGTCCCTTTAGTTTTCTTTCAGACCAAAACAGAACTTTTTCTGAGGATTGAGAAATATCAAAATACTATGGGAAAATGTTCTCTTGGCACTTTCCTCTTGGCCAAAACTAAATATAAAAGACTTATTGCAAAGTTACCACATGAATATTTTGCGTTTGCTTTAGTTATATTGGGACAGTTCTTTTAAAAAAAAAAAAAAAAAAAAAAAAAAAAACACTACGGGATTTAGAAAAAAGATGAGTTTCCAATGGGAAAAGGCCTTGTAGGGTAGGAATTGAATGAACAGCAAACTGATCTTTGGAGAAACTTCCCTTTCTAGAGAAGTCTGAATCCGCTGAGCAGTGAATGGAGTGTTGGTGACACTCTGTGGCAAAAGAGAAGAACTTCAGTTCCTGAATCTCCCTGATTTCAGGAAGCCATATTTTGCAGTTCTTATGGTACTGATAATATTTTAGATGTGTAGAACCCCTATCATCCAGAAGTTTATTTGTTTCACACGAGTAATATGAGAAGATTGTGTCTCTTAATCTTATGTTCACCTTTCTTGTCAGAAGATTTAAGTGTGTGGCGAAGCCTGATTAGCAATTCATTTAACAGTATCCCCACAGAAATTAAACGTTGAGGAAGGGACCCTTTAAACTAACTAAAAATAATTCATGGAGGTCCGTCACCGTGCATAGTCAAAAGTAATATATTTCACATAAAAAGTCTTTGGTACAGCATGGTGTGCTATTTTAACCTCTTATCTCCAAGTTTCACAATGCTGCATAAACCTCCCCCTAACTGACAAACATCACCAAACAGTCCCTAGCATCCACCGCTACAAGAATGTATGTCTTGGAACACTTTGTACAGTCACTTCATTTAACAGATGTTGGCTACTTTACAATGGGGCCCTGCTTTCATGTTGATGGTATTTGTCTTACCTGACCAAGCAACAAATGTGCACATACACACCCTGTATGCAAAATATTATGACAAATGAACAATAGGCAACATACAACTATGGTAATTACTAAAAAAGGACTAAAGTTTTGAAATCTTGAAAGACAACAATTTTCCTCATGATATCTTAACGTTGCTGTGTGTGATTGTTTTAGGGCCTCAGTGAAAGCAAGGCTCCATCACTACTTAACTCACATGGTGGAAATAAAAACCTTGTATGTTCCTTGTATGGCTTCTTGTAATGTTTTGTTATACAGTCTGTCGTCTTCTGGGCAGGAATTGCCTTCTACTATTTGTTTGTAGAATTCCCAGCTTTGACCAAGCTGGGAACTTTGCGGCTCTACTTAAACAATCAATAATAAATATTCAAAAGTAAAAAGTTTTGCTACGTAGATATTTTTCTTCCTGAAAACGTCTGTTTTTAAAGGCTTCACTGAATTACATGTTTATTGGCAGGTAAGTTGTCTGTGGCTTTCTGCTCTATTTATGTTTGAGTGGTGGCACTTTTCCTAGTGTTCTAAATATATTGCAGGAGGATTTCCATGCTCAGCTCTTGCCTTTGATTGTTTTGTTTTCCTTCCACTTAATATGACAGATGGATAAGAATATGTATAATGTGATTGATTCATATTTTTTGTGCCCATATCCTTTTCGGGATATGACTCGGTATTATAGTCACAGAGCCTGTCATAAATTCATGAGGTTTCTCATAAAGTATCTCCAAACGACTTATGCATTCTGTCACCTTAATATAAAGGTTTATATATAGGTCCAAGACATAATTTTTTTATTAGAAGGCAAAGATGCTAGTATTTGTCATGACTCAGGCAACCAAATTAATGAAAATCAACTTATGCCTGCTTTATGCTCTGAAAATCAACTTGTGGGGGGGAGATATAGATTGAATATAGCACAGTTTCCCTCCCTTAATTGCTTTCAGTTCAGCTATGAGGCATTACCTCTGGATCATCAATATCTGTGCCCAAAGGAGTGCTGCTTCCACTGCTTCTAACAGAATCAGAGCTTGGCACTTGTAAGGCTGGTTTGTTGTAAAATGAATAATACTGTGGCTGGAGGTGCTGGCTAGAGCTTTTAGCTCTGTTATTGTATCTTGTTTCTGACTCTGCTCTCAGTTGGTCTGACATTCTTTGGTATTAGACTAGTGTTAGGAATCTCTTCTATTTGAAATGAACTCCCAAGAGGAAAGTGGGGGAAAAAATCGATCATTTCACGTGCAGAAGAAAGGCACAAAAAAAATTGTGGGCAGCAAACTTGGAAGAGAGGTGATGGTTCTGTTGCTGGTTAATAGATATTTATGATGATTATTGCCACAGCATTCTGTAGATAAATTGTTGTCGGATTATCTCATTCTTTAGAACTTTGACTTATCTGAAATCCAAACAGCTGTAAATATATATAACTTAACTCTAAATTCATGGGTTGTTGGCTTGCTCTTCCATCACCAGATAAGCTTCCAAAAACAGAATATACGCTCCTTTCAGGATCATTGCAAACAAACACAATAGCTATGCATTTAATTTGTTTTTATGGATCAAATCCATGGGGCAGAATATGCTGCCCGAAAGACATTCTCTTCCTTTTTAGGGGCCACATTCCGTCCCCTAAACCCAATCCCTCTTCAGAGTCCAAAACCCTCAGCAGGAGGTAAACAAAGTCCTTTTCTCTCCACAGATTTTAGTTTCAATTTAGTATTTTAATTGAATTTGTGTTTGTCATAAATTGAAGTATTCTTGTCAGAATGATCAAGGGCTGGCTGGAGGAAGGGGAGAGGAAAATGATTTTTTTCCTCATTTTGTGCCCCTTCCTTCCAACTTTTGTCAACACTTGCAGCTCACTCATTAAAAGGAACACAGAGTGAGTCAGAGTGGATACATATTGTGCAAGCTAAAGCTTACTCTACCCTCAAACTAAACTATTGGGACTCCTCTCTGTGCGACAGACAATAACCATGACTTGCAACAAAGTGATGTTCCTGCCACGTATTGATGCAAGGAAGAAGAGTTGCTTTTTACCATTTCCATTTGGGGGACAGAGTATTTTTTCCTTGCACTACTTTATTAGGAGTAAAAAATATACCTCAAGAAATCATCATGCTTTATTCCTTGTTTGTTCAAGTACAGACACACACACGCACCCAAGGAGACACTGCACCCCCCAGACCTGGGAAAGTTAAAATCTGTGCTCTACCATTTTCTTTTATGTCAAACCCCTAAGAGCTTTACAAAAATAAATAAATACGTGAAATCAGGCTGGCTTCAGACTGTAAAAACTGTAGCTTGGGATGATTTCCTCAAATGTTCTGTTTATCCTTCATCCTTGTAAAAACTCTTAAATGAAGTTGAGGGAGGGGATGTCATTCCCCTCTCTCCCCCACCAGATATTAGGAGGTATTCAGAAGTATTCAGAGGCCAGAATCCTGGGAGATCAAGGAAGCTGGCAAAGGATGAACATAGGGTGACCAGATAGCAAGTGTGAAGAATCGGGATGGGGTGGAGGGAAGAGAGGAGGGATAATAGGTGCCTATATAAGACAAAACCCCAAATATCGGGACTGTCCCCATAACATTGGGATGTCTGGTCACCCTAGCTGAGCAGCAGATCTAGAAGAGAGAGAGGGAATGTTAATAAGCTGATGGCAAAACAGGAAGTTTGCAGAACTAGGGAAATATGCCACAGTCTAATGGAAGGAATCAGCCAAGAATAGAGAGCAACAGTTCAGTGGCAGTGAAAGAACAGAGCAGCAACCAGATTTGGGGATTCTAAGATTTTGGAGATAAGTGAGCTGCCCTTGCAGCAGTCCAGAGAGAAAGAGGGAGCAGCCAAAGGCTAGGTTCAGGCCTCCAGTCAGGATTACTACAGGCCTTGGGCCATAAAATAAGTGTCCCTTATTCCTACCTATGCCTCATACCCAAATCTTACCTGCTGAGAAGGACACTCTGCCCAGATCACAGACAAAATCCAAGGGGGTCTCACTGAAGGGAAGGTATCCAAACCTGAACCAGGAAAATCTCCCAGCCATATTGGCCTTCATGGGATTTGGACATTTTTAGGAAAGCCACCCCCTCCCCTCCAGTGAACAGCACCCATGAGTAAAACTGAAGCCGCACTGACATCCACACTCCATTATTCATGGGGAAATAAAGAGAATAACACTCTTCATTTTTCAGAGTAGCAGCCGTGTTAGTCTGTATCCGCAAAAAGAAGAACAGGAGTACTTGTGGCACCTTAGAGACTAACAAATTTATTAGAGCATAAGCTTTCGTGGACTACAGCCCACTTCTTCAGATGCATATAGAATGGAACATATATTGAGGAGATATATATACACACATACAGAGAGCATAAACAGGTGGGAGTTGTTTTACCAACTCTGAGAGGCCAATTAATTAAGAGAAAAAAAACTTTTGAAGTGATCGATCCATTGTCTACAGCCAAGCTCTAAGATATAACCGCATTTGCTCCAATCCCTCAGATAGAGACAAGCACCTACAAGATCTCTATCAAGCATTCTTAAAACTACAATACCCACCTGCTGAAGTGAAAAAACAGATTGACAGAGCCAGACGAGTACCCAGAAGTCACCTTCTACAAGACAGGCCCAACAAAGAAAATAACAGAACACCACTAGCTGTCACCTTCAGCCCCCAACTAAAACCTCTCCAGCGCATCATCAGAGATCTACAACCTATGCTGAAAGATGATCCTTTACTCTCACAGATCTTGGGAGACAGACCTGTCCTCGCTTACAGACAACCCCCCAACCTAAAGCAAATACTCACCAGCAACCACACATCACTGAACAAAACCACTAACCCAGGAACCTATCCTTGTAACAAACCCCGATGCCAACTCTGTCCACATATCTATTCAAGTGACATCATCATAGGACCTAATCACATCAGCCATACCATCAGGGGCTCGTTCACCTGCACATCTACCAATGTGATCTATGCCATCATGTGCCAGCAATGCCCCTCTGCCATGTACATTGGCCAAACCGGACAGTCTCCACGCAAAAGAATTAATGGACACAAATCTGACATCAGGAATCAAAATACTCAAAAACCAGTGGGAGAACACTTTAACCTGTCTGGTCATTCAGTGACAGACCTGCGGGTGGCTATATTACAACAGAAAAACTTCAAAAACAGACTCCAACGAGAGACTGCTGAGCTAGAATTGATATGCAAACTAGACACAATCAACTCCGGTTTGAATAAGGACTGAGAATGGCTGAGCCATTACAAACATTGAATCTATCTCCCCTTGTAAGTATTCTCACACTTCTTATCAAACTGTCTGTACTGGGCTAGCTTGATTATCACTTCAAAAGTTTTTTTTTCTCTTAATTAATTGGCCTCTCAGAGTTGGTAAGACAACTCCCACCTGTTTATGCTCTCTGTATGTGTGTATATATATCTCCTCAATATATGTTCCATTCTATATGCATCCGAAGAAGTGGGCTGTAGTCCACGAAAGCTTATGCTCTAATAAATTTGTTAGTCTCTAAGGTGCCACAAGTACTCTTCATTTTGGAAGCTGGTATTTCTTTATAATTTTGTACAGTGCTTAGGTACCAACGTGAATGTACGTCTACCAATGTCACAGATAGGTTAAGGACACCCAGGACTAGCAGGCTATGATGAGGTGAACTAAGCAACAAGCAAAATACAGTTAACGTAGCCTGAGGTAAACTCACAGGTCAGCTCAAGCTGATAACAAAAGAGATCTGGGGAACATTCTGCTACCCATAGGCGTAGTGATGGAGAGTATGGAAGGAGCAGATTTTGAAAAAGAATCATTACTTCTATAGTCCATGTAGAGTTGAAATTCTACTTGTGGCCGTGAGTGATCATTTGAGCAACACCTGTTGCTTTGATGTTTCTTCTATAAGAAGAAGCAAATATTGCTGTTGAGACACCTGCAGAAGATGTTGATTCATTTGGAAATATAGGGACAGATTTTGTTCTCATTTATACCAGTATAAAGCCAGGGTAACTCCCCTTCCTTCAGTAGTCATTCCAGATTTACCCTGGTGTAAATCAGAGCAGCACCTTTCCCTGCAGGATTTTGGGCTGGGGGCAGGGGTTGAGGAGGGGAGCAGAAGCAGAGACTGTATTGAATTACTCTGCAGGTCAAACCAGGCCTCGACTGTCCCCATGATCAGGAAACCAGAAAGGGGGCTTCAAACCAGCTTCGGCAACAAATAAGTGTCGCAAAGAGCATATTTTGGCCAGGCCTGAGGATCTAACAACCCATGTTCTTGTCTACCAAAAGTTAAACTAAGTACTGACAACACCAGAGAAAATAGTACCATCTCAAGATGAGGGGTCTTTTGGTTTACAATGAAAGATCAGTGTTTGCACATTTGTGCTATTCAAAACAAGCCTGGTTTTTATTTGCCAAATTGCGTCTTAGCTTTCCAGTCTAGCAGCCTTACTGGCCACAACTTGCATCATCAAAAGTTGTTTTCCTGAAGTGATGGAAATCAGTCTTAGTATAGGTGTGGTGCAACTGCTGCTCAGTAGCCTCCCAGTACTTGAGATCACTATGATACCCTGAGAATTATTTAAATGGTAAGTTCTCCGGGAGAGGGACCTTGTATCTGTGCTTTTTTCTTTTGTACACTCTCCCCCCGCCCCAATCAATGCTACTGACAACATATGAAAAAGCAAAGCAAAAATGGACAAAGAAATGATATTACAAGTGTCCAGGAAAATGTCTGGAATACTGCACACTGTGGCCAGAGCAAGTGTCGTCTTCTTATTTGTATTATCATCCTGGATCAGGACCCCATTGTGCCAGGACTGCACAGAACAAAGAGATGATCTTTGCCCAAAGGCATTTACAATCTTGAAATGGCTGTTGGCAATGGTAGAAAAGTGATTTTTTTTTTTTTTTTTTTTGCTCTATTTATTTTAAACTTTTTCAACACAGCCCATCATGGTAGTATCTATGCTTCAGTAAGTGTGCCTATTCACATCATCACATTTTGGGATTGTGGTGTACCTTGTCATTTATCTTTCTGTGATGCCCACTAGAATCCAACTTGATAGGTATACTGTTTTTATTGTAGGGCATTACTTTTTATTTTTTTCTGAATGACCAATGTGTCTGTATGGAAAGGAACTTGAGCGTGTTCCAAAGCTCACTGATGTAAAAAAAAAAAAAGGGCTTTTACATTGACTTCAGTGGGCTCTGGATCCACTCCTCCCCCCCAGTGTGTTAACTGGGAAACAAATTGGGGAAATAGATTATCATTTTAAAATAAAAGTGCATCACTCTTGTAGTGGAAAGGTTAACCACTAAATTGGGCTCTTTCTTTGAGAGAACACCAAGGGAAACGGACAAGAAAGGCATTAGAATAATCAGTAAAAGCATTCGAGATTTAATTTTAAATAGATCAGGAAGAATTTATAGCCCTCAATGCAACTGAACAGAAATGTATCAAAACTGTACTAGGATATGCTATGTTTCTGGGATTTATATTGTATTATATTTTGAGACAATGAGATAATTAAGTTCATGTGCTTCTTTTGGAATGGGATGATTAGTATCTGCCAAAATTAACTGTATGAAAAATAAACTATCTATGGCATCTTGGCTACAGTTAATTTAAATGGTTTTTGGTTTGTACATTGCAATAAATCTTCTACAAACTCTTCAAGGCATAATTTGCTTTTTCTTGAAAAAATTGATCTGGTTTTAATTGTGACATTAAAGTGACATTCGGCTCTTTAATTTGGATAAAACTGACACTAACTCCAATTTTTGTCTGTTTATTAGGAATAAATTAAAAGAACACACTGTGTGAATCAATGGCTCTCCATGGTACAAAGTGCTACAAATGCTAATTAGTACTTAAATCGAAACTGTTGTGAAGAGACTTAATTCTTATTGTGACGTTGTGCAGTCTATAGGGTTTTATAAAAACTTGATAATAAGTCAATATAATGTAACTAAAATAGTTTGAGAAAATACGGTAATAAGTGAATGTAACGTAACTGGGATATGCTTCATGCAAAAGGTCTCTTGTAAGGTATCATTACAAAGCTTATAATCTACTGAGTATGATCATCTGATTTGTATAAATGTACCACTCTTGTATCTAAAACTAGAAATATAAAATGTAACTCTGAGGGCCTGTTGTAATTGTGTAAAGTGTGGACCATTAATGATGGTTTGGAATCTTGATGACTCCCATTGTCTGCAGATGGCTGTATTTACCTGTGAGTCTTCCTGTATATGTGTGTGTTGGCAAGTGAGTAATGAAGTCTTGCAGTGACATGTGATCATGTCACCTGAACTGGAATCCATCTTTAAACTGGTGCTTTTCCAGTGAGGGGGGGGTGGTGGAAACCCAGAGAGACAAAGAGTTCCCGCCTTATGCAAAAGATATATAAAGGGGGGGAAGAGAGCAGAGAGGGAGAGGAGCCATCATGAAGAATCCCCTAGCTACCACCTGAGCTGCAACAAGAGCTGTACCGGGGAAAGAATTGTGCCCAGGCCTGGAAGAAGTCCAGTCTGAGAAAAAACTTACTGAAGCATCTCTGAGGGTGAGATTATCTGTATTCAGTTTGATTAGGCATAGATTTGCGCATTTTATTTTATTTTGCTTGGTGACTTACTTTGTTCTGTCTGTTACTACTTTGAACCACTTAAATCCTACTGTCTGTATTTAATAAAATCACTTTTTATTTAGTATTTACTCAGAGTATGTATTAATACCTGGGGGAGCAAACAACTGTGCATATCTCTCTATCAGTGTTATAGAGGGCGAACAATTTATGAGTTTGCCCTGCATAAGCTTTATGCAGGGTAAAATGGATTTATCTGGGTTTAGACCCCACTGGGAGTTGGGCATCTGAGTGCTAAAGACAAGCACACTACTGTGAGCTGTTTTCAGGTAAACTTGCAGCTTTGGGACAAGTGATTCAGACCCTGGATCTGTGTCTGGAGCCAAACAGGAGTGTCTGGCTCAGCAAGACAGGGTGCTGGAGTCCTAAGCTGGCAGGGAAAACAGGAGCAGGGGTAGTCTTTGCACATCGGGTGGCAGCTCCCAAGGGGGTTTCTGTGATCCAAACAATGTTGCATTTATAGTAGAATTCGGAGAAGATCTGCAGGGAATATACCACCTTTTCCAGATAAGTTAAAGTCAGGGGTCTCACTACAGGAGGAGGGGAATGCAGTGGTAATTTTCCAAGCTCTTCCCACAAGTCAAGCTCCACCTACTTAAGGTGCCCCTTGGTCAATTTGCAGAGGTTAAAATTCTGATTGTGCACATTCTGCTCAGCTCTTCAGGACTGACTTTCAATTGGTTGCACTCAGATGCAAAAGGCTCCCCCTTTGGGGGAATAAATGCCCTGATGAGCTTTAGTGGGCTCCTGGGGGTTGGCTCCTTTTTAGTTAAGTTTAAAAAAAAAAAGTGCTGGTTCTCCCAAGCACCACCCACTTTAATGAGCAGAATTGTACGCATCTTCATATTAAGATCTTCCCTGCGTCTTCCAACAGTGAAACATTTAAATTATTATAATTGGGTAGAACTGGTTTGAAATTTTTGCAAAACATTTTCAAAAATTTTCATGAAAACTGTTTCCTGTTTTTGTGATTAGTCAAAATTTTTCAGAAATTCTATGAAAGAATGTAGCAAAAAAATTGTGTGTGTGTGTGTGTGTGTGTGTGTGTGTGTGTGTGTGTGTGTGTGTGTAAATTTTCTGCACTTCTCGACCAGTTCTGTCAGTGGGTATCTGAGTTCATAAGGACATGAATGGGAGAAATCAGTCTTTCCTGACTGATCCTGAAATTAGCTATCATTTCAGGCTCTGCAAACTCACACAGACATCACTGCACTGGTGGCACTTGCTTCATGTTTTCAAAGTCACCTTTGCAATCATAAGAGCCAGAGACTTATTTTTGTAAGTGTTTCTGGAACATAAGATGGGAGACCGAAGGAGGTGACGTTATGCCAAATACTCATGTTACCCCATAAGTTAGCACCATCAATCAACCCAGTTTGGCATCTCACAATGGCTAGCCTAGGCAAAGAGCCACCTAGCATGCTGGCTAGGTTAAAGGTCAAAGATCCAGAAATAATTCTTGAATGATCATGCTTTTGAAAAATAAAAATTTGAAAAGTAAAAATTATTGTTTAAATTCGGACAAGGTCAGAAGTAGGTATAAATTACATCAGCTCAGGGGATAGTGCTGTGTTTCTCCTGAGCATCTGACGTCCAACTGTTGTTTTGTTACAAAAAAGTCATCCACGTTATCCAAAAGGAGAGCCCTGATATACAAGAGCTCAGGCCAGTGCACTCCCCTCAAAGAAAGACTAACAACTGTGCCACTCCTGTATTAAATAATAAATTGACGTAACCTCTGGAGGAAAGTAAACTAACTTTTTTTTAGATTAAAGAATTAAGCCACTTGAAGAGGAATTAACAGGATGAAAAAAACAGCACATTTTGAAACCATTTTAATCTTATATGTTTCATTACAGGCTATGACTCTATTACATATTGAGTGAGCAACATTAACTGCTACAGGAATAACAAAGATCTGGGATGAGCTCAGCAGGGAACATACCACTTAAGGTCATAGTCAGCCTGCTTTAATAGTAAGAATCTTCTAACTATAACTATAGAACTCTTAACTAACCAGTTCAGTCTCTTGACCTACAATATGCATAGGATCTCTCCTCTAGATTCACAAAATCTCTGAATACCTAATTAAACAATTCATTGGAGCCAGGGGACTGGATCCTGGTTCTCCTACCTCAGTGCACTATCTAACCACCAGGCTATAGACTGATTCCCATGCTTGCTCTTTCTCTCTGGCCCAATGATTCTTTTATTATTTACCCCAACTGGAACAACTTCAACCGGAGAGACTGAGGGAGCCCCACATCAGAATATCCTGTAAGCACAGGGGTTAAGGTGCTCACCTAGGATGTGGCAGATCCCTATTCAAATTTCTTCCCCCCCTCAAGTGGAGGAGGGACTGGAAATGGAGGTCTCCCACATCCCAGGTGACTACTTGAACCATTGGGCTAGAATTTACGAGGGAGGTTCTCCTGTTTTCCCCCACCCCAGCTTTTTGCAAAGAAAACTACACAGGTGCCTAACGCCAAGAGAGAGTTTGCAGCTGAGAATCCCAAGTAGCCTCCCTGCAGCCCGGAATTGGGCACTTATCTTGGAGAGAGGGGCAGGGCTTAGCGCACCCCCCATCCCCGCTTAGTTTAGCATCTCCTATTGGCTAGCTTTGGAACAGAGCTACCTAGAGTATTGGCTTTTCTGAAACCCATTCTGATATGTCTCTCTCTCCATTCACTGAACGCAGGCTTTGTGAATCAGCGATTTTCTAGGCTCCTAAAAGTTTGGCGTGGTGATGCTCAGTGTCACCAGGCCTAATTTTCTTTGTGAATTTAGCCCTCTTTGTCCTCCAGTTGTGAAAATGTAAACTATGGGCCATGATGATCCTTTATAGTCAAAATTGTATAAGTGATGCCACCACTTCCCCCGCACAGTCCAGTAATAAAATTCCAGATAACAGAACCCCCGAAATCAAATTCAGATGTCTGGGCATAATGCCTGCTAATGAATGTAGTCATGTGACATTTCTACCAGGCATGTTCCCAGCTGCAGTGTAGATGTATCCTTAATGAATTGGTCCACGATCGGGGCCTGATCCAAAGTCCTTTGTGTAAATGGGAGCCCTATTGTTTTTAATGGGGATTGGCTTTACCTCCTATGGGTTACTGCTATCTGAAAAGTTAACTTCATGCTTTGTATGGCTTCTCCAAAGCACATTGTGAGTCGCCTTTCTCAACCTGGTCTCTCCAATAGAGTCCATGCCACGTAGAGTGTAAGCTCACCTCCTTCCTTATATTCCCCAGCAATATCAATAACTGCTAACAGTGTGAGGTGTTTCAAGTGGACATTCCACTTCCGCCTACCAGATACTATACAGGTTGTATACAGACTTTTGGAGATGTACAGCAGCTTGTGCATCCATTTTAGTTAAAATCATCACGAAGTTTAACTTGGCGAGAGATGCCTGGGCTATTTTACATCATCGACGGCAAAATAGATTTTGGACCTCTGTCTTCCTGTGTTTTGCTCTTATTACTTTTACTAAGGGAGGTGGGGAAGAATGGGTAAGTTAGGGATTTGCCTCAGAATTTGCTCTGTACAAGGAAAAAACATACTCATTTTAATAAACCCACTGGTGTGTATTGTGCTCTACTGGTTAGAATTAGATCAGTTCAACTGTAGGTCATGCTAACTACGAACACCTACTGGGGATTCTACAGTAGCTCATGTGCTTGGGGCCTGTACTTCTGAAATTAGAGGTTAAGTACTCTGTCTCTGCTGCTGCTGCAATGTTACAAATGACTGTGCTTTTCACTATAGAGATGAGCGTGAAGTGCTAGGTGGCCATGAAATTGTTACAATATGTGTCACATATTCAGATCACTCTAAGAATTACAGATTGCAACTATGTGAGCCCTGAAAGAGTTCTTTGTTTATAGATATTTCAATTTGTTCTGACATCAGATAGGGGTGAATGTGTCACATTCATAGAGTAAAGAGGAAACATGATTTATGAAACAATCCAAATAAAACAGTGTGCCTGTAAATCACAACTTTTTACAAAATGTTATTCTGCACTTCAAAGACTTTTGTGAGCACCAAAGAAACTTTATTAAGGGCTTTTCAGTTTTTGTTTTTGCCAAGACTGGTTGGGGTACATCTGATATAATATTTTCTAATAACATTTTGCCTTTTATAGTGTTTCAGGCAAAGATCTTAAAAAAGCTTTACAAACATTAATGAATTAAGATGTGGATATAGTCAGAAAAGCGACTGTCAACATGATGTCTTTCAGAAAAAAATCTGCTCTCACTGTCACTGTTATATCCGCTTAATTTTCTGACAAAAAACATTTTAAATTGCTGTTTACTCCTAGAAGCATTTCAGAGCCAATGCAGCTATGGGAGAATAAGCAGTTAGGTTATTTCCCCCTGGTAATAAGTTCCATAGTCTTGGTTTGGCCCCTCAGAATTTTGCCTCCCTATTGTCAGCAGTTTCATTGCTTTAGAGGCATGTAACACACAGGAGGTTGTGGAGTGAGACAATCCTTCTAATATCTAGGACCAGTTCCATTGCAGGCTCGTAGCAGGACAGAGAAGAGCACAAGGACCCAGTTCTACCAAGGCTTGCACAGACGGTGTAAGAGAGGGGAAGTATACTTGTGTCCTTTGTGTTCCTCTTCCCTCCCTCCCCCCCCCACACCTTCTCACAACCATGAAACCAGCCTTACATTTTTCTTAACTAATTTTTTTTTGGTCATCCTAAGCCTTCCCCTAGACTCGAAAACTGAAAAGATTGTTTCTCTTTAAGTAAAGACACCCAGGAAGAGATTTTAAAGCTTTCATAATCTGCAGCCATGACTTTTTCTCTTTAAACACATTTTCTCAGTTGAAAATATGAGTAAAGCTCTCATAAATTCAGTGTTGACAATCAGAAGGTTGAGTCGACTATGAATACATGAATATTTGTCTTTTTGAGATTATTGTATTAAGTTTATTTTAGTTGTAGCATTAGCTTCTTTTATTGTTTCATACGAGGAAAAAAAGCTGGAAATAACCACAAAAACATCCAGTTGCAAAGAACATGAGTTCTATTTCACACTGTCTCACTCTATCTAGTGGTCAGTCATGCAAATAAAATACATACTAAGTTGTATTTTAGTGGATTTTTGCTGACTGGAAACTTCAGGAATCAATGTCTATAAATTCTATGATTTTATTAATTGATTTTTTTTGAGGTTTCTTCTCTTTTCTTGTCTGCAACTATCCAGAATTGCCAACTCTCACAATATTTTGTTAGAATCTCAAGTTTCATTAAAAAAAAAAAAAGTTTCTTGCCCTCACGGTTGTTAACAAAAGCATAGAAATATGACCTGAGTAAACTCAAAGGCTCAAAAGTCAGAAGCCAAATAAAAAGGACCCGAATGTAGTATTTTTATCAATCTCATGGGAGAGAGGCAAGGGTGACTTGGCTCATGATTTTTGTTTGGAGTGGCAATTTCCTTCTCACTCTGGTTCAGTCCCTCCATTTTTAATGCCTTCTCATAGTCTCCAACCCTATTCTGATAGTAGCCCCAGAATGGCACCTTCCATATAGTTTTCCATATAGTGTGGAACCAACCTGTGTGGTTGTTTAATTACAACCAATACAATCCCACAATGTTATGATAGTGACTCAGTTCCTTCAGTTACATTTTTCCAGACAAAAGCGCCTTCATTGTTCAGAAGACACATCCTCAATTACAGCTCTAATGCCTCTATTTTCCACTTAGTTTCAGACTTCCTTTTTGTCTCCACTGGGCCTGAACCCGCCTCTGATTGCTCCTGTGTCTTCTGAAAAATTGCTCCTCTGTGCCTCAACATTGACTAGAACTCTGCTGAAATATTCATCCAGGTCTTAGTCTTGAAAGCTGTTCAGAGGTCTCCATATATCTTACATGAGGTGTAGTTATATTTTACAAACTAGCTATTGTATGATTTCATATTTCATACTCTCATATAGCAAGAAATTAGAAGTTTGTTATTTCTTTGAATTCTGATCCATCTCCAGTCTACTTTGTAAAAGGCTAGTAGTAAAAGGCTACATTGCATGCCACCAAGGTATGTCTTCAGTAACCTTACCAACTTGGCTAAGGTCCGTCAATGGCTATCTTCCATGAACTTCTCATTTATTTTTGAACCAGTTATACTTTTGGCCTTTACAACTGCCCATGGCAATGAGTTCCACAGATTGACTGTGTGTTGTGTGAAGAAGTACTTCCTTATGTTTATTTTAAACTTGCTGCCTATTAATTTCTCTCAGTGATCCCTGGTTCCTGTGTTATGTGGAGGAGTAAATAAGACTTCCTTATTCACTTTCTCCACATCATTCATAATTTTATAGATCCCTATCATATCCCCCATAGTCGTTCCTTTTCTAAGCTTATCAGTCTCAATCTTGTTAATCTCTCCTCACATGGAAGCTGTTCCATACCCTTAATCATGTTTGTTGCCCTTCTCTGTACTTTTCCAATTCTAATTTTATATATATATATAATTTATTTTTTTTTGAGATGGGGCGACCAGAACTGCATGCAGTATCCAAGATGTGGGCATACCATGGATTTATATTAGTGGCATTATGATATTTTCTGTCTTATTATCTATCCCTTTCCTAATGGTACCTAACATTAGTAACTTTTTTCACTGCTGCTTCACACTGAGTGATGTTCTCAGAGAACTCTCCACGATGACTCCAAGATCTCTTTCTTGAGTGGGAACAGCTAATTTAGACACCTTCATTTTGTATGTTAAGTTCAGATTGTTTTCCAATGTGCATTACTTTGCATTTATCAACATTGAATTTCATCCCCCATTTTGTTGGCCACTCAGCCCCTGTTTTCTGAGACCCCTTTGTAACTCTTCACAGTCAGCTTTGGACTTAACTTTGCATTTTAAAAATATTTCCTGTCATAATTACAACTTCATGGGGAGAAAGGAGGCTGGCAATGGTATTCTCTAAGTTTTACTGCCATGAGAACCACCACACTCCTCTCAACACCCATTTTTCTTGCCTTAATGTTCCACCTTCCTGAAGCTCCTTTGTTAAGCCAACAGGAAGCCAGCATGAACACTGAGTATTCCAGTAGTGTGGGCAGTGTTATAAAAGGACACTTATTGCATAACAGAGCATACTAGAATACTACAATCCTATGGTAAATTTAACTAGTGTAGTGTGTAAATATGCTGCCTGCCATCTTTAATTAGCCAGAGGAGATATTGTTGAGAGTCAACATGCTTTCAAAATAGACCTATTTTGTATTTGTCTTGTATTTGTCTGTCTATAACACTACCTTTTCCACTTTGTGAAACTGCAGAAATTCATAGCAACTTTCTGTGCTTTTGGGATATCCCAGATGTTTCATGATATGGGCAATTTTACTATCACCTTTTTAAAAAAAAAAAAAAAAAAAAAAAAAAAACTCTGTGCAGTATCCTCCCAAAAGAAACAGAATTCCTCTGCCTCTGACCTACTGGATGTCACTTCATTTCAGCCGCGATCGTTCTGTCTGTAATAATGTGTTCTGAATGACACTGTCCTCCCATAAGTACTATGTCTATACTCCTCAGATGGAGTGCATACCCTGTGTCAGTTCAAATTTCAGCACTCATCTGATTTCCGTATAGATGCCTTGAACTTGTCATCATTAGTGAAATAAATCCACATTATTTGGCTCTTGACTAAAGTTTTGTCAAGGAATTTCTACTCCTGTGCCTTTGACGCTCTTCCTATCCAGCTGCATGTTTCTAACTTTATAACCATTTTCTTTGTTCTTGACTACTATTTCTTTTTTCTGTCCTTTGACCTTTTTTTTTTCTTTCTTTTTTCAATAAAAGCATTCCTTATTTTCCCATCCTGGCTACCCTTGGGAATCCAGTGCCTATTGAAATCAATGGCAGCCTTTCTTTCAGGATTGAAATGCATCTCATCAGGGCCTTTATGAACAGTTGAGATGTTGGGTGGTTTAGGAAGTGGTACAGTGGATTGTGCTTAGGTATTGCATTGACTGGGTGCTTTATAAATACCATCTAAATCCTGATTCTTCTGGCTAGTGAGGAAGGATGGACCACTGGTTCGGGAACTAGTGTGGGAGACCTGGGGTCAGTTTGCTGCTCTGCCACAGACTTTCTGCTTGACCTTGGGCAAAACACTTGAGCATTGCTCTGCTTAGTGTTGCAAAGCCTAAGTGACGTAGATGGTTAAGTCCCATTTTCAGAAGTGATGTAGGCACTTGGAAGTCTAAATCCCCTTGATTTTTTGTGAAACTGAGGCTCCTAAGTGTCTACGTCACTTTTGAAAATGGGACTTAGCCATGCTAAGATACTTAGGTCTTGCCATGCTGAGCAGAACAAAGCCAATACCTTTAAAAATCTGGGCCTTAGTCTCTGTACCTCAGTTCACCAACTGTAAAATGAATAATAATAGTGCTCAAACTTCACAGGGGTGTTGTGAGGATAAAAGCATTAAAAATAGTGAGGTGCTTAGTTAATGCTTTTATCCTCACAACACCCCTGTGAAGTTTATGATAGATTCTCCATTAATTGCTTTATACCCTGTGTAGACATTTATTCCCACTTTGCACTGATGTAAAGATCAACCCAAGGTGCACTTTACTAATCAGACTCTTGAATTCTATTGCCAGATTTGCCACTGATTCACTGTGACCTTGGGGAAGTCATTTAACTTCCTTGTTCTTTTTACCTATCATGGGATATTGTAAAACTTAATTAATACTTGTAAAATGTTTTGAGAGCTTTGGATATGAGCCAATTTATAACTGGAAAGTATCATTTATTCATGCCTTATCTTTGTCATACAAAAATCTTGAATGCTATCACTTCTAGCAGACAAGAACTATCTGCACTTCAAGATCTATCTGGATTTCCTCTCTCAGTAACGCAAACAGTGACATTGAAAGACAGGAGTTGATTGTTTTGGAAATGTTTATTACTTATTACATTGAACCATGTGTCCTACAATCATTACACTTCTCAGACACATTTGACACAGTGACTCTTTAAAAACAGATGTGCAACGCACCAGTACAGAGCTATTTACTTTTTCATTACTAAGTCAGGCAGAATTCAGGTACATGAGAAGATATGGATCCCAGTGTTATGTTTGTCAGACCATTCACATGTGTCTTTTAAATAAGTCAAACATTAAAATAAAAAGCACTTCCGCATCCCTTTCCCTTTCAGTCTGATGGACAGTTGGGATGGGTGAACTAGCCCTTCCATAAAAGCTGCCCGCTTTGAAGATGTTTTGGGGGAGGCAAAGACCGAAGGAATTCAGAACCTGCTGTATGTAGTCACTGAGTGTTATTCTTGTACATCTGGATTAGTTCAGAATGTTTTTGTAGCAACAGAAAAGCTGGTCCCTAGAACAGTCATCAAAGGCCCTCCTAACAATACATTTACATGAATTTATTAGACAGAACTCAATGTTACATTCAAGCTGATGAAGTGATAGAGACCCACCCCCACACATACAATCTCTTAGGCAAAAATTATGTTAAGATGGAGTGAAGACTATGAATACATAGGAGTAATTTAGAGTAAAAAGACATGAAAGAGATGTTTGCAGTGTTCTTGTAGCTCTGTTGATCCCAGGATATGAGAGAGAAAAGGTGGGTGAGGTGATATTTGACCAAAGTCTGTTTGTGGAAGAGACAAACTTTTGAGCTTCACAGAGTTCTTCTTCAGGTCTCGGAAAAAGTAATCAGACAGTCTCAGCTAAATTCCAGGTCAGACAGATTGTTAAGCATAAGAGGTTAACACATGTTTTGGGAGACCATTTAAAAGTGGGCAATTAAAAATCTACAGTCAGAGGACAAAGGAGGCTTAGTAGGTTACAAATTAACAGAGGGTCCTGTGGCACCTTTGAGACTAACAGAAGTACTGGGAGCATAAGCTTTCGTGGGTAAGAACCTCACTTCTTCAGATGCAAGTAATGGAAATCTCCAGAGGCAGGTATATATCAGTGTGGAGATAACGAGGTTAGTTCAATCAGGGAGGGTGAGGTGCTCTGCTAGCAGTTGAG
The DNA here is from genome assembly GCF_027887155.1 of Malaclemys terrapin pileata. Lineage (NCBI taxonomy): Eukaryota > Metazoa > Chordata > Testudines > Emydidae > Malaclemys > Malaclemys terrapin. Next base: position 32,730,502 of record NC_071506.1, read on the forward strand.
GTGTGAACACCAAGGGAGGAGAAACTGTTTCTGTAGTTGGATAGCCATTCACAGTCTTTGTTTAATCCTGATCTGATGGTGTCAAATTTGCAAATGAACTGGAGCTCAGCAGTTTCTCTTTGGAGTCTGGTCCTGAAGTTTTTTTGCTGTAAGATGGCAACCTTTACATCTGCTATTGTGTGGCCAGGGAGGTTGAAGTGTTCTCCTACAGGTTTTTGTATATTGCCATTCCTGATATCTGACTTGTGTCCATTTATCCTCTTGCGTAGTGACTGTCCAGTTTGGCCAATGTACATAGCAGAGGGGCATTGCTGGCATATGATGGCATATATAACATTGGTGGACGTGCAGGTGAATGAGCCGGTGATGTTGTAGCTGATCTGGTTAGGTCCAGTGATGGTGTTGCTGGTGTAGATATGTGGGCAGAGTTGGCATCTAGGTTTGTTGCATGGGTTGGTTCCTGAGTTAGAGTTGTTATGGTGCGGTGCGTGGTTGCTGGTGAGAATATGCTTAAGGTTGGCAGGTTGTCTGTGGGCGAGGACTGGCCTGCCTCCCAAGGTCTGTGAAAGTGAGGGATCATTGTCCAGGATGGGTTGTAGATCACTGATGATGCGTTGGAGAGGTTTAAGCTGAGGACTGTAGGTGATGGCCAGTGGAGTTCTGTTGGTTTCTGTTAACAACACCCTATACCGAAAACCCACCGACCGCTATGCCTACCTTCATGCCTCCAGCTTCCACCCTGGACACACCACACGATCCATCGTCTACAGCCAAGCGCTTAGGTACAACCGCATCTGCTCCAACCCCTCAGACAGAGACCAACACCTACAAGATCTTCACCAAGCATTCTCAAAAGTACAATACCCACACAAGGAAATAAAGAAACAAATCAACAGAGTCAGACGTGTACCCAGAAACCTCCTGCTACAAGACAGGCCCAAAAAAGAAACCAACAGAACTCCACTGGCCTTGGTGTTCACACCTCAACTGCTAGCAGAGCACCTCACCCTCCCTGATTGAACTAACCTCGTTATCTCCACACTGATATATACCTGCCTCTGGAGATTTCCATTACTTGCATCTGAAGAAGTGAGGTTCTTACCCACGAAAGCTTATGCTCCCAGTACTTCTGTTAGTCTCAAAGGTGCCACAGGACCCTCTGTTGCTTTTTACAGATTCAGACTAACACGGCTACCCCTCTGATACTAGGTTACAAATTGTCGCAATGAGTCATAAAACCAGTGTCTCTGTTGGGTCCATGATTTTTAGTGTCTAGCAGAGTTATATATTTAACTTCCCAGGCTCGTTGTTTGAAGGTGTTGTGCAAGTTTCCTTTGAGAATGAGGACTGAGGTCAGATGTGATCCTTTTGTGAAAAGTGTTTGCCCACAGGTGATAGGGTATTTTTGTCTTATCGTTTTTCTGTATGAGTTCATTCAAGAGCATACTGACTGGTTTTATTCACATAGTTATTGTTGGGGCATTCGATGCACTGGGTGAGGTATACCACAAGTTGTGATAGCCACGTGTAGGACCCATGGATCTTGAAAGGTGTGTTGTGCATGGTGTTGAGCATCAGAACTGTAGAGATATGTCTGCAGGGTTTGCGTCATCTGTTCTGGTTGTGTCTGGTGCCACTTTGAGTTGGTATATCCTAGTCTGTGGGGAGGTTGCTTCTGATGATGAGCTTGGTGAGTTTGGGGAGGTGCTTGAAGGCCAAGAAAGTGGTTGGGGAAGGATTTCTTTCAGACACTGGCCCCCATCAAGTATGAGTTGTAACTGATGATACCTAATATGGGTTCTAGTGCATAGTGGTTACTAGGAGCTATCATGGGATATTCATTCCATCTAGGATCGTTGGGAGGGAGAGTTGAGGCTGGCTGGCTGGAGGTGGATTTTTCTACAACCTGGCTGAAGATGCCAGGAAGGAACTCTAAATTACTTTGTTCCTGGGTTTACTTGTAAGTAATAAAGTAAAAGTTTGTTAGCCAAGTCTGGGGTTGAGCTGTGGCCAGATCCATTCTAAATATGTTATTGAGTTGGATCACATAGTCCTGAACTTCCCACTATGCCACATATCTACTCCTGATGTCAGAATTGCAAGGTGTTTTGGCCCTAGCTTTTAGGCTCTGATCCATAGAACTGGCTGTGGAAAAAGTAGAAATGAACATATCTAACTTGAACAAAACCCCCTGTGAGGTTTGAAAATGTTTTGATAATGATTCCCTATTCTCTTGTATGTGTGGGTACCTCTGCATCCCTACTATCTGCCCAGTTTCAAGTAGTGGACCTCTCACAAGAGGTCCTGTTCATTGTGCATTTCTAGTCCAATTTTGCCAATCCAAGAATTTCTGATAAACATCCTAACTTCTGGGGATCAGATTTTGAACCCCTAACTTTCCCATTGGTCTGAACATTTATTTGCATGCACAGTCTCACTGCAAACAGTGGTACTACTGTTGTGAATAATATCTCACTAGGAGGAATAAGGGGTTCACAATATGGCCCTGAAACCAAGCTAACTCCCTAAATCTCCTTAGGACCTCTCCACTGTGAATTTCTGCGTAGTAGGTTGCTCCATCATTGATCTTATTCCTTTTTGAGATGTGAGAATTTTTATAAAGAACTTAACTGTCTTCTACAAAATCCTGTTTCCATATTCCTACATTTTCCAGGTTCCTAGATGTGGCTCTTAATTGTAAAAATAAGTGGCATATCCCAGCACTGCAAAAAATGATATGTGTTTTCTAAAAAACAGACATTAGAGGGCAGTGTGAGAATGACTAAGGTAGTCACAGAAAATGTAAACTGTCCATAGCTTTAACATCGTGGCTAGATTAAATCAATGGTATGAAGATTGCTATAACCAGCTCTTGAACAGTGATTCCATCACATAGGATTTTCTATTCAGTGCATGTTAAAATTGTTAAGATTTTTAATATGATATATTTTTACTGTTTTCAGTGCAAGTCAAACTTCTTGTTACTATGTCGATTGATTGATTTACCTCACTCACACTAGTAATTTCTGTCATTCTTGCGATACTCTGTACATACTGATTAGAGGAAGGTATATTTGAATAATGGGAGGGGGGAAAGGAAGCATTAGGGAGGGAATGTTATAGAAAAGTTCTAGATAATTTAACATGGATGAAACCAAAATGGTGTAGAGAAACTTAAATAGGTTTTTACAGACATTACTCTAAAATGGGTAGGATCTAAATCTCTATTAAATTCTTCGAGCTGGAGTAAAAATTGTACAGAAAGCACATTTTTTCTATAGAATTTTAAAACCAATGTATAGAATTTAATAGTTATATAGGCTTTTGTAGAAAATTATTTATAAAAGTTATCAAAGTTATCATATATAGGACTTTCCCCCAAGGGAGGTAAAAGAGCCTGCTCTCAAGAGTGGAACACCAACGAGTATAAAATGGAATTCCGAGAGCTGGGGAAATTGATCACATTAATTATCATTAATGCTTGGCAACTTTAGTCTCTAAATTACAGTAGGTCCCATTGAAGGAACACAGAATTTGGCCCACTTTCTGTATCTTTCTTTTTCAAAATTAATACAGATCCTAGAAATCACCCTATTGATCAAAATGGAAAATAGACCCTATTTAAATTCAGTTGGATTTCATTCCATTCTTATTTGAAAACAAAATTTTGAATTTTCAAATGTAAGTTTTGATGAGAACATTTCATTTCATAGCTTCTTTGGGAAGTCTTCATGCCCTCTCCCCCGCTTTCAAGGGAGTTCCAGAGGGCTCCATCCTGGCCCTCCTCCCCACTCTGTTTCTGGTCAATCTCACTCACAAACATGACTTCAACTATCATCTTTATGCTGATGACTCACAGATGTACCCTCCACTCCAGATCTCTTTTCCTGTCCAAACTAAAATGTTGGTCTGTTTGTCTGAAATCTCCTCATGGCCATCCAGACAATAGCTTAAGCTCAATATGGCCAAAATAGAACTCTAATCTTTCCATCTATCCTTTCTCAGTTACCATGGGATAACACCACTCTGTCACTCAGACCTGTAACCCTGGGCATTGTCTTAAATTTGCCTGCCTCTCTAGAGCCTCACATCCAGCTGATATCTAAATCCTGCAGCAATGTCCTGCTTGGTGTCGCAGCTAAAACTCTCATCTAGGCCCTCATCATCTCATGTCTTGACTACTGCAATCTTGACAAATTCCATCTCACCATACTTGCATCCATTTAAAAGGCTGCTGCAAAGATCATTTTCCTGGTTTATCACTTTGACCATGTCACTCCTCTCTCTGTTCCTCCATTGGTTCCCCTTTCTCCACTGCATTTCATTTCATTTAGTTTCACTGCATTTCAGCCACTAGAAACAATTTGTTTTCACTGTGAAAGCCCTTCATGGTCTATCCCTGACCTGCCTATCCTCTTACAAGCTCTTGGAGTGTCAATCCCCACCTTGGCTTTGCCAGTGATACTAGCTTTCATTCCCCCCATTTTCAATCATGCACCTTTGTGGTTTCTGTCATGCCACATATGGAAGGATTTCCCTGTAAACGTCTGCAAAGCCACCTCATTCTCCGCCTTCAAATCCCTCCTTAAAACTCCCCTCTGCGTAGCACAATAGGGCCTGGATCCATGATTGGAACCTCTACCTGCTATCTGAATACAAATACAGAATAATAATAAGCATTAAATTATTACATTATATCTTTTAAATGTAGAATAAAGCTACATTTCTGTAGTTCTAAAGCTTAGGACAAACCAACAAACAAAACTTTATTGTCCACCTATTTATTCTGTTAATAAACAGGCATGGAGTTTTCCAGCATATAGATTTATTGAAACATATAACATCTTCTTGGAGCTTTTTGGCTTAGTGTAACAACTATTAGGATGGTCTGTCTAGTCCAGGATCCTGTATCTGACATTGGCCAGTACTAGAGCTGCAAATATTTTTGAGATTGATAATTTTTGCTATCCTGAACTGGGATGAAAATCAAAATCTCAAATGTACACAAATAAAAAACAAAACAGAAAACAAACACAAAAAATTGGGTTGGGTCAACTGAAATGTTTTTAGATTTTGAACTTTTTTCTTTTTTCTATTATTCGGGCTAATTAATTTACATTTCTAGATGAAAAATTATTTTGAAACTTCCCCCCAATCTTTTATATGCCAGAACTGTTGTCAAAAATGACCCCATTTTGCAAACAGTTCTAATTTGATGAACTTGCATTTTTTGATGAAAAAAGATTTGATGAAAATTTCCTGAACAGCTCTGCTAGTGCCCAGTACTTCGGAGGAAGGTGGAAGATAATTTGCAGTATCTAGTTGTGGAATAACTTGCCCATAGGGGAAGTTTCTAATGCCATGGAACATTGCAGAGCTGGAGGCGGTTCAGAGAAGGATGACAAGAATGATCCAGGGGTCTGGAAAAGCTCTCATGAAGAGAGACTGAAAAGATTGGGATTGCGTTTAATCTTAGAAAAGGGATACGATGGTACATAGGCATATGGGGTCTAGAGAAGGTAGACTGGGATCTTTTGGTCTCCCTGTTTTTCAGCACAAGAACCAGGGGACAGTCAATGAAATTATAATGTGGCAAATTCAGAACAGATAATGGGAATATTTTTTCTTGTATGAAATTAAATTCTAAAACTCATTGCCACAGGATGTCACCAAGAATTTTGCAAAATTCAAAAAGAGCTTAGACATTTATATGGATAAAAAATATAGCCAGAGCTACAATAGTTAATGCTACTGTTAACATAAATTTTGGAAGAAATATTAAAATTCATACCTCAGGGGGCGTAAACTAATCTCTAGCTACTAGGAATTCCTCTGAAGCATCTGGTGCCATTCACTGTCAGGCTAGATGGACCACACATCTGATCTAGTCTGGCAATTCCTATGTTCCACACTTTATATCCATTCCAAAACACTTGGTGGTTGTAGTTTTGTTTCCTTGCTATTGTAACACTCTCTTGATCCATATCCAATCCTTTTTAAAATTCAATATTTTAGTCTCATTGGTATGTTATGGCAATGAGTTCCAAAATTTAATAGTTCATTGCATTAATAAAAACTAACCAAACAAAATAAGTATTTCCAGTTATCAGTTTTAAATTTGCTGCCTTTCCGTTTCATTAAACGTCCTCTTGTTCTTGTGTTCTGAGAGAGGGCAAACAGAGCCGTCGATCCATCTTCAGTTATAGAATTAGAGTTGGCTGGGAAAATTCTGACTAACCATTTTTTTGGTCAATTTGTCGATCCATTAAAATCAAAGCATTCAATGGAGACAGTTCAAGTGAAAATTCTGAAGGAATGGAGGGGTGGGCATTTGGTAGAATGCTGGGTCTGGCTTGCCTGTTCACCCATCTGGCTTTTTGGCTGCCTGCCATGCAGATTGCTTTGGAGTTGGGGACCTCTGGAGTAGTGAGTGGGGCCCAGGTGGACTGCTGTGGAGCCAGGGATCCCCTCCTTTTCATGGAGAATTTTGTTGTTGTTCTGAATTGGAATGAAACCAAATATCGAAATCCTTCATGAAACGGAATTATTTTCTCCATGTAGCTCTAATTCAAATGTTACACTTTTTACTGATTCTATGCAATAAAGTAGCCTAGAAACTAGTTCAAGTCCCATATGATTTAGCTGGTGCATAGGCAATGTACTGTTCCATACGTGTGCAAAACTAATCAACAATATATTTACCACTAGCAAGCAGTTATAAACTGGAATGTAACTACATAGTCTACAAAAAAGGAAGGGGAGGGGAAATAATAGTTGCACCAGTGTTTTCTGATCTGGGTAACCTCATGATCTTATTGTTTTCTTGTTCTCCTTTCTGTCTTTCCCTTTTTATTAGTATTTATGACCCTCTTTTGTCATACTGTATTTAGATTGTAAGTTCCTTGAGGCAGGGGCTGTGTTTGTAGTTATTTGTTGGAGGCACCTATTGTGATGGGTTGGACCCCCATTCTCGGATGCAACCTGATGTACTGGGATTTCACTGAGCCTCCTCTGCTCAGTCAGCCTGGGTTCCCTCTCCTGGCTTTGCTGAATTAGGCTCTCCGGCCTCTTGCAGCACACAAACAGGTAGGGCCATACCCCACTGCAGACGCAGACTGAAGTCGTCTCTGTGTGAGAGGACTCCTCCAGCACCCATATGCACACCCCTTTTTGGGAGATAAACCCAAAATAATACTGTCTTGCGCTGTATAGAAAAATCTGCACAACGCAAGCTCATAAAAATCCGCCCTCTTCCTCAATGTGAAGAGAGACGTGCACGACTTCTTGCCCCCCCACAATTAGAAATTGCATAAACTGGATTTTATTATAAACAAGAAATAAATGTATCAACTACAAAAGGTGAATTTTAAGTGAATATAAGAGAGAACAGACAGAACAGAGCAGATTACTGAGCAAATAAAACGAAGTATGCAAGCTAAGCTCGATATACTTAAGAAATAGGTTACAAAATGTAATTTCTTACCCTAAATAATATTATAGGCAGGTTGCAAAGTTTCTGTGGTTCGGAGTTCCAGTTATATTTCTTTTCAGACTGGACCCCTCTCTGTCTGGACTCCACCCCTGCCTTCCCTTCAGGTAGCTTTAGCAGTCTTTCTTCTTGGGCAGACAGAGGAGCCCCATTTGCCTTCCCTCCACACCTTAAATAGGATTTACATAAGGTGGGAATCCTTTGTTTCCTAAACTTGACCCCCCCTTCCCTTCCAATGGAAACTTACAAGAAGTCCTAGGTAATATTTAGTATCAGATGACAAGAGCACCTGACCTAGTAGTGTCACAGTTACATCCCGGATGCATCCCAGGAGGAAGAGAGATTGGTATCTTTATGGTCTTGTTCCTTCCTGATTGCCCATCAAATCTAATGGCCTGTTGTCTGGTGGGTGTCTTCCCAATACACACCCAGTTGTAATTGTTACATAGTCTATATTCCTAACTTCAGATTCAGAAATGATACAGGCATACAAATTGAATAATCACATTCAGTTAATCATAACCTTTCCAATGATACCTTACAAGACTCATCTTGCATAAAGTACACCTCAGTTATGTCCTATTCATATCATAAGCATATTTTCATAAGGAATATGGAATGTACATCACATTTTTAGGTGCCTGAAAACTAATAATGACAATATACATGAATTATTTCAAATGACAGAGAACGCGTTTCTTCATAGTATTAAAAGACTATAGGCCAAAGGTTTATTTTCTAGTTTGTTTTCTTCTTCTTTTTATTTTTCCCCATCTAGTGGTATGAGATACTGGACAGACATCACTTTTAATAAAAGTCTACTAAGTGTTTGCATTTCTTAGATGTCCTTTCTTAATATAATATTGGCAAAGCCCTATCAACTTTCTGCGAAAATATTGGCACAGCATCCATTGGTTGTGTTAATATTGGCACAGCATCCAGTGTTAAAACAATATTGCTTAGACAGAAAGCAAAACTGGAACAGGGATTATCATGAGAGATTAAAATAACCTTGTCCTTTCATTTGTTGAGTGTGCTCTTTATAGTTGACCACCAAGAATTCCCCCCTCCTCACTTTAAATTTGTAGTAAAAATGGATGATTTTAGAACTTTTTTTGGATAAAGCCATAAAACATCATGGATCAGATCCTCAGTTGGCGTAAATCAACATAATCTTCTGACTACAATGGAGCTACAACCAGTTCAGTTTACACTAGCTAAGAATCTGGTACTATCATCTTAATTTATATGATCCCAGTAATCATCAGACATTCTTTTTACAGTGGATTGTTCTCTGGAACATGTAATCAACCTTGGGACAATTTATCTAGGACTCAGTTTTTTAAAATCAGAAATACTTCATTCCAATTTCTTCAGAATTTGCAAAAACTTGAAAGCAGACTCCTTCATTCACAAACCAAGAGCCCTTACTTGCAAATATCTTTCCACCAAGTTTAGGCTCCAATCCTGGAAAGACAGGCATATGCTTGGTTGGTCCATTGACTTCAGTGGACCTACTTGTGATTAAAGTTATGGAAATTGCTTAAGAGTTTTGTTGGACTGGAGCCACAGGAGTTCAATAGTAGTAATCACTATGTGTGGTAGTAAAGGTTTGCAGGATCAACTTCAGCTTCCCAACACCACCCCATGAAACAATGCCACCAGTAATCTAAAGGTGGTGCCTTTTACAGTGAGAGAAAATTCAGTATCTGTGCTAGGATACCCATTATTATCCAGGTGGGTTCCACTAGCTATTATTCTAACAACTGTGACTGAAGATGGTGGTAGCTTGTAATCTTATCTATAGCCTTGGGGTACTTTGGCTCAAACCCCACAACTCATTTCACATTTAAATTATTCCATTAACTTTTTAAGCCAGTGTCCTGAGGTTTAGTGTTTTTAAATCTGATTATTAGTTATTTCAAAATTATGCCTCCATCTTTCTTTAACACCAGACTTGGAACTCAAGCAGTTTGAATATTTGCATCCGGTGTAGTTAATTATAAAGTAGGTTAATGATCAAATTTATCCAAAGAGCCAATAACTAGTAATAGTCTTCTGTCAGAAAGATCAGGTGTGGCCTTAAATGAGGATGAATTTTGTTTTTAGTTTAGTCAGGGTAGCCCTGTTTTTAACAGTTAAAAAAGAATAGTCTCTTTATAAGGGGATAGAGGGGGAACAAGGTTTTTTAATGAAATTCAGTGAGGAGGCTCAGCTCACTGGCACTTCTTAATAAATGCTCAAAGATTTAGAAGAACATTAAGATAAGAGTAAAATGAAACAATTCTTGAAGCAGACTCAATGCCTTATTCAGCAACGTACAGAAACTAGACTGAAAATCTCCTTTCATATTTTTAATCTTTCAGAAATTCCAATATTTGTTTACAATACGTTCAAAGAGCTTTTGTCTCCTCGCTTTGAACCCCCTCCTCCCTCCAAAAATCAGGAAAATTGTTCCTAATGACTGAAGTCTGTTTATCTTTAAGCCACAGGTACAATGAGGGTGGGCGTAATGGGATCGCTTCCTTATTGCTGTGCAAAGGCACCTCACTCACAGCATGGGAGGCCAATCTGCTATGGACTCAAAGGGTAATTCATTTTTATGCTTATTTAGTCCTGTGGCTTTTATTAGCTACAACAGCTTATCATGGTGTATTGTGTAGCCACTTGTTCAATAGCAACTGAGATAACAGCAGTGAACTTATGACCTTAGTTCAAACCTGGCCCATGAGGAGTGAAAGGTCAGTGCATAATACTCTATACCACCCAGTCTATCGTTTCTTCTTTTTTATGGACAAAAGGCAACGAGCATTAGATACTGGAAGTGAACCATACAGTAACCTCTTGTAAAATCAGCTTATCATGTCAGAAAGGAAGCTGGCTTGGTGTATCAAAAAGATTTATGATGATCAAAAGGAAGAGTGTACACATTTTCCCTCTGTGGCATTCTAGGCTTTATTCTATTTTTATTTTTTTCATAATCAAACATTTCAGTTCATTCATGCACTGTGTACAAAGCTGAGATTGGAAGTCTTGTTTTCTGCGGGTTAGGTTCAGTTTTGTCTTGTGCGTACCTTTTAAAAAACTGGTACAGGCTAATCTGTGAACAGCCCTTGCGGAAGGAAGGAAAGATCATCTGTGTGCCCCACACCAGGCACAGTCCCATTCCTTGCACTCTAATCAGCATGGAGACTGCGCCTTCCATTTACCCCTAGTAGTGCATGTACCCCCCAAAGGGGCAAAGAGAAGCTGGGATAATGATATCCCCATACCTTGAGCCACAATCCCTCTCCAAGCTTCCTGCATGATGTAGTGCTGTGCCAACTCCAAGCAGTCCACTGGCTCAATAGCACAATTTGGCCTTATATGTTGTGCGTATGCATGTGTGATTGTCTGTGATTTCTATTGTTCATTATGGGGAATTTTGGCTACATTTAACGTATCTGGGATGGAAAATAGATTAGATAATAGATTATACTCTGTATTGTTTCCTAAATACTGCCATAGAGCAGAATGGTATTAATTATTTACTGTGATTTGATGTATATCTTAGGGTTACCATACGTCCGGATTTTCCCGGACATGTCCGGCTTTTGGGGGCTCAAATCCCCGTCTGGGGGGAAATCCCCAAAAGCCGGGCATGTCCGGGAAAATCGGGAGAGCTGGGTGGTGCTCGGCCGGGGCCGGCGGGGCCGGTGCGGGGCCGGGGACATGGGGCCGGGCCGGGAACCAGGGGCGCAGTGCCGGGCCGGACGGGGAGCCGGGGGCGCGGTGCCGGGCCGGGGTATGGGCTGGGAGCCGGTCAGCCGGGCCCGCGGGGAGCCGGGCCCGCGGGGAGCCGGGCCGGTGGGGAGCCGGTCAGCCGGGCCGGCGGGCCCGCGGGGAGCCCGGGGGTGCGCCGGGCCGCCGGGGGCCGGCAGTGCTGGGCGGGCCGGGGGTGGTCGGCCGGGGCCGGCACCCCAGGGCCCGAGCCGACCCAGGCTGGAGCCGCCGGGGGGCCAGCCTGGGCCGCGCCTCCTCCCCCCCACACCCCCCTTACCTGCTTCAGGCTTCCCGCGAATCAAATGTTCGCGGGAAGCAGGGGAGGGGGCGGAGACTTTGGGGAGGGGGCGGGGTTGGGGCGGGGTATGGGCGGGGCTGGGGGCGGGGCCAGGGGCCGTGGAGTGTCCTCCATTTGGAGGCACAGAATATGGTAACCCTAGTATATCTTCAAAGTAAGGCATGCACGATTGTGTGCATAGAAAGATGCATATCTAAATTAAGAATGAAATACCTGACTTGCATATACGTCATGTACTTCCATGTATACATTAGGTGTGCACCTAACTTTGAAAAGCTGATCCCTGCTGTTTCTTGTCTCCATTGCATAACTAGAAAAAAGTATTGCAGGGATAACTCCTGCTCTTTTTTACTTACATGAGTAATGTAGGCACCTTGACTTCAATGAATGTTTTTGCATGAATAAGGCAAAAAAGATTTGATGTTACTATTGATGAATGTTAGAATACTGGGTATAGGGTATATTTCATGCATATAATGACTGTTACAGTGTCTGATAAAGTCAACGGAGTCCTTTCCATTGACTTCAGTGGGTATTGGATCAGGCTTTGAAAGCATTATATTCCTCAATAATATGAATAAAAATAAAAGTGAAATAGATTTAACTAGAGACTAGTCGTGGGGTCTCCAGGTAAAACATAAGAAACCTAGATAAAGTTTAAAACCGTTTCCTGAGTCTCAGATACCACTATTAATATAGATAGTCTTTTGTTCATCTCTTGTCAAAGTCTATTTAAAATGAATGTTGACACAACAAAAACAATACTTTTAATTAACAGTCTTCTTAGTGAGCCAGTCCAGATGTTTTGTTTTTTTTTTTATATTGACTTGATAGTTTGAATGCATGGAATTTCTCATATAGTTTTAAGATAAAAGCTGTACAACACCTCCAACTGTACATAATAAGAATGTAATTTCAGGGTGAAGTGGCACAGTGGGCTTCTGTGTCTGTTTTTGATCTCTGGAGATGTGAACTCACATTCTGACTTTGATCTCAAGTGAAAATGGGTTTGGGTGAGCTCGTCTCAGCCTTGAGTTTTCTACAGTACAAACCCTCCCACGGTTCAGTACAATTGGTATTCTCTGCTCAAGAGAGGCCCTAGGCCTAGTGGGCTGTGGGGGCGGGGAGGGAGGGAGGTCTGTCCAACATAGACATTTACTGGCATAGCTGAGAGGGGAAGTTTGCAAAATAGCTTACATGATATCTAGTTTATCGTAGTGTTATTTGTCCCTCACTTTCACAAGTGAAAAATTTACTCACGGTTTTAAACAAATGTTGTAATTTCATATGAGGATCCTGGTGACAGCAAGATTCGTTTGATTTGTTCATGTCAACTGCCATATAGAATTATATACTCTTATTGTGTGTATTTAAAAACTCCTAGCTTCCATCTGCTTTTTCTTAAATTAAACGACAGTATCTTAAGTGACATTTTAGGACTGTCTGTAATGTATTCTTGCCTGATGATAACACTCTGGTAAGCCTACCAGGAACAGTCACTCTGTGTATTTCCATCTAAAGATTGATAAAATGTATCATGGTAGGTTCTGAGCTATCTGCTGAATGTACAACGATGTGTTTGCTAGCTTTACACTTACCTCACCCCTTTGTATGTCTTATCCATATGTTGTTTGCTGTCATAGCCTAGGCTCTGATCCTGTAAATACTCCCACACTCAATGAAGTCCTGAGTAAAGTTAAATTTACTTGTGTTTGCAGGATTGGAGCCCCAGGTTATGCGCTCTTTGGGCAGGGGCTATTATTTTACTGTGCATCTGTGCAGCGCCCAATAAAATGACCCTGATCATTGATTGATGCCTCAGGTACTAATGCAATACATATAATAATAATACAAATATCAGCATCCTTTGTTAGCCTTGTACAACCTTGATTCAGTTAAAATCAAGGTAGTGGGGGTAGGTGGTATAGCATGATTTCCAGTTCAGTTTGACAATTGATCTAAATCAAATGAGGTCTACAAGCTCGAAATAAGGAACCAATATTTGAGAGGTTATAGAGTAATGCCCATATACCCTTGGTGTCCATATAGCCACACTTTGGATTCAGTTTACATTACATGGTTAAGAGGCTAAATCTGGCCTTGGCACAAAATTGAGGCTTGATTGGCATGACACTGGGAGCAGAAAAGATCAGGTGGATGTCCAGTTCCCAGTGTCGTGCACATTTGTATTGGCGGAATCCAAAATATGGGGTATAGTTTGGCCTTATGTGATGGAGGAGTGATGTTTTAAAAAACAAAACAAAAAACAACCTTTCCTACATCCAGTATAGCACACAGAGCAGCTTATGATATTGTTACCCTTTTTTGGCCCAAGCAGTTGGCCAAAATCTGGGGGCTCGCTCATTGTTTCCATTAAGAGGACAAACTGGTGATGGAGCCAGATATTTTTGATGCCATCCTGTTTATTTACAAAGAATGTACCAAGTCTTATTTATCTACAGGAATCTAACAGCAGGAGACTGTTTCTTTGCTCACAGCTTTAAGCCTCTTTCCAGCCAGCTGTTGGCCCAAAAGTTTTCTCTTAGCTTTTTCTCAGGGCCATGCTACCAGTGATTCTGTGTTTGTATCTGGTGCTTCCTTACTGCCTTCTGTCTCTGTTCTCTAGTCTTTTTGTAGTTTCTCACAGACACACACATCTTCACAAACCAATACGTAGAGAAAACCTTTCACCCACATATACCTGTGTTTTGGGTGGAAGCTTCTATTGTTTCCACTATCTGGCTTCACAAAGGAGCTTAACTTTATCCCAACTGAATATCAGTGGTTACGACTACCAGTTTCAATGAGGTTTAGCCCAGCCTATAACAATATGAAAAATTTATATGTCATGTCACTGCAGCCAGGAAGTTATTTTCTTACTTGTAGTAAAACAGTTATCTTGTTAGAAAGAGGAAGCCAACCAAGACAGCCTCATCTCATCATCTTCAAAATAGAAGCAGCAGCTAAAGAGCAAATGTAGGAGTAAAGGTTTAACTATGTCAAAAGGCAGCCTCTAGAAAATCCGTATAACCCATGACAGTAGGGCATTTTTACATCTATCCTGAAAGCACCCGTTAATGAAAGCACACTGATTTCCTCAGGAGTAGGATGTGTAACAGTTCACCTTTTGCATTTGCTAATGAATGCACAGTTTTCAGCAGAATGTCTTCTTAATTAATCATGAAACTAGGCAATGAAACCATCATGCTGGTATTTTAGGACTTGATTAGGGCAATGTAAATGTTTAAGTAGTCTAATCTATTAGCCATTATCAAATTACCTTGCAGCTTATTAACAATTAATTATAAAATGTTATATACTTTGTTCACGCATATTTACAAAAAAAGTTCCTCTAAGGTGGGGAAAGAATCCCCACAGACTGTGTTTTAAAGAGTAATATAGTCGTTTGACATGTTCAATGGCAGAGTTTAAAATCCTAAAAAAATGAGAGGGAAGGGACTGTCTTTCACTGAATGTAGCATGTAGGATGGAAGTGACTTTATTAACCTGTATTCAATGGACATGAATGGACCAAAAATGCAGCTCCAAATATCTCCCCAGTTTTGGAAAAACTTAAGCTCACACTGCGTGTTAAGCACCCATTGAAATCTGTCTGCCTATCTTGTGTAGCCTCCATCTCTGCAGTGTCTGAGTGCCAATGGATGCTCTGCTTGAAGAGTGCATGCAGAATTGGGTCCAGCCCTATATTTCTGTACATGGTGGTGTTGGTATAAAGCAGTGGTGGGCAACCTGCGACCCACCAGGGTAATCCACTGGCGAGCCGCGAAACAGTTTGTTTATATTTGCACGGCCACCCACAGCATCCAGTGGCCATGGTTCGCCGTTCCCAGCCAATGGGAGCTGTGGGAAGTGGCGCGGGCTACAGAGACGCCCCAGGAACGGCGAACCGCAGCCACTGGGAGCTGCGGGCGGCTGGGCAAATGTAAACAAACTGTCTCACGGCCCGTCACTGGATTACCCTGATGGGCTGTGTGCAGCCCGTGGGCTGCAGGTTGCCCACCACTGGTATAAAGTGACTGTAGCTTGGTATTTAATGTTTTCATTGCCAGCTTATTGAGGGCAAGATTGTCACTTGGATTGTTTGTCTGCTTAGAAGAGTAATCGAGAGTATGGCACCCCCTTACTCTCCTGTGTGGGCTTTCTTCACCATAGGTAACAGTAGCAGGTGAGGGAAAGCTCCTCTGTAGCGCAATGGCTCTTCCTCTTGGCCAGGTGATTGGGGGTAGACAGGAAGGGGAGGAAAATGTGCAGAGCCTTAACTTTTGCTCCTACCTCCAACAGCCAAGTCAGAGCAACTGGGCTGACACAGAGGGAAGCAACTATCTATGCCTGGCAAAGGGCTGGTTTAGATTATTTCCTCCCTGGAGCAAGGGGAGAATGTAGTGAGCTTATGACTTTGCTTGTTTCTGCCTCTGATTTGCTTCTGGGCAATATAGCTTCTCGCTGCCCCTTGCACTGGGCAGGTGGCAGTCGATTTAGCCCTAAGTGTAGTATGGGTGAGTTCACAGTCTGTTGCACTAGGCAGTTAACCTCCATTACCAGGAATTGCTGTTTGTAAAACAAGCATGTTACAGGAGTTTTTTTACAAATGAATATTGATTTTGTCCTTACGTTTTTGACACTGAGAGTTTAATATGAAAGATACTTAAATGCCCACTGTCTCCATGTTTCCATCATGTTGACGTGTTTTAATACTTCCAGAAATAGAGATAAATATAGCAAGGGTGATTGTGGTGCCAGGTGAGTAAAGAATAGGAAACAACATACTTGTCAGCATGTTGGAATTAGAATGTACAGCTCCTAATCAGACAGATCTTTATAATGTGTCTTGAAGGATTTGACAGTGCCAGTTATGGTTTTGTTTTGTTCGGGGAATAACATTAAATGTCAATTTTTTATAAACACAGATTGTGATTGGGCATATTGTCTGTGTTCAGGCTTTGGCAGAGAGAAGGTGAACAAGCACCCCCTGAATACAATAATGATCACAACTGATATGCCCTAGGTGCAGGTGTTGTCCAAGTAACTATCCATGAGGGACGTGTGGCTGTGTAGAAACTTAGGGATATTGCATCTAGGAGGAATGTTCTTTGAAGAATCTGGGCAAGTTGCTCACGGGAACCTATCTTTTCATATGGAGGAGAGGAAATACTTGCTAGAAAAGCCCTATTTTGAGGCAGTTTGGATGCACATGGCTATTCTTCCGGTTAATTTTACTTGGGAACCAAGCTAAAAGAAGCAATGTAGAACCCTTAGTTTAAAATTTGTTGTGGGAATCAATTTTTGAACAGGCCCTGAAAAGTTCAGTTACAGAAGACAGCTGGATTTTATCCCTCTTGGGTACTGGTCCCACACCCAACCATGACTCACATTATCTGTTACAATGTCTTAATTTCATGTTGGTTTTTGTAGTTATTTTCATATTGAAGTGATTCTTATTTTCTGTATGATATAAATCAATTTAAAATAAAATACACAATATTCACTGCAGGATGGGCCTGACAAGTTAAATTACAATAGAAGTGAAAGTTTTGAGAAACCTGAATTAGGCCACTTGCAAAAATGTGTTGCCAGTACTTGGTCTTGTTAGAACTTAATACCCAATGGGCCTACCTCTGACAGACTCAATTTTATAAACTTTTCATGTTGGTTTGCTCAATTCACCTCATCTGCCAGGACTGGTCAGGATTCATTCAGATGAATGTACACAGTCAAAGGCAAAAAATATCTTACAATATACATTGTGTTGTGAAAAGCCAGAATAACAGGAACTAATGCTTATAGTTCTATTATTTTTGCAATAAAGTACAGCAATATTTAAAAATCTTTTTCTGTCATCCTAGATATTTTCAAGATACATAGAGGATGTTTACCTTTGTAAAGGTTAGTGCAGTTCTACTCTGAAAAGCGACTATGTGGGGAAAAATGGCATTGTGCGTCGGGGGAGTGGGGGTGTCCATATTTATTGTTTCTCAGTGATGCCTGCATCCGATTTTGCTTTCTTTACAAATAACTAATTGTTCTTCTAACAGCCAGCCATGCAAACTCAGCCTAGGATCTGAAAATTAAGCTGGGTTCTTTCTGGCTCATGTGTCCATAACAAAATTCTGCACCAAGGAGCATGCTTAATAATACTATGGAGACGTGTGAACCCCATAGGAATCCAAGTCCCACTGTTGGAGGCTGGATTTGAAGGGCTAACAGCAGTGAAACAACATTTGTCAGAAAAATAAGCAGATAAGAGACATAATAATGTAGAGGGAGCAGATTTGTTGAATGAGAAAGTGCCATTGACATTAAATTCCAGAACATAATTGCACTTTAAAATTGAAACAATGAAAACTTACTTTTCCCATAGTAATTTATTTTAATAACCAGAAATGTCGTTTTCTGCGAGTGGAGAGAATGTCTCCTGGCAAATGACTCCTGGAGAATGCCCTCTTGACAACACGGAAAAGAGAAGTATATGCTGATAAATTGTACACATACTTATACACACACACTTTTTTGTTTGTTGTGTCTTCTAGAGTCTTTATCTTTGAACCCGAGTCTTACTGTGTTTCACTTTTTCCTCTTCCCAGTTCCACTCCTTATTTCATGTATAGATTGCACTTTCTATATGGAGTAAGGGTCGCCCCATTTGAACCATCTGCTCTAGGAGTAACATTTTTAAAATTGCCTGCCACTTAGGAGCCTCTGACTCATTTTGAAAATGGGACACTCCTTGTTCATTTAGGCCCAGATCCTTTAAGGCATTTAGGTGCCTAACTCCCATTGATTACCTTTGAGGATCTGGGCCTTAGGCATTTTTGAAAATCCTACATACTGTTTTTGTTCATTATCTCTTGAGTATGAAAGTAGATGTATTGCTCAATTAACTGTTCTATTGCAACTCGTGACAAACAATGTTTGCTATAAACTTCTATTTAGATTCCTAAATCATACCCATCACGCTGGTATCTTGGTGCTAGTGGCTTGAGTACCCCAGATTTATTTTCCTTAAAAATTTGTTTTAAAACTCTTCTGCAATGGACTTTTGACAATTCCCTGCTTGTTAGAAGACAAAAAGAAAAACTTGGAAAGGGTCAAAAGTTCATGTAGTTTATGTTGTCTCACATATAAAAGAGAGTTGGTAGTCACCTGCTAAAAGGTCTCAGACACCAGGTAAGCTGTACAGAAAAAGGGAAAGAGTAAGCCCATGCCAAGACATGAGAGGGAAGGATAAAGGGTAGCGTTGGTTAGGCTGCAAGTAAGGAGAAAACTAATTTGAAAGTGAAACATTAGTACTCTAGTATATCAGCATAAAAGGGATCAGAACACAACACCAAAACAATATCAGAATCAGAAAACCGTTGGGTGCCCGTCACTCTCCAGAAGTCCCCTTCTAGTCACATCATTAGTAAATATCAGAGCAAGGGTTCACAAACTCTACAAGATCTTGTTACAGATCATAAATCAATGTATTCTGAGCCTATCAGTGTCAATGTTACAAAATGGAACTAAAAGGCTTTTTAAACATAATATGATCTGACTTAAGATAAACACAGAAAGGCATAGAAAGAATGTTCATCTAGAGGCAAATGCAAAAGGGCAAATGCATCATATTTTCATGAATCTACTTTCATGCATTAAGATTAAGGCAACCAATAAAAAATCTATTCATGTGGAACAACTGGCATATTCTGCTCATGAAACCACATGGCATGGCTTTAGTTTAAGTAATAATATTAAGGGAAAAATAAACAGCACAGTAAAAATAAACATGTCATAAAAATCAACATAGTTACATAAATCAAAAACAAACTTTGGAGAATCCTCTTCCAGTTGTGTGCTGAAGGCTGGCCTGCATCAAGATCTGACCAGTGTTGCTTGAAATCTGTAGCGGGGAGCTGGAAAGGAGCAGGTTGGTGAAGGATGTAGAGAGGGAGAAAGACTTAGTTTTAAATGCAGTCTGTGAGCGTAACAAGTGGCACTTTTCAATACGAAGCTCACCTCCTTTGCAATGAACTTTCTCCGCCTATAAATTGGGATTGGTGATGTTTACTCCATTTAAATATTTAATGGATAAACTAAAGCTCAGAGAGGACAAGCAGTGTGCTCAAGGCAACATAGCAAGTGAGGGTATGGCTACACATGGGAGTGATCCACCCAGCTTGGGCACACAGACCAGTGCTAGCTTCATTTGAGTTGTCATGCTAAAAATAGCAATGTGGACATTGTGGCATTGGGTAATAGCTCAGGTTAGCCACCCGAGTTCAAGCCTGCCTAGCACCCTCAGTCTGAGCACAGGTGGCTAGCCTGGGCCAGTGCCGGTGCTGCAATGTCCCACTGCTATTTTTAGCACACTAGCTCAAGTCTGTTCACCCAGACTGGGAGGCTTGCTTTGTAGACATTCCCTAAGTGTCAGATCAGGAGTTAAAACCCAGAGCTCCTGACTGCTAGATTCATGCCTAACCTATAAGGCCATAATAACAGGGCAAGCAGCTTAAAACCAAATTTTCCAATCAGCTCAAAACATTGGGTGTCCAACTTGACATCCCTAGCTCTTGATTTTTTTGGATGTGCCGATCTCATAAAGCTGTGACTGAAATCAATGGGAGCTGCTGACTATTAGCATCTCTAAATATCAAGCTCCATGCAATTCATGTTGGGCATGTAAAATTAGTAAACCCTTGAAAATATTGGTCTTGACCTTTGTCTTTCAGTTTGCCATCTTCAAATGCGGATGATAG
This sequence comes from Malaclemys terrapin pileata, assembly GCF_027887155.1. Classification (NCBI taxonomy): domain Eukaryota; kingdom Metazoa; phylum Chordata; order Testudines; family Emydidae; genus Malaclemys; species Malaclemys terrapin. The sequence continues at coordinate 32,750,804 of NC_071506.1, forward strand.
TGAGAACACTGACCAATTTCAGGGGGAAGTTTTTAATGTCTGTCAAGCAGAATATCAGTGTCAATAAACGTTAGGTGCCCTTTTCAGCTTGGGGAATAGCTAGTAAGTAGAAGAATCCTGTGTGAGCCAAAGTTTGGGTCCCTTGGATGGAATTATATGGAATGAAAGGAAGCCAGTGACTGTCTGTAGAGTCTTCTTTCTCCTTTCCATGCTCTCTTATTCATGGAGCAGAACTCTTCTAAAAGTTGTTATGGTCTCTTACCAATTATGTTGTTGGCAATCAATGATGGGGAGGAAAATGTTCAAAGTAAAAATGAGTGTTTGCCTAGAGACAATAGTGACTAAAAGATCATGATGAGTTGGGAGGAAACAAAATAAATGATAGTTTTTTAATACACATGGAAATAATACAGAATTTCAGTCCCTTTGCGGAGTTTTAGTAGAAGAAGATACTTTATTACAAAATAGAGATGTTGGGGAAATAATGGCAGCAATCCAAGACAATGCATTTGAAAATGTGTTGAAAGATAAGATTCAGCAGAGGCATTGCTTAAATCACTGGAAGCTTTGGTATATTTGATCCGATTTGAATGTTCAATGTATATTTCACATCCCTATTGTATATAGTAAGTTTGTAGTGCACTTAAAGATGAAACAGAGTCGAGTTAAATAGACAGTGGAACACTTGTTTCCATCTAGTGGTGAATGAGATTATGTTCTGATTGAAATATAAAGAAAAACATTGTTCTCGATGCAAATGGTAAAGCTGGGTGAATTTTTTTTTTAACAAATAGTTTATTTAAAGAAAAAAAGGCACCCCCTGAAACCATTTATAATCTTTAGCACATTTACCTGGGTCATGGCAGACCTAGGTTTGAATCTACTGTACAGCAGGGACTTGAACTCAGATCTTCCCAGTGAGTTCCTAACCACCAAGCAACAGGCTATTTTGGGATAAGGTGTTCTCTGTCTCTCCTATCGAAGCTGATCCACTTTGAATAAATATTTGAATATTCCTTGGTCCAGAGAGTAAGAGTATGACTCTAGAGCCTGATGATTAAGGTATTTACCTGGGAGGTCAGAGATGTGGATTACAATCTTTCTTTTGAATCATGCAGAGAAAAGATCTGGATCCACAAATCTTACCTTCTAGGTGAGTGCCTTAATCATCAGGCTCTATAGTAATTATCTCTGTGTCTCTCTTTGGCCTAAGGAATATGATTCAGTCACTATAAGGGGAAAGATTGTCTTTACTGAGACCTGAAGAAGAGCTCTGTATAAGCCCTACAGAAGTTGGTCCAGTAAAAGAGATTGCCTCACTCACCTTGTTTCTCTATACTTCTGATCAGCATTTCTGCAAGTCACAGGGCTGGTCCACACTAACCCCCCACTTCGAACTAAGATACGCAACTTCAGCTACGTGAATAACGTAGCTGAAGTTGAAATATCTTAGTTCGAACTTACCACGGGTCCACACAGGCTCCCCCGTCGACTCCACATACTCCTCTCGCGGAGCAGGAGTACCGGCGTCGATGGCGAGCTCTTCCGGGATTGATCCCAGAAGATCGATTGCTTACCGCCGGACCCGGAGGTATGTATAGACATACCCACACTCTTCTCAACATTCAAGACTTAGTTTGGAGTACTGTGACTTAAAAACAAAATAAATCAAGAATTATTGGACAGTGCACACTCAGGAAGAGCACAGATTATCTAGAGTTTCTCTTCCTCTTCTAGTAAAGAAATTTTAGAAGCCATTAAAAGTACACTCTTCTTCTCCCATGCTTCTTTGTTCAACACCCCTATCTACATTCTCACACATTCTATCAATCACTCCACATCCATCTTAATAGAGTCAAACTTCACTCTCCTGCCTTTCAGCACCATGCATACTCTACAAATTCCTGTAGGTCATCAACTTTCCTAACTATCTTAGAACTTAAAACCCTTAGCTCAACTGCATTTAATTTTACAACAGCATAAAAGTCACAGCCAGTCATAATCAGTTACTTTGCTTCTTTTTTATTTGAAATCAGTGAAGAAATGATGCCAGACTCCCACCATATTTTAAACAATCAATGTGATGATACTTTGTTAGATCCAGAGCAACATCCTGGCAAAGAGGACTTTTTTGGCCCCTTCTGCAGTACCTCTAAATCGACAGCAATATTAAACATACCATTGTATCTAATAGTGTATCAGGGTTTTTAAATCTCTGATGTAATCGGTCATTCTATTGATTGTACTATGTTACTGGGATACCAGTGATAGCTACCTATGGAGGGATATAGACAGACTGCTAGAGAGAGAATGTAAATTAGTTTGAGAAAAGCAGAAAAGTGGTGCAAATGTATTCATTTTCACTTGTGATGTCATTAGTTTATATGATTGTTTGTAAATGTAATTCCACTAGCTAAGTTGCAGGAGGAAACTCATCCAAAGGCAAATACAGACTCGGCTTACTAGAGAGGATGCAGTATTTCCAGACAGACATGTTTTTAAAGGAGAGCAAGTCCCATTTAAAACAAATATCAGGTGCACAGGCACCAGTCTGATCCCAAGATACCTCCATTACTTTCTATAAAAATAAAGTTTATAGGTCCAGAACAATCTTGTCTTTCTATTTTATGAAAGAAGCAGCTATCTGGTTGTTAACACCTTCCGTGAGTTGTTTGGCCCACCCAGATGAAATGGCCACAAATCAAAATGGAACTCACATTATGCTGTTAAACACTCCCAGAAGATAAGAGTAACAGGCCTGTTACATCAATTATCTCTCCAGTAACAGACAGCAGTAGGGATTCACAATATCGTGTTCCTCTGGCAGTTAGTGGCTGTAATGCTAAAATAGAACTGGTAGTGGGGCAAAGAGTGTTGAAATTTTAGAATAATACAGGAATCTGCCTGCTTACTGTACATATAAAATGAAGCAAATGTGATTCAATAATGTGTATGTAAACACACTACAACATACACCCATAAATACACATATATTACAACACTAAAGGATGCTTCAGAGTTGGTTTGTCAGGATGGACTGCAATCTCCATTATCTTGCTTTGCCTCTGCCCAGTATCATGGCATGGCATATTCACTTAGCCAGCCTTGGGGTAATATATCTATTACAGGGGGACAGGCAAAACAGCTGAATCATTTTCTGTGACGTTTTTCACAGTCTGTTACCCCTCAACTTGTATTGCATGGCTTTGCAGTCTCAGTGTTGGGGTCTATAAAATAGAAAGGCCTCAACACTTTTCCCGGTGGATCATATGAGTACTAGAAAAGCTCCTTTTGTTTAAAATGCTATAAGTTAAATTCAGATAATTATATTTACCAGAGATGAAATCCAAAAATGTACAGATTGGAGATGTCCAGAGTCGCATACAAGTACAGTATCATTCTTCCCCCATCCTCACATTTGGCCATACCTTGCCTTTGAGCTGCTTCTCTTGACTTTCCAAAGATGCTGCACAGTCTTCTGAAAAGAAAAAATAAACGGACGTGCGATCCTGTCCCTTGTCACTACAACCGCCATAGGTTCCTCTCTCAACTAGAGCGTGGCAAATAACAGACTTTTCAGTTCACTGGCAGTTAAAAAAAATTGGTTTGGGTCAATCCGAATCCCAACGTTGTGAAAAATTTTGCTTTGGGTCAAAGAAATCAACTCAAAACAGATTGGAGGAAGACAGCTTCCTTTGTAACTTTTAGCTCAGTAGTTAAGGCGCTCATTTGGGGTCTGGAAGAGGTTTGCATTTGGATCTCCCACATTACAGGAGAATGCCCTAGTCACCAGACTATGGGATAGGCTGATATGGGGCTCTCTCTAGCTCTCCTGTTAAAGTTCTACCTTGTATAAATGATTAAATGGTCAATGGAGGAGGAGGGACTTAAACTGTGGTCTCCCACTGCCCTAACAACCAAGCTATAGTTTCATTCTCTCTCGTTAATTGTGGCAATTCGTAATCATTCATAATCACAACAAATAGTCCTCTTCCTCCTCCTTCCTCACATCTGAGACCCGAAGATATTTTTTGTTTTGTCAATTTTGTGGATAGTTTGGGGTCAACCAAAACTACATTTTTTCAGTGAATAAAATGTCTCCAAAATGTCGCTGTTTACTAGATGCCAAGGGTTTATTACCAGCATGTAGGCTACTCGAAAGTATAGGGTTTAGCAGTGGGTTCAGACTGCAGTGGTACTTGCTGCCATTCTCAATAATGTCAAAGGCTTGGTTGGGTATTGGGAATGGTGTGCTAGGACTCCTATGGGCAACTTACGTAGTACCACTGCTTTGCCTCTTCCTCAGGCGCATTTACTCTAATATACCACACTAGATTAAAGGAGCATCTCCTTCCCTGCTGCTCTTCCATGCCATAACATTTTGAATCATGTACAGACCAGTGCTTGGGCTTTATGTACGTGCTGAGAGCTGAAGCAATCTGTGTTTTGATATCAACATAACCATTGCATGACATAGTGAATGAGTGGCACATTTTGAATTACAGCTGAAGGAGGAAAAAGAATCCTATGCCCAGGAATTCTGCTTTGGACTTTTGTACATATTGTGTATTTTGTCGTGTTGCTGATACTATCGTTGGATGCCTTTGAGAGGTAGCCAAAGGAAACAGCTGGAATTGCTACTCTTCTTGCTATTTGCTGTGGTCTCTGTTCTTCCAGCTGTAACTTCTGTGTCTATCCAATGGTGTACACAAGAAATAACAAATCTTTCATAGATTCACAGATTCTAAGGCCAAAAGGGACCATTGTGATCATCTAGTCTGACCCCCGGTATATCACAGGCCATAGAACTTTCCCAAAATAAATCCTAGAGCACATTTGTTAGAAAAACATCCAATCATGATGTGAAAAATTAGTGATGGAGAATCCACCATGATCATTTGTAAATTGTTCCAATGGTTAATTACTCTCACAAGTTACAAAATTATGCCTTATTTCCAGTCTGAATTTGTTTAACTTCAACTTCCAGCCATCGGATCATGTTATACCTTTCTCTGCTGGATTGAAAAGCCCATTATTAAATATTTATTCCCCATGTAAGTACTTGTAGACTTAATCAAGACACCACTTAACCTTCTTTTTGGTAAGCTAAATATATTGAGCTCCTTGAGTCTATCAATCTAAGGCATGTTTTCTAAACCTTTAATCATTCTCGTGGCTCTTCTCTTTACCATCTCCAAGTTGCAAACATACCAGTAACAAATTATCAACTCACCACATTCCAACAGCCTATGAGGAATAATAAATACTTTCCCCCTCCCTTCATTGAACTCAACTATACACTTAAGATCTTTGGTGATTTTTCTTGAAGTTCCTGGAATCATGTAATTAGGGAAAAATAAGTTTCTAGCCCTCATGGTTGCAAAGAAAGCTTGAAAATGTGACCTAATGGTCCAGAAACCAGAAGGCGAATAAAACAAATCCAAAATAAATCTTTTTTAAATCTCATTATTTTAAAACTAATTTAACAATGTCCTTGACTCATAATTTGTGAATGTTTGAGTTTGGTAAATATTCCTGATGTGACCCTCAAAACACTAATTCACGGCAATATTGCATTCTTTATCAGCTTATCTGCAAGATCTACTGCTCAATTTGTGATTCTGTATTGTAACCCACAAGTAGCTTGCTTCTACTTCTGTATTTATTAATAGGATCGGAATACTGTGTGATACTTTCATCAAAAGCAAATAGTTTAGTGCTAAATTATTTTAATCATGCAGAAGAACAAAATAATCAGACATTAACATTGCTTGATATTGTTTGAAACGTATTCCAGTCTTCACAACTGCAATGAAAATGTTCCAGACATTAAAGATGTAATGTCACCATCTCACTAGCACTGAATTATTCTTTGCTAAATTATGACCGTGGCTATCAAAATGACAGGTTTGGGCAGCCCCTGAGACCTCATTCACACTCTTTCTAATTGGCAGGCTCCCCTTTGTGCTCCTATGTAGCACTGGTAACATTTCTTTAAAAAAAAAAAAAAAAAACAACTTGACACTAAATTTGGCTTGCAGCCTGCTACAGTAGGATTTCTTTGCATCCTTCCTCACTTGTCAGCATGGTTCTTACCCTCCAAATTCCAAATCTCAACAATGTACGTAGCCTCATAAATCACACATCAGTGTTTCAAGTCATAGTAATTATAGTTGTATATAAAGCACGAGCTCCTATAGGCTGTTTTAAATAAAAGATAGCAGCCAAAGGAAAGAGGCTGTAGCCAAAGGAAAGAGGCTCCTAGAGGCTGTATTAAATAAAAGATAGCAGCATAATTTTTCATGAAAAAAAAAAAAACATATAAACTTCCTATCAGTGTTTCTGGTCTGCATAACACTAGACAGCCGTGTGACTCTCCACTTTCAATGTGATTTTGAAGGCAGGCTCTGGAAAGCTGATAACATATTTCATGACCTTTGTGACTGGAAGCAGTTTCCCTGATTGAAGATATACAAGTTCAGCTAACTTTGAGTGTGTTGTAAATATTTATCTGGCAGTCTGACATGTAAAGTTGTTCAGAAATTACAAAGTACATTCCTGTCTTTCATGTATTACTACCTCATTTTTTTTCAATACTCTTATGGGTGATATTATGTGAAGTACCTTTTATAAGTGACTTATCATTGCTTGTTAAAGTTCTCACACTCAGTTGTAGGGTAGGTTTTTTTTAAGATGGTAGTTCTGGAGTTGTCACTTTCCTATCTAAAAAAAAAAAAATTGAGACTGCTTCAAACGTGTCACAAGAAATCTACTTAGCACTGAGGAAAAAATCGCTGGTGCATTTAGTTTTAAATTTGTTTTTGTAGCATTTTATTCCACACTGATGCTCCAGCTCCTTTCCATTCCTGGAAGGTTTGATTTGAAGGTTTGAGGAGTTGTCTTATCATTGGTTTCTTTGCCTGTCAAATAATTTGTAAGTAAGCAACTCTCTTGGGGCAGCATTCTTCCCCAGTGGATTTTCAGGTTTTTACTTATTTTTTAAAGTGAATTGGGTACTACTGAAAGGTGTTGGGTTGACAGCCTTAAAATCTAAAATTCAGCAGAAAGCCTCCATGCTAATGTCTGCAACTTGATTTGGAAGGACTACTTTCAAGCAGAGAGGGTAGTTCACTCCCTGAGTCTGCTCAGTGCCCGGCCTCTAAACCTGTTCATAGGTACCATTTGCAAGCAATTTGTGTGATATGGAGAAGTGTCCTCTAGGAACTGGGCTGACACCTCAACTTATCTCATATAGACAAATTTCACTGCTAATCATATTAGCAGAATCATGTAGTTAATACCAGAAATTCCATGTCTCCTCAGGTACCTAAATTCCCAACAGCCCCCTATGCAGCTGCATAAATCTCCACTCTTGCCACTGACAACTGTTGGGATGTAGTTATTGGTTGCTAATCCAAATTTCTGAGACACACTGAAAATGGGGGTGCCGTCACATTGAATATCAGAATAAATAGCACAACAGCTAACCACTGGGGATGGATGTGTGGAAGGCTTTGACTCCATTTCTCATAATTTGGCTCGGAAGGATTAGATTTTTATTGGTAAATATCAGTAAATGGCAATTTCACTGTACACACACAAACCAAGGAAAAAATGTTCCCGTTGATAATATTCAAAATGTACAGATAGGCAAAGTAAGAAAAAATACTGCTTGAGAACTTTTTCAAGTTGCATTTAAGGATACTTACTCTGCATGATGCATGGTGTTGACAATTTGTGCTTTAGTGGTTATAAAGCTATATCTTTTTGAGTCTCTAAGCCTATGGACATTAAATATTTACAAAAAGAAGAACAGGAGTACTTGTGGCACCTTAGAGACTAACAAATTTATTAGAGTATAAGCTTTCGTGGACTACAGCCTCCAAACAGACTCCAAAGAGAGACTGCAGAGCTAGAATTGATATGCAAACTAGACACAATCAACTCCGGTTTGAATAAGGACTGGGAATGGCTGAGCCATTACAAACATTGACTCTATCTCCCCTTGTAAGTACTCTCACACCTATTATCAAACTGTCTGTACTGGCCTAGCTTGATTATCACTTCAAAAGTTTTTTTTTCTCTTAATTAATTGGCCTCTCAGAGTTGGTAAGACAACTCCCACCTATTTATGCTCTCTGTATGTGTGTATATATATCTCCTCAATATATGTTCCATTCTATATGCATCTGAAGAAGTGGGCTGTAGTCCACAAAAGCTTATGCTCTAATAAATTTGTTAGTCTCTAAGGTGCCACAAGTACTCCTGTTCTTCTTTTTGCAGATACAGACTAACACGGCTGTTACTCTGAAACCTGTCATTAAATATTTACTGTCTGATAACCCCCGCCCCCCCAATTTCCTGCAATTGAAAGTTTAAATTGATAAAAATAGAAACACAAAATGCTTAAAACCCATAATTTTGTGGAACTGTGAAAATATAAATAGAAAAAATGCTTAAAAATAAACATTATCTGTTGAAATTGCATATACACATTGAATTCTGCCAAGCCTACTCATGCTGGGTTGAAACCATTTTTGTCTATTCCATTCCAAATAATAATTTCTCAAAATATTATTTTTAAAGTGGTTTACAGAGCCAAGTTCATACTTGCAATGACTGGGGCATGGGCGGTCAGGCCTATTGATCAGAGCAGGGGGTCACAATCAAAGATAGCATCAAGTATCAAGCCAAAGGTCAGAGCCAGAGACAAAGTCAGGTGCCAGGACAGGGGTCAAAGCCAGAGGACAGCACCAGGGCTCAGGAGCAGGGGCCCTGTAGTAGGGCAGGACAGCACGAACTGGGATTAGACAGGGATCTGTGTTGTGGAGACAGGAGCCAGAAGCGGGCAGGGAAGCAGGAACCGGGAGCAGCCAGGAATGCAGGAATCAGGAGTAAGGTAAGGGGTAAGGTAAGGAGTGGGGTCTGTTGTTGCAGCCAGCCAAGGATTTCTCTAGTTGCTCAGGCAACTTCCTGGTGTACATGGATCTCCTCAGCCAATTGGGGGGCTGAACATTTCCCTCAATTGGGAGCTTTGGGGACGGGGCCATCTGTGAGCTAACCCTTCCCTGGTTACTCAGATGAGCTGTTGGGCGGTAGTTGTGGCCTGGGCACTGCCTGTGGACATGTGTCCTGGGTTCAAGGCCTGTGATCTCTCACAATATTCTTGCAATAGCTAGTGACTATACTTGAAAACCCCATTTCCCACTGAATTAAAAGCATAAATACTCCTTAGAGCTTGACATGTAGGAAAATATAAACCTCTCTGGAAAAGTTAGGAGACAATATCTACATCAACATGTACAATACCTGTCTCTCTTTCAACATAACAGTAAATCTCATCTGTAATCCAATTAGTTGTTTCAAACTAGAGAAACCTGATGAATGAGTACAGCATGAGCAAATCATTAAAAACAAAGCCAACAATTCTGTAGAGCAGGATCACCAATCTATCATTTTAAGGTTACAACTAGTTTAGATCTGGCCAAATATCTCCCTGAAGAGTTTGTTGCTTAACTGAGTTACCTTTTTAAAGAAACCAGACCAGTCTAAGAGTCCAATAGGAATTAAATGTGCTATCAAATGAGGTTTCTTCTTCAGTCATTTGCTGTCAATCTCTGAGACTGGAAGGGCTTCGGAAATAGAGCATTTATTCCCTGACTGAGTGTGAGGAAGTGCTTTGCACTGCTGTCTGGTGATTCCCTTTTGGGTGATCTATGACCATCATTCACAGGCTTTGAAGAGACTTGCATCTGACTCTTTCCTTCCAAAGGGAGGATCTCCTGGTACAGGACCATTCAGGAAGAACAAAGTGAAAAAACAGCTAACAATTTGAAACAATGAGAAAGGAATGGGACAATAAGAGAACCTGATTGAGGAGAAAATTAACAGCAGCTCAGTGCTCACCATGAATATCTCCATAATGTTTAAATAGTCTGTGTACTACGTGGGGAGGGTACATTGAGTGATAAGCAAACAGATTTCAGATTCAAGATTCCAAAGAGAAAATATAAGCAACAGTGAGAAAAAGATTTTAAAATTCTAAAAGCCACCTTGACCTTGTGTCCTTTTAACAACTCAAAATAAAAACAAAACGAAACAAAAAGATGGTGCTCAGATAGTGTCTTCTGGATTTAATGGTGTATTGAGCATGGGAGTCATTAAATGTTCTATTCTGAGTCCATCTCCCTAGACTAGACTGTCTTAACTTATCAGCCTTCTGAGCTATTAGAACTCTGGATGACCTCCTTCAATGGCAGGGCTCTGTGAAAACCTTCATGATGCTTTATGGGGATAGGAGCAGTGCACATCCAGGCTTTATATTGAGTAATCCCTCTGGAAACAACATAGTCGCTTTGCAATCATTTCAGATATACCTAAAGGGAACCTTAAAACAACACGTGCACACACACACGTATATCTAACAATCTCTGAGAATTTAATAGAAGACATTGAAAGAATGTCAGGCTCGGCTATCTTCACAATTGTCCATGTGATCTTATGCTTTTGGGGGGATAGTCTGGTTGTTTTCAGCCCTGAGGAGATCATGTTTTGGTGACAGCATTTATTGTTGTTGTTATTTTATTTATTTTATTATTATAATTTATTGTAAAATTTATTATTTTACTATTCTATTATTTTTAATAATAATCTTTATACTTTATAATGAGAATGAAATAATGTATACAACAAAAAATAAAAACTTTTTTCTAATAACGTTATAATTTATGACATATATTTGCCTTTAAGACCCAATTCAACAAGATATGGACACGTAACTGTAAGCATATGAGAAGTCCCACAGAAGTCAATGGGACTGCTCAGACAGATGCACTATTATGCACATACTTGAGTACTTTGCTGAGTCAGGACCTTAATGTTTTGTCAGTAGTGTATTATAAACAGGTAGTGCATTAGCAATATGGATGATGGTTAATCATTTATCCCAGGGATTGACCACCTTTGGCATGCAGCCCGCCAGGGTAAGCACCCTGGCGGGCCGGACCTGTTTGTTTACCTGCCGCGTCCATAGGTTCAGCTGATTGCGGCTCTCACTGGCCACGGTTCGCTGCTCCAGACCAATGGGGGAGGCAGGAAGCGGCGTGGGCCGAGGAATGTGTTGGCCGTTGCTTCCCGCCACCCCCATTGGTCTGGAGCGGCGAACCGCGGCCAGTAGGAGTCGCGATCGGCCGAACCTGTGGACGCGGCAGGTAAATAAACCGGCCCGCCCCGCCAGGGTGCTTACCCTGGCAAGCCACATGCCAAAGGTTGCCGATCCTTGATTTAACCATGTGACTGATTCCTTCACCCATTTGGTTCTTTTTGCAGAATCAGAGCCTGTGTGTTGAATGTCTTTAAGAGCTCTCTAGCTGTTTGTAGTTTACATGTTTGTAGTTTACATGTGCTTGAGGAAATTCTAGAAATAACCCCCTGTAGCGGCGTGGTCACCCGCTCCTGCCCTGAAGGGCTTGAAAGCAGCCCTGAAACCTGGGCTGATTGGGAAAGTAGCCACAACTGGGCCATGCCCCAATCAGGCCTCAGCTGGCCCTATATAAGAGGCTGGGAGCCAGGAGCTCAACAGTCTCTGCCCTGGTCTACACTACGAGTTTAGGTCGACTTTAGCAGGGTTAAATCGAATTAAGCCTGGACACGTCCACACGACGAAGCCCTTTCTTTCGACTTAAAGGGCCCTTTAAACCGGTTTCTTTACTCCACCTCTGACAAGGTGATTAGCGTTAAAATCGGCCTTTGTGGGTCGGATTTGGGGTAGTGTGGACGGAATTCGACGTTATTGGCCTCCGGGAGCTATCCCACAGTGCTTCATTGTAACTGCTCTGGACAGAACTCTCAACTCAGGTGCACTGACCAGGTAGACCGGAAAAGCCCCGCGAACTTTTGAATTTCATTTCCTGTTTGCCCAGTGTGGAGAGCACAGGTGATCATGCAGAGCTCATCAGCACAGGTAACCATGATGGAGTCCCAGGATCGCAAGAGAGCTCCAGCATGGACAGAACAGGAGGTACGGGATCTGCTCGCCATATGGGGAGACGAATCAGTGCTAGTTGAACTCCGTAGCAGTAAACGAAATGGCAAAATATTAGAAAAGGTCTCCAAGGCCATGAAGGACAGAGGGCATAACAGGGACGCACAGCAGTGCCGCGTGAAAATTAAGGCGCTAAGGCAAGCCTACCACAAAGCCAGAGAGGCAAACGGAAGGTCTAGGGCAGAGCCGCAAACATGCCGCTTCTACGCAGAGCTGCATGCCATTCTAGGGGGTGCAGCCACCACTACCCCAACCGTGTGCTTTGACTCAATTAATGGAGAAACACGCAACAGGGAAGTGGGTTCGGGGTACGCGGAAGATGATGATGAAGACAATGAAGCTAGCTCACAGCAAGGAAGCGGAGAAACCGGTTTTCCCAACAGCCAGGATAGGTTTATCACCCTGGACCTGGATCCAGTAATCCCCGAACTCACCCAAGGCATGCTTTCAGATCCTGAGGGCACACAAGGGACCTCTGGTGAGTGTACCTTTGTAAATATTACACATGGTTTAAAAGCAAGCGTGTTTAATGATTAATGATTAATTTGCCCTGGCAATTGCGGCCAGTACAGCTACTGGAAAAGTCTGTTAACGTGTATGGGGATGGAGTGGAAATCCTCCAGGGACATCTCCAGAAAGCTCTCCTTCATGTACTCCCAAAGCCTTTGCAAAAGGTTTCTGGGGAGGGCTGCCTTATCCCGTCCGCCATGGTAGGACAGTTTACCACTCCAGGCCAGTAGCACGTAGTCTGGAATCATTGCATAACAAAGCATGGCAGCGTATGGTCCTGGTGTTTGCTGGCATGCAGACAACATCCATTCCTTATTTCTCTTTGTTATCCTCAGGAGAGTGATATCATTCATGGTCACCTGGTTGAAATGGGGTGATTTTATTAAGGGGGCATTCAGAGGTGCCCGTTCCTGCTCGGCTGAACAGAAATGTTCCCCGCTGTTAGCCACATGGTAGGGGGAGAGGGGTGAAGGGATCATCCCAGAGAATTGGGGGTGTGTGTGGGGGGGGGTAGTTGGGTTTGTGCTGCATGTTAACCCGGAAACCCCAGCCCCTCCTTTTACATTGCAAACCCATTTTAAATGGCCAACCCAACGGGTCCTTGGTATGGGAAATGAGGGCGCTACTGTTTGAAACCATTCCCACATGTTATGAGGGTTAAAAAAGCCAAAAGACTGTGGCTTACCATGGCTGCCTGCAAGCCGAATTCTGTTGCCTGGCACTGCGTGAGTGATCTCTCACAGCAAACCAACAGGCCCTCAATATAAGAGGAAAAATGCGACCTTGTAACGAAAGCACATGTGTTGTGTAATGTGAACAGCAAAATTTAACGTGAAAGAGTGTACCCATTGTTCTCTAAAATGTGTCTTTTTTAACCACCTCTCCCTTCTCCTCCCCCAGCTGCAAATGTTTCTCCTTTGCAGAGGCTAGCAAAGTTTAGAAGGAGAAAATGGCGGACTCGGGATGATATGTTCACGGAACTCCAGATGTCCTCCCATGCTGAAAGAGCACAGCAGAATCTGTGGAGGCAGTCAATATCAGACTACAGAAAAGCACAATATGAACAAGAAGAGAGGTGGTGGGCTGAATCGCGGGATGAACAGAGCAAGTGGCAGGCTGAAGATGATAGGTGGTGTCAGCTTGCAGACAGAAGGCAAGAGTCGATGCTCCAGCTGCTGAAGCATCAAACTGATATGCTCCAGCGTATGGTTGAGCTGCAGGAAAGGCAGCAGGAGCAGAGACCGCCGCTACAGCACCTGTGTAACCAACAGCCCTCCTCTCCAAGTCCCATTGCCTCTTCACCCAGACACCGAAGAACACGGTGGGGGGGCCTCCGGCCACCCAGTCACTCCACCCCAGATGATTGTCCGAGCATCGGAAGGCTGGCCTTCAATAAGAGTTAGATTTAAACTGCAGTGTGTCCTTTTCCTTCCCTCCTCCCCCACCCCTCTTGGGCTGCCTTGGCAATTATCCCCCTAGTTGTGTGATGAATTAATAAAGAATGAATGAATGTGAAGTAACAATGACTTTATTGCCTCTGCAAGCGGTGCTTGAAGGGGGGAGGGGAGGGGAGGGTGGGGTGATTGGTTTACAGGGAAGTAGAGTGAACTGGGTGGGGGGGGGTGGAGCGTTCATCAAGGAGAAACAAACAGAAGTTTCACACCGTAGCCTGGCCAGTCACAAAACTCGTTTTCAAAGCTTCTCTGATGCGCACCATGCCCTGCTGTACTCTTCTAACCGCCCTGGTGTCTGGCTGCGCGTAATCAGCGGACAGGCGATTTGCCTCAACCTTCCACCCCGCCATAAATGTCTCCCCCTTACTCTCACAGATATTGTGGAGCACACAGCAAGCAGCAATAACAATGGGGATATTCTTTTCGCTGAGGTCTGAGTGAGTCAGTAAGCTGCACCAGCGCACTTTTAAATGTCCAAATGCACATTCCACCACCATTCAGCACTTACTCAGCCTGTAGTTGAACAGGTCCTGACTACTGTGTACGGCTTCATGAGCCATGGCATTAAGGGATAGGCTGGGTCCCCAAGGATCACAATAGGCATTTCAACATCCCCAACGGTTATTTTCTAGTCCGGGAAGAAATTCCCTTCCTCCAGCTTTCGAAACAGACCAGAGTGCCTGAAGACGCAAGCATCATGTACCTTTCCCGGCCATCCCACGTTGATGTTGGTGAAACGTCCCTTGTGATCCACCAGGCTTGCAGCAACATTGAAAAATACCCCTTGCGGTTTATGTACTCGGTGGCTTGGTGCTCCAGTGACAAGATAGGGATATGGGTTCCGTCTATCGCCCCACCACAGTTTGGGAATCCCATTGCAGCAAAGCCATCCACTATGGCCTGCACGTTTCCCAGAGTCACTACCCTTGATATCACCAGGTCTTTGATTGCCCTGGCAACTTGGATCACAGCAGCCCCCACAGTAGATTTGCTCACTGCAAATTGATTCCCGACTGACCGGTAGCTGTCTGGCGTTGCAAGCTTCCACAGGGCTATCGCCTCTCGCTTCTCAACTGTGAGGGCTGCTCTTATCCTGGTATTCTGGCGCTTCAGGGCAGGGGAAAGTAAGTCACAAAGTTCCGTGAAAGTGCCCTTACGCATGCAAAAGTTTTGCAGCCACTGGGAATCGTCCCAGACCTGCAACAAGATGCAGTCCCACCAGTCTGTGCTTGTTTCCCGGGCCCAGAATCGGCGTTCCACGGCATGAACCTGCCCCAGTAACACCATGATTTGCATATTGCTGCGGCCCGTACCTTGTGTGAGGGCTGTGTCCATGTCAATTTCCTCATCACTCTCGTCGCTGCGCTGCAATCACCTCATTGGCTGGTCCTGGTTTTGCTTTGGCATGTCCTGGCTCTGCATATACTCCAGGACAACGCGCGTGGTGTTCATAGTGCTCATAATTGCCGCGATGATCTGAGCGGGCTCCATGATCCCAGTGCTATGGCGTCTGGTCTGAAAAAAGGCGCGAAACTGACAGAGGGAAGGAGGGGCGAGTGACGACATGGCTTATAGGTACAGGGAATTAAAATCAACAAAGGTGGCTGTGCATCAGGGAGAAACACAAACAACTGTCACACAGAATGGCCCCCCCCAAAGATTGAACTCAAAACCCTGGGTTTAGCAGGCTGTTGATTTCACGGAGGGAGGGGGAAGCAAATTCATACATTTATTTTTTACATCTTAAGCTGGCAGCAGATGGTGCAGCATGACTGATAGCCCTCCGCATCTTCTGGGTGCTTGGCAGAAGATACTGTATTACGATTGCTAGCCACCATCGTCAAGACGGTTCAATAGGACTGCCGGCAGGACTGAGTCTCCAGGAGACAAAGCATGTCTGCCCAGGTGCCTATGATTGAACTGGAATACGACAACGATGGATACCAATCGTAATACACCATCTACTGCCAAAAGGCAAGGGGCTGCTGCTGTGTAGCAATGCAGTACCACGTCTGCCGGCACCCAGATGACATATGGTGACGCTGAGCTGAGCGGGCTCCATGCTTGCCATGGTATTTTGTCTGCACAGGTAACCCAGGTAAAAAGGCGCACAAATCGATTGTCTGCCGTTGCTCTGATGGAGGGGGAGGGGCCTGACGGCATGTACCCAGAACCCCTCGCGACACTGTTTTGCATCATGAGGCATTGGGATCTCAACCCAGAATTCCAATGGGTGGCGGAGACTGCGGAAACTGTGGGATAGCTACCCACAGTGCAATGCTCTGGAAGTCGACGCTAGCCTCGGTACTGTGGATGCGGTCCGCCGGCTTCATGCACTTAGAGTATTTTATGTGGGGACACACACAATCGACTGTATAAAACCGATATCTATAAAACCGGCTTCTATAAATTTGACCTAATTTCATAGAGTAGACATACCCTCTCTCTGCATTCAGGGAGAGAAGGGCCTGGCTGCAGGAAGTTTAGCCAAGTGCCTAGGGTGGAGCAGGGCTGGGGAAAGGCCAAAGGAGCCGAGGAGCTCCGACCTAGGAAAGCCCCAGGCTGCAGGCCTGGTAAGGCCTATTAAGTCTTGGGTTGCAGGAGGCAGCCCATGGGTAGGCAGAGGCAGCAGGTCCTTTGCCTGTGATGAGTGGCTTATACTGCAGTCTGTCCCAGTGAACAGGGGCTAGATGGAGACTGGGCAGTAGCCAAGACGGAGGCGAAGTGGGGATAGTGGGTGCGGGTTCCCCTGGGAGGAACAGGGCACCAGGTCCGGAAGGGACACGGGGGCCAAGCAGCAGGGGACACCGGCCTGCAGAGGGCGCTCCAACGGCTGGAGAGCTAATTCCCAAGACACCAGCAAGAGGCACCGCAGGGGTGAGTCTCGCACCCTTACACTCCGCCACACACACATAACCCACAAAGCTGTCATGTGACCAGATGAGGATGTGGAATCATATTTGCAAGAATGTAGAATTTGCATTCTGTTGTATTGTATGGCCTCACAATAGATGTTCCACAGGGAAAATAAACACAAAACCAGTGTATTGTGGTGGTTTCTATTTTGATCATGTAGGCATTGTTCAATAACACAGACATCACCACGGTAAATAAAACAGGAACTGCTTTAATCAGAAATTCTTTGTTTTGATATTCTTGCCAAAAAACATTGCATACCATGAAAGGTATGTGTACCATGAAGCAAAGCATGGCCTACAGGTTAAAGCACAGGATTTGAAATCAAGTGGCCTACCTCCTATTCTTGGCTGTTTCACTGAGTTGTTATATAATCTTGGACAAGTCACTTAACTTCTTTATGCCTTTTATACCCATTTTGCCGATGGCAGAGTAATATCTCTGTCTGTCATAGGGATGTTGGGATATGTTAAATAATGTTTGTAAAGTGTTTTGCAAACTTCAGCTGGAAAGTGGAAAACTATAGAGCTATAACTCTTTGGCTAAACTATTAAAGATCAGGATGAGACCTAATGTGGATTACCCACCTTTGCCTACTGCAGGGTTCTTACACCTTCCTCTGAAGCATCTGTTGCTGGCCACTATTAGAGATAGGATCATAGACTAGACAGACTCCATGTCTGATCCCACATAACAATTCCTATGTTCCTAAAAACAGCTTTTTATATTGCAATGGGGAAGGTTAATGTAATAAGTTAAGATTTTTCTGGGCCAGATTCTCCATGGCCACGATGATTATATTGTAGTTATACTGGCCTACAATTGATATAACAAAGGAGAATCTTTCCTCCTTCTATATTTCCTTCATGGTAGTCATAATGTTCCAGCTTAGTCGCTTTGCTGTAGCCTAATATACAAACTCTGTCCAGTAAACATGCATCTCTTCTACTACTGAATGTGCTCACTATTACCTTGAAAATGTATTGATTCAGCCAAGTAAGTGGCCACTGAAGAATAAATATTCTACCTGACGGGTTAATTAGCAAATTTGTGTGTGACATTATCATTATCACCCTGAGCCTCATTTGATTCAGGAAGAACAATGGAACTGAAACATTTCTGTCCTGGTCATTAGAAAAACACACATTCTACAAAGTCTTTTCATCTTGACTACTGGAAATGCTTTCCATCCTCTGACTTGAACTTTACTGTGTGTTATCTTTCTGGAATCCTCTTTTGCCAGAACAGGCAGTTCATTTATCACTATATATCATGGAAAACCATTAATCTTAACTTCTATGGTTTTGTAGTTAAATGCCTTTATATTCTTCATTCAGGCCTTGATTAAGGACAACACCTAAGCATGTGCTTACAATTAAGCACATACTTAAGTGCTTTCCTGAATTGGAGTCCACAAGGATAGTTTCATTCTCAGATATAACTGTTTACAAATACTGCCCTTTTAATGGCAATCAATCTACTCTGACAGTGTTTAAATTCTCACTGTTGTGATGGTCATTTAGATTTACAATTACACATAATTTTTGGCTGTGTGCGCTCATCCTAAATCCCAGTTCTTTAACCTGGATCTTGATTACTTAAATATGTTTAGGGAGTTGAAAAACAGTCTTGTCACCTGTATAATTTTGGTAGCATAAGGTACTCGGTTGCTTGGGACATCCTTCCCTTTCCATTAAAAAGCAATTAAATTGTATAGGCAAAGGCAACTGATTGAGAGTTCTGGTGTAAAGTTTTTCTCTAGCTGCCTGTTTCATTTTAAAACTATCACTGTCGTCGCTGAGCTTAACTTTTGTTTGTAATAGTATAATAATGAGAAGAATAGAAAATTGTGTTTTACAGCAATAGCAGAACCCAACAGTTGTATTATCAGGACACAGTAATTTGTTTTGCTTTAGCAATCATCATTTCCAATTATGTCTTGTGACAAA
Source organism: Malaclemys terrapin pileata (assembly GCF_027887155.1). Taxonomy (NCBI): domain Eukaryota; kingdom Metazoa; phylum Chordata; order Testudines; family Emydidae; genus Malaclemys; species Malaclemys terrapin. The sequence continues at coordinate 32,769,676 of NC_071506.1, forward strand.
CAGATTTTACGGGAAAATTGCTGAAAAAAATTATTTCCAACTATCCATAATATTGGAATATTGAAACATACTTATATTAGAAACATCAGTGAGCAAAATTCACCCTTGAGACTATGCTGCTGTTCATAAACCATGTGATCTGGCAGTTTATAACATAAGCAGCATGCCAAGTAAATTTTAACCTTCTGGTTGCCGAGGGAGCTGCTTTCATCCTATGTAATGAATATATTCAGTGCCGAATGCAGTGATATATTCACACCGCTTATTGTCAGAGGTATATACTGTAGATATCAATTTACAGTACTTACTTTTGGCCAGATCCTGAAATTCCTACTTAGTTTTTATTCAGCCAAACGTGTACTGACTTCAATGGGAGTTTGCCTGATAAAATTAAGTAAGGATTTCAGGATTTGGCCTTGTTACATGTCCTGTGAATCCTACATATCTTTTTATTTTTTCCTTTTAAATCAAGTAAGCTTAATTTAAAAAAAAAAAAAAAAGGGAAAATCCCTACTGGGTTTGGGATCACATCAAAATGCTGTATATCACAGGTCTGGTCCTAATCCAATTGGAACAAATGAGAGCCTTTGACGTCAGTGGAAGCAGGATCTGTCCCTAATGTAAACTGTCCACATGGATGCTTATCCCAGACACATCTCCAAACCAATAAAATATGCCCATTGCTAATAATATGTAACTACAAATCCTGGCATTGAAATACTGATCAGCTCTTTTTAGATGTCTCCATTTTAAGCTCCCTATTTCAGCTGCTATAACAAAACGAAACAAAGCATGTAAGCCAACCTAAACACTATTGTAACCAGAACAGTACTCCAAGCTGGCCAAAATGGAGATATGTAATTATGCCACACCCATGCTTCTCAGAATGTCTAAGCACCACCTTTTTTGCCAGGCATAAACTCCCACACCCGTGCCCCTTTACATAATATTACTGGCTCCTGCCCCATGCCCATAAAATATATACACTTACTCTGGGTCACAATGATGATACCAATTTTGAATGAATGTGAAGTGCATCCTAGAGCTGTGAACCGACCTGGGTTCCTTCCCCTCCCCCGACCCTCAAAGACAAACAAATTTAAGATTATGCTTTTGCGAGACAACTGTGAATAACCAATGGTCTTTAGGTGAAAGCAGTGATCAGTTTGTATCAATTTACATTGGTTTCCATTTTCAAGGCTATCTGTGCATGGGAAAGGGTTTGAAGCATACTTTGATTATTTAAAAAAGGAAAACTGAGGTTCTCCTTTACCAAGATAGGCCTCTCAAGTTAGGAAGAGGACCATGGAATCCAATTTGTGGCCCATAATGTCTGGTTCTGCTGGATTTGGCAAAAAATACCTTTGAGGGTTAACGAGACCAAAATTTTACCTTGCCCTGAATAAGAAAAATAGCCTATTATTTCTATAAACAACCCTTAACAGTCCCTCTGCAGCTGTCTTGGTGAAACTTACCAGGATAAGAAATGGGTTTTGATTGCTGTTAAAGATTAGATGAAAACATATTGGGGAGTCTCTTCTGAAATCAGAGACTGGTTCATTTTATTCTGTATTATAAACAGTGCTGAATTATGCATTACTGCACAGTTCCCAGAGGATTTAGTAAGACTCCTGGCAGATATTTAGATGGATCTGACAAAGATCTAAGGTGCACAAAGGGTCTTTTCTTCTTAAAAAAAAAAAACTGGCGGCGTCTGCCTTGAAGATTTAAGTGTGAAGTTCTGGGATGTTTCTTTATCTGCCAGAGTACAATGATCTACAATTTTTAGTGCTACTGTGCTGTTCTGTTTGAGATAGAATAAAAATATGGCTTTCCTTCCCTTGTATTTGATGTATATTGTACATTTTAAATGAGTCTGTGCATGTGCACACGTGGTTATGAATGAGTGAGGACTCAGAAGTTGGCACAAAGGGAGAGAAACAGCATAGCAAAAGCTAATCGTGTAATTAGCAAAGCGTATTGTTCCTGTCTGCAGCTCTTCTACCAAGAAGCAAATAGGTAATGTTTGGATGAAAGTTTTTTGTACATGATTAACCTGCTTTCAGATAGAGAGCAGTGAGATTGCCAGTGTTTGGGGAATGTTGCTTCAAGTGGTTGTTGTGTTTTATTTCTTAAAGTTTAACTGTCTTATTGAAATAAATATATGATACACTGTGACACTTCATCTGTGAATCTGGCTTTGTCTGGAATGTTTCCCAGGACCTACTTAGAAACAAGAATTTTTTTTAAATGTCAAGGGATTCCTTCTCATTAAACAACTCTAAATATTGGAAATATATTCATTAAATGGCCATATGTCATGATGTCTCATTATCTAACAGATGGTTTAGTGAAAATTTGGTGCATTGCTTTTACGTCAAATCAAATTATAAGGAAGAGCTAATGGAAATTGGGTCTGGAGAGGTCATCTGAGTATGTGCTCCTCTAATTAGATTGATGTTTAGATAATTTAATGCTGAGATAGCCAAGCCATTTTGACCTGTGGGCCCATGCAACCATTGCATTCAGGTTCAGAGCTGGCTTCTCTCTCTGACTGATAAAGTGGAACTGCTTTTATATGCACTGGAGACAGGGACACCCACTGCATATTACCACATTTTGTGGTTTGAAAAACATGGGGGAAAATGTAGTTTAAAAACCTCCCATGAATATTGTATCATGGAAACTGTGATGCTTCCCAGGGTTGAGCCATCTTGCTGCCACTTGCTCCTAGCATAACGAAGTCTGGTCTGTGCCTGCCAGGAGTCAGCTCCTTGATTCCACCAGCCACAGGTGACACAAGCATTCCCCTCCCAGCCAACACAGGCTCTGCTGTCCCACTGTTCGACTGGGCACTCTCAGTATTTATAAATGCATTGTTCCCAAAGGAAGAGTGCACACCAGCTTACCTGTTACATCTTCGAACATAGCTTTGCTTGCAACATAGCACTTGGATATGTTTATAGTGAAAACACGTAAAAGTTTATTTAATGAAATATTGAGATTTGAATAATAGCAAGTCACAGGATTGGAAACAAATGGTTACATCTCACAACCCTCTCAACTTGTCTTCTAAGTAAAGGATCCTGGTAGGGTTGCCAGTTTTGTAATATTCAAAAACCGGAAACTCCAGCAGGAATGCTGGAACCTCCCCTGCCCCTTCTCTTCCCCTCAAGGCCCTGACCCCATTCGCTCCTCTTCCCCCCCCAACCCCGCCCCACCTCTTCTACCCCAACCCCCATTCGCTCCTCTTCCGTCATTGCTCGCTACTTTTCTCTTCTCTCGCCTGCCCGGGTCGGGAGGGACTCGCGGAGCCACAGTTGGGAGCTGCAGCCACCTGACACAGGTAGAAAGTGGCCCTGGCTGAGTAGGGGCTGGCGCAGGTTATGACCTGGTATCCTGTTCTTCCGCCCTCCCCAACCCCCCTCCTCCCCCCCCGGCCCCCGTCTCCTCCACCAGTAGTAACCTGACTTTGCATGTCCAGTCAGTAGATCTGACCAGACACTGTCAGGTCCCCTTTTCAGTCGGACTTTCCAGTTGAAAACCAGGCACCTGGCCACACTAGATCCTGGGTGTGTGTCTGCATTCTCTTGATATACCAGACTCTTTGATCTTAGTCAGAAACAGTACACCTCCTGCTGTGTGCCCCTTCCTGTTGATTTTGTGATCTCATGTCAACTTCACAGTCTTGATTAGCTGGTGGCTCCATATACAAATAGACTTACATTGTAAGACACAATGAGCCAGGGAAAGAAAAATGTCTCCTATCCACACCTGAACAGAACCTATTTATCACCTTCAGGTGACCTGTCTTAACTTACCTACCTTAAGAACATTGTTTTCAGTATAGATCCATAACTCCTTAAATGATCTTCTGTACATACATCTTTGAATGATGAGAAAAACCAGTGCGTTATTGGCTGTTGGTAGAGACCTCACATGCCACCCTTTGGCATGCTACTATGTAGACTCAGATCCAGGGGATCCCTGCAAACCCTTCTGCACCCCTTATGCCCTCTGCCGGATGGCACCAAGGGGTTTCTGGGTCATAGAAACATAGCATAGAATAGAACCTCATTAATAGCTGCTTTCAACTACCTGAGGGGGGGTTCCAAAGAGGCTGGAGCTCAGCTGTTCTCAGTGGTGGCAGATGACAGAACAAGAAGCAATGGTCTCAAGTTGCAGTGGGGGAGGTCTAGGTTGGATATTAGGAAACACTATTTCACTAGGAGGGTGGTGAAGCACTGGAATGCGTTCCTAGGGAGGTGGTGGAATCTCCTTCCTTAGAGGTTTTTAAGGCCCGGCTTGACAAAGCCCTTGCTGGGATGATTTAGTTGGGAATTGGTCCTGCTTTGAGCAGGGAGTTGGACTAGATGACCTCCTGAGGTCCCTTCCAACCCTGATATTCTATGATTCTATGAATAAGGGACAACTCAGGGTGGTAGATTATGGAATCGCAAGTGCTGGAGGTGGGGAGAAACACTAGTACTACTGGTCAATTAAAAGGCTATTACTGAATGACAGGGTATGGGCAAGGAAGTGCTCCCTTATTGGCCTGCGGGGAACATGACATCAACCATACTAGCCCTGGCCCTGCCACTGCAGCAGACTCCCATCAGTCTGTGCTTCTGCAGCCAGCAAAGACAAGCGGCTCAGAAATTTTCCTACAAAAAATAAATTTAATGAACATTTTCACTATTCCCCCCCCCCATCCCTAGCCATTTTCCTACCAACTCTACATGATTCATGATATTCCTTGTGGTTTGGGCATGCCACAGTCCAATAGCTCTATATTTGGCTCATTTTAATTAGTCTACAAACGCACCACCACCACCACCACAAACTCAGTTATCTGTGTCTATAACATGTTGCAAAGGCATGAGCTAATAGTATCCAGTAACAACATGTACAGCTGTTATTCCATGGTGAATCTAGGGAGCAGAAGGATTCAGGAACATTTCTACAGCATTATTAAGCTCTGTTTGGGGACATATTTGGACCCAGATCACGCTTTCACCATTCCTGATTTGGAAAATAAAAACTATATACAATCCTTAAGACACTCAGAGCACAAGGCTCTCACAAATCCTCACTTGGCTCTTCTTAGAGAGTGGGATTTGGTAAGGGAGGGTTAAGGAGTCATCTCTGTGGGCAAGCGAGAGGGAGTGAAAGAAAAGATAAAGGCAGGAATGGTGGGAAAAGAAGAAGAAAAAGGTTGGGAGCTGATATAATTCTGTTTCCAACCTTCATTTTATAGCCTCAGTCCTCAGCTTAGTGAATGCATCCTTTTTATTATTTTTTAATGTAATGTATTTTTTTAATTCTCAAATTTAATTTTTATATTTTCAAATTTAATTTAATTTTTAAATTACAGCTGTTTTTTTAACATCAGGAGTGCTTATCTTATTCAAAATATCTCCTGTTTGATGTTGTAATGAGTAGAGTAGAGCTGTTTTTAAAATCCTTATGTTAGCTTGGAATCATTTTTCTAAGATATTAAAAACAGCTGCTAGTGTAATTGATCCACAGTGTCAAACTGTTTCATTACGACATCTAACAGGCTACAATTTGAACAAGAAAATAAGGTAAGAACTCAGGATACTGAAGACAAAATAGCTGCTGTTTTGAATATTTTTAAAAATGAAAGGAAAGGAAAATACAATTTCAATATTATTTCATTTTTACATTATAAAATTTCTGAAGACATTGAAGTTGTGTAATTTTGAAAATTTTCAGAATTTTGTTTCAAAATGTTCCTAACAAAATGTTTTTATCAATGTGAAGTGAGTTCGTTTGATTGATTGGCTTTTCTGGAAGTTTTATTTGGAGAATTTAAAATTTTTCAGGTTTTGTTCCAAACTGGAATGAAAACAAATTTAAAAATTTTGAAAGCCTCCTCAAAACAGAATTTTTGTTCTCTGCTTAGCTTTAATAACTAGCCAGAGTGAGAATTTTCTAAGGCTGTACTGTGCTAAGGTAGAGTTTACATTGGCTCCAAGTGCATCCCAAAGGGTAATCAATGTCCTTCCAGATACCCATTTGCTCAGCATTCGTTTTTCAAGCTACATTGTTTTTCAATTGTACATTTGCTAATGCGTTACCAGCTCAACACATATACTTTTGAAAATGGTTGTCACAGATGGCAAGTACCTTGGGATGAAGCTCAGGAAAAGCAGGCTGAGAGAAAATGAATAAAATCTGGAAAACTGGAAGCTTTTACTGAAACAGGGAGAACTAGCTGTGGAACATGTTTGTGTTGAAACCAAAAGCCTTTGTATGATCATAATGTTTTCATAATATATTTCATAATTCAGGGGAAACTTGTACATTGGTTGTGAGTGTATGTACATATATGCTATTTACTTACAGGTTTGAATCCCCACTCTGGAGCAGGGATTTAAACTCAGATGTCCACGCTTCAAGGTGATCATCCTGGCTACCAGGCTGTCAGCTATTCTGGGATAAGTTGTTGTCAATCTCTTCTACTGGAGGTGTTCCTGTGGTATTCCAATAACTTAACGACCACTCAGGTTTAAATGCAAACAAGAACAAACTTTTATTCCAGGACTCTTATGGGCACATCCTTGCTAGGTTTCTCCATGACTGGCCAGAGCTCCTTCTCTTCCCCTTCTGGGCTCCACTTCTGGATTTTTTAAAGGAGCCATGCTTCATAAGAAGCCATTCCCAAATGTTGCTTCCTCCCCCCCTCCCCCCCCAACCCTTTTTTTGGTACAACCATACAGTGACAAACGTTACACTTTTCCACTAATTCCAGTAACTCCTTTGGATATTAGACCACACGGCCCTTCAGCTAATGCAGGGCCCACAGGAGCATAAAGGTCTGTGTGTCACCGTTGGCACACCAGCAGCCAGAGGAGGTGGGGTTATAAGCTAAATTGGAGTCTTTACTGGAACAGGCAAAATCTATGTTGGAGAAGGCAGTACCCCTTCATAGTGTAGAAACACAAACAGCGGATGCTATGGGCCCCTATATCTCCATACATGTCTAGCTGTATGGACTGCTACGGCCCAGGATCGGGATAGGGATCATGGGTACACTGATTGCCTTATAGGGTTTACCACTAAGTAAACAGAGTTCACAATTTCTGACCAACTCTTCAATATGATTTTCAATTCCTGGCCACCATACCACTGTGTGACACCTCTGCTTCACACATATCTCCCCAAAGTGCCCTTTGTGGGGGGCACCTGCTAGCACCTCTCCCTGAAGGGCCACTGGTACTACCAACTGGGAGCCCAGAAGTAGACCATGATGACCCTAAGGGGACAATTCATGTCTCTCACAAAAATAAACCCCCAAATAATCTGAAATCAATTTTGACCAACACTGACAAAGATATCCAGGAACTTCTTGTAACACTGCATCCCGGGGCAGTGCCTTTAACAATGATTTGGGAGCAACAAGAGTGGGTCAGTCAGGCCATTATTATCCTAGTTTATAATCACCTGACTGAGTTTACCTGGATGATAATGTACTGAGATGTTGTACTGATGTAGACGATCAGCCCATCTGTATATTCAAAGGTGTTGGTTCCATGAGCCAGATGGCATTAACAGTGTGGTTGGTGTGTAACATGAAAATTCAGCCATACCAATAATGTCGCCACCTTTCATATGCCCGTCTGCATGCTATGGCCTTCTACTTCCCTGCTGAGTAGTTCTGTTTAGCTGAGGACAGTGCTGGGGAGGTGAATGCCCCTGAGTATTCCATCCCCTGGTGGATCTGGGCTATCTGAGAGCTACAGCTGAATCATCATAAATGACAAAAGTAGGTGCTCGTAAGGTGCCAGTGTGGGAGCTGATGTAATATGTTGTTTGAGCTGACACACTGCCTGTGACCACTCTGGAGTCTAGTTCTAGACAGCATCATTGTGTAACAGGGCCCATAAAGGTGCAGTAAGCAGAGCATAGCCTTGCACAAACCAAAGATAACAATTAACCCCAGAAATGATAGGCGTTCCAATTTGTCCGTGGGGCTCTGGAAGTTGAACAATGGCATGCACATTGGACTGCAATGGGCTGATTCCATTTGCTGACAGATGATGGCCCACAAAATCCCAGTTGATCCCAATGAAAAACTCACTTCTGCATGTTCAGGGTCAGATGATGGTCCTTAAATCGGGTTAGTACGGAATGTAGGGAAGTATCATAGTCAGAATAAGATGATCCATGAACTATATGGTGATGTCATATAGACAGATGATCGCCTCAGCAATGCCTTCTAACACTGAGACTGACTTTTGGAAACAGCTAGGGGCCAAAGATAGACAAAAAATCATCCCTTAAAACCAAAAGAATCCCATATGGGTGAGAAAAGCCTTGAGATTCCATGAGTAAAGGGCTAACTGTATCTGGAAATATCCCTGGTGTAGAGCCAATTTAGTGAACATGGTTGAACTGTGGCATTGCGTTGCCAATTCCTCCACTCTTGGAAAAGCCTGCCTTGTTCACTTGGTGCAAATCCACACATAAGCATCCTCCCCGCCCCGCTTTTTAATTTGTCGCAACAGCAAAGCAAAGAGTCAATCGCTTCTATAATGTCCTCCTTGAGCAAGCAACAAATCTCTGTGATTACAGCATCCTATAACACCATGGGAGGTCCAGGGGATCCACTTGTGGAGAGTCTCAAAGCTACAGCAACAAGTGAGACCTCCAGGAGTACATCAGGCCAGTCGTTCCCCACAAGGCAGGTTTGTGTGTTCTATGAGTCTAATGCTTTAAATACCAGTGCCCAGAATCGATCCAGCCAGAGAAGGCTGGCCCCAGAATGGATCATGTAAAATGGGAATACTCCTGTTTCTTATTGACGCTATGTCAAGAGGAGCTCCACCATCCCCAGCAAAGCGATTTTTGAATTGCCATATGTGGATAGTGTGGACTGTGCTGGTCTCAAGGCAAAATAGACAACTATCTATGGTATGTGGTGTAGTTTATTAATCAGACCCATTCTCCAGTGTCCACCAGCAGCAGTATCTCTACACCTGCTAAATGGCAGGGGCAGATTTTAAAACTCTCCCACCCACTTCCTTGTCACTGAGTTGATCCACTAAGTCATGGAATCTTCCTCCATCTTCTGGTCATCCATATAGGTGATGGCTGAGGCAGAGCAACGCCATCATGTTGTGGCACATTTGTCCCTGGGCTAGACATTCCCAGAGCCCCTGATAGTGACAGGCTCGGCCACAGTTGCTGCCGCGAGGACCCATGCCAGCACTCTGCTCCTGTGTCCTTCAATGATTGGGGTGATGCCCTCTGTCACCCTCATGGTTACCTTAACCTCTGTCAATATGCTGGGATGGCTGCAGCAGTGGATTGTGTGAACAATGCCTCTGAATTAGAAGAGCGTGGAGGGGTCTGGATGTGAGGAGAGGTCTGAACCTCTTGGATTGCAAGTTCAAAGCGACAACCAATCTCCACCATCCTGTCGAGAGTCAGGGAATGTGGTTACATCAGGAGGTGCTCTCACAAGTGTGGGGATGAAATCTGCTCCATAAACTGATCCTGAACATCTCATTGGTTAGCAGTGGCAGATTGGCAGACTGATTCCCTGGGGAGTGTGCTTGCCACAAAACTTAATGTGTTCAAGCACAGTATTGGGTGTGGGGTGAAAGTATGCTGCTCATGCCATTACCGCCTGCTGATACGATGTGCCGGGCTCCAAAGAGGAGAAGATCTGAAAGTTTTCGGTTCCAAGTGCATGAAGTAGGAGTGCTCACTGGCAAGCTTCAGGTGTCACTTCCAAACCAGCTGACATCAAGTACAAATGCTGCGATCCAGCTGGTCCATTTGCAAGGGTGGGTCCCTGGTAGCATTAGGAATGGGGCAGATGTAGTCACAAAGACTGGGAATTGCTCAGTAGTATGTGGCGCACTTGGGTCCGACATCCTCGTCGCTACTGTGGTATTCCAATAACTTGAAGACCACTCAGGTTTAAATGGAAACAAGAACAGACTTTTATTCCAGCATTCTTATGGGCACTGCTAGGTGTCTCCATGACCCCCCCTTCCTCCCATGGCTGCTTGTCTTCCCCTTCTTGGGTTCATGTCTTCATTTCTTAAAGGAGCCATGCCTCATAAGCAGCCATTATCAAGTACTACACTTCCATTTCCTATAAGTGCTTAGATATTGGGCCAGAGAGAGAGTGAGCCTGATGATTAAGACATTCAGCTGGGAGGTAGGAATTGTAGATTCATATCATCTCTCTGCATGATACAGAGACCTCAAGTTCCTGTGCTAGACTGGGGAATCAAATCTGGGTCCTCCACTGTGACATTCTATACCTTGGGGGAGCATCCTGTAACCTGTAACCCCCATATTCCTCATTTATATATAATTGTGATATTGCATATAAAGCATGCTATGTAAGGTATCAGAGGAAAGGTTACGATCTGCTGAAAGTCACTGTTCTATCTAAATATGTGTATCATTAATGCATATAAAATTATAAGAATTGTGTTGTATAGTTTTCACTAAAATATGCTGTGGGTTTGGGAGGCACCCAGATACTAGCTCTCCAGAGATAAAGACAAAGGAGGTAACCAACACCTGGGTGGGTGCTGAAGAGACATCAACAGCCATTGCCCAGCAAGGGACCTACAGTTCAATTACTCACCTGCATAAGGCCACACCAGGGGAACTGATCAACCTTGCCTGGGGACTCAGCAGTGCCCACCAGATATGCCCGGACTTGTGTTCTCCAGGCACATGGGACTGAAGGTATAAAACAGACCACAGGGGCCCATGCTTGGCCTTAATCCTGTCCCCAGCTATGCTGAAAGCAACAAAGACACTCAGAAGACTGAAGACTCCAACAGAGGAGACTGGCCCAGTTTTAAGGGACAAACGTGTATATTAAAGACTGTAAGATCCAGCGGGGTGAGAAAAACTGCTTAATCTAGATGTTGCCCAGTATAATAGGGTTAAGAGTTTAGACTGCGTGATTATATTTTATTTTATTTTGGTAAATAACTCTGATTTTTTGCCTATCACTTATAATCACTTAAAACCTATCTTTTGTAGTCAATAAACTACTTTTACTGCTTATCTTTACCAGTGAGTTTGCCTGAAGTGTGTGGTAAATCTGCTCAGATTTGCAAAGGCTAGTGTATATTCATTTTCCTTTGATGAAGTGGTGAACCAATTAATAAATTTGCACTGCTCGTCTTGAGTGCAAGACGGTATATTTCTGAGGTACAAGGCTGAGAGCTGGGGGGAACTGGCTGGTGCCTTTCTCTGTGTGATTCATGAGTGGCTCTGGGAGCATTCATGCAACCTACCTGGTTCACATTACATTCACATCCCAGGTAAGTGCCATAACCACTGGACTAAAAGTTATAGCTAGTAAAGGATGGACTGATGGAGCCGTTCCCCACACACAAAAGTGCCCATGCATTGCTGTGAGGTTCCCAACTCATGGCAAAGTGAGCGTTTCAATATTAGGTGAAATTTGCACATAGCACACTGTTGAAGTAATTTCTTCCATTATAGGCAAAATATATGAGTTGCTTTATCATCTTACTGACACAATGAGATACTATTACATCACCAGAAATAGCTCACATGCATGATTTGTTAGTGCACCCTCGCATCAGAGCAAGACAACTCTCATAATGTGTTATTCAGAAGGGATCCTTCTCTAGGAAGAAATATTCCAGCACAAAATGAATAACTTGTTTCTTGGTAATATAATTTTAAAAAATGGACACGGCAAAAAGTACTTTTTCATCCTACATTCTTTTTTTAGAGAGCAATACAATCATGAAAGAATATCTGCATTAAAAACCTTATGCATTTTGACACTCAGGGAAATGCGTAACAGACTTTCTTCCCAATATGCAGCCAGCTGTCCAGGCAGATATAGATAATCTAGCAAAATAGAACTACAACAGGAAGGAAGAGATATGACTGAAGAAAAAGCTAGCAAGTGGGTCACATTAGTTGGCTGCAAATAATTTAGCCTGTTGCCCATATAAAAAAACGATATATTTCCTGTACCAGAGAATCATTATGTGATGATATTATTTATTATTTGTGTTACTGTACTTAGAGGAAGGCCTCAAACCCTAGAGCTCGATACATTATAGACACTTAGTAAAACACAATCCCGGACCTCAAGCCTACAGTTTAACTAATGTGATATTGTAGATGATCAGGTATGATAGTCAAATTTGTAGTCTTCCATCTACACATAGGCTGAACTTGTTTCTTTCAGATGCAGATCTTCCAACTATCACCGAAGCCTTTGTCACCTTGAGATTAGATTACTGCAATGTGCTCTATTTGAGGTTACAACGTAATCTATTCAGAAACTGCATCTGATGCCAAATTTGGCAGCTTGCTTGTTAAGTGGGGTCTATTGCCATGAGTAAACTAATCCTGTCCTCTACAAACTGCACAATCTTTTTGTGGGTTTCTGGATCGATATTAAGATGTTGGCTTTGACCTATAAAGCCCTAAATGGACTGGGACCTACCTGTCTAAGAGACCACCTTTCTTGCTGTGACATACTCCTGCAGTTATCACCAGAGGTGCCTGTGCTGAAGCCCCTTTGCTATAAGAAAGAGGGGATGTCTGCCTCTCTCTTTGGGTCCATAACACCTCAAGTTTATCAGCCTTTAGAATGCACTGCAAGGGGCTTTCTTCCTGGCTTGTTGGGTATGGCAGGGCACAGTGGTGTAGGACTCTGGTGGAGATCATGTGAAGAGATTAATTATTTTTGTTATATTAATGTTGGCACTGGGTTATTTGATCTGGAGTAACTAGTGGCTCTATCTGGCACTGGATGGACTCTGTCTTAATCAACCACTGAAGAGACTGACATACTTAGTCTCTTAGCAGAGGTGGCTTTTTACTAGCAATGGAACAAAACTGTATTTGGTACACTTGGAGATGTTGCAATGTAGTTTAAGACAGGAAGAAAGTTGGTATGATGTGGAGGTTTCACTCTATGGTACGTTTTAGACTGTCCTAAAATGCATTTCAACTTTGAGAAGAAACCCTATAAAAATGGTGGTGTGAAATTCCATTTTTATTGTCCTTCCTTGGTTTCAAAGGATGCTCCCGAAAGATATTTCCAAAAGATGCTTCCATCACCCACACACAAAAATTGTTTCTTTCTAACTGCCTGCCCTGTAAATACTGCCTGTTCTGTAAGACTCCAGCTGGACTCTATCCATCCCACCTACTATTACTAGTAGTTAGTAATAAAGACTGATCAAATGAGGCCCCCCAGTTCCACCTGTGCAACCTATTGCCTTCACTGTCATGGATCAAAAACTGACTAGGAGTCTGGAAAACAAGCAGAGGAATACATGGCCAATTTCCATTATAGCAAAAGGTTAACAGTGGAGGCCCTCCGTATTAGTTCTGGTGTTGTTTAATATATTAACAATCTGGAGAGGGGGGTGAGAAGTGAAATAATCTCAACTTCTAAAATGTCAGAATGCTTACATGCAGTGTTGTTGTCATCATGTTGGTCCCAGGATAAACTGGTCTACAATTTTTGAGAAGTCGTCTGCTTCAGAGATAAAATGTGCTATTTATTATGTATTTTGATGTGCTGAATTCAAATATGACAATTAAAACAACTGATTGGCTATTGTTTCTGAGATATTTAAGTTTTTATATTTTATGTCTATGTATATTGTGTAGATAGTAGAGTTTTAATCATAAATTGTAAACCTAGGTCTTTTCATGTGTTTATGGTTGCTTTACATGATAATATTTCACCTGTCCTGTTTATGTAACACTTTAAAAATCATCAAAAGGGTTATATAAATAACATTTATTATGAAACAAAAGGTAAAAAATTATTCTGTACATAGTTTAGTCCTATTCAGTGTCTACTCGGCGCTTCTTGGCTTGTCTTTTGTATTCATTAAATGGAGCATCTCTTGTCACTGTCCAGCAATAGTCTGCAAGCACTGATGGGCTCCATTTGCCCTGATAGTGTTTCTCCATTGTTGCAATGTCCTGGTGAAATCGCTCGCCGTGCTCGTCGCTCACTGCTCCACAGTTCGGTGGAAAAAAATCTAGATGAGAGTGCAAAAAATGTATCTTTAGTGACATGTTGCAACCAAGGCTTTTGTATGCCTTGAGGAGGTTTTCCACCAACAACCTGTAGTTGTCTGCCTTGTTGTTTCTGAGAAAATTTATTGCCACTAACTGGAAGGCTTTCCATGCCATCTTTTCCTTGCCACGCAGTGCATGGTCAAATGCATCATCTCGAAGAAGTTCACGAATCTGAGGACCAACAAAGACACCTTCCTTTATCTTAGCTTCACTTAACCTTGGAAATTTTCCACGGAGATACTTGAAAGCTACTTGTGTTTTGTCAATGGCCTTGACAAAGTTCTTCATCAGACCCAGCTTGATGTGTAAGGGTGGTAACAAAATCTTCCTTGATTCAATAAGTGGTGGATGCTGAACACTTTTCCTCCCAGGCTCCAATGACTGTCTGAGTGGCCAATCTTTCTTGATGTAGTGGGAATCTCGTGCACGACTGTCCCATTCGCAGAGAAAACAGCAGTACTTTGTGTATCCAGTCTGCAGACCAAGCAAGAGAGCAACAACCTTCAAATCGCCACAAAGCTGCCACTGATGTTGGTCATAGTTTATGCACCTCAAAAGTTGTTTCATGTTGTCATAGGTTTCCTTCATATGGACTGCATGACCAACTGGAACTGATGGCAAAACATTGCCATTATGCAGTAAAACAGCTTGAAGACTCGTCTTCGATGAATCAATGAACAGTCTCCACTCATCTGGATCGTGAACGATGTTGAGGGCTGCCATCACACCATCGATGTTGTTGCAGGCTATAAGATCACCTTCCATGAAGAAGAATGGGACAAGATCCTTTTGACGGTCACGGAACATGGAAACCCTAACATCACCTGCCAGGAGATTCCACTGCTGTAGTCTGGAGCCCAACAGCTCTGCCTTACTCTTGGGTAGTTCCAAATCCCTGACAAGGTCATTCAGTTCACCTTGTGTTATGAGGTATGGTTCAGAGGAGGAGGATGGGAGAAAATGTGGGTCCTGTGACATTGATGGTTCAGGACCAGAAGTTTCATCCTCTTCCTCATCTGACTCAAGTGAGAATGATTCTGGTGCATCAGGAACCGGCAGTCCTTCTCCGTGGGGTACTGGGCGTATAGCTGATGGAATGTTTGGATAATGCACAGTTCACTTTTTCTTCTTTGACACACCTTTCCCAACTGGAGGCACCATGCAGAAGTAACAATTGCTGGTATGATCTGTTGGCTCTCTCCAAATCATTGGCACTGCAAAAGGCATAGATTTCCTTTTCCTGTTCAACCACTGGTGAAGATTTGTTGCACAAGTGTTACAGCATATGTGTGGGGCCCACCTCTTGTCCTGATCTCCAATTTTGCAGCCAAAATAAAGGTGATAGGCTTTCTTAACCATAGTGGTTATACTGCGCTTTTGTGATGCAAAAGTCACTTCACCACAAACATAGCAGAAGTTATCTGTACTGTTCACACAAGTATGAGGCATCTCTGCTCACTTTGGCTAAACAGAAATGTGTCCCTTTGCAAAATCAAACACTGACAAATAAGAGAGCACGACACTGTATGATTTCTAGAGCTGATATAGGGCAATTTGTTCAGCAGAGTGATGTAAGCTTCGTTATGATTGCATCATCCATGACTTCTAGGAATAACATGATGCAATTCATATCATGTATGACGCAATACCAGCTTCAGCTTGCATCATTCATTGTTTTGCCTAAAAAGCAAGTACTATCCAAACCCAGTCTTAGATTTATTCATAGATCCAGTCAAAGATGTATTTTAGTCATTTCTGGTTTAAATTGAGATCCCTTCCCTTTATAACTCACTTATCCTCCGCCATTCCCAAGTCAAGGGTCGTATATACTGACTCAACAGCATATCTTGAAAACTAGAGACAATCAACAATTTTAAGCATCATTTTCGTTCTCAGTGACCCAGAATTAGTCAAGTTTGACTACATTTATTTCAGAAGCATTTTGGCTGTAGAGCAGTGATATTAGAGAAACAAGGTGGTTGAGGTAATATCTTTTACTGAACCAACTTCTGTTGCTGAATGAGACAAGCTTTTACCGAGCTCTTCTTCCTCAGGTCTGGAAAACGAACTCAAAATGTCACAGCTACATACAAATGGGCGGCTCCAGGAACCAGCACAGCAAGCGCGTGCCGGGGGCTGCATGCCGGTCGCCGTGAGAGCGGCAGTCAGGCAGCCTTCGGCGGCATGCCTGCAGGAGGTCCGCCGGTCCCACGGGTTCGGCGGCAATTTGGCGGCAGGTACGCCGAAGGCATGGGACCGGCAGATCACCCGCAGAAAAGCCACGAATCGCCGTAACCAGCGGACCAACGGCCGCCTGACTGCCATGCTTTGGGCAGCAAAAAACCTGGAGCTGCCCCTGCATACAAGGTTTGAACAGATTGTTTAGCATAAGTAGTTAACACATATTTCAAGGGACCATTCAAGGGGAAGTGACTTGTTAACACCTCTCCAGTCATAGGCAGGAAAGGAAGGGATGGGGGGAAGTAGCCTGGGTGCAGGCGGAGGGGCTTTTTAGAGGGTTACAGATTGTTGTAATAAGCCATAGTTTCAGTGTCTCTATTCAGCCCAGGATTTTTAGTGTCTAAGAAAGTTATGAATTTAAGCTCCCAGGGTCATCTTTTGAAAGTGTGCAGGTTCCCTTTGAGGATGAGGACTGATAGGCCAGATATAGAGTGACTGCTCTGTGAAAAGTGTTCACCCACAGGTGATGTGATGTTTTTGTCTTTTATCATTTTCCTGTGTGAGTTCATTCGAGAGCATAGTGATTGACTGGCTTCATCCACATAGTTGCTATTTGGGCATTTAGTGCACTGGATGAGGTACACCACATGTTGTGATAGGCATGTGTAGGAGATCGGGTGAATCCATAGTCTGACCATCTTTAGGAAACATTGCAAGGTCTTCCTCTTTGAAAAAGCCTTTCCACAATACATGATGTTCACAATTAAAACACAACAGCACCTGAAAAAAAACCCCTATCCCAAGTAAAGTTTTGACCCAAAAAAGGAAGAAGTGGCAGAAACTGCATGAAGCCCACTCAGGACTTCACTGTTGTTATTGTTACATGGAAATCACTCAGATACTGTGGTGATGGCTGGCAGGATGAAATCCTAAGATAGATAAGTAACACAATTTATAGATGACACAAGATTATGCAGGTTAGTAAGATCAAGAGAGGACTTTGAGGAACTTCAGAAGGACTTAACCAAATTAGGTTAATGGCCAACACAATGTCAAATGAAGTTCAGTGTTGATAAGTGAAAAGTAATGCACATGAATAAAAAAAATTGAACTACTTATACATCTTACAGGGTTCTAAATTAATGGTATCCATTCAGGAGAGGACCTGGGCACCCCTGTGGACAGCTCAAAGAAGACTAATGTTTAAGGTGCAGCTGCCCTAGGGTGTAGGGTGTGCGTGTGTATGTGTGTGTGTAGAGAGAGGAACCAAGGTATTCAGATTCATAAAAAATGGGGCAGAGAACTAGATGGGAAAAAATGTATTGCCATTATCTAAACTGATGGCAGATTCTCATCCAGAATATTGTGTGTAGTACTGGTCACCTTATCTCAAAAAGGATATTGTAGAATTAGGGGAGTGTTCAGAGGATGGTGATGAGAATGGTTAGGAACATAGAAAAATTCTCATAAGAGATGGAAAAGATTGGGATTGTTTACCTTAGAAAGGAGTCAATTCAGAGAGAACATGTTAAAAGTCTATACAATAATGAATGGTCTAGAGAAGACAGATTGGAAACTTCTCTTCTCCTTGTCTCAGAACACAAGATCAAAGGGACAATCAATGAAATTGAAAGGTAGAAAATTCAGAAATGATAAAAGTAAATATTTTTCACATAGTGTGTAATTAGACTGCAGAACTCTCTGACACAGGATGTCATTGAGCTCAAAAGTCAAGTATATTCAAAAAGGACGGCATTTTATATGGTGAACAAGAATGTCCAGAGTTATAATAGTTAATACAATTTTTTTTTAGACCTTTATGATTGGGCAGTTTATCTCACATCTGCCTACTGTGGGTTTTCTGGACCATTTATCTGATGCTGCCCATTCTTAGAGACAGAATATCATATGTCTGACCCAGGAGGCAAATTCTTATGTTCCTTTGCCAGGTGTAACTGATTAGAACTCAGTAAATAATTAGTGTGATGCACAAGATGGAAAAGAATCTGCATCTCCCTTGTAGCTGTGTTGGCTATACGTGGAAAACAAAAGTAAAAATAAGTAAGAATTTATTTTTGTCATTGAAGCCAGGAGATATGACTTTAAATCCAAATCCCTCTACAAGATCCACTACTACCATGATGCCAATAGAAAAACACCAATAATGACAAGTAAGGATTAGTGGAAGAAATAGTTTATGCAACTGCAAATCCGTATTACTGTAATTCTAATCCTCCCTCCTATTATGTGTTATACTTGCCAGTTGCATCTTGTCTTAAATTAACCTGCAAGACCTTTGAGACAGGAACGTCTTCCTGTGTCTTCACATGTCACCTAGCAATAACTGATCCTGACTTGCCACAATATAAATAATAAATTCAGTGAATCAGTTTACAAGTGACCCCTCTTGGCCACTCACTAGGACTGCTGTTAGGGGAACCCAAGCCTCAGTGCTCTGGATTTCCCCTGCGGTGTGTTGAGTGTCTGGAGCCTGAACAGAGTCCAGCTACTGCCCCAATCTTGGGTTCCCTTGACACGCTCTCTGGGCACAGACCTGGTACCTGGCACCTCTCTTCCAAGTGTTAGAACATGCTCTCCAACTACTTAGCCCTTTTGGGCACAGCCCTAATCCTTCTGATTTCCCAGTACTTAAACACATACCTGTCTCAGAATGCCACCCATGCTTTCCCTCCCAGTTCCCCCCCCCCCGCCCCTGGAGTCCCCTTGTAGACTCCTGCTGGGGCCACATGCTTCTTTTGTTCTCCTCCTGGTAACTTTCCATTATTTCCCAAACACCTTTCCTTCAGACAAGAGGAGGAAGTGTCTTCTCCCAGCTAGAGCAAACCTATGGAGCCAAGGTATTTGACTTTGAATAAATTATCTTTAAGTACTGATCACTCACCATTACACAACCCTGTTAACTCAGAGTGGATCCACATACATATAGGCTTTCCATGACAACAGTAATTACATCATACAATTTCATAAAATCATCCACAGTTCAGAAATGCTGCAGGCAGAATCCACAATTCATCCAAAGTGTTTGGAGAACTAAAGCATATCTGAATAACAATATTGACTTTGTCTCATGTTATGGCATGTTAAAAGTGGAACTTCGTCTATTCGTAAAACAATGATCAGATAAGGAATTTCCCCTGGTCCCTAAGTCATATCTGCAGACCCCAATGAGCAGGCAAGAAAAAAGCCCATCTAAATTATTTTTCACTGTTTAATAGAATTCTGTGCCAAGTCTAGTCATATAGGTTTCCAGGGGATACAAGGCTGCCAGATCTTTCTTCTTAAGTAAATTATTCTGAAATGCCTGGTCTGTAAATAACCAAAGGATGCCTATCCCCCTGCATTACATTTTCTCTGTGATTCAAATGGGGTATTTTAATTGCCACACACAGAATCTTTGTAACATGAAAGCCTCTCAGCCTTGCCCACTCTGAGTTCTGTGCTGACAAGTTTAAATGAAAAGTGGGATTTCCAGACATACTTGATCTTAAGGAAGCAAAGGATTTCAACCCTTTATACTAATACCTTTATACTACATTCCAGATTTGTAGAGTATAAGATTATGTCTACACTACTGCTTAGATTGGCAAAATTTATGTCGCTCAGGGGTGTGTATGTGAGAATATTTCACCCTCAGAGCAATGTAAGTTACACCAGCATAACTGCTAGTGTATGTTGGTGAGAGCTTCTCCTGCCAACATAGCTTCTGCCGCTCATGGGGTGGCTTTTTTATATGCCGACAGGAGAGCTCTCTCCCATCAGCATAGAGTGTCTTCACCACACACACTGTACCAATACAGCATCGTAAGTGTAGACAAGATCCAATTTTGCAACACAATTAGGGGATTTGATCAAGGGACTGGACAAACAAATTATTTCATGTTAATGGCTAGTCCCACTCACTCCCAAGTTATGCGAGATCCCCCATTTTAAAGGAGCCAGCTTAATATTAAATGGGAAACCTGGCATAGCAGGAAGCGGAAGGTAAAGCTGAGAAGTTAAGCTTTCTTTCCTCTGAGAAATGGAAGTTTTCCCAAGGATGTTGGTGGGTGTTTTGCCCTTGCATATAAAAAGGTAAAAGCTGAATATAACTTTGAGACAAGCTCTGAGGTAAATCTTATGTGAATTATCTAGTCATTTCTATGAGAAGTTTGTCCAAATTTCAGTATAGTATTTGAAGTAAAGAAGCAAAATCCAATTGCTATGAATTTTAAAATGTTATTTTTTACTGTGATGTGGTATATAAATCACAACTAGGAGTGAAAGGGTTAAGGAACAACTTTGGGCCCAAACATCCCCACCCAGCTGCTCCTGCAGAGCAGGTGGAGGTAGGGCTTAAAAGGTGCCCAGACAGCTCAGAAGAGGGATGACCAGGCAGGGAGAAGGACCTGCCCTGGGAGCTCCTGAGGAAGGATATGGAAGCTGCTCCTCTGAGAAGAGAGGAACTGACCTGATAGAACCCGGACTGTGTTCCACATTACATTGGTTACAGACTGAAAAGTGGAAGAATAGGAAGTGGCCCAGAGAGGACTGTCTTAAGGTGCTCCTGCATGCCTGACCTTGTCTAGCACCCAGTCCGGACTCTCCTACCACCCTGTGACCACTAGGTGCCAACTCTGTCAAGTGCCAACTGTTACACTTATTTTGATGCCCAATATTTACCCTAACCTGCTCCCACTGTATCCTAATGTAGGGTATGTACTGGTAGAAGTTCCTGAGTTGAATTCATCTTGCTGTCTTACTAAATGAGCTGACCAAATGCACCCTTGTTGATTTATAAGAGACGTTAAATCACCAGCACAGAGGGAAACTGTATTCTTATTACCAGTTTCGCAAACGGCCAATATATCACATTGAAATTCTACTCAACATGTTTAGACTAGTAGTGCCTTTGGAAGGCAAATTGTATGAGTAAGGTGGGCAGGATCTGGCTTCTGGTGAGTTTATTACTTCAGTGATGAATTCAGTCATTGCTTTGAAGAAGTGAGGGAGTGTAGCTGTTTTATTCCCACTGGTAAAAATAAAAGACATTATTTACTGTAACTGACACTAATGGCTTCTCATAGGCTAATTAATCCCCTGTATAGAAGGATAACATTGAAGTCAAGCTTAGGACATGCCTTAAAACCTTACTACTACTCTATATGGCAGAAGGAATTGTTTATGTAGATGGATCAAATCAAAAACTCTTCCCCTTAGAAAATAAAAAAAAAAATCATTACAAAAATCCAGTTAGAGTTGCTAACTGGCAATAACATACTTAACTGTATGCCAAATACTTAAAAACAAATAAATGAAGCACTAATGACATTATACATCTTTCACTGCCCACATCATAAACACCACCATTGTTAATAAGTGCAAGGAAATATCTATTTCATCACAACACAACCTTGGCTCTGACTCATTTATTGTTCTTTCAGGCTTGGAGTTTCAAAGGAGCCTAAGTAAGTTAAATATCCAGTGAGTTTTGGGCACCTACCTTCTAGAGAGTCCTTTGAACATCTCAGCCTTCATGTATGATGTTTGTAATCTTGATTTCTGTATCGAATGTTTTCTTTTAAGGAATAATACTGAATGGGAAATATCAGTTAAAGTATTTACCAACCAACAGTAGAAGATTTTGGTAAAGTACCTACAATTGCTGTTTCTTGAGAATAACTTTGTATGTGTTATTTAGTAGGAAAGCATAGAAGAACATCAGTTTAGGTACAATTATGGTGAACACATAGTTCTTTTTACTTCTGAATAATGATGTTTGTTTTTTATAGGCCATTTCATGGTTGACCCTTGCGTAGCTGTGGAGTAAGAGTAAGACTCAGCCCTGCACAGCTGTGTTAGGAGGACTGTTGGGGGGAGAGGGGAGAACATGGTGTGCATGTGAGATGCTTTCCAGGGGCACCCAGGGTTGTGAGGCACTTTGCTACCACCTGCCCTCAGTGTGAGGAAGCTTGGTCTGTGCCTGCCAGGGGTCAGGTTCCTGACACCTAGCCACAGACATCCCCTGTCAGCCTATTCAGGCTCTGCTGTCCCTGTGCAGGTTAGTGATAGGCACACTGCAACCCCTGAGCCGTTCGAGTGTCCCCTGGAGTGTCCAGCCCCTGTTCTGCTGGGCACTCACAGAAGTCACAGATCTGCTACTGTGCAGTACGCACAGCTTACCAGTTATGCACAGCTTACCAGTTACACCTCAGGATCCCTGTTCCACTCAATGCACGGCACTTAGGGTTATAGTAAACAAGAAACATTTTCCTTAATGAATAATAGAGTTTCAAGGAGAAGCAAGTAGTGGAAACAAATGGTTACATATAACACAAAATCATAACATGTTTTCTAGAACCTCAGCTTAACTAACAAGACATTCCCCTGTCTCATCAAAGTTAGCTCACCCAAACTTTGTCTCCCAGCATCCAATAGCCATACCAGTTTTGATTCTCCTTTCATAAAACAATCCAGCTGGCAGCTTGTCCCCTCGGTGAATGATAACTGGGTATACCTCTGCACTCCCAGATATAAGAACAATAATCCATTGACTTCATTTGTTAACAAGGGTAACCTCTGTTGCTTGTTTTTTTCCCATCAGAATTTCCCCTGGAAACTTTGCGAACACTTGATTAGCATTTTGCTCAGACTGTTAATACTTAATCTACATATAGCCAGACAGGTAGATAAGAATCTCCTGCCTGAAAGAAACTTGTTTCTCACCTTACAGTGACTAGCTCCCAAGTCATAGACCATAAGAATATAATTTTTAGTATATATACATAACTCCTTACTAGGACTGTCAAGCAATTAAAAAATGTAATCACGATTAATCACACGATTTAAAAAATTAAATGTGATTAATCGCAAGATTAATCATGCTGTTAAACAATAATAGAATACCATTTATTTAAATATTTTTCTATTACAACATTTTCAACTATATTGATTTCAGTTACAACACAGAATACGAAGTGTACAGTGCTCTCTTTACATTTATTTTTATTACAAATATTTGCACTGTAAAAAACAAAAGAAATAGTATTTTTCAATTCACCTCATACAAGTACTGTAGTGCAATCTCTTTATCGTGAAAGTTAAATTTACAAGTGTAGAATTATTTACAAAAAATAACTGCATTCAAAAATAAAACAATGTAAAACTTTAGAGCCTACAATTCCACTCAGTCCTACTTCAACCAATTGCTCAGACCAACAGGTTTGGTTACAATTTGCAGGAGATAATGCTTCCCACTTCTTGTTTACAATGTCACCTGAAAGTGAGAACAGGCATTCTCATGGCACTGAAGTAGCTGGTGTCGCAAGATATTTATGTTCCAGATGTGCTAAAGATTCATATGTCCCTTCATGCTTCAACCACCATTCCAGAGGACACGCATCCATGCTGGTGATGACAGGTTCTACTCGATTATGATCCAAAGCAGAACAGACCAATGCATGTTCATTTTCATCGTCTGAGTCAGATACCACCAGCAGAAGGTTGATTTTCTTTTTTAGTAGTCCAGGTTCTGTAGTTTCCGCATTGGAGTGTTGCTCTTCTAAGACTTCTGAAAGCATGCTCCACATCTCGTCCCTCTCAGATTTTGGACGGCACTTCAGATTCTTAAACCTTGGATCGAGTACTGTAGCTATCTTTAGAAATCTCACATTGGTACCTTCTTTGCATTTTGTCAAAACTCCTGTGAAAGTGTTCTTAAAATGAACATATGCTGGGTCATCATCCGAGAATGCTATAACATGAAATATATGGCAGAATGCGGGTAAAACAGAACAGGAGACAGTTCTCCCACAAGGAGTTTAGTCATAAATTTAATTAACGCATTATTTTTTTTAATAAGCATCATCAGCATGGACGCGTGTCCTCTGGAATGGTGGTCGAAGCATGAAGGGACATAAGAATCTTTAGCACATCTGGCACATAAATATCTTGCGACACCGGCTACTACAGTGCCATGAGAATGTCTGTTCTCACTTTCAAGTGACATTTTAAATAAGAAGGAAGCAGCAGTATCTCCCGTAAATGGAAACAAACTTGTTTGTCTTAGCGATTGGCTGAACAAGAAGTAGGACTGAGTGGATTTGTAGGCTCTAAAGTTTTACATTGTTTTGTTTTTGAGTGCAACTATATAACAAAAAAATCTACATTTGTAAGTTACACTTTCACAATAAAGAGATCGCACAACAGTACTTGTATGAGGTGAATTGAAAAATACTATTTCTTTTGTTTATCATTTTTACAGTGCAAATATTTGTAATAAAAATAATAATGTAAAGTGAGCACTGTACACTTTGTATTGTGTGTTATAATTGAAATCAATTATATTTGAAAATATAGAAAAACATCCAAAATATTTAATAAATTTCAATTGGTATTCTATTAACAGTGCAATTAATTGCGATTAATTTTTTGAGTTAATCGTGTGAGTTAACTGCAATTAATCGACAGTCCTACTCCTTACATATTTTCAATCTATACATTTTTCAGTGATTATGATGGGTATTGTGACACAGGCTTTCAGTACAGACCTTATATGACACTCTTTGGCACGGTAATATGTAGGATTCCTGTAACCCATATGCTCCCCTGTGCCCTCTGCCAGTTAGCACCAAGAGGTCCGTAGTTCAGAATGTGCACCTGGCACTTACCTCAGGCCAGTTTACTGGGGAGGGGAGCCAGAGAGGGGATTAATTACTCTAGATCACTGCACATGGTGCTGAACATAGAAGCAATGCACAAGCTCCAGCATGAGGAGCAGACTTGGGCTCTCCCAATTCCTCAGTGGGATGAGCCACAGTCAGTATATTATCCCTGTGTTCCAATCCCTCCACTGGCTACCAGTTTGCTTCCATTGCCAGTTCTAAATTTTGGCTTGGATTTTAAAAAATCTAGCAACAGGCCAGGATCCAACTACATCATGGACTGCAACACCATCCAAGACCCACCAAGACATCTTCACTGTACTGGGACAATGCAGCTTGCAAAACCCAGGAGGATGCATGTAAAAGCTTGGCTTATTCTTGGTTAAGGAAATTGGGCTGTGGAATGGTCAGACTAACCCAGAGCCTGACCACATTCGGAAGCATATTATAAGAACCTCCTCCTTATGAAAGCTTTCCTATAATAACCAGAATTGTAGGGGAAGGGGAAAGGAAAAGGAGGGCTAAATTATAATAAAAATTATGGGCCAGATCTTCAGCTGTTTCTCCACTGAAGTCAAGGGAGCTATGTTGATACCAGCTGAGCACTTGGTATATATGTGTGCATATCCCATCCAGAACCCCCTATACTATGGAAATGAGAGAGGCAGAATGCTCTGTGAAAACCACTACGGACCTTCCCATCCCTGGGATATGTTTAGATACTGTGATAATGGATGCTAGAGGAAATCTTTACACAATGATAGATAGATAGACAAGGAAATGTTGGCACTAAAGTAGAAATTAATCTGAAAAAACAGGTTTTGGTTTTTGTTGTGTGGTTTTTACTTTGTGGAAATATTCACCTTTTTTCAAATTTATTTGGGTAACAATCACTCTCCTGAGACTTCTGATCAGGTGAGAAACAACCTCTTTCTGTTTTTTGGCACTTCTGCTTCTGATCCATCTGGAACCAGTAAGCAAACCAACAAGAGAAACTCTTTTGATTGAACTGCATAAGGATATTTAGTTCAGGTCTGTTCTTATTTTATTGCACCAATTTGTCCATTCATCTTATTACCCTCTTTGAGGAACAGAAGAGAATCTATCTTTTTGGTAACCTTAATGGTGACTTGTGTGAGTGAAAGGAAATCTATAGAAGGGGGTGAACTGTGGAGCCCTATCCTGGATGTAGTCCTATCCCTACTATATTTGACTTGATCTGAATTGTTGCTAAGGTTTTTCTAGGTGTCTAGCCAGTTATCACTGAATCACAGAAGATTAGGGATCAGGAGGTCATCTAGTCCAACCTCCTGCTCAAAGCAGGACCAACCCCAACTAAATCATCCCAGCCAGGGCTTTGTCAAGTCAGGCCTTAAAAACCTCTAAGGATGGAGATTCCACCACCTGGAGCAGTTGGGGCTGGAGCAGTCTGGAGCTGGGTGTGGTGAGCAGCTGGGGAAAGTGAGGGGGACCCTGGGCAGTGGGCCCAGCACAGGGAGACGCCTCAGCCAAGAGGCTCTGCAGGCCAGACTTGGAGGGGGATCATAACCCCGATCGGGCAGGGGCGATGCTGGAAAAAAGGGTCCTGCCACCTAGAGCCTGAGAGTGTGTGGTCACCGCCAGAGCAACTGTCCAATCCGCAGCGTCTCTGCAGCACAGCCAGGGCCTGAGAAGGAGCCTGGGACCTACAAGGAACAGACTGTGAACTGCCCTGACATTCCAGAGACACTGTTTGTGATGTTCCCTGCCACAGAGCGGGGTGATGTGTTTTCCTTTAACCTTTCCCATTTTTCCTTATTCTTTTTTAAAATTAATTGTTAATTAAACAACTTGTATTTGCTTTAAATTGTATGAAATGATCAGTGGGTCAGGGAGCTACCCAGTGCAAAGAGAGTACCCCGGAGTCGGGACACCCTAGCCCCTGTCCTGGGTGACCACAGCAGGATTGGGGTTCAAGCCCCCCAGGAATCCTGGGCCCGGCCTTGTCGGGGTTTACGAGGACTCTGCCAGACAGGAGAGTGGAAGGGGAGTCCTCAAGGGCAGGGAGGCCTCTGGGTAAAGGAAGTGGGAGCGAGGACTCAGATCCTTTCGTTAGCCGACTTCACCGGGGTAGTGCAGAAGCCAGGAAAGTTCCCCTCAATAGCGGGACCATTCCCCCGCTTACACTAATATACAACCTAGACCTCTCCCACTGCAACTTGAGACCATTGCTCCTTGTTCTGTCATCTGCCACCACTGAGAACAGCCGAGCTCCATCCTCTTTGGAACCCCCCTTCAGGCTGCAATCAAATTCTCCCTCACTCTTCTCTTCTGCAGACTAATAAGCCCAGCACAGTTATGTGCTCTCCCTTGTCCCTGTCCCTCCCCAAGTGCACAAATATAACTGGCTCCTGTCCACTAGGATTAGGACTGGCCTGAGGACTTTGGGATGGCTTAGCAAGATGATTCCTTGGGATATGCTTCAAATGGTGCGTGTGTGAGAGAGAGAGAATATTTAGGCCTATAGTTTCCCATGGTCCCACACACACACTCCCAGCAGGGTTGGCTCTGGCTTTTTTGCCGCCCCAGGCAAAAAAGTCTCCCGCCACCCCGCCACCCCCGGCCCAGCGCGGCAGGGAAGGGCACCGAGCCTGGCCGCGGGCCGCTCTCCCTGACCGGCTGGAGCGCAGAGGGGAGGGCGGCGAGCCCGGCTGGGGCTCCGCTCTCCCCTGGCGGCCAGAGCGCCGGGGGGAGGGTGGCGAGCCTGCCGCAGCTGAGCTCTCCCCGGCGGTGACCCCGCCGCGGCTCCACTCTCCCCAGCAGCCGGAGCACCGCGGGAGGGTGGCGAGCCCACTGCGGCTCCGCTCTCCCCTGTGGCCGGAGCCGGAGCACCGCGCCGCCCCCCTCCAGGTGCCGCCCCAAGCACAAGCTTGGTGGGCTGGTGCCTGGAGCCGGCCCTGACTCCCAGTCTACTGCAGAGCAGAAGTGGAGTCGCAGCTGCATGTTCCTGTCAGCTTTAGTGGTTGACTAATATGTGTTCACTGTTATGTCCATGAACAAACCCTGACATTTCAAGTGACAGCTTACAATTTCAATGGAGTTTTCAATACACCACATTTACGTATTCCATTTCACATGGGAAAGAGCTAGTAAAAATGTGTTAGAAAGGAAAAACTGAGATTGTAGTTTACATTTCTGGTTCCCTCAAAATGTGCTGGGGAGGGGAGAACATGACTGCAGACTTCATGTGCAGCCTTCAGGGGACTTATTAAAGCATGGAAGAAGGCACAAAATTGGGAATGAGATAAAGGAATTAAGGGGCATTAAAGCAGGCAGAGTGGGATAGGGGAGCATGTTAAGAAACTAGACCTGTGAGATATACACTTTTGGGGAGAGTTGTGCAGGGTCATGCAGAAGAGAATGAGATGTTTAAATTTGAGACAGAGGGACAGATAGTTTAGTATCTGTTCCTTTTTACAAATTTAGTAGAAATTTTTGGTGCTGTATATAGGGCTAGAAATCTCCCTGAATTTTGTGTGAACCCAGTAATGGCTGTGAGAACTTCCTTTACACACTGCTTTGTTCCCATTCCTGGCTAAAAACTAGAAAGTGAAGAGGCACCTTAAGTAGAATTAAATGCACTTTATAACTCTTGACCCAACTTTGAATGAGGGGCGTGACTTGGACTCAGCTTGGTTTTGGGAGAAGTTTCAAGTTTGTTCTTGAATACTGTTGCCTGTCCATACATTGTAACACATGAAAACAATAAAGTTCCATATGGTAGATAATTTTGTTTTATAATTGTTGTCGACCTTTCCTTCAGTTCCCAACGTTTGCTGCAGGACAGTCCCATCAATCTTCACCAGCATAGCAAGTACTGCACGTTTGACCGCATACTGGTCAGGTCATCACATCGGAGAATGCACATAGTATTTGCAGTATGTTTGCATATACATTACAGTAACTCTCTGATGTATTCTATTCACATTTTATAAGCCGATTCTAGTACCCTGTCAAGATGAGCAGTACCTTACCATGTGAATAATCCTGTTGAAACCAATGCAGCTACCATTGGAGTAGTAAAGCATGACTGAAAGTGAGAAGGTGAATCTGAATCTTGTATTTTCTGCACTGCAGCTAAACATTGCAGATTATTTTGTTCTGCTTTTTTGAAGTGATAATGTCCTCAGTACAACCACAATATGTTACACAACTACAATAACATATTCATCTTTTTTCCTAGCAACATTCTGTTTTCTTCATGTCGGGGTCTTGACCTTCTCAAAGCTGAAGGGCCCAATCCATGTCTCATTTATTTCCATGGAAAAATTCCCATCCCTTCAAGGGAGTTAGATCAGGGAACAAGGTTTTAATTGTGTTCTTGGGCACATTTATACTTTGGCCAAACTTTTAATATTCTTTTTCAAAATCTGACTAATCAATCACATTATTTCAATTATATTTTACGGCCATGCTCTAACAAATAACCCTTAGCCTTCAATTCTGTTAGAATGCCCCAAAAGGCAATAGTGACATCCTTTACATCACAACAAAACCTTGTGCCATGGCAACAAGAAGCAATACATTTGTTTTTTGTTTGAAATTTGCCACGGTCATTTCCATAATAATATCTTTTAGTTATGAGTAAACTATTGTTAAATGCCATTTGTAACTTCCAGCCATCTTTCTGGAGTTAAATTCAAGTTCTGAACCTACTTTAGTAAAGCAACAAGAATTGGATCAGTTCACAATGAATGTTTAAAGTGGAAAACACAAATATACATGGAGAATATTGGCTGTTGTAGACAACACAATGATAAATGACACACTCTCAAGGCATAGCATAGAACAAAAAGATTTGCAAAGTCTTCCCCTCTCAAAACCTGCAATTAAGACTGATACCACTGCTCTAGCAGTTAGAGTAGATGTGTATCTTAGTTACCAATTTTTGACAAAAGGACTAAAAAGGTCAAGAAAAATAATTAGTCAGAATGAAATACATGACATCAAACATTGCTAACATACTTGAAACATTACAGTGCTGACTCAGAAATTGGATATTGGGGAAACTAATTTTATGTTTTTTATCCTTTGCCAGTAGGAATAATCCTTTGGCAAAGAGATACGCTATAAAATAAAAAAAAAGTCCTATTAGGATAAATGATCCACAGCAACGTCAAACATGTTGCTTTGTCATCAAATTAGGATAAATACTATCCTGCAGTGTCAAACTAGTATTATTTTTGTCATCATACGTAAGTAGAACAGGCAGCAAAGCTGTTTGACATTAAAGTAATGTCTTTTTCCTCAAGGAAAAGTAAAGCAGATTGTTTTGGTTTCTACTGTAATTGTTACGGGAATACAAAAATAGAACTATTATTAGATGCTCTGTGGCTGATTTAAAACATTCAAAATTTTCCCAAAATTTAAGCATTGTCAGGGCCTAATTTTAAGTAAAAGCAAAAAGGAGAGTATTACCCGAGAAGTTATTTTGCAATTTGAGGATGCAGCAAAAATAATACTTCCAGTAGTATGGATTTCTTCTTAGTAGTTGTTTTGAATCTTTATTTTGCCTCCTGGATACAAATGTAAAGGAGATCAGTACCCCAGGGAATGTGCATTCTTTTTGTCTGCTGAGTGAGTATTGCACAGGGAGCGCCAGAGTGCATCCTACCACACTAGCCACTCTCACCTGTCACTATCTTGACTTGGGAGCTAGATTGATCACTCTCTTGTAAAGCTGAAGGTCAGTCGCCATTTAAACCAACCATTTTCCTGATGGGAAACAGCCCCCCCCCCCTCCTTGCAGGGCTGGCGCTTCCATTTAGGCGACCTAGGTGGTCGCCTAGGACACCAGGATTTGGGGGGGTGGCAATTCGGTGGCGGGGGGGGTCTTTCCGCACTCCGGGTCTTCGGCGGCAATTCTGCGGCGGGTCCTTCACTCGCTCCAGGACCAGCCACCAAAGTGCCCCGAAGACCGGGAGCACAGAAGGACCCCCCCTGCCGCAGAATTGCCGATGACGACCGGGAGCGTGGAAGGACCCCTGCATAGGGGGCCAAAAACCCTGGTGCCGCTCCTGCTTCCTCGCCAATACACACACAATGAAAGTGATGTTGATGTAGAACAAGTCAATGCCGCTTTTTTTTCATTTCCCAATGGCTTTGATGTTCGGGAAA
Organism: Malaclemys terrapin pileata; assembly: GCF_027887155.1. Lineage (NCBI taxonomy): Eukaryota > Metazoa > Chordata > Testudines > Emydidae > Malaclemys > Malaclemys terrapin. Next base: position 32,800,764 of record NC_071506.1, read on the forward strand.
TTGCTTTGCAGTGGTTTGAAGGACAAGAGGAAAGCAACACAGTGCATCATACTGCAACTTATGCACCACACCTACTGTAATTTTGAGATGTTTGGTTTTATGAACTCCTCGGTCCCCAATTAGTTCATAAAATAGGGTTCTGCTGCAATTCCTAACTCTTAAATAGCACTTTTCATCAGTGGATCTCAGAGTGCTTTACAAAGGAGGTCAGTATCATTAGCCCTATTTTGCACATTGGTAAACTGAGGCACAGAGCCGGGAAGTGACTTGCCCAAGATCACCCAAGAGGCCTGTCATAAACATACAGCTAAGGGTTGCATAAAATCCCTCTTTACCCTGTAAAGGGTTAATTCCTCTTTTTACCTGTAAAGGGTTAAGAAGATCAGATAATCTGGGTGGCACCTGACCAAAAGGACCAATAAGGGGAGAAGATACTTTCAAATCTGTGGGGGAAGGCTTTTGGTCTGTGTCTGTCGGAGCCAACCAGGAAACAGGGCAGGGGAAAATATTTCTGAACTAAGCATCTAGTCTTGCAGAAATAATAAGTAATAGCAGAAAAGAAATGCGTTAGATTACCTTTTGTTTTAGCTTCTGAATTTTTCCCTGTGCTAAGAGGGAGGTTTATCCCTGTTTTTGTAACTTTAAGGTTTTGCCTTAAGGGGAAATCCTCTGTGTTCTTGAGTCTTCTGTTATTCTGTAAAGTACTTCCCATCCTGATTTTACAGAGGTGATTCATTTACCTTTTCTTTAATTAAAATTCTTCTTTTAAGAACCTGTTTGATTTTTCATTGTTCTTAAGATCCAAGGGTTTGGAGCTGTGTTCACCTGTAGCAATTGGTGAGGATATTATTCTCAAGCCTCCACAGGAAAGGGGGTGTAGAGGTTTGGGGGGATATTTTGGGAAGGTAGGGCTCCAAGTGGCCCACCCTGAATGTTTGTTTAAATCACTTGGTGGTGACAGCATACTGTTCAAGGTGAAAGTTGTGCCTTGGGAAAGTTTTTAACCTAAGCTGGTAAAAATAAGCTTAGGGGTCTTTCATGCGGGTCCCCACATCTGTACCCCAGAGTTCAGAAAGAACCCTGACAAGGCCAGTGGCAGAGCTGGGAATAGAGCTCAGGTCTCCTGAATTCAAATTCAGTGCTGTTTGGCCACACTGTCCCAGAATTGGTGTCCTTTGCAAACTTCTGGAAGCATCAGAAATGGACTGCTCAACATTTTCCCAACTAAAAGATTTTTTTCAACAGAAAATGGCTTTTTTGTTAAAATAGAAATTTTACAGGAAATGTTTGGTTTTGATTATATTTGTTGTGGTTTTGGAAAAAATCTCAACCCCCGCCAAAATTTTACAACTTTTGTCAACCAGAAACTAAACTTTTTGCCAGACCTCCCAAATGTTGTGATTTTTAGCGCAATTTCTCAGTCCTCGCTTGCCAATATTTTTCAATTAAAACCTGAAAAAAAATCTGAAGAAACATTTAGTCAAAATCAATGTTTTTTGCAGGAAAAAAAACCCTTATGGTTATAATCATACCATTCAAGCCATTGTATTTCTATTTTTGCCAGCATTTCCTTTTATAAACACTAATTTTCAAGGTATCATCTCAGGAAATTTAAAAAGTAATGAAAAATTGTATGCCTGTTTTCTAACATGTAAAATGGAAAAAAAATATAGAATTTTCCAGGAAAATACACTCATTAATTTGATTGATGTTAACTAAAGAGTCAATGAGTTGAAAGTCTCTTGGAAACACGTTTATAGTTTACTATGACAGAAGTACTTTTTGTTCTTGTTCAGTTCAAAGTCTAACTTGAGTATGGAAGTAAAATGCTAGATGGAGGAAAAGGTGTAGGCCATATTCTAGCCCACTGTAAACAATTGCAACTGCACCAAAGTCAATGGAGTTTTGTACTCACTTACACAAATGGCTGAATTTGAATTTGGTGGCCTCTCATCTGTAAATTAAAAAGGTAGAAACAACACATTTTAAAGAATTTTTGGATTTTTTTTGTGTTTGTTTTCTCTACAAGAACACTTAAATCTTTAATATGACATTGTTCTGTGTATAAGTCCACAACATGAGTTAGGCCCATTAAGGACCCAATAAGAATGTTGCCCGAGTGAAGAATGCTGAATCAGCCTTTGTGTTTGTTTATAATATGTCAGCAAAATTATCAATATATTAAAGTGGGTGGCACCTATACACCTCAGTAAATATTTTGCAAAGGCTTATGGACATGCTTAACTTCATGCGCTGTGAATAGTTCTATTGACTAAGCACATTGACATCAGTAAGACTAGTCATAGTGCATAAAATTGAGCACACGCCACAGGGATTTCGCAGGATTGGAGCCATAGTAATTGTTTACCCTAACTTTATAATTAGCCTCTCCTTCAGGATTCATGCAACATCATAATGAGTGAGGTCAGCTGAATCACTCTTGCTAACTTTTCCTAGAGTTGAATACATGGGTCCTGGTGGTAGGTTTATCCCTTAGGCTTGTTTACATGAGACAGTCACATAAAGGTGTGAATTTAAACCAGTATAGTTATACCAATATAACTCCCTGGTGGACACTCCTATTAAAGTGTAGGAGTGACTTTTTTGGTTCAGCTTATGCCACTTTGGAAGGAGTTTAAGGTCAACTGGAAAAAATCCACTTTTATTCTGGAGTGTCCACATGGGGAGTTAAACTGGTATAACTATATTGGCTTAACTATACTTATAATAATTATACCAGTATAACTAGTAAAAGTTTCCAATGTAGACAAACCATAAGTGAAGTATCCTGGCTCTGGAACTCATTTCCTCCGCTGCTCTGACAGAGCCCAAACCTGTCAGTCAGTAGAGCACTGTAATGTGACCATCTGTTCTCTCAGTGCGAAAGGCCTGTATACCACTTAAGTCTTTAATATCAGCTATGTTTTGAGGATGTAACTGGTGCTTAGGCCTTGTGCTGGCCCTGCCCTCTGCACAGGGATGAATTTCACTCTGTCTCCAGGCTGAGAGAAGTTGACAGAGATGTGGTTCTCAGCACCTCTGAAAATGAGGTTACTTAGGTCATTGGTTCTCAACCAGGGGTCTGGGGCCCCTGCGTGGCCACGAGCAGGTTTAAGGGGGTCTGGCAAGCAGGGACAGTGTTAGACTTGTTGGGGCCCAGGGCAGAAACCAAAGCCCCACCGTACGGGGCTGAAGCCCAAGGCCCTGAGCCCTGCCACCTGGGTCTGAAGCCAAAGCCTGAGTAGCTTAGCTTCACAGGGACCCCTGTGGCGTGAGGCCACAGGCAATTGCCCTGCTTGCTAACCCCCTAATACCAGCCCTGGCTTTTATATGCAGAAGAACAATTGTTGTGGCACATATGGGCCGTGGAGTTTTTATAGCATGGGGCGGGGGAGAGGCTCAGAAAGAAAAACATTGAGAACCCCTGACTTAGGTGCTCAATTAGGGATTTATGTGCCTATTTATTGTATGTGCCTAGATAACCAGTTTAGGTAGCTAACATTTGAAAATTGGGTTAACAATGGTTTAAAATATGTTAGCACAATGCACAATAACATCATCCAAGGAAATCATCATCACAGGTGGCAAATTAAAAAGAACAATGTAAATATTATGTGACTCCATACAGCTTTTTAAAAAACACAGTATACTTCTGTAGTTTCAAAGGACTCATTATGGTCAAGAAAAGTAACAAACCTTTTAGAGTTTGGCTGAACTTGTATCTCCTGTCTCTCTTAGCTATTCACACACACATGCTTACCGGAGAGTTTAAAAAACCCAACAACTATCTCTAATAAAAAAGAGAATACATTACACACACACCAATCAGTGCTGGATACTCATACTGCAGTTTGCAACTCTAGGATTTCCAGAGAAGCCTTGACCAGCATGTTGCAGAGTTGTATGAATTAGGTGAATCGATGGCATTTTCTAGGAAGGATTACACATTGAACTAATAGTGAGCCCTGCTTTTTGAGAGATGAATGGAATTTTTCACACAACAGCCACAGATTTTTGTGGATGTTGAATGGTTAAATCCCATGCACCTCTGAAAATTTAGGGTTAACAAAGTCTGACAAACTCACAAAAATAAGGAAATTAGTAGTGATGGGTGGCTCTGAAAAGTTTTGGACAAGCATCCCAAAGTTCAGATGCTTATCTGAATCTCTAGAGTCTGTACAACTGGGTTGGAAGTCCTGCAAGAACACATTTCCTTGTGAGATTTCTAGCATTTGTGCTTCTGGTCATGGCTGGAAATACCCCATGAACAGCCTTTATTGTTCTATTTTGTCCTCCCACTTGCATCTGGAAACAGGATGTAGAAAAAAACAAAAATGTATCCAGATGTTTCAGAATCTGAAAATGGGGGCTAGGCATGAGTGCCTTCGAAAAATGTGTGAAGATCTGGGGAAAATGGGTAATAAGGTAAATATTTAAACACGCTGATTTGCCTCTCCTTATTCCTAAGCACAATGGGGGAAAACAGGTGTTGCAGCCATTTCCTAAAAGATGACCGATACGCAGTTGTAATGGAATGAGGAGCTAAGGATATGGCACCAGCCTCAGCCAACAACTTCTTGAGTTGTCAGTTGTTCATTTGAATACACGGTAGAGTTTCTTTTTTGCCATTTTATTTCCTTAGTAAGAGCTCACCCTCCAAAGTGATGAGCACAATGTCCCTGGTGCAGCTCATGCTGGTTTTAAAGAACACAAGTAGTCTGATTGAAATCCCATTGAACCTAGTGGGATCAAGTCTATATGCTTGAGCCTAGAAACCTATAATCATTGTAAATGTCTATTTTTTCCCCACTTTTGTCTTTTTTCTATTCCCCCCTTTCCTCCCCCGATTGGTCATCTATTACTTAGGTTTCAAGCAGTTAAGCAAAGATGTATCATTGTTTCCTTGTGACAAAGATGCTATTTAAAGTTTGGCATTAAATATGTCAGTGAACTTCCTCTGTCCAATTAACCTTCCATCTTTGCCCAGAGACAGTATACAGGTGAGGGGGCAGTAGCCTTATATGGGTGTTTGTTCACTACTAAGCCATCAGAGTGTCCCTTTCATGGTCACACACTAGTTTTATACAAGAAAGCTATTTTTAAGAACTTTATATGAACTGTTTCACAAAGGACCCAGTGTTGAATTCACTAGAGGTATTTGTGCCTTCTCCCTGCTGCTCCCGCCCCTTTATATTTCTGGTATTCTCTACAGTATGTACAAATAAAATTCAACAAGTTGTCCATGTTCTTCAAAAAAATGTAAAATGCGGAATTTAAATATTGTCTAGATAATAATTAGTAATAAATAAATACAGAACCCCAAAGTAATCATAGTGCATCTCTGAGGTGGCTTTTCCTTTATAATCTGCACTATTTAGCTGCAAAGTTTCACTACACAGTTCAGTAATTTGATCATTTAAAACCACACAAGTTTTCTTTTTCTTTTTTTCCAGATTATTTTGTTACATAATGATTTGATACAATGCTGTGATAAGTCACTGCATCCCCTATAAGTATCATATTCAAGGAGGGTTTGATGGTTACATTTCAGGTGACCACCCATGCTGAATTAAAACAATTATGCTTTTTGCACAGGTAAATGTTCTCCATTATTCTTATTGACTCAGAGAGTAAAAGATAAGATGGTATAGAGGAAGCACTCCTATGAATGTGACTACAGTACAGTTTTTGTCTTGTTTACATTTGACTGTAGCTATATATTTATATTGAACAATAAAATATAGTCAAAGTAAAAAAAAAAAGATAGTTTTAATGATGAATAATCCCAGACTAGGATAATGACATGTACATAAAATTGCAAAAGAATATCAATGCAATAATATCACCTACTGTCATGCTGCTGTTTTACTCATTTGAAACATTACAGCTTGATATATTGTTTGAGTTCATTCCTAAAATTAAAGTGTAATTAAATATTTCAAAATATATTGATTGAGATACAGTACAGACCATTCTACTATGAACAAGCAAAGTTAGTGAACGTATCAATTTAAAATTTAGCTCCCAGTCCTTCAGCTGAGTTCCCATTTAAATCAGTGTGATTCCACATAGGCTCAAGAGTCTACTCATGCCAATTTTATTGCAGGATTGAGATCATAATCAATTTTTTAAAATAGTTAAACAGAGTTTTAGGTACTATATCTACCACTGAGCTCCTCTGACAATTTTTGTGGTTTTAGAATGACATTTTCCTGTTATTTAAAGAAAAATTCTCCCCTCTTATGTGAAAGACCCTCACAATCGGGAGAAACTGACTTGAGTGTACAGAGGAAAGAATAAAACTATGACTATACACACAAAGAAATAGGAATATATATGTAATAATAGGTGTTACTGTGGGAAAAAAAGAAGTAGGTAAAATGTTTCAGAAAGAGTTGTTGGGTATTTTTATATTTTTAGCTAGTCGTATCCTTTTAAAATCACATATGCTAGGGATATCCAAGTGAAAACATAATGGTTTAAAAAGAATTATTAGCCCTATAAACAAATATCCTCTATCCACAAAACAGGTATTCCACTGGGCATCTAAAGTGCAAAGTTCTCTGTACAGTCCTTCTAATCTGTCCCAACGTTCACTTTAGTGATGAGAAGACCATTCAGCCTTTATAGCCTAGTCAATCCTTGATGTCTCTATTGAGACTCCCTACGGTGCTGACAACTCTGAGGATTGTTTTGTGATTTTGACACTTTCCTCTTTGAACTGGGCTGAGACCACCAGTGGTAGTCAAGCACATTAATTCTGAAAATAGGTTGTCCAGCGAATAAGATCTTAATCTTTTCATTTAAGTCTTTGTACTGTACTCATCACTCCTGTATTTCAGCAGTTAGAAATCATCATGTGCCTGTCACACCCTTACATATTGATAGGGACTATGGAATACCTTTAATCTGCTAAAAGAAGAACAGGAGTACTTGTGGCACCTTAGAGACTAACAAATTTATTAGAGCATAAGCTTTCGTGGACTACAGCCCACTTCTTCGGATGCATATAGCTTTTTCATGAGGTTGATGGATTTCCACTCCATACGGCTAAATGCAGTGCCTTGCATAATGCATCCGAAGAAGTGGGCTGTAGTCCACGAAAGCTTATGCTCTAATAAATTTGTTAGTCTCTAAGGTGCCACAAGTACTCCTGTTCTTCTTTTTGCGGATACAGACTAACACGGCTGCTACTCTGAAACCTTTAATCTGCTAATCTCTGTTCCTGAAAATACTGCTTGTTTAAATGTAATATTTGAATATTCTGTAGTGGCCTGATCTTCTGAGGTGCATCTCTTCCTCCAAAGTGCTAAATGCCCCCAACTCCCAGTATCCGACAGGATTTGGATCCCAAGTAGAAAAATGAATCTATCACGAGAGAAATGTTTTTACAAGTGCTATTTGGAGATAATGAGCCAGATTCTCAGCGAGTATATAAATTCAATGAAGCTGAGCCAATTTATGCAAGTTGAGGATTTGTCCTGGTATTTCTGGAAATAAGAACATAAGAATGGTCATACTGGGTCAGATAAAGGGTCCATCCATCCCAGCATCCTATCAGCTTACAGTGGCCAATGCCAGGTGCCCTAGAGGGAGTGAACCTAACAGGCAATGATCAAGTGATCTCTCTCCTGCCATCCATCTTCACCCTCTGACAAACAAAGGCTCGGGACACCATTCCTTACTCATCCTGGCTAATAGCCATTAATGGACTTAGCCTCCATGAATTTATCCAGTTCTCTTTTAAATCCTGTTATAGTCCTAGCCTTCACAACCTGCTCAGGCAAGGAGTTCCACAGGTTGACTATGCGCTGTGTGAAGAAGAGCTTCCTTTTTATTTGTTTTAAACCTGCTGCCCATTAATTTCATTTGGTGGCCCCTCGTTCTTCTATTATGGTAACAAGTAAATAACTTTTCCTTATCCACTTTCTCCACATTCAGTTCCTTATTCCTTATTCACACCACTCATGATTTTATATACCTCTATCATATCCCCCCTTAGTCTCCTCTTTTCCAAGCTGAAGAGTCCTAGCCTCTTTAATCTCTCCTCATATGGGACCAGATCCAAACCCCTACTCATTTTAGTTGCTCTTCTCTGAACCTTCTCTAATGCCAGTATATCTTTTTTTGAGATGAGGAGACCACATCTGTACACAGTATTCAAGATGTGAGAGTACCATGGATTTATATAAGGGCAATAAGATATTCTCTGTCTTATTCTCTATCCCCTTTTTAATGATTCCTAACAGCCTGTTTCCTTTTTTGACTGCCGCTGCACACTGTGTGGATGTCTTCAGAGAACTATCCACAATGACTCCGAGATCTCTTTCCTGATTAGTTGTAGCTAAGTTAGCCACCATTATATTGTATGTATAGTTGGGGTTATTTTTTCCAATGTGCATTACTTTACATTTATCCACATTCAATTTCATTTGCCATTTTGTTGCCCAATCACTTAGTTTTGTGAGATCTTTCTGAAGTTCTTCATAGTCTGCTTTGGACTTAACTATCTTGAGCAGTTTAGTATCATCTGCAAACTTTGCCACCTCACTGTTTACCCCTTTCTCCAGATCATTTATGAATAAGTTGAATAGGCTTGGTCCTAGGACTTACCCTTGTGTTACTAGTGGTGTTAGCCCTCTCCATTCTGAAAATTTACCATTTATTCCTATCCTTTGTTCCCTGTCTTTTAACCAGTTCTCAATCCATGAAAGGATCTTCCCTCTTATCCCATGACAACTTAATTTATGTAAGAACCTTTGGCTTTCTGTAAATCTAAGTACACTATGTCCACTGGATCCCCCTTGTCCACATGTTTGTTGACCCCTTCAAAGAACTCTAATAGATTAGTAAGACATGACTTCCCTTTACAGAAACCATGTTGACTTTTGCCCAACAATTTATGTTCTTCTATGTGTCTGACAATTTTATTCTTTACTATTGTTTCAACTAATTTGCCCGGTACTGATGTTAGACTTCCTGGTCTGTAATTGCCGGGATCACCTCTAGAGCCCTTTTTAAATATTGGCGTTACATTAGCTATCTTCCAGTCACTGGGTACAGAAGCTGATTTAAAGCACAGGTTACAAACCCTGGTTAATAGTTCCGCAATTTCAAATTTGAGTTCTTTCGGAATTCTTGGGTGAATGCCATCTGGTCCCGGTGACTTATTACTGTTAAGTTTATCAATTAATTCCAAAACTTCCTCTAATGACACTTCAATCTGTGACAATTCTTCAGATTTGTCACTTACAAAAGCTGGCTCAGGTTTGGGAATCTCCCTAACATCCTCAGCCATGAAGACCGAAGCAAAGAATTCATTTAGTTTCTCCGCAATGACTTTATCGTCTTTAAGCGCTCCTTTTGTATCTCGATCATCCAGGGGCCCCACTGGCTGTTTAGCAGGCTTCCTGCTTCTGATGTACTTAAAAAACATTTTGTTATTACCTTTTGAGTTTTTGGCTAGCTGTTCTTCACACTCCTTTTTGGCTTTTCTTATTACACTTTTACACTTAATTTGGCAGTGTTTATGCTCCTTTCTATTTACCTCACTAGGATTTGATTTCCACTTTTTAAAAGATGCCTTTTTATCTCTCACTGCTTCTTTTACATGGACGTTAAGCCACGGTGGCTCTTTTTTAGTTATTTTACTGTGTTTTTTAATTTGGGGTATACATTTAAGTTGGGCCTCTATTATGGTGTCTTTGAAAAGGGTCCATGCAGCTTGCAAGGATTTCACTTTAGTCACTGTACCTTTTAATTTCTGTTTAACTAACCTCCTCATTTTTGCATAGTTCCCCTTTCTGAAATTAAATGCCACAGTGTTGGGCTGTTGAGGTGTTCTTCCCACCACAGGAATGGTAAATGTTATTATATTATGGTCACTATTTCCAAGTGGTCCTGTTATAGTAACCTCTTGGACCAGATCCTGTGCTCCACTCAGGACTAAATCGAGAATTGCCTCTCCCCTTGTGCATTCCTGTACCAGTTGCTCCAAGAAGCAATCATTTAAAGTATTGAAAAATTTTGTCTCTGCATTTCGTCCAGAGGTGACATGTACCCAGTCAATATGGGGATAATTGAAATCCCCCACTATTATTGAGTTCCTTATTTTGATTGCCTCTCTAATCTCCCTTAGCATTTCATCGTCACTATTACTGTCCTGGGCAGGTGGTCAATAATAGATCCCTACTGTTATATTCTTATTAGAGCATGGAATTACTATCCATAGAGATTCTATGGAACATGTGGATTCATTTAAGATTTTTACTTCATCTGATTCTACATTTTCTTTCACATATAGTGCCACTCCCCGCCCCCTTCCCCCACATGACCTGTTCTGTCTTTCTGATATATTTTTTACCCCGGAAAGATTGTGTCCCATTGATTGTCCTCACTCCACCAGGTTTCTGGGATGCCAATTATATCAATATCCTCCTTTAACACGAGGCACTCTAGTTCACCCATCTTATTATTTAGACTTCCAGCATTTGTGTACAAGCACTTTAAAAACTTGTCGCTGTTTATTTGTCTGCCCTTTTCTGATGTGTCAGATTCTTTTGTATGTGAATGTTTCTCATCTGAACTGGCCCATATTTTATCTTCTCCCATCCTCTCCTCCTGACTAAAACCTAGAGAATCTCTATCAATAGACTCTCCTCTATGAGAAATCTCTGTCCGATTCATGTGCTCCTCTGCCGCAATCGGCTTTCCCCCATCTCTTAGTGTTTTCCAGTGCAGTGGATCAGTATGAAAAACAGACTGGGAGGGTGGAAGACACTCAACAGTATTTACATGGAATTGTCAAGGTTCCAAAAAGATTCCTTCCAATACATTTCTGGTAATCTTCAGAACATGTTTTCATGTTGCTGTATACATAGGTATTACTGCAGCAGCTATTTTGCTGCTATATTTAACGGTGTCTAGTCTGGATTTTAAAACAAACCCCAAAAGCACAGGTGTGTCCAGATGAGGTTTTATTTGAAACTGTTTTCAGTTCACTGAAACCATTTAACCTCAGTGAAATTATTTTTTCTAGATAACATCTTTAATCCAGGAATGTGGGTGTGTAATTTATATTCACTAAAAACAAGGCCAGGAAGCCTAATTTGAAATGACATATGTATTTTAGAATGTTGGTCCCAGGATATGAGAGAGACAAGGTGGGTGAGATAATATCTTTTATTGGAAGAACTTCTACAGGCCGGAAGAAGAGTTCTAAGAAGTCAAAAACGTGTCCAATTCACCAACAGAAGTTGGTCCAGTAAAACGTATTACCTCACACACCTTGTCTCTTTCAGATATAGTTTATGTTTTAGATTGGTATACTGGCCCAGAACCAACTCTTTCAGATGTTATTTTTGTTCATATCTTATGCCAGATCTACCTACTTTTGATCTAACAGTGCACTTTGTGGAAGAGCTACCTTTATTATTATTACATTATTATTAAAGTAGGTCAGAATGGGTGAACTAGATTGTAGAAAAAAAAGGAACAGACTTGAACCTTTACTTTTAAAAAACTTTAACCAAACAATTTAGTATCCATAAAAGTTTAGGTGACTCCTCATTTTTGCTAAAAGCAACAGAGGGTCTGTGGCACCTTTCAGACTAACAGAAGTATTGGAGCATAAGCTTTCGTGGGTGAATGCCCACTTCATCAGGCACAAGTGCTCTTCCTTCTTCATTTTTGCTCTTCCTCTTCCCCTATACAAACCCCCACTTGCTTTTTTTCTTCCTCGCAGTAGGCATTCTGAAATACCATGAGACTACAATGCCCTATTTCCAACCTGTCTGGAACCAGCAGGTACCAGAAAGCTTATGAGAGAGACAGATCTTCTTATCAGATTTTCAGCCCAGTTTCCTAGACAAGCGGGATTCAGAGAAGCAGCTGAAGTTTTAGATTGCTTAAATAAGCCTCTGAACCTTTTTGCAGTTCACTTGTTGTTAATATGCATGGCAAGCAGGACTGGTGATGCACTTTGAAGTGGATGGTAGAACCTAAGTGGATCAAAAGTTTAGTTCTGAGGCCAGTGGCAACCTTTCTAATGGATGTGGCTCCACATTTTGAAAAACTGGAAAGCAAAATCGTTTGTCATGAGAGTATAAGTAGCTTTGAATTCATGCCAGCTATATATTTACATTATGTGTTCATTTACATGCTCTGCTACTAGGAAGTTTTCCATTCCACTTCACTATTCACCAGTGTAAATCTGTAATCTCTTTATTTTAGGCCCCCAACCTACAAACAGAATTGGGTCCTTAATTTGTATCTTTTAAAAACTCTATACAATTATGTTTTACTTAAAAAATAAAAATAAAAGAATTTTCAGACAGCTCAGAGTTTCAGTGTTTACCAGGTCTTGGAAGTCACCAAGATCAGACACACCGTTATAGGTTTACTCTTCCTTATAGATCCAGATTTGCCCTCAGATGAAGGGCTGCGTCTTCTATTTGCTTTGGTAAGAGTTACACACTTGAATACTGTGTGTAAAAGTAGGCCATAGGTGGACTGTTCACTGCAACTCTACTGTTTTTCATTCTTGACTTTTTGGCACTAAAAATTGTGAAGCAATGTAGAGAAATCCCAAACTGGCTAGTTATTTGGCCTCTTAATTTAAGAATTTAAGACATAATTGTGCCTTAGAACTTTAAAATGAAGAGTGAGCTGAAATTCACATACCCTGTGCAAAATCTAAGAACATGAGCTTCATGTGTGCCATCCCTAGGGTTTGGAATGATCAAGTCCTCTCAATCTACAGACAAAACCAAACCAAGTCCCTCTGCAGAATCATGGTGGAATCATTGTGTTTAGTTTTTCTGGGGCAAGGGGATCCATCTTAAGAATTTCTTCACTGTCTTGGTTTAATTAAGTGCAATTCAGTAGAGGGTCATTATGTTAATATTTGTTTTAAAGGCTGTGAAATGGATCATTTGGCTTCCCATGTTCCTTTGCATTAAATTATCAGGACTAATATGAATGCATTGGTGTTCCCTGCATGTTAAGCAACTAAATGGATCAGTGTCTAAGCTTCATGTCTTTTACCATTGAGGGCCATGCTTTTAAGGGGTTTCTGTCTCTGTCCATTTTGTTTAGCTGTATTATGTTAGATTTCTGAGCATCTTTCAACTGAACATTAATGCTATAGGTCTAAAGTGGGAACTGGGACTGGTGAATAGAGCTGGCCAGAGGGTGATAGATTCACTTCACGACAACTTCTAAGTTTTCAAAACGTATTTTGTTCTACTTTGGAACAAAACCAAAACCTTTTTTTTCTAAGTATTTGATCCAGATTCATAAGTTCGACCCGCTCCGGAGACAGTGTCAGGTGGGGAGTTTGACTGGGGCGGTACACCTGTCAAACCGTAACGCAGGTGTCGTAAGGCGAGCTCAGGGAGGACAGAAACCCCCCGTGGAGCAGAAGGGCAAAAGCTCGCTTGATCTTGATTTTCAGTATGAATACAGACCATGAAAGCAGGGCCTCACGATCCTTCTGACTTTTTGGGTTTTAAGCAGGAGGTGTCAGAAAAGTTATCACAGGGATAACTGGCTTGTAGCGGCCATTTTTGCAAAATGAAATTGTGTTGAAATGTCCATTGTTGGATTGAAAAGGTGAAGTTTTCAATTTGGGTGGGTCTCTCTCTGGCCAGAAGTGACCAGAGAATCCACCCTGGTCCTCAGAAACCTTCTAATTGAAAATTTCATCAGAACTGGTATATCTTTGCAGAATGTTTTGGCTTTGACAAAACAGCATATTTAGTCGAAAATACATTTAATCAAAAATGTTCTGATCAACTCTCCTTATGAATCTGGATCAAATACTTAGAAAAAAAACCCTGAAATGGTTCTCTCCAAAATTAACTTGATCCCAAATTTTTAGAGGTTCAGAGACTCAAAGCATTAGAGGCTCATATAATACATATTTCCCTGACTATTGTTCATTTTCATGTGCCTTGTCCTTCCACTTGCAACTGGAATCAAAATCAGAAATGCCTTATATCATAAGGAAGGCCCTTGATGTGGTATTTTTGTCCCCAGGAGGGCAGGAAGTAATGGAAATATTGTGAGAGACTGTTCTCAAGACGGCCAGCCCAATTTTGCAGACCCAAGAGGTATCTTATTGTTTAGATAAACCATTTAAGGTTTGCCCAGAACTAGTCTCAGGACACTTAAGGAGGTAAGAAAAAACTTCTGTTACATGGGCAATTACAGCTACACTCTGGCAATCTTATCTCTTGTGTAGGATTTTTTGTCAAAGTGCTCAAAGCTTTCCCTTTTTAAAAGGGCATCATTTGTGCTCTGGGATTGTGAAGGATTATTCTCTAACAAAAACTGCCGGTTTTATAACCTGTGCACCAGAAAGGAATAATCAGGGCTGGGCTGGCTGTTACGCCTGACAGCTGTGCAAAATCACAAACCAGGCTTTTTATTTACGTTGGATATAAATCCATGCAGAAAGCGAACCCAATACTCTCAGTTAGGAATGGAGATCTTTGTTTCCATCTTGTACATTTTACAGCAGTGTGGTTGATACTTCCAGGCAGAAAGCAAGCATAAAAATGAAATACATGTCCTCTATCTTTTAAGCAACAAGTAGAGGAGATTAGAAAATACCTCTGGAAAGACTTATAGTTGGAATCAGGTGCATTTACAGATGCATCTCTTATCCTGCCTACAAAATTACAGAAAGAGTTACAAGTCTTGCTGTGAAAGAGAACTGTAAGGCCTGACTCAAGAAATACATACTTGAGAGCTTCATTCCATCTGCTGAGAGCTTTCTTGGCAGGCAGCTCTCATCACAAGAAGGTGTTCAAAGAGAGGGATTTACTCTCAACTGGCAAGTTGTAATGATGCTTTACAGGCATCAGATGAGTTGTATTAAAGCATCTCAGTATTTAAATGATATTCCAGTGCTTTTCACGGTAATTGACTGGTTCAAGCAATACTTTACTCTAGAAATATATAAATATGTATGGAAGATACATCTGCCTATTTAGGTAAGTGTATTTTTTAAATGAATACATCGGAGTTTATTCAAAAGTTACCTATTTTTAAATCATGTTCCTAAAGGCAGTCGCACTGTTTAATCACTAAAAAATAGTCTCACTACATTAAAAGATCCACAGCTAATCATGTATATGCTATAGCTTCATCACTGCTCTTATTATGACAGCTACATATTGTATATGTATTAGAAATAAAATAATGGAATTAGAGCATTTGCTCATACTATATGTCAAATTTATATTCTTTTGGTATTGCGGGAGGAAAACAGTTAAACCTTTGCAGTATTTAGAATCGGATGTGTCACAGTTCCTCAGATTATTTCTCCAGCAAGGCTGGAATCCTGCTTCCAGCAGTGTCCGATACCTGATGCTTCAAAGACAATTGGAAAAAAGTCCATTGTGCAATACTGTACATGGAGAGTGTTACTCCTTAGTAGCAGCAGTGATTGGCTTAGACTTGAAGCATGATTACCCTGAAAGGACTCAATCCTGCAGTGACTACTCAGATGCAGAAAGTAAAGCACCTACATATGTGTTTGCAGGACTGGGGCTATAGTATGTAATATAAAATGTACATATAAATTCATCCTAGCTGGCACAATGTGTGTGTACAAATTGCTCCCCTCACATGCCAATGGATGCAGCTAGGACCAAGAAGAGAATCGCTCTTAGGACAAGGTGGTAATATTTGTATTGATGAGGCAGAGGGAGGTGGATGGTCTGCCAGGGGAAGGCAGATATAAATTGTGATTGGGACTTCATAGAACCTTCATTAATGAGACTGCACAGGAGTTGCACACTGCTACCAGGTGTTCTGGCCAGATGCCTCCCCAGCTAATGTTGCTGTCTCTGAGGGCTGTGGTTGCAGGTTCTTCCCATCTGGGGGAGAAGAAGTTATACAGATGACTTGCATCATTAGGACTGTTCCCAAAGCCTTTCCAGACAGATTTTTACTGGCAATAATGCAGGACTGTATCAAGCTAGTGTATTTAATCATCTGAGAAGCTGACTACTGTGTCTATTTATCACTGTTTCACTGAGATTTTTATTGTGCATTTATTGTGTTTGAGAGAGTATACTATACATTGGGGTGATGATTCCCCCATACACTCGTCACACGCTTAAATCTACATTGACTTCAGTGCAACTGCTCACATGCATAAAGTGAGGAAGCACATGGCTGGCAGGATCAGGGCCTAGAGTTGGTCAAAAAATTAAAATTCATGAAAATGTTGAAAATCTTGAAGATTATATCATTCTCAGTTTTCAAAGAACTTTTTGGGGGAACAAGTTAACATGTTTAAAGAATTTAAAATATGGGTTTGTTTGTTTGTTTTTTAAAATTAAGGGGTACAAGAAACTTTTTTCAAAATTGAACTCTTTTAATCTTGAAAAAATCCCATTATGTAATAAGGCGATCACTCAAAATTAGCAATGGGAAAAAATCAGCATCAAATATTGCAAGTGAAAACTGAATATAAATAAATAAACACAACACAAATGAAAAACCATCAAAATATTTCACTGTAGAACTGAAAATTAAGAAAACAAAAATTTTCATAAAAATTTCTATTAAAAAGGGTAAATGTTATAAAAAAATTAGACCCACTCTACTACACATGCTGTCTATAGCATTTGATTACTCTAGTGTAATTCTATTGACTTCTGTGGAATTAGTCTGGATTCACATAACATTACAACGCAGAATTTCTTTCTTTGTAGATGTCACATATCTACTCAGACCATTTAAAAAATGTATATATTTAGACCATCTGCACACGGTGGTCTATTATCTCACTTCTCATGTACTTTAGTGACAGAACTTTACTATCTGCCCAGAATTTAAAATAAAGAAATTCAGGCTAAACAGAAATGTGCTACAATAAAAATAAAAGTGCCTTGCTCAAATGGGCAAAAGCCATGAAATTAAAAGTTAAGGCTGACCCTCTTTATTTTAACTCCCTCCACTTGGGAAAGCTTATCTAATGGAGAGGTCCAGAAAGGAGTATCTCTAAATTCCTTCCGTATCATGACATTATAGGGATTTCTTAATTCTTTAGCAAATGTTATATTAACAGTACATACGTTAAGAGGAGTGTTGCACCCATTTGTGGATATCAATGTTGATTAGACAAGCGGCATGTTACAAAGAAGGTCAAATGCCTTATGGATCATAACCCACAATAACTATTCTCTGTTGCTTAAGAACACCAATATTTTTCATTCTCACTAGTGTCCCTTTAGAAGGCTACAACAGAGTTTCCTATTATTAAAATGTTACATTCCTTCCCAGGACAAGTCAATTTCCTTTGCATAGCATGCTGATTCTGTTTATTGATTTTGACTTCCTCCTTTGTATGGGCAAAAGCTGGATTTGGTTTCTTTTCTTTTCTTGATATAGTCCAACAGCACAATTTTCCAGGCAGTAATTGCACTTTTGTATTTACATGTTCCAATGTACTGTTAGTGGTTGTCCAAATATTGAAGAAAATCCTCAAGCTCCTGGTTTATTATGCTTCTGTTTTAGCTGCTTCTGTTCTTTCAGTTGACTCTCTTAATTGGTTCCATCAAATGACAATGCTTTGTGTTTCTTCTATGTTCTTTTCCCTAAATCTCTGTCTTTACTTATCATCTCTGATAATACTGTTAATCTTAGTTTAATTCTTCAAGCTGTTTGGTTACTCTTGGGTGAGGGGAGGGAATTCTACTCTTCATTTTAAAATAAAAAGAAACCCCTAATCTCAGTGAAGCTTTCATAGATTTTTAGAATCATATAAAATGAGTTTTGAAGTGCTTGCTGCTAATTGGGGAATCTGTTCTTTTCTTAGTTTTCATGAGACCTGTAAACTGTAAACTGACAGGTTGTGACTATTACCAGATTATGGTATCTATATCTACTATTGTTCACATTTGTTAATTAAAGGCCTATGGCAGGTTCTGGAGAAAAAAACATGTGGCTTTTGATGAAGTAGAAAGAAAAAGTTATTCTGCACAATCAGTCTTGCTTGGGCATATGTGTGTGTGTGTGTTACAGTTGGTTGGAAAATGTTTTTTATTTTTTCCCTGTAGAAAATTTGCATGAACATTAAAATTAACTGTTTTTGTCAAAAATTTTCCCCAGTAAATTTTGACTGTTCATCAAAAATCTAAAACCCCCAAATTTTCAGCTGAAAATTTCTGTCAAGAAAATTGATGAAATGTTTCATTTTGGATTAGATCAACCTGAGTTGAAATATTTTGATTTGTCAAGCCTAATCAAAACATTTTGGTTTAGGTTAGTTCAACATTAAACTGTATTTGCCTGCTTTGGGACAGGATGCCTGGGGTGCTTCATGGGAAATGTAGTCCAAGTCAGAGATTTTGCTCCATAGAGAATAATGGAGGTCATGACACACCTGAACTACAATGGGTAAAAAGTAAAATTTTTGGATGCGTCTCTGAACTGAATCCAAATTCTAAAGATTTGCCTGTCCTAAGTATACAATCTTAATAATGTGAGTAACCACAGCTTAATTTTTTTAATAGCCTTATGTATTGCATTGAGAACTTATTCTCGCTAGAAGCATCTACCTACTAAGTTAAGAGACTAATCTATTCATTTTATTTTGCTTTCCTTGTTTCATCTATGTAGCTTACATTTGTTTAAAGCGAAAGATCCATCAGTAAAGTATGAAAGGCACCAGGCTTCCCCACCCCTCACCCCCAGTGTCTAATGTCTAATCTATAAAAGAAATGAATGTGGTATTATGGGTTGGACTAAATCTAATTGAAACTGGGGCAGAAAGTGGTGTGTGTAACTACTTCCCTTAATTTAAGATAGCAGTAAGAAACAGTTAACTCATGTATGATAGAGTAGCCATCTTCACCCCAAACACAGGCATGTCACCATCTACCAAAACAAAGGTGAACATGAAGTTGCTCAGGATCTATATGGGCAGAGGGGCTCGACTGGGTAGTGTTTTTAGTAGAGGTGTATGTGTATGAGAGAGCCAGAGAAAGCGAGAAGCAGGAGAAACACAACAGACTCAGACACTGAGGAGCAAAAAACCAGACATAGCATGAACAACAACTAAGTGGCCCTGAAATAAACCTAGAGAGAGAGGTATTGGGATGAGTGCTGGGTGAAAGGGGGTTGGAACTGTGAGCAAAGAAACTGTCTCCTGTTGTTTGATTCCTCCTGTATTCAAGGAAGCAGGACTATGTACGTATGTTCTTTGTAAATAAAACAGGATTACATGAAAGATAACTGACTCCATCATCAATTTCTCCTCCTAATAGAAATAACCCACAGGATGCTGAGCTTTGAGTCACCACTCAGATCAAAAGGGGTAACAGTACTAGTAATCATACTGTGGGACATTTAAAGTTCATGCCGCATGAATATAAGTTTTCTAGCAATAACATGATCATACTGTGGCTTCTTACAGGTGTCAGATGGTACATATCTGCTGGATGGAAAAAACACGTATGATTAAGAAGCACAGGATGGATTCTCAGAAAAACAGAGTGAAGGTAGGAAGAAATATTTGTGTGTCCTTTATAACTACAACTTGAAAAACACACACATTTCACTTCATCTTGCCTCAAGGAAATGAGAAAAATACTAAATGGATGGCAGCAGGTTCAAAGTGTGCCAAAATTTTCTCAGTGTTTGCTAATTCCAGGTCACTGTAATGACTTCTCCCACCCTACCCCAGACCAAAAGTTGTGTATAAAAATATACTGAAAGGAAGCATAGTAGCCAAGGGAGATCCTATTGCTTTCAATCTACAAAAAATGACTGATTACACCAGAAATAGTCATTCTTCCCTCTTGTGGGAAAAACTGATGAAAGTGGGAAAGTATATCTACCAAATTTAGCAGATTACATGCAGAACACTTCAGTGGCTTAGGGGGTCTAGGTCCCCTGCTTATTTGGACTACTGTTCCTGTGCTGCATGCAGCTAACTAAAAAGAGAAGGTTTCCATCTAATTTTCTCTATGTTGCATCTTTGAATGTTGAGGACTCTGCCTTGTGTGGGAGCAGCTGTGAGGCACCTGCCAATTTGTATTTTAGTTCAGAAGCAGTGTTAGATTGAGTCATTGTCTCCATTTTCTCTCTCTCTCTCTCTTTCTCTCTCTCTCTCTCTCTCTCTCACACACACACACACACACACACACACACACACACACACACACACTTTTGATTAGCTCTGTTTGTTCGTTTGATTTCCTTGAGCTGAGATAAATCATTCAGACAGGAAAATAAGTCTATTGCTCTGGGTGTGAAAACAGAGCAATCCCTTGCAAAACTACTTGAAATGTTGGCAGCTGTGCACATAACCCAGAACAAGCGTCTGGACTTTATTTCGGCACTGGAAGGTGTGAGGATATACACACACGCAGACACTCTCTCTTTCTCATATACACACTCTGCCACATAAAACAAGTCAGTTAAATTTGGGATGTATCCTAAGTAGTCATCTTGTGAGCCCTCCCTCACAAACTTTAGGCCAGCCCACTGTATAGTGGTGTGAACACAGGACTTGATATAGGGTACATTTTGGAAGAGGACGTGTTGTTTCCCAGGCACACCCTTAGGTGCTATGGCCAGGTCTGGAGGTGCTGCAAAATTGAGATTTGGGGTTCAGATAGCTCACTGATGGAACATCTCACATGCAGATTAGACTCATAGACTTTAAGGTCAGAAAGGAACCATCAAGATCATCTATTGTGCTCCCCCCGCCCTCATTTACTTTCAGTTGATAACTACAGATATCAGCTTTGAAGCACATGGGTATGAAACACAATAAAAGAAAAAAATACCCCATTTAGCATTAGTGTTAAATGTAAATTGTTTATACAATAAATATTGTTAAAAATATAGAGAAGCTGGGCAAACTGGTTTTGGTTTATTTCCTATATGATACATGTTAAACACTTACACTATCAACTTCATGCTTTTTTCCAATAAAGAAAAAAGTACTGTTGTATTTTCATAACTTGTGCAGGAATATTAACCCATTTATGAATCATATGAACTCAAAGAACAGTGGGAAAGGGAATGTGAAAATCTTCTTTTCATTATGCAAAGTCATTACATTGGGCATTAATACTAATATTAGGTAGGTGACACTGGATAATATTGTTCACTACTTTTAGAAAATTTTGATTTGGGGTTCATTGCTGTTTTAGCCAGCCTCTTCGTATTCTAATAGAATATTTTTACTAAAGTATATAAATGTGAGCATTCAGTGTTTGGATTGGGTTGTTTTGTTGTTTATTTCTGGGGTCTGGGGCAGTTTGGCTGATGGAATTGTATTCCTTGTATTGTGTTTTCCACCAGGTTTCCCTTTTGCTGTTTCTTAAAATATTGTCACTTCAGACATTTATTAAAATGATGCAAGTGTGAAAGATGGTTTCTATGAGGTCTGTTGCTCAGAGGGAGTATCATTTTGTGTGATCACCTTATATAATAATAAAAAATGGAGATATCCCATCTCCTAGAACTGGAAGGGAGCTTGAAAGGTCATCAAGTCCAGCCCCCTGCCTTCACTAGCAGGACCAAGTACTGATTTTGCCCCAAATAGCTCCCTCAAGGATTGAACTCACAACCCTGGGTTTAACAAGCCAATGCTCAAACCACTGAGCTATTCCTCCCCCCATATATATATGAAAAGTTAGTGCTTCTGATCTAAACATCCCATTTCCTGGATACAATTTTGTGTGGAGTCAAGCCAAAGGCAAAGTGGCCTCAATCCCCCTCCAGTCTTGATTTAAAAATTGTCAGTGATGGAGAATCCATCTTACCCTTTGAAAGATAAAGAATTTGGTATGATACAGATTGTTTTTGTCATAAACAAGAGCTATAGATTATGGCATGGAAGATCAGCTTGCAGGATTCCATCCAAAAGCTAGTTAATTTTAGAAAGCTTTATAAAATATTGCTGCAAAAGAAAATGTCGGAAGATCATATGGCTTTGAGGCAGGAATTTGACTCTGCTGCCAAAATGAAAAATTTGGCATATTTTTGGAAACTGGTGGCATTGGGCTCCAAGAAGATTAGGAGTAATATTCAAGTACTGATCCCTAAGCATATATGGGAGAAGTATTTTTCTGCACTCTATAATGATATGCCATGTATTAACTTTTTCAACATGTTCAGCCATGGTAGCCTACATTCTTAGCTCTCTTTCAGAATGGACTGCAGTATCTTGTAAGGAGGTTAAATTTTTAATCGATCAACAACATAATGATTAAGTGCCTAGGGAGGACAGTAAAGGTCCAGGGAATTATCATCTAATCAATTTATTGGGCGTTGTTTTAAAAATTTATACTAGATAATTTTGGGGGAGACGAGAGGATTGACCAGATAATAGAAAATTATTTGCTGAAAAACAAGATGGTTTTTGAAATGGCCACTCCATGCAGCTAGTTGTTTTATTCTTTCTTATTTAATCTACAACATATGTCCATCTTAAGAGGTGAAAACTGTACGCATCCTTTGTTGATCTAAATTTGGCTTTTGATTCATTTGCTAGAGAGTGTCTGTGAGGCAAATTTGAGATCACTGGAATGGATTGCTGGTTATTTTTTCTTTTAAGAACTTATAATAGGCAAACAGAGGCCAAGATTAGGAAAGGTTTGTATGGGGAACTCACTGATTCCATCCAAATAACAAAGGATGTTCATCAAAGCTGTCTTTCAGCCCCCTTTTCTTTTTAACTTTTACATAAATGATTTTGTTTTAGTATTAAAGGGGAGCTGTATTTTCCACCTGAAATAATGCATTACCCTGGGTCTGTCATATTATATGCAGACAATATGGTTCTACTATCACAGACACCTGAGGGACTGAAGCATTTATTTTATGTGTTTGGCTCATACTGTCAATGGGTTCAGTAAATTACTCCAAAGTCAAAGTAATTGTGTCTAGTCAAAGATGGTGGTTGCATAAATGGAAGATGGATGGGCAATCTATTGAACAAGTTCATTCTTTAACCTCTCTTGGTATCTGGTTCTCACAAAATGGGTTGTGGGACAAACACATGCGGGTAACAAAAGAGAAGGACTCAAATTCAATGCAAGCTGTGTTACATTTCAGCCGGACTCATGCGGGCAACTTAATTACACAGCCCTCAGAGTGTCTGAGACCAAGGTATGCGTTCAAATTTTGTATGGTGCAGAAATATAGAGATGGAATGAGCCCATGGGACTGGAAACTATCCAAAACAAATTTCTTAGGAAGATTCTTGGTCTCCCAAATAATACCCCAGCTGCTCATCTTAGAGCTGAGACAGGCATGAATATTATTCTGTCTAAAGTGCAATACTGTAATAAAAATTTTTGGCTTCGCGTTCATTGTATGCATCCACAGTGTTTGCCAAGGCTATGCTTAGACGAGGTACAGTTCAGTCAGGCTTTTTCACCTAAATTTCCTAGAGTATATTTAGAATTTGTTGTGTTCTCTAGGCCTAGGCTTCTCTGAACTGGAAATGATTAGATTTCAGTTTAAAAATGTGAAAACCTTAATCAAGATGAGATTAGAGGATGTCAACAAGCAACTAGACATGGCTGTTGTTTCCATTACACATATGTCTCCTTGGTTCCCTCTTATTAAAAAGACATAGGAATGCCACTTATTTAGACAATTTGTCCGATAACAAGTTAAGGCTTTTACAGCTCATCATTTTCAGTCTAAGCAGTCAGCTTACTTAGAAGGCCAATATACTGAGAAATGTAACCATCTCTGTCTACATGGCCCTGGGCAAGAGGAAGACCTATCCCATAATTTATTATACCGTAATGTGTATTGCCACTTGAGGTCAAAATGGCTTTCCATGTTACTGTCTGGAAACCTTTTTCTACAAACTTTTACAAAATAGATTGCAATTTCCTAATAAATATTCTATCTGTGAACTGAGCAGTTGCCCTATTTGCTTGGTCAGCCACTTAAATAAGGAAAAGGCGAGTGGCACAGTTATTACATATGGTTTCATTGGTTTGATGTTCTTTTAAATTAGTATTTATATGTATTTTAATACTTAAATAATTTGGATTTAGTTTTATTTTTATTGTAATATATTTTGTTTTGGTGCATTGACCCTTGACTTAATAAATTTGAATTGACTAGAACTTCCCCAAAATAATTGCTAGAGCATATCTTTTCAAAAACATCTAATCTTGATTTAAAAATTGTCAGTAGTGGACAATCCACCATAACCCTTATAAGTTGTTCTGAAAAGACATGTATAGCGGCTAAGGGGCTACTGCAGCATGCTGTCATCCCAAAACATAACACCCATTTAAAAATGGAAGATCGTGCCAGACCACTGCTATTTTACAACCTGGATAGAAGAGTTTCCCGCTGAGATACCACTTCATAACCTTGCTACTTAGAATGTGGCCCTTAGTCATAGTTTAGCCAGGCTCCTATGTACTTTGTACTTTCAATCTCTCCTCATAAATCAGTCCCTCCATCTCATTTGTCAATTTAAGTTGCTCAGTGATGTGGTCCTAACTGTCCATGTGATTTAAACATTGTTTCTGAATGATTCCCAATCTCATGGTCAGTATCGTACAGTCTGTTCACCAATATCTAACCTGCAATGTCCCTGCTCCTGTTCTGCACCTGCATCCCCGGCCTCTCCTTTTACCGAAATATGCTAAACTGTATGGTGGTTTTGCTCTGTAGCCCAAAGGACTAAAAACAGGGTTAAGACTATGAAACTGGTGTTTATTTGTGACTTAGCCACCTTGAAAGTCAGATCTTCAGAGGAGAAAGTAATCTATTGCAGCACTCAGCACTGAATTCCACCACACTTTTTCATTCTTTTGTTCTCCAACCACGTTTGCCTTGAATTCAGCTCATCCCACTATAAATTTCTAAAGCAGTTTGAGTCTGACACCTGACCCAAATGTTTTTCAGGATATTAAAGACAAATATTGTTTTAAAAATTCTGTCTTTCAACAATTTTAGTGAAAACCACAATTATTTGTGAATTTCCTGCACTTGATGCACAGTTTAGATGATTGATTATGCTTTTTTTATAGTAGGAAAGAAATTAAAAAATTCTCTGTATGTATAATGTATGTGAGATGTAATAATCATTTAAGATAAATACAATATACAAGGTTAAAATAAGTATAGTTTTGATATTTTTAAAATATATATAACATGCGTTTACTTGTGATGCTAAAATGCCATCTTTGGAATTTTCCCCAAAGCATGAATTATTTTACAGGAGTACCCGTGCTGGCTTTTATTATTTAATTTAAAGCAAGCAGCAGAAGTGACACTGGGTTAAGTGATATGAAAGTATATTGTACTTCTAAAACTAAAGTCAATTCAGAAAAACAAATATAAACCTTGAATCAACTTTCAGCTCTTCATTCTGGGCCCCGATCCAGCACGGCACTTAAGCACATGCCTAAGTGTTTGGCTGAATCACAGCCTCTCTTAGAAGTGCACAGGACTTTTCAATTGACCTTTAAATGTATAGATGAATAAAATCCATCCATAATCATTGTCTTGAAAACGCACCATTAAAAATGATTTAGGAACTGTGGGAAAAAATGAATTCAAGCCTGCACCCATATATCATTTTATTTGTGTCAAGCTGGGCTTGACTATAAGGAGACTAATTGGTAGAAAGGACTTTTTACAAGCTTGGGATCACATTCTACTGGGTGAGAGTCTGTGGTCTGTGTTATGCAGGAAGTCCAGACGAGCCTTAAAATCTATTAATTGTTCCTTTTGTGGTGAGAGATCCATGAGAGGAGGGAAATGGGCAGAAAATCCCAGTGAAGTTGTCCTAATTTGCACCAGGGTTCAAATCAGCCCAGGCAGGCCTACGGATTGGGTCAGTGTGTAAATGTGGTTTATGATCCAAATATGAATTTAGAATCCTGACTTAAACATCCATTTTTTAAGATCTTGGCCTTAGTGTCGGGGTGCCCCCTCCCTGAAATTATTCCTATGGTACGTGCTGTCAGTCCCTGTGGAGTCATCCTCACTGCAGCCACAGGCCCTGGCACTTCTCCTACCTAGTCTGTACCCCATGCTCAGTCCCTGCCTTCCAGACCGGCCTGCCCAGGTGCAGTGTCACTCCCCATCCCTGAAAGGGAACATGGGCTGCTGGAAGCAGGGCAAGGCCAGGTGGATTCCCAGGGGAGAATGCTGGTGCAGAAGTTGGCCTCCCAGCAACAGAGACGGAGGAGGAACAGGGCTGACTGTCCCCCTGCCCACTCTGTTTGGCCTGCCAGCCCTCTGTCAGAATGGGAGTTGGCCGGGCCAAAATTCAGTGAGTAGCGTTGTGGCCCAGTGCATGGGGGTGGTCTAATTCCTTTCTCAGTAACATCCCTGTGCACCACACTAAATAATGTCCACACCCAAATATTTGAAGATTGTTGTGTCCTACCTACCCTTAGTTGTTGCATAGCCAAGAGAAACACATTTAGCTCTTATTGTTTTAACTTGCAAGTCAATCATTTTTATTGCTTTTCTTTCAAGTCCTTCCAATTTGTAATGTGGTGTCTGGAATTATCCTCAATATTCCAGAAGATGTTGTTTCAGCAGAACTGTACAGAGAAAGCCTGTTTCCTCCTTGCTCCATGACATGATGCCTTTTACAGACTCTTCCCAAAGTTGGATTTTTTTTTTTAATATATAAGCAGTAATACGGTACATTGCAAGCTCATGTCTCCTTTGTGGCCATTATTACTGCTAGATCTTTTCCTGCATTGTTGCTTACCTGATTTCTTCCTTCCAGTGAATCTACGTGTTTCAATTTATTTTCCCCAGATTTATAATGTTGCAGTTTTCCAGAGTGAATCTTGTTCTTTTCCTTTTAATATTTTCTCCTTCTAAGGGCCCTTTCACCAATTTTTCTGTTCTGACTGGTATTCACAACTACTTCCAGTTCTATAATATTTAGGAAATTCATCCGGATTCATGAAATAAAGCCGTATACCAATGTCACTAGATACCTCTCCCAACATGGTACCTTCTCTTTATTATTATCCTTTGTTTGGTCTTCTAAATCTGCATTTATATCTGTAATTATCCAAGTTAATTTAAATTAATATTTCAAGTAAAATTTTGGGAAATACAGTATCAAATGCTTTATTAAAATGTGATTATACCACGTACTGCAATCATTTCATTCACTGATCTAGAAATGCTATCTAGAAAGCAGTCAAATTTATTCAACAAGATACATTCTTTTATAACCCCTGCTATTTATTGCTCATTTTCTCACTATCTCCTAAACTAATACTTTTATTTCTCTTAATATTTGCCACATTATTTACTAGGTATAAAGTGAGATTTATGGGATGGTGATGGCCAAGTTCCCATATTCTTTCCTTTGAAAATCAGTACAATATTTGCTTTTTCCTAGTTTTTTATTCCCGTCCCCATTTTCAATATCACTTAAAAATAATTGCTCATAAGTCTGTTACCTAATTCTCTGTCTCTGTAAAATCCCAGAAAGTAACCGTATAAAACAATATAATAACTATCAATAGACTTATTTAACTGTTTTATGGAAAGGGGATGTATTGGATGGAGTTGGGGGAAAGAGTAAAATTAAGTGTAAGTTCAGTTTCTTTTTTCTAAAGGCTTCAGCTGGTTCTAAAGGGATAGAATTAGAGCTAGGTGATTTTTTGTATGTGTGTGAATAGTTTATTTGCCAAAGAGTGCATTTTTCAGTTGAATGAAACAATTTGTGAATTTGGGTTGAACTCGTTGAGTAACTTTAGCCAAATAAAAATGGAGAAAAACAAATTCTGAAAAAACTGGAATGTTTTATTTTGACATTTTTGGAACAAAGGACTTTTCACTTAGACATGATGTTGCATTTCGAAATATAGCTAAATTTAACAACAACAAAAAAGATGGGGCAAAAAACAAACAAACAAAAAAAAAACCCTCCCACAACCCAAAATGAAACAAAACATTTCATTTCAGCTTTAACAAAACATGTTTAGTTTTTTTCATTTATCCAAGAAAAACTGAATAGCTATTGGTTTGGTTTGACCTCAAACAATTTTTTTTTTTTTTGGTTTGGCCACCAAACTGAAAAGTCAAATTGTAAACCCAGCTTTTGATAGAATAATCTCAAAATGAGGAAGGCGAAAAAATGAAAAACCAGAAAAACTAACTTTGAAAGACAATTGAGTTTGGCAGCAGTTATTGTTGAGGTATGTTATTTTTTGCCACACCTGAATTAAATATTGCTTCTTCTCTATTGTATTCATACTTAACACACATTGACAATGGTAGAAATGCACATCAGTGATATTGCAACAATGTGCAGAAGGCAAATACTTAAAAAATGTTCAGATACCATTTAAATCTGTTCTGATTCCACAAGGCCAGAAAAACTTCTAGATCAGAAAAAGAACTGAAGTATAAAGATTTCATAGTATCTCTTTGCAGATTGTATAGAGAGGCACTTGCTCCTCACTTACATTTGAAGGCTTTTGTAAGCTGTTGGGATCACATATCTCTTCCCTATCTCCGCTCACTAGAATTCTTAGGGGCCAACACAACCACTGTGATA
Source organism: Malaclemys terrapin pileata (assembly GCF_027887155.1). Lineage (NCBI taxonomy): Eukaryota > Metazoa > Chordata > Testudines > Emydidae > Malaclemys > Malaclemys terrapin. Next base: position 32,829,313 of record NC_071506.1, read on the forward strand.
TAAAAAGGGATTCCAGTGAAATGGAAATGGAAAAAATCTGAAAAAGTAGTGTTTTAATAAGATATTTTCCTAAATGAGAGAGCTCCCCAGGGAAGTGCATTACTTATCCTAGGAACTGACATAGCAGGAGCTTTATCATCTGCAGACTTTAGGTGTGATGATGGAACCCTCATAAGGCAAGTGATGTCAAGAGAGCTAGCTAAAATCAGCTCACGATCTCAAAGCCAGTGTAAAGAACATGGAATGTGAAAAGAATTCTAGCCAGAAAGAATAACGATTATCTGTCATATTTCTTGGCTTTTCCTTTTGCCATTACCAAAGACACCTGTGATCTTTAAAGAGACCTTAGGTAGCTAGGTGGCCATATGCTATTGAATTTCAATGTGAATTGGTCATTTGACTCCCTTAGCAAAAAGAACAGGAGTACTTGTGGCACCTAAGAGACTAACAAATTTATTTGGGCATAAGCTTTCGTGGACTAAAACCCACTTCATCAGAAGCTTATGCCCAAATAAATTTGTTAGTCTTTAAGGTGCCACAAGTACTCCTCGTTCTTTTTGCTGATACAGACTAATACAGCTACCACTCTGAAACCTGACTCCCTTAGGTTCTTTTGACAATTCCAGGCTTTGCTCCTTGCAGGCTAAATTTTCAAAGGCCCTCATCCCAGCCTCTAATTGTGTGTACTCCATCATTTGCCTATGCAATTATTTTGTGCATATCAATTGTGCTCTAACAATAGAATTAACACACTCAAAATCCAGTTGGTACCATTTGCACACACATGAAAGATTCAAGTGATAAGGCTTGATTATGCAGGCAAAGCTGTGTGTTCATATGAGCAGGGACTTGTTTTGAAATTTTGGCCCCAAAAGGTCAGCTACTCCTGCTGAGATTATAAATCTCGATTCCATAAACATCATAGTTATTTCCACAGCAATGAATTACATCCATAATGCTGCAAAGGAAGATTGTCTTTATGGGGGACACAAAGACTAGGGGAAACTGAACTATTTAAAACAAAGACTCTATTTGTATTGCAAAACTTTCTCATACCAGAAAACGAGGGAAGTGGAATATAAAAAATAACTACATGGGGCTAACATACCCCAGGGTGAGCATCTGCTTATGCTGCTTGGCAGAAAGACTATAAAGGAGGAGTTTGTGGGGACAGAACTGAAGAACATTAGAGCTGCTGTACTGGGTCAGACCATGGTCCATCTTGTCCGGTATCCTGTCTCCACAACAGCAGCCCATACCAGAGCTTCAGGGGAAATGTACAGATCTGAGCAATTATGGAGTAATCCACCCGTGTCTTCCACTCCCATCTTCTGGTAATCGAAGGCTTAGGGTCACTCCAAGCACAGGGGTGGGTCACTGACCATCTTGGCTAATTGCCATTGAGAGACCTATTCTCCATGAACTTATCCAGTTCATTTTTGAGCCCAGTTATACTTTTGGCCATCACATCCCATGGCAATGAGTTCCAAAGATTAGTTGTGCATTGTGTGAAAAAGTATTTTCTCTTGTTTGTATTAAACCTGCTGCCTATTAATTTTATCAAGTGATCCCCGGGTTTTGTATTGTGTGAAAGGGTAAATAATATTTCTCTATTCACTTTTTCCACACTGTTCATCATTTAATAAGTCTCTATCAAATTCCCCTTAGTTGTCTCTTTTCTAAGCTGTACAGCCCCAATTCTTTTTGTGTCTCCTCGTATGGAAGCTATTCCATACCCTTGATCATCTTTGTTGCCGACTGAATCTTGTCCAGTTCCATTACATCCTTTTTGAGATGGGGTGACCAGAACTGGACACAGTATTTAAGGTGTGGGCATACTGTGGATTTATAGAGTGGCATTATGATACTTTCTGTTTTATTTTCTATCCCTTTCCTAAGAGCTCCTAACACACTGTTAGCTTTTTTGACCATTGCTTCACCTTGAGCAGAGACTCCAAAAACTCTTTCTTGAGTGGTAATAGCTAATTTAGAACTCATCATTGCATATGTATAGTTGGGATTATTTTTTCCAATGTGCATTACTTTGCATTATCAACATTGAATCTGCCATTTTGTTACCAAATCGCCCAGTTTTGTAAGATCCTCCTGTAACTCCTTCCAAACTGCTTTGGACTTAACTTTCTTGAATAATTTTGTATCATCTGCAAACTTCACTGTTCACCCCTTTTTCAAGATCATTAATGAATATGTTGAGCACCACAGATCCAGTACAGATCCTTGGACGGACTCCCGCAGTTCTCGCCATTGTGAAAACTGATAATTTATTCCTACCCTTTCTTTCCCTTCTTTTAACCAGTTAGTGATCCATAAGAGGACCTTCTCTCTTATATACTTGGTTTCCTTAAGAGCCTTTGGTGAGGGATTTTGTCCAACTACACTATATCAACTGACTCACTGCTGTTAACTCACTCAAAGAATTCTAATAGATTGGTGAAGCATGACTTCCCTTTAGAAAAGCCATGTTGACTCTTCCACAACAAATCATGTTGATCTATCAGAGGGGTAGCCGTGTTAGTCTGAATCTGTAAAAAGCAACAGAGGGTCCTGTGGCACCTTTAAGACTAACAGAAGTATTGGGAGCATAAGCTTTCGTGGGTAAGAACCTCACTTCTTCTGTTGCTTTTTACATGTTGATCTATGTTTCTGATAATTCTGTTCTTTACTATAGTTTCTACCAGTTGGCCCAGTACTAAAGTTAGGCTCACAGATCTATAATTTCCAGAATCTCCTCTCTTCAAAAATCAGCATTTTGTTTGCTACCTTCCAGTACCAGAGGCTAATTTCAGTAATAGGTTACATACTATGCAATTTCATATTTGAGTTCCTCCTGGTCATGGTAACTTATTACTGTTTAGTTTATCAGTTTGTTCTAAAATCTGTTCTTTTGACACATCAGCATGGGATAGTATTTTAGATTTATTACCCAAAAGGAATAGCTCTGATGTGGCTCTGTCCCCACATCCTCTCCAGTGCAGACAGATGCAAAGAATTCATTTAGTTTCTCAGCAATGGCCTTGTCTTCCTTGAGTGCTCTTTTAACACCTTTGTTGTCTAGTGGCCCCACTGCCTGTTTGGTAGGCTTTCTATTTCTGATGTACTTGCAAAAACTAACAGTAATTTTTCTTTATCTTTAGCAAGTTGCTTCTCAAATTCTTTCTTGGCTCCCTTATTATACTTCTACATTTTACTTGCCAGAATTTCTGTTCCTTCCTATTTTCCTCATTAGGATTTCCCTTCCAAATGTTAAAGGATGCCTTTTTGCCTCTAACAGCCACCATTATTCTTCTGTTTAGTTTTGTGGCAGTCCTTTGGTTCTCCTACTGTCTTTTTCAATTGGGGCTATACATTTAGTGTAAGTCTCTATTATAGTGTTTTTAAGTAGTCTCCATGCTGCTTGCAGGCATTTTACCCTTGTGACTGCTCTTTTAAAATTCCCTCTAACTCACGTCCTCATTCTTGTGTAGTTCCCCTTTTTAAAGTTAAGTGTTGCTGTGGTGGGTTTCTTTGGCATCCCCCCTGCCAAGGATGCTAAATTTAATTACATTATAGTCACTATTACCAAACAGTTCAACTATAGTTCCCTCTTGGACCAGATCCTGTGTTCCACTTAGCACTAAATCAAGAATTGCCTCCCCCACTTGTGGGTTCCAGGACTAACTACTCCAATAAACAGTCATTTATGGTGTCTAGAAATTTTTGTCTCTGCATCCCATCCTGAGGTGCCATGTATCCAGTCAATATGAGGATAGATGAAATCACCCACTATTATTGTGTTTTCTGTTTTTGTAGCCTTTCTAATCTCCCTGAGCAATTCACAGCTCTTGTCTCCATCCTAGTCAGGTGGTTGGTAGTGTATTCCTGTTGCTATACTTTTATTATTCAAGCGTGGAATTTCTATCCATAGAGATTCTATGGTACAGTTTGATTCATTTAAGATTTTTACTTTATTTGACTATGCTTTTTTTTAAACACATAGTACCACTCCCCACCAGCATGGCCTACTCTGTCAAAAAGGTCACTTCTCTTGTGGACAAATGGGAATAGAAGGCCATACAACCTCCACCCCCAAATGGGGGCCTGGTATGGATACAGAGGCCAGAGGCGTACTGCAATCAATTATCTGCACCCCTTCAGCAGCCTCCTCCAGCAGGGTTCCTCTGGAGCCTCTGGTGGGAATTAGAGCTGCACTTCTTATCAGAAAACCTAAGGGAGGGAGAGAAAAGTACAAGTGCCTGGATTCCTTGAGAGGAGTCTCCCCCACTCCATGTATAAAGGGCTTTGATGGCACAGCAGTTATAATTTACTGAATTTGGTCCATGGTGCCCTGTAAACAGAAGTGGGACACATGCAGGGAAAAATACTTTCCAAAATGAAAATTTTAGAATGTGTAAAAAGAAAGTGAGTGTTACGGTCAAGAGAAGGGAAAGAACAAAATATGAAAAACTATTGAAATATTTAGACCAGCCCCATTAATGAGGGGCACCTGAATGTGTTACCACCTCACAGATACAATTGAGGACAGAGGCTGCCTCTTCTGCTCCAGGTTAGCGGGGACTGGATTCATTTCTTATCCCTTGCTAGCAAACCTGTCTGGCCAACAGAGGAGTGATATTAATTGGTACAAGAGAGAGCTGTGTTCAGCTCTTCCCTATTGGAGAGAGGTTTGCTTTGACATGTAGATTTTACAGCAAAAATTTTAAAAGGGGGCCTGGGGGAAGAGGCATAGGGCATCAAAGGATTCCAAAAGGCTCCCATAAAAGTGCTTGTCACAGCCTCTGTTGTATTTGTGTAAGATTATGAAGCCACATGGTGTGACATGACCTAATCCTGTGATAACACCTATGCCTGTGAAAACACCCTTAGCATTGCTATGTATGATGTACTGTTTAAGTGTCATGTGACTGCTGAGTTCATAGCTTTGCATAAAAACAGCTTATAAAAAGCTACTGAGAAATGTTAAGGGAACCACTTATATGTGGGGTTGTGACCAGGGATCTTTTGAAGTCCTGTAGTGGGAGTTATTTTTCAGAGAGGAGTCACTGAATGGTCTGTCTCTATGGAGTTGCAAAAAAAAAAAAAAAAAAAAAAAACCTTCTATTTTATTCATATTAGTGTTAATAGCAGAGTTGTCAAAGTTAAGTTTAAGTTTTTGTTTCCTTTATAAATTTGATTTTTGGGGGTTTGCCATCTGGGATATTTCAAATTACATCAAATCAAAGAAATCTTGTATCTAGGTTGTCAGCACAAGTGTGATTTAAAAAAAAAACACCTAAAATGCTTAAATCCATTAAAATATTTAAGCTATAGAGTGGGAAAATATAGGGCCTACTCCCCTGAGGTCTATGGGAGTTTTCCCATTGACTTCAATAGAAACAGGATGCTGGCCATAACTTGTAATCAGTTTCAGAAGTCCTCAGTCCCATCCCACACTCCAATCTATTTGGCTAATGTTTAAAAGCTAATACTGGGATGTGTATGTCCATGTGTGTGCCCTCTCTCTCTCACCTTTTCAATGGGATTTTTGTGGTATTTTGACCCTAGCTCATCTCTAGTTACAATGTCAGTATACATCTATTGAAATAACATTGTGGTGTCAGAACAATGGTAAACAATTCCAGCGCACGTCTCCAGTGACCTAGATGTGAGAGATTGGTATCCCATTTCCAATCCCTTGAAGCATCCAGTCATAGACTTATCGTAATTAGAGATGGAAAGGCCTAGTATTAGGTCACATGGGCCTTTCCCCTGCCAGTCTAGGATTGTTCCCTGCAGTATGCAGTCTAGTTTCAAATAACTTGAGTATTAGGGAGCTTCCCCCCTTCCCTTTACTCAGAAGTATATAACACAGTTTAATAGACCTTGCTGTTAGGAAATGCATCAAGAGCCATCCAAATATCCCCTGCCCTCAGTTGTCTCCTAACTTCTTTGATCACCATAAACAATCACTCTCCCTCCTTGACTCTTAGGTTGTGTCTACACTACAACTTATATCAGAATAATTTCTATTGCTCACAAGTGTGAATAGATCAACCCCCTGAGCAACATACGTTACACTAGCAGGCACCGGTGTGGACAGCACTATGTTGGTGGGAGAGCTTCTCTTGCTGACATTGCTTCTGCCGCTCGCAGGCGCTGGAGTAGTTGAGCCAATGGAAGAGCTTTCTCCTGTTGGTTTGGGGCGGCTACATTAGAGAGCTTACAGCAGCATAGATGCATCAGTGCAGCTGCACCACTGTAAACTCTCGAGTGTAGCTGTGTCCTTACACTCTTCCAGTTCTTGTAGTAGGGGATCATTGTAGCTCTTACCCTCCTCTACCATTGCTTAACCAAGCTCTACGTAGTGCAAGTCTTTTCCTCTTTCCTTAGCTGGTTGGTTATATTTTAGCTTGGGGATGAGAAGCTTTTCTTTTGATTTGATTGTAATTTTTTTTTTGGCAACTGCACTTAGAATAGGCACTTTTAAAATATATTTTTATTATAATTAAAAATTCAATAGAAATATGCCCAGCCACCCACGGTTAATTTGTTGAAATGCAGGATTTTTGCATAACATTGTATCATTGTGTTCCCAGCTTTTATCTGCATAAAAACAGAATGTGAAATTTACTACCCAAAAACATGCTTGGCAGCTGAAATAACATACAGCTTTTTCCTATATTCAGACATAATGCTTTATGTCATGTAGTATCTTATGTGATTTACTTGAAATAATGGAGCACAAAGAGGTCATCAGAAATTTGAGTTGCCTCTTATCTTCGGCGTTAGATACCTGAACTAATTAGAGGATAACATGGCTTACAAGAAGCATGTGTTTTTGGGTGAGCGTTGCTCAGAAAAGCTGTGCTGTCGTTGTTGTAATAATAAATCTTGTCACCACGGTGCATCCCTTAATTCCTCTGTTTCCCAGCCATGGGGTCATTTGGTGGAAGCTCTGTTGCTTGGGCCATTTTAAACAAGTTTGGACAAAGCACTTCAGCATACTGTAGTGAACAATCCCACAGTGACAGAAATATGGGCTGGGTATCACTGGCAATTTTTAAATCAAGACTGGATGTTTTTCTATGAAAGATCTCCTCTTAGAATTGCTCGGGAAAGATCTGTGGCCTCTGTTAGACAGGAGCTCAGACTAGATGATCACAATATATCCTTCTGGCCTTGGAATCTATGCATCCATGATTTCTTCAACATCAGAGAGGTGCTGGGCATCTGTCCTTCCACTGAAGTCAATGGGACTTGCTTAGGGGCTTAGCAACACTAAAGATATGGCTCAACAAGCATCAAAATTTGGTCCCATAATGGTTCCTTCTGTAGCAACCCAACCCAGGACACCTCTGGATATAATGTCATTTCAGTCTGCAGGGTTTTATGTCCAAAGCTCACTAGCTATTGAAAGTACAAATATTGTCCCTAAAGGCCAAATCCAGGTTCCAACTGAAGGTTTGCCCCTAACTTCAACGAGTTTTACTGGATTTAACCAATGATGTATATGGTTTGACTTCTCAATAGTAAGCATTGATGAGGTTATGGGGGGGAAACTCACTGAAATCTGAAATTGTTGGTGAAATCCTGGCCCCACTGAGGTCAATAGGACTACATTTGGTCCAGAATTTCACCCCTTGAATACAGAAAGTATTACTATTTCTCAGCCCCTGAGTGAGAGACTGAGGTACATCTATAGGGCCTAAACTTACTCCCATTATAGTCAATAGCAAAACCAACAGTGATTTCAGTGAAGCATAGTCAGGTCCTTAACATGCCATTTGCAGAGAAAATGTGGGCAATATATTTCTCTATGCAGTTTGCAGTGCTTCAGACCATGCTCTGTGGGTCCCATTCCTATCAGAATGGCAGGTCAGAGAAGCACCCTAGATCATTTAAAGAATATTCTTGTTTCAGAATCTTTCAGTCTAGTTTCATTTGTTCCCCCAGCCTTCAACGTTCCAGGCCTGTCACCAGTAAAGAGGTTAAACGAGTATAAAATTAAAAAGGGAGCTACATATTTATCAGTTTTGCCTCTCTCCTGAAGAGGTCTGATCTGGCATCCTTTATATTATATTATTATTATTATTTATTATTATTATCCTTAACCTTGATATTTTATGCTATGGATACCAAAGGGGCTCGTATAACAAGCAGTTAAATTCTTAGTCTTTCAGTTTCTTTAAACAATTTTAACATGGCTGTCACCCACTGCATGCTGTATGTCAGTTAGCACTTGTGGGGTAAAATTGACAAAGAGCTCTTTGTGTACCTTCACAACAAGTATATCTTCGCCAACACTTTGGAGCTATTTTAAGTTTGTAAGCTGTAAGTATCTCCCTCTTTCTAGAACTGATAACAGTAGAACCAAGACTGCAGATGAGTAGCACCTGGCTAATTAAGCATTCGGCTATTCTGTGGTCTTTAATACAGATGGTACTTACAGTTTAAAATGTTCTAAGCCCAGAAGTCACTCCTCCAGATGCTGTCAAATATTCCCATAATAATCTCAGACAGGGCTATTCCACACACACACACCCCATGTTACTATATAATGGTCTCTTAGATGTTTATGAAAATCACGGAAGATGAACCTCAAGATGAAATACTTAAAACGAACACAATTCTCTCTGTGTTCAGTTTGCCAGAAAAGGAATGCATTTTACCTTCCAGGCGCATGACAGTATTTTGCTCTCCGTATGTTCCAATTGCTCCTTTTCATATCCCTTTACTCTCATCCAGGCCCGGATTCAGGAAAGCATCCTCACTGAAGAAAACACACCGGCCTGTGCTTAAGTCCCAGAGACTCTGATGTGTGGCTAGATTCTGTCTGTACTATGTGGCCCTCGTAACTGTCCCCATTGCAGTTGTTTGAGAAAGTGAAGCTGTATCTCTGCCCTGTTTGCTGCCCAGAGCAGCAACATTTAACAGTTCCCTAGATTTTCCTCCTGTATTTCCTCTTTCAGTAGCTGCCCTCACTCCACTGTCCATCATAGTGCTCCTATTATTTCCTTTATAAATTATCCCTGAATCTAAGTTTTCCCAGATAGGCACCTTCCCTTCTGGATCATAGATGTGAAAATATCAGACTCTGTGCACATCATTACTGGATAGAGAGATTATCATTGATTTCTAAGAAGGCAGAGTTTTGAGTGGCTTTTAGATTTAAATGTAGAGGTAAATACACACCTACCCTTCACATTAAACAATAACCTGGGCCATTTTTAGTCCATTGATAAAACATATAGCAGCACCAAAGAACATGCTATTATCATTATTTAATATTTGCATTATTATGATGCCTTGGCGCTAATCAAGGATTTATCTGTGTAAATATGTTCTGCTCTCAGCCCTTGTGCTAGGATTGTATAGACACATTTAAAAATATTTCCTAACCAAGCGATGAGAATTATGATGGGATGCAACAGGTGGAAGAAATAAACAAATGAGTACTGGGTCTGGAAAGAAGTGAGAAGAAAAGCTAACAGTACAATGAGCATGGTTTGCAAATAAGCAGTAATCTAAGCTGGTCACATGCCTAATGATGGTCAGATGGCACTGTTATGAATTCAGCAGAATAGAAGTTATGTTCCTAGCTTTATTGATTTTCATAACGAAACAGACAATGTAATCTTTTGTGGATACTGAGGCTTAGTTCCTCCCATCATCTTTTAAAAATAGAATAATTGCAGTTCCTGTAATCCACTTGCCGTTTGACCCATGGCATGAGTTAAAGCAGCCCCAAAGCAACACTAAATTACAAAAGCACCACATCACTGCATTGGGCTGCTTCACAGCCCCAAAATAGCTGGCATGCAGGGTGCTCCAACCATGCCCCTCCCAGCTCCATTCCCTCTCAGCAGGCTCCTATGCCAGAGTGGAGGGCTGACTATGTTGACCCTTTGCTAGGATAATTCCCCCAGAAATCTGTTCCGTCCCTTTTACACTGCTGGAACAGTGTTTAGGGCCACAGCAAGGGACAGAATCTATCCCTATATCAGAAAGATAAAGGCCATGCTTATGTGCCTAACCTCATATCTAACGCATCCCCTGCAAGAATGGATCTGCCCAGAATGAATGAATTGGTGTGAGATACATATGTAAAAAGCAATTAAAATATAAGTGGAATCTATGACTAATCTGAACTAACCTATGATTTTATCTGTGTAAATATGTGCTGCTCTCAGCCATTATGTTTGTAACTGTCATCACTGGCTTTTCACATCTTAAGCTTTTCATCACTGTAAGCTTTTTGGGGCAGGGGCCAGACATCTTCCATTATTTCTTAGGGCATGTCTACACTTAAAACACTACAGCTGCAGCACAGCAGAATAGACAAGTGGTTCTCAACCTTTGTGGGCCACATATGCAGCTCTCTATGTGTTATGTGGACCGCATCAGCACAATATATATATATACGCTACCTGTATGGCCATGAGGATGTCACATGGGCAGCATCTGTGTGCTGATTGGGCTGCAAGCAGCCCGCAGGTTGAGAACTACTGGTGTAGTTGTGGGTTGGTAGTTGGTGTAGGAAATCCACCTCCTTTTGGGGCAGAAGCTGGTTGACAGAAGAATTCTTCTGTCACATTAGAGCTGTTTACATGGGGACGTAGGTCAATTTAACAATGCCACTCAGAGGTGTGAATTTTTCACAGCCCTCAACTTAATTTTCTAGTGTAGACCAGGCCTTCAGCACCTAGCCCATCAATGGGTGTGGTATAAATATTTAATTATAATGGGGCCATTTAGATTACCTTCCATAACCAGAGAAAGAAGAAGAGAAACTCACTATTTGCACACTTCATCAGGTGTTGCGGAGCTGTATTCTAGAAACCAACAACATGCTGAAATATGCTCTCAGTGAGAATGATACCATAATCAATCTACTGGCTGAATGAAAACAGTTTCTGCCTGTATTAGAAGAATTCAGCAAGCAGAGTTTTCTAAAATCAGAAAGAAATCTGGTCAAAATCATTGTTTGGGGAGATAGAGAAGAGGGAGAGGACAGCAAGAATTCCAGGAAAGGTTTACATTATCAACATGGTCTTTCTTAATTTACCCTGTAGAAAAACAATATATTCTGTTATATTCAGGTTCTTAGATTGCACCCAACACCATGGTATGATGGCCTGTGATATTATATTATAGACTTTGTTTACAGTGTTTTGTCTCTCAATAAAATATGTGAAAAAAACTAAAATCTATTACACTTATGATCAGAGTAGTATTTTAGTCTCGTTTTCTCTAACCAGAATTTCGTTTGCTGTTTACTAGTTGTCTACTTGGCTGCTGTCCTACACCATGGACATAGTGGCATTTTGGTAGTAAAATGATTATTCAGTAAACAACCACTAAAAAGTCAGCATTTGTCCATAGCTTCTACACAGAGACAACTGAGATGCCACAGTGTCTGCTATTCTAAATATGGGGAAATTCAACAGGTAGCACAGTGTGGTAACTGATGGTACATGCTGGCTTTGTTATGGTACCCACTGTATACAGATGTAAGATTTTATCTCGCTGCACTGTCCTCTTTAGGTAGAATAAGAATATTCATCCTCAGAATAGCTGAGGTACCTTTCCTGAAACCATGCTCCCATCAGAATCATTTTTGGGTAAACTACTCATGAGAATAGCTTGCAAACCTTTGCAATGCCAATCAGTTCTTAGAAGGGAGCACAGGAAAATGTCCATCTCTTAATCTGCAAACAACCCTGCATTCGAAGAGTTTTGGTTTTACATTATGAATAACTGATTTAGTAATAAGCAACAGAGAGTCCTGTGGCACCTTTAAGACTAACAGATGTATTGGAGCATAAGCTTTCGTGGGTGAATGCCCACTTCGTCGGATGCAGCAATGAATTTAGTAATGAATCAACACCCAACATGTTGCTAAGGGGCATGTTGCTGAAGACACTGGGCCAGATTCTGGATGAGAACAGACTTGGGGAAGGAGGCACAAAGGTATCCTTTGTAACCCTCTGATCCCTGCACCCTCTCTGCACGAGGTCTGAGGGATGCTGCTCTAGCTGGCACTACTTGCCTACAGCCCTGGAGGGGGATGGGACACTGCCAGTGGGTTTCAGAGATGTTTGCTGATAGTGGCGAAATGATCAGACTCAGGGGTCTTGGGTTCCATTCCAGGCTCTGAAGGGGAATGTGCTGTTGTGAGCACAGTCCCTTCTGACCATTGCCCCCCAAAATGGTCCTCAGCCAGCTCAGTTCCCCCCATTCTCCCCACGTCCACGCTCTCTGTTCCCACTGGCTTACAGTTCCAGTCTCTTTGCACAACCAGTTCTAGTCCTCCACTTCATTCTAGTTCCTCAATTGTCTCCTCTCCCCACACATTCTTTTCCCTGTCCCGTTCTTTCCCAGTCTCCTGCCCAACCAATCCCAGTCTCTCCCACGACTCCTCATCCAATCTCAATCTTAATCTTCCCCTTGCCCACTGGCTACCAGTCTCCTCCCCTGTTTTCCCCCATCTCCCACTTCTAGTTTTCTTGCCAGCCAATCCCAGTCTCTCCCCTTACAGCTTCCAGTCCTGTTCTCCATGCCCAGCCACTCCCGGTCTCCACCTAACTCCCAGTCTTAGTTTCCCTCTCTACCCCCCCACCAGCCTCCAGTCCCAGTCTCTCCAATTCCACCCAAATCCTTGTCCCAATCTTCTCTCCCGCCACCCCTGAGATCCCCAGCTCCAGCTCTTGTCCCCTCTGCAGTTAGAGTCAGGTAGCTTCCTTCCTCATGCTGCCTGGATGACATCCGGGGATTGAGAGCACAAGCATAGGTGCCATCTTTATGAGTTGCCCGGGGGGTGCTTGACCCCTGCTGCACCCCAGGCCCTTCCTCCACTCCGCCCCTTCCTGAAGCCCTCACCCTGCCCTGCCTCTTCCCACCTCTGTTCCGCCCTTGCCCCCTCCCCTGAGCGTTCCCTGCCCTCGCTCCTCCCCCTCTACCCCAGCACCTCCTGCATGCCTCAGAACAGCTGTTCCTTGGTGGGCAGGAGATGCTCGGAGGTAGGGGGAGGAGCTGATCGGGGGGGCCTGATGGTGGATGCTGAGCACCCACTATTTTTTTCCATGGGTGCTCCAGGGCTACATCCATGGAGTCAGCGACTATGAGCATAAGAGAGACAGGCTCTCTGCTCTCAGTTCCAAGGCCAGGCCTTACTTCAGTTGCAAGCAGACATTATAGGAAAGTTAGGCTTTTCCTGTGTAGCCCTGAGCTTGAGCGAGCATGGTCAGTTATTCTGTGGGGTTGGCATATGCACAATCTGGTCACACGTAGAAGCTGTGAGGGGAGGAAGCATGCTTGGTCACTCTGAGGATGGCACACGTGCAGTCTGGTTAGCACTAGGAGCTGACATCTTACTAATTATAGATTTGAAATAGGTTTGGGGGACATTTTAACGTTTTGGGTGTAATGAACATTACACAATACAAGTATACTATTCACTTGCAACTACTTAAGTAATTAATAATTTTAACGATTATTGATGGCTGGTGCATTGCAAGACTTTAATACTAACCTCTCTCACTCTAACAAGCAGAGATAATTAAAAATATGTTATATATCCAGCCTTGACATTTCTCCCTGGTTTCCTTCTAGGGAAGAAAGAAAGCTTTACTAGAGCAATAGATAAACAGTAGTGCTTCTTTATAGGGACTTCGAATGAGGAAAGATCCCTGTAAATAAATTAGCCAGATAATCTTTTAGAGCTTGATGGGAATATGGAAGCAGCTATTATTCTTACAAGCACAGTAATACAAAACATATGGCTCCCCTAATTAAAAACATGGGGCAATAGAGCTACAGCTATAAAAACACTAAATAGCTAAGTCCATAACAGGTTTTGCAGGACTGTACACAAATACCACTATGGAAACTGAAATAACCATTCACATGGTGTTTTATAACTCATATTGCAATAATTTTATTGTAAATAAATGCTGTCCTGGTGTAATGTCAAAAAGGTGCAAACTTTCATCTGACCTTTTTTAAAACAATGCTCTGGATATTCCTTGTGCTTTAATGTGTGCAAACTTTTTATCCAAGCCTGTTTTCCTTAGTTTTTTAATGTTGTGATATCTCTTGGGCTTGGAAGAGTTAAGTGTGCTATTCTACCATCACTGGTGGTCCTTCAGACTGTTGAGAGTCTTTTTCTTTTGAGAAAACTTATTAGCTGCTGGAATTGAAATTTAAAGTTTTCTGGTTTTAAACCTATTGAAACTACATTATGTACACACTTTTAAAATTTATTTAGGGCTGTTAAGAATAATATTCCAGATAACCCCTTCTCCTTTTTTTTAATTCCTCCATCTTATATACATGCTCTGTTACCATTGTGAAAAATGGGTTTAAAAAACATAGGTGGGCAGATATTTATATGCAATACTTTTTTTCAAACAGTGGAGTGTGAACTGGTCTTCATCTTTGGTTCAAATAGAAAGCACAATTTTATACACTTTGTGGAAATTCCACTAAATCTTGTAGTTTCTCATAAAAAAAAATTCAGGAGAAAAAACAGAAACTTTCCTATCTTGATTTATAACCAAATGTCAACACTTAATCATAATGACTTACACATTTAATGAACAGCGTGCTTTAGATTAGGTGGAAAATGACAGGGAAGATAGAGGTAGGACTGCTAATCCTATAAACCAAACAGGTAAGTAGGGCAATGGCTTATATAAGAAACAAACTTCTAAAAACGAGGATTAGCCGTGGTCCCAGAACGACTAAAAGCTACCACAAAACCCTCTTAATGGGAGTGCTGGTCAAGGGAAGGAAGCTATATGAGAGGTGAATAAGCCAAAGTAAATGCTGTTTGAAAATGGAATGGAGTTCAGTGTTGCTGATGGGGAGAAAATATATCATCAGGTAGTCGTTTGCAGCACAGTATGTCTGTTTGATATCTTTCTATTGTATTGTTATGGGTTGGGTTAAACATCCTTGAGTATGGTGGACATGAATATAAAAAGGAATTGAGTTCCTTCATGGAACAGATAGCTGAAACAACAGGGCCCTCCATCCAAAACATACATCACATGCCACGCTGGAGTAGGAGTTAGTAGTATGGTCCAAGAGAGGTTCTACTGTGATCAGATGATAAATTCAGGAGCGTGTGATTGATTGACCTGGAGTGTGTGTGCGTGTGAGAGAGAGAGAGACACCACACACATATCCTAAGCCATGGAGACAGCAGAACAAGCACTGAACGTGAGAGCCAGATAAAATACTAAGACAGAGCTTTTTGGGCCAAATGTTGGCTGAAAGAGGCTTAGTTGGAACTGTGATCAAAAAAATATCTCCTATTTGATTCCTGCTGTGTTCAAGGAAACAAAACTTCATTCATCCCTTGTAAATAAGCAGGCTTGCATCAAAGAAATACCTGACTCCATCATTAATTTCTCATCTTAATTGAAACTACCCTAAGGGCCCTTAATTTGGCTAACCACTCAGGCCAAAAGGGGCACCCGCATCAGAACATTTGCAGAAGCATGTTCACTCAGAATCTGCCAAGTTCCTGTCAACTGATACAAGATAAACCTGGCTTGCCCATAGCCCAGAGCAGTGTCATTCATAGACATATCAAATAAGGGTGTAGCTTGCTGTTAGAGCTTTGTACAAGGATGAGATGATTTGTAGTGCAGGTGAGGGCAATAGCATTTCCAAAATTTCTCAAGGAACATGCCATTATCTCTTTCATCTGCTCATTGACCCTTACTGCTGTGCTCTTCTCTCTGGCCCCTTGCCTGTGATTTATATGAATTTAGATGCACTTAGATTCAGTTGGCCGTATGTAGGGATGGTTTGTAAGACAGGCAGTAAAATACAAGTTGCC
The DNA here is from genome assembly GCF_027887155.1 of Malaclemys terrapin pileata. Taxonomy (NCBI): domain Eukaryota; kingdom Metazoa; phylum Chordata; order Testudines; family Emydidae; genus Malaclemys; species Malaclemys terrapin. The sequence continues at coordinate 32,845,157 of NC_071506.1, forward strand.
GGGTGGGTATGAATGTAAGGCTATGTCTACATTATAAGCTAGGAGTGTGATTTCCAGCTCACGTACACATACATGGCTTAACCATGTTGAATACAAACCTGCCTGAAACGGATGAGTACTGCCAGTGCCCGGGCTACTTTGGCTACACTATGATTTACACTTATGTTAAATTAAATAAATAAATAAATGGAGATATCCTATCTCCTAGAACTGGAAGGGACCTTGAAAGGTCATTGAGTCCAGCCCCCTGCCTTCACTAGCAGGACCAAGTACTGATTTTTGCCCCAGATCCCTAGGTGGTCCCCTCAAGGATTGAACTCAACCCTGGGTTTAGCAGGCGAATGCTCAAACCACTGAGCTATCCCTCCCCCTCGTGTTAGCTTGATAAGAGATAGCACAAGTACATGTTTGTGAGCAGGGACTCACCACCCCAACTTGTAGCTTAAATGTAGCAAGAGTACATTTACGCTTGATCTGGAGGTGTAATTTCCAGCCTGGATAGAGGTACACACCCTAGTTCTGATTGAAAATAGAAGTGTAGCTACAGCAGCATGAAAGAAGAGATGGGCTAGCTGCCCTGAGTACAATCCCAACCAGGACTCTAGGTGTTTACTCAGTAGACTAACCCATCCCACCACCTGCACCATTGTGGCTACATTTCTATTTTTAGTGCTCTAGCTCAATCAAAGCTGGTATGGGTACATCTAACCAAGTTGGAAATTACACCTCCAGATCAAGTGTAGATGTACCCTAGGTAGGTAGAAGTATGTTTAGAATGTAAGTTAATGTGACATATATATTGAAGGGGCCCGAAGAAAATGTAACTGAGACATCGTCTGGACACATGCAGATTCACCTCTGAATTTAACCCAATGAGGCCCAAAACTGACAGACAAAGATGGCTGACAATGCTATGCTGGGACTTTAAAAACAAAATGCCAGTAATGGCCAGTTATTTCAACTTGGTAGGACATTGATCTAAAAATGTTCCTTTTGATGCTGCCCAAATAATATCACTCTATAAAACTGGCTTCTGCAATCACAACATTACAAGCTACTGTGTGTGGACATGGCACTGTAGATTTTACTAGATATGGGTAGTCATGTTTGGCTCTAAATTAGCTATAGAGTAGGATTCACAGTTTGGGTTCAAGGATGCATCCTACTCTCACTGAAGTCAGTAGAAGTCCTGCTGTTAACTTCGATAGGAGTAGGCTTGGGCACAGCAGAGATCATGAAGGTATCACTGGGTATAAAAACCTAATTCCTCAGTAGGAGAGTCCTAGAGTTAAACTTAGTGTCTAGAAAGTGAAACGGCTCTTTCCCCCTATTTTTCCTTCTGTCAAAACTTTTTATATAGGCAAAAGAAAGGAAAGGCAGATATTTTACCTTCCCTCATTCAAACTCCAGAACTATAATTATGGCAGTAAAACTATGCTTAATTGTAATCTGCAAAATCATACACTTTAGCAATGTGCTGAATGCTCCAAGTAACAAGAGTGTGAAGAGCATTCAGAACATTAACTTAACATTTAACTCTTTTTTCTTCTTTGTCCGGTTCCATGCTTTCCCAGTTTGTGTAATGTCTCAGCATGTTCTATGCTGGAATGTTGCACCAATTCATAACCCTGCTGGAAGCTGGCTTTTGAGGTGAATTAAGTGCTATAGGGTTTGCTTTTCCCAGTAATGCATAGTTTGACCTTTCCAAATAATATTTTGAACACTAAGGAACATTAAAAATTTGAACTGGGCTCTCAGCATATTTTGGAGCTACATTCTGGACCAGAATCTGCTCTCTGTTCCTTCATTGATTTCAGCAGAGATGCTTCAGATTTACAGTCAGTATAAGGAGCTGAGAATCTGACCTAGTGTATCAGCACACCCAGGAAAAGGAAACATCTGGATCCAAATCTGTACAAGTATCTTGAAGAACCATTTTAGAGTGCACTTGAAACTAAGTAAACACTGACAATAGCAGTCACCCCAACCTCCGCATAAAGGCTGAGTGTTTTTCCAATGAATTTGTCATAAATAAGAATCTCAAAGCATTGTCATGAGTACAGTTTGTATGTGTTAATGTGTAAAATGGTCATGCTGTAGGCTAAGAAGTTTACAGAATAGACTGTGATATATATGTTATGAAATGAGAAGCTAATGAGTACAACCCTGGTAAAATGTACCATTCACTCAGTATGTTTTCATAACACTTATGCAGAAAAGCACATGAGAATTGGCGTGCTTTGAACTTGTGTGGAGGCAGACTGCTGTCATGACTGAATGCAGATGAATGTCAAGTAGTAATAAAACCCAATAAATTATTACTTTTATTTTATGTACATAAATAAAAGAGCACCTATCCTATGAGCTAGGCATCCTTGACATCTTCCAAACCACAAAACAATAACAGATCAAGCAGCATAACTTCATCCTGATTGGCAAAATTAAATCAACCAAAATACCCCACCCTAGCTTCAGGAATAACAAACCTCATCCAACTCTCTTTTGCAAAAGCCAGAGCAAATAGATTGACTTTGCACTGTGCCCTGAAGATCAACAGAATCAAGTTAGTTCAGACTCATATGGGAGTGAGTTCCAAAGTTGAGGGGCCTTTCTAGACAAAATGCTGCCCAGGACACCCTCCATTTTAAACTGAGGGAGTTTAAGGTCCTCTGACCTTAACTGTGGCAGTGTCACACAGGGAGAGAGGCGATCTCTCAGATATACGGGTGCCAACCCACTAGTACCTTATAAGTTGAAACTAGGAATGATCAACATTTTTCTACCAAAATTGTTTTTGACAAAAAATTGGGCTTTTGAAGAAACAAAATTTTCCACTGAAAGTTTCTACTTTCTATGGAAAAATTTGCCTTTTCATCAAAAAACCAAAATCTTCAGTTCTTCAATCAAAACTTTTCTGTTTTTGTTTTTTTTTTATGAAAAGTTGAAATTTTCAATGGAAATAGACACTTCTGTTATGAGACAGGGAGAATACAGACTTGTAATCTGTTTCCTACTATTCATTCTTTTATATACTTTTAGATATCTTTATTTGCCCCTAGCGCAGGGGTTCTCAAACTGGGTGTCTGTACCCCTCAGGGGGTCGCAAGGTTATTACATGGGGGGGGTGTCGCGAGCTGTCAGCCTCCATTCCAAACCCTGCTTTGTATCCAGCATTTATAATGGTGTTAAATATATTAAAAAGTGTTTTTAATTTATGAGGGAGGTCAAACTCAGAGGCTTTCTATGTGAAAGGGGTCACCAGTACAAAAGTTTGAGAACAACTGCTCTAGAGATCCCTTCCAGCCCTACATTTCTATGATTTCATTATCAAGTCATAGCTCATCATCACCTTAACTACTTGATTAATAAGTTGTACCACTTCCCCTCTTCTCCTCCCTCACTTTGCCCTTGATCTGTCTGCATTTTTTTCAGGTTGTAGGCTCTTTAGGGCAGGAGCGGTGCCTTTCTATTTTTTCTAGTGGAAAGGAATAATAATTATAATAATCCTAAATGGAAGTACATGTTTTTGAGAAACAAAGGTGCCATGGTGTGTTCTAGCAGAAGGACAGTTATGGTAATTGTCTGTTGAACATAAGAACAGCCAGAGTGGGTCAGACCAAAGGTCCACCTAGCTGAGAATCCTGTTGTCCCACAGTGGCCGATGCCAGGTGCTTCACAGGGAATGAACAGAACAGGTAATAATCAAGTGATCCATCCCCTGTCGCTCATTACCAGCTTCTGGCAAACAGAGTCTAGGGACATTTTAGAGCATAGTTTTGCATCCCTCCCTATCCTGGCTAATAGCCATTGATGGACCTATCCATGAATTTATCTAGTTCTTTTTTGAACTCTGTTATAGTATTGTCCTTCACAACATCCTCTGGCAAAGAGTTCCGCAGGTTGACTATGCATTGTGTGAAGAAATACTTCCTTTTATTTGTTTTAAACCTGAAGCCTATTAATTCCATTTAGTGACCGCTAGTTCTTCTGTTATGAGAAGGAGTAAATAGCACTTCCTTATCTACTTTCTCCACATCAGTCATGACTTTATAGACCTCTGTCACATCCCCTCTTAGTCGTCTGTTTTCCAAGCTGAAGAGTCTCAGTCTGATTAATCTCTCCTCATATGGAAGCTGTTCCATATCCCTAATCATTTTTGTTGCCCTTTTCTGTATCTTTTCCAATTCCAATATATCTTTTTGGAGATGGGGCAACCAGATCTGCATGCAGTATTCAAGATGTGGGCATACCATGGATTTATATAGAAGCAATATGGTATTTTTCTGTCTTCTTATCTATCCCTTTCCAAACATTCTGTTAGTTTTTTTGACTGTTTCTTCACATTGAGTGAATGTTTTTGGAGATCTATCCACAGAAGAAGAAAGGCAGTTTAGATGCAGAGAAAGTTTCTTGCTAGCTGTCATCAATGAGTGCCAAGCTTATTCCCGAAAGCATGCATTATAACTCATTAATGATATTTCAGTACCAAATCCATAGGCACCAACTCCTTGGGTACTCCAGGGCTGGAGTACCCACAGGGAAAAAATGGTGGGTGTCAAGCACCCACTGGTAGCCCTCCTATTAGCCCCCCTCCATCCCAGCACCTCCCACCTGCTGGTGGGCTGCACAGATCAACGACTCCCCCTCCCTACCAGTGCCTCACACCCATCACAATCAGCTGTTTCGTGGCATGCAGAAGGCTCTGAGGAGGAAGAGGGAAGAACAAGGACACGGTGTGCTCAGGGTAGGGGCGGAATAGGGTGGGAAGAGGGCAGAGCCTGGGGCAGAGCCGGGGGGTCAACCCTCCCCCCCCCCGGCACATTGGAAAGTTGGCACCTGTGACCAAATTGGGATCAATACTCTTTTGTGCTAGGTAATGTGCAAAAAATATGAAGATATTACCCCAGTCAGAAAATAATACAAGAAGATTCAAAGATTTTTATGGTCGGAAGGGCAATGATGATCTTGTCTAACCTCCTCTATAAAACAGGCCATAGAATATCACCCAGTAATTCCTGCATCAAGTGCAATAACTTGTGAACTACACCATCCAGTCTTCATTTAAATATTTCAAGTGATAGAGAATCCATCACACTCCTGTTTAATCTGTTCTAGTTGTTACAAATGTGTCCCTTGTTTCCAGTATGAGATAGCTGAGATAACTGTAATGGTTTTTGTTCACCTTGTTAAAATTTAAAATGAATTTAACCTATTAAAATTGCCTGTGATTAAGGCCATTTTAAAGATCTACAAATACATATTTTAAAACCAAAAATTATTAATCTTCCTTAGGCCACCTATCCCTCATTCAGATTTATATCCTTCATCCTTGTATTCAGCCCCAAATTTTCTAAAAAATCTTATAATTTTAAAAGTCTCCATATATCCCCTCCCCCCCAGCTGCAGATTCATACCTCTGAAAACTATTCTGAGATATAATTGAAATACAAATAATCTTTCCCCTTTGTCCTTCCTTTGCATTCCTCAGGATGGGAGGCCTCAGGACATAGAAATAATTTCAAAGATTGACTTCTTCCTTTGATTTGTCATAGATAAATTGCTGCTCCTTTGTACCAATTTTTTTGAAGTGGTTTGGGCCAAGACCAGACTTGAGTGCTAACTGTGTGGCTTTCACACTATCATGTATGCCTAAAGCAATCAGGAAAACATGACAGGGAAAGCAAACGGGGAAATGAAAGAGGTTACATCTTGGTTTCTTGAGTGCCTGCTGGGACTACTTCATCAGAATTTGAATTTATAGTATGAAGCTAAGGAAAGATCTGATTTAAACATTGGAGCCTACAGCTACTCTACACATCTAAATCCATAGTTAAACACGGAGGCAGTGTGTGGCTTTCCCATGGAGCCCAACTGCCATGAGATGCTGGCTTGGCACTTCTGGCTCCGCTGCTGCTCCTTAGCCCAGAGTAGGGTTGGCAACTTTCTAATTGCACAAAACCAAATACCCCTGCCCTGCTGCTGCCCCGCCCCCTCCCCAAGGCCCCACTCCTGCCCCGCCCCTGCTTGCTCCCTCCCTCCCTCCCTCTGTTGCTTGCTCTCCCCCATCCTCACTCACTTTCACCAGGCTGGGGCAGGGGTTGGGGTGGTGTGTGGGGGGGTGAGGACTCCGTCTGGGGGGTCCAGGCTCTGGGGTGGGGCTAGGGATGAGGGGTTTGGAGTACAAGAGGGGGTTGGGGCAGGGTGTTGGGGGCTGCAGGCTCCAGGAGGGAGTTTAGGTGTGGGAGGGGTGGAGCAGAGGGTTGGGGTGAAGGAGAGGGTTTGGGCTGCGGGGTCCCAGCGGTGCTTACTGTGGCTACCCATGCATCTAAGGGCTGCACAGACCTGGCCACTTCCAGGAGCTGTGTGGACCCAGAGCAGGCAGGGAGCCTGCGTTAGCTCCAGGACCCTGCTGCTCCGCTGACCGGACTTGTAATGGCCTGGTTGGCAGTGCTGACCAGAGTTGCCACGGTTCCTTTTCAACCTCCGCCCCCATGCAAACTTTAAGTTGTGCCCCCAACCCCCACCATCAAGAGTTATGGTCGTTTCTGGTTAAGCACCTTAAAAATGACTTGATTTTCAGAAGTGTTGAGCAGCTGCAGTCCTACTGAATTCAGTGGGAGTTGCAGTCACTTCAGGCCTCACAGAATCAGGCCATAAGTATCCTAAAGGAGTGTGCCTCAGAGAAGGCTACTTGCTACAATATTACTGAATCTTACAACTAGTTGGTAGATATCACTGATTTTTGTTTTTAGTTAATTTAGAGAAATAATCACATTTTATTTATAGTAGAGTATGTCAGATTAACTGAAATTATTGTGGGGATTTATATCAAGGCACGGGGGATCTTGGAACAAGTAATAAACTGGGCTGAAATAAAAGATGAAAAAGAGGAAACCAGACAGAGCAGAAAGTAAGATACAGGAAGGCAGAAGAAAAAATCAATGTAACTCAAAAAGCAGCTGTGGAAACATCATATAAATTGCTTTCTTGAAGAGTGATTTGATTTAACTGCTAAACATAGGACTAAAACCATGGATTTTCAGCTCCTTTCGCAACATCGCGAACCAAGTCTGACTACTGAGGGTTAGGTTTCATGTACTAATGTCTTGTAAGCCCTGCACTAAGCTGCCTTGTTTTATGATGTGACTTGTGTCAAATGATTCTTAGTAGCTATTTCAAGACATAAATATCTCAGATTAGGAGAAGGAATCAACAAACATTAATTTCATTAGATACACTTAAATCAGGTTTAATTACAAGGAAAAAATAATAAACAGGAAAACTGAGCATTGGAAAAAAATGTTTACCCATTCCTGTCATAGAAACAGATGTGAAAATCACCTGCTATTGCAAGAATCAATGATGTATTTGATTAATTTGATTACAACACTGTGATGTCAACCCCCAAGGGTAAACTTCTTTCGTGATGAATTAGCCTCACACACATTACACAATCTAATTGAGTTATTGGCATGTTTATTGATACAAGTATCAAATGGTTTTGTCTATACTAATTGGCTGGTCCAAGCATTCCTAACCTATCTGTTTCCCTAAGCATAAATCAGGCCCAATTTATCTCATATTTAACCTTCACATTTTCTGATAAAAGTGACAGGCAACGTGACATTTACAATAATACACAGATGGCAACAATATGATTTCAATGTTTTTATTGAATTCTCAAATAGAAAGGCCACTAATACAAAGAGCCCACAATATGCCAAAGTAGATTATATAATTCTCCCAGATGCAGAGGAACTGTGCAAGACCCTCCTCTTCATTTAGCCCCATAGTGGAGCAGAGAAGAGGTAGACAGGTGGAATGGTGACACAGAGAACCCTTCCTTATACCACACTCAGTGCCAAGGATGTTCCAGAGATTTTGGTGAAAAGGAGCTAGTTGGGGCTGGTCTGGGGGTGGGGCCACGGGAACTATTTTTATATTAATCCACTGGGCCAAAATCTCATTCCTAGTGTTTGCAGAAGGGCAGTGGTTGCTTTTCAATCTCATAGGCTGGAGTAGCAACCACATGAAGGCTGTACCGCTGCCCCATAGCCTGCCCCACGGAAAGGAAAGGTATGTTCTATTCATCAGTTAGCTCCCGGCACTAAGCCCAATTGCTAGAGCTCTGTGCTGGGTGGCTGAATTTCACCCATAGGGAAAGTTTGCTTTTCAGAAAGAGCTGACAATGTTAGCATGTGATAAAATTCCAGCATCTGTTTGCTGGTGTCACTGAAATAACTTAAAATTGCTATAAAATACAACATGCCTGGCTAATTATTTGGTGTCAGTTTTGGTTTAAAATACTGTCAATTATATTTAGAATTTCAGTGAAACTAATCCATTTCAGAATAGCACTTGGGCCCTAAGTCTGCTCCCACTAAAGTTGAAAGGGAGGAGTGGGGTATGAATTTCCAAAAATAAAAATAAAAATCCCTTTGATAATGGTGGAAGGTAAACACTTCATACAGTACACTTATTGATTTACTGATTACATATACCTTTTTACTTAATTCATACATGGAAGATCATGGGACTTATGCTTTGAGAAGAACAGCAGGTTTGAGCCTTGTAGTGTGCACAGGAACCTAGCTATGTAGGTGCATTGCAAACCTGTATTGATTAGAGAGATGCTTCTATCTTCTAATTACTCAGTGGATAGTATATATCATCCAATGTTCCCAGGCGTGTTTGCAGTTTGTCAAGGTCAAACGAGCAAACACAGCTGCATTGTTTAGCCAAAAAGAATATTTACTCAATAAGAAGGAGTGCTGAGATGCATGACATACTGAATAATTGAGGGATATAATGAATTCCATATTTTACATTTGAACAGTGGATTCACCAGCATTCTTGTTTTATGATTGGAATAATGTCATTGCTTTAAATGGAGTTACACCAGTATAAAACTGGAGTAATGGAGATAATCTATCTCCTAGAACTGGAAGGGACCTTGAAAGGTCATTGAGTCCAGCCCCCTGCCTTCACTAGCAGGACCAAGTACTGATTTTTGCCCCAGATCCCTAAGTGGCCCCCTCAAGGATTGAATTCTCAACCCTGGGTCTAGCAGGCCAATGCTCAAATCACTGAGCTATCCCTCCTGCATTGGTGAGCTGTGGTGAGTTAGGTCCTTTGTTTTCAGGATGCACGTACTGTATTACAATTGGTCTTAATTATGATCTGTCTGATAATTTACATAGTTACACTAATTATAACTCATACAGTTACATAGTTCATCATATTTAATTTCCTTCCATGCTGTAAAAATGGCAACAGTCATAAATGTTTCCATAAGAACAACAGAGTGCTTATGTATCTCTAGCAATGCATTACACATATATATGAAAATATTGCATTATTTTTTCAGGTATATTACTGTTATATTTTCCTAATGCTTTTCAAATAATGAAACATTAGTTCATTCTCAAGACTCCATAACAATATTATTATAATACCTATTTTTAGCCAGGAAAATGGCTCTTTGTTTCTTTGACTTTTCTAAAAGAAATGAAGGTACAAAGCCATGTATTATAGCCAGAATTCTAAACAGCTTCAATTTCTGAGCTTAAAATTACCATTAAGACAATTAATCCATTTATATTTCAAACACTTAAAATTAGCAAGATTTAGATTTACAACTGGCACTATGACAGAGCTGTAATTTGCATCTCTATGGACCCCATTGCCTAGGCCCTATCACATCTGACAATACAGCAGTAATGTAGAGCAGTGGTCTCCAAAGTGGGGTACGCAAGAGGAGCTTTGGGAGTGCACTGCAGGAGGAGTGCTTTTTTTTTTTTTTGCTTTCTCAGTTTGGGCGGGAGTCCAAGTGGCTTTTTTTTTTTTTGCTTTGGCAAAAATGGTAGAGCCAGTGCAGCAAGGGGTGCGTGCTCAAAAACTTTTTACTGATAGGGATGTGCGATCAAAAAGGTTTGGAGGCCACTGATGTAGAGGACTGGAGAATGCTATTACAGCAGCATACCCCAGAGACAGACAGACAGTTGTAAGTGGTGTTTAGCATCCAAGTTTAAAAAAAAGTATTATGTATTTAACAGATTTCCCCAGATTATAAAGTAAAGGAAACTGTTCATTTGCTGAAAAGAAAATGCAATTAAACAATCTTTTCCATTAGGCCAGACTCTACCCTAACTCTTCCTCCATGCTTCTCTATTGGAGTTGCACAGAATGTAGGACAGGACAGGGTGGGTGGGGATCTGCCGCAGGGCTTGGGGAGGGAGGAGGGCGCAAGGTGGAAGTTTCACCTAGGGCTCGAAACGTCCTTGCACCGGCCCTGACTGTATGTTCCCGGGACCTTGAGTCTTGGTGAAAGGGAATAACTGGGGCTGCAAGCTTGGGACTTCTCCCACAAAGGCACTGATTCTGCATGAGATGGAGAGCATTCTATACCTGGTAAAGGACTGTAACAAATTACTTCCCCTCCCCCGCAGAAACAAAGGGGTAGTAGGTAATAAACATGGTGGAATAGCAATCATGACTGGAATACAGATATTAAAGGGCATGCACAGTTTAGAACAGATAGAGATACCGGTAAAGGTAGTGGGCATCAGTGTACACCAATGATACAGTAGACTGAAGAAATATGAAGTGATAGCATGGATAAAACAGAAATGGTTTGAGTCAAAAGCATTTTGGGGAAAGATTGTAAAAGAGGATCAATTGGGTAGTGTTAAGGGTCTACTATGAACTCCCCGGGTCAGATTTGCATATGGATACAGATCGCTTTAATATTATTAAAGAGATAAACACTATGGGAATTATCACTTTGGGAGATTTCAACTCTTTAACATCCCACATATTAACTGGATAATCAATATTACTAATAATGGTGGGGTCCAGTTATGCCCAGATGTGCTAGCTGACAGATTTCTTCACCAAATAACATGGAATGAATTGATTCAGTTTAAATCAAATAATAAAGGGATAATCAAAACCAGGTCAATATGTAAGGTTTTCAATTTCAAAAGGGCAGACTTTGAGAAATTAAACCAACTACGGGAATTAGTGAAGTCAGCTGGACTGAAGAGCTCCATGACTTAAACAGTATTTGGAATCTGTATCCTAAGCAAAGGGAAAAAAACTTGTAGGGAAGGGCTCCAGACCTAACTGATGAACAAGCACCTCAAAAAGGATATTAGGAGCAAGCAGAGAGCCTACAAGGAATGGAAGAAGGGATTGATTAGCAAGGGAAGCTCTGTCTTGGAGGTCAGAAGGTGTTGGGATAAAGTGAGAATTGCCAAAAAGTCAAGCTGAGTTAGACCTTACAACGGAAATTAAAATAAATAGAAAAAGGTTCTTTAGCTATAGAAATAAAAAAGAGAACAAAAGAAATGGGGTCACTATGCAGCAAGGATGTGATAGAGATTGAGGGTAATCTAGGTATGGTCCTAAAATTAAATGAATCCTCAGTTTTCAGTAAGGCTGATAATGTAGAACCTAGGAGAAAAGGCAGGATGACTAATGGAAATGAATGTACAGAAATGGAAATGACCACTTCTGAAGAGAGAGAAAAATTTTAAGTACTTAATGCACTCAAGTCAGAGTCCTGGATAATCTCCATCCCAGAATACTGAGACAACTGGCACATGAAACTGCAAGTCTCGTAGCAAGGATTTTTAATAAATATATCAACTCGAGGTGATATTTAATAGAATAGCAAATGTAGTACCAATATTTAAGCAAAGAGAAAAAAATGATGTAGGCAACACAGACCTGGTTAGTCCAACGTCACTATACAAAGCTTAAGGACAAATTTTGAAGGAAAGAATAATTTCAGACATGGAGGTAAACAGAAAATGGGATAAAATGCAATATGGGTTTACCAAAGGTAGATCTTGCCAAATTAATCAGATATCTTTCATTAATAACTGATTTTTTAAATAAGGAAAATGCATAGCGCTATCTGGATTTTAATAAAGTATTTGATATAGTACCACATGGGAAATATTAGTTACACTGGAGAGGATGAAGATTCATACAAGAATTATATGAAGGGTAATGCACTGGCTAAAGGGGAGATGACAACGGGTTGTGCTCAAAGAAGAACTATTGGGCTGGAGAGAGTTACTAGTGGAGTTCCTTGAGAACTGGTTTGGGACCAATCTGTTTTAATATTTCCAGTAATGACCTTGACACAAAAAGTAAGTGTATTTTTGTAACTAGGTGTGGTGAGTCAGCAGTTGACTCAGAACCTGGACATTCAAATCCCCACCAGTATAGATTAATTGGGACCTGACTGAAAGACAGGCATCTGGCAGAGGGTGACAATTAACTGAGTAGCGATACAGCTGAGGGGCTAATTCGGAGGAAATAATCCCAGCGACTGGAAGTATATAAGAAGACAGGAAGAAGGTGCTAGGGAGGAGAGTACGGAGACTGGAGGAAGGCAGGAGTAGGCAGGACTGATGGTGGTGGTGGTGGTGGTTGCTGATACTGTACCCTTCCCCAGAAATAAGTTGGGGAAACTGGCTACTGACCATAAATAGTATGTAAATAATGCTCCAGGCTGTGGCCTCTTAAAAGGGTTTAATAAAGGACAATGGTAGTTAAAAACACCAGGAGTTGTGGTGGTCAGTTACTCAGGCTGGAAAAGATTCTCAGGGCACCTCATGTGACAGTGCTAATGAAATTTGCTGATGATGTAAAGCTGGGAGGCATCATCACTGCAGAGGAGGATCAAAATATTATGCAGGAAGAATTAGATAGTCTGGAGGACTGGAATAACACAAAAGTAATGAACATTCGTTGTACAAAATGCAAGTGTCCCAGGATGACCTTGGCCTTTTCAGAGAGAGGAGGCCAGTGCACCTGTGACTTGACCCCCCAGTTAGGCTTGAGAGGGCAACTGGGTCCTAGAGGGAAAGAGCCCTGGAGAGTCAGAGTCTGAGAGGAGTCAGACACAAGGAGGTGCAAGTAAGAGCTGCCTAAGACTCAGAGAGAGAGAGAGAGAGAGAGAGAGGAAATAGGCGCGGCAAGAAAGAGATGGCAGGAGGTGGCTTGGGAGAGTGGTTTTGGAGATGCAGTAGAGAGAGCTGAGCAGATGAGAGCTGTAACAGGATTGTGGTAAAGAACTAACCAATGCTAGGGAGCCCTGACAACCAAAAGGCTCAGGTAGTGGCTTCTAGGAAAATAGGAAAGAGCCAGCTTGCTTAGGGGAAGCTGAGGCCAGAAGCCAAGAGGTTTTTTGTGGGAGGGTGGATCCTGGGCAATGGTAGGACTCAGAGGCAGGGAGGTATAGAAAACTGCAGGATTGTGGAGCCCTCTGGGCAGAGACCTGAGTGAACGGTTACGGGAATATGGTCATTGTTGGGCAATTTCTTTAAAATAATTACCGAATATGTAACCACAACCTGGTCTACATTACAAAGTTAGATCGATGTAAGCTGCCTTGTGTCGACCAAGTTGTGCATGAGTCTACACTTAAATTTGTCTCCCACTGATATAAGTGCCCTGTTACAGCAACAAAGTAATACCATCTGCCTGAATGAGGTCAACGCAGTGTGAGTGTAGACACTGTGTTACCTATGTCAACCCTAACAGCCCTCCAGCAGCTGTCCCACAATGCCCAACACTGATTGCTCTGGACACAGTTGTGAATTCCACTTCCCAGGGGTCTCCCTACCCCCTCTTAAAAACTCTGCAAATTATTGAAATGCCTTTTCTTTATTGCCCAGATTGGCAAGCATGCCTAGCAGCTCTCCATTGTTGTGGGCGCTGTCCAGCTGACCATGCCAGCTACATGTGCCAGACACACTCCAACCTGGAGTAGACAGAAGATGTTGGCTCTCCTGGACCAGTGGGAAGAGGAGGCTGTACAGGCACAGCTATGGACCAGCCATAGAAATGTGGACATCTGTGAGTAGATTGCATGGGGGATGCAAGAGAAGGGGAATGACAGGGACCAGTGCCGTGTGAAAGTGAAGTTACTGTGGCAGGCATACCAGAAACCCAGGGAGGCCAACAGTCGAGCTGAGCTGCAAACTTGCCACTTTTACAAACAGCTGCATGCCATACTTGGCGGAGATGCCACCAGCATCCCACATGTTTACTTCCAAGGAGTCCAAGACACAGACCCCTGCTGTGAACAGTAAGGATAAGGAGGAGGAGGAGGGAGAGGAGGAGGTTGGGGGACATGCGACTAGGGGATCCAGCTATGCCATGAGCCAGAACCTGTTTAAGACTCCATTGCAGTCCAATCAGTCCCAGCAGTTGAGAATGAGAGAGTCTGATTCAGGAGAAGGACCCTTAGGTAAGTGTGTAATTATATTTCCCATTATAGTGATGTACTGATGGTGAACCCAACTTAGCAGGATACACAGATATCAGCTTTCCATTAATTTACTCCTACTAGAAAGGTAGCAGTACAACAAAGAGAGGTAGAGTTGTCATCTGCTTTCATTCCCCTGTGGAGTTAGGGAAGAGGGGTGGCATGTGGAGCAGTTTGTTTATGTACACAGGGATGTTCCTTGAATCCGCCTGAAAGATCTTGATGAAACTTTCATGGAGGTACACTGTAATCAGCTCCCAAAAGTTTCTAGGGTTGGCAGCCTTATTTTTCCTCCACAGTAGGACACTTTCCAACACCCGTCCAGTTTAGTGTCATCTGCAAACTTGCTGATGGTGCAATCCATGGCATCCTCCAGATCATTAATGAAGATATTGAACAAAACCGGCCCAGGACCAACCGTTGGGGCATTCTGCTTGATACCGGCTGCCAACTAGACCTGGAGGGGTTCCCCCTCAACACCTGTGGAATGCCTGAATCAAATAAGGAGGAGAAAGAAGAGGACTTGGGATGACATGTTCAGTGAGATCCTGCAAACCAGTGATGCATTGGACCATGAGCAGATTAGGGCCTTGAGAGTGAGTATTTCAGACTGTATGGAGAAGGAAAGAAACGATAAGGAGAAAAGCACAGAAAAAGGAGAGGGAGATGCACCGGGACACAATGCAGCTTTTTTTGGCAGTAAACACAGATGTTGCAAACTGTTGTGGACCTACAGGTTCAATGATTATGGGCTCACATGCCTTTGCAGTCCATGGAGAACTATATTTTAGCACTTCTCTACACCTGTCCTCAATATTCCACGTGGCATCAGGGACCATATCCCTGTCTCTACCACTCCACACTAGAGGATAGTAAAGACAGCCACAGCCTTACATAAAGTGACTTGTGAGAGCCATGATTGCTGTATGTGTAGCCAAAATGAACATGAATGTTCTTTCCCCTTGTTCTATTATTCAATACAATTCTATTTTTTAAAAAATAATTAATTTTTATTAGTTCACAACATATGCTGCATAGTGCCTAGTGATACTGAAAGCACCCACTCATTCGTTGTTGTGCAGTGTGACAGAACTCACAGGATCAGTGACAAACATAGTGTTATATTCCTAATGTACAGCAAACATCACACAATTCCTGAAAGGCTCCAAAACTGCAAGGCCAGGTAGAATGCAGTCCACCATAATGCATTACTGTGGCTTACTGTTAAAGTGCTCTTTCAAGGCCTCCCTCAGCTGTATAGCTCCGTGTTGTTCAAACTCAGCAGACAGCTGTTCCACCTCTTCCCTCCACTCCAGTGAAAACTTTCCCCCCTTTACCTCACAGATATTATGCAGGACACAAAGGCAGCTATAACTATTGGGATTTTTTTTCTCACAGAGATCCAATCTGTGAGTAAACAACACCATTGTCCCTTCAATCTACCAGCAGCACATTCAACTGTCATTCTGCACCTAGTGAGCCTGTAGCTGAATCTTTCCTTTGTGCTGTCAAGGTGGCTAATGTATGGCTTCATGCATCAGGGGAGCAAGGGGTCGGCTGGATCCCCCAAGATCACTATTGGCATTTCAATCTCGCCAATGGTAATCCACTGGTTGAGAGAGAAAATCCTGGCTTGCAGCTTTCTGAATAGTCTAGTGTTCCTAAAGATATGAGTGTCATGCACCTTCTCCGGACAGCCCGCATTAATGTTGGTGAAGCCTCCCTGGGGATTCACCAACGCTTGTACAACCATAGAAAAGTAGTCCTTTCTATTGACATGCTCTGGGAGAAGGTGGGATGGTGCCAAAATAGGGATATGCATGCCGTCTATCGCCCCACCGCAGCTCAGGAACCCTATTCCTGCCCATCCACTATTTCCCGCACATTGCCAAGAGTCACAGTCCTGTGTAGCAGGAGGTGATTAATGGCTCTGCACCTTTACATGACAACAGCCCCTGGAGTGGATTTTCCAACTCCAGAATGATTTCCCACTGACCAGTAGCAATCCAGCATTGCAGTTTTCCACAGTGAGATCACCATTGGCTTCTCCACTGTCAGTGCAGCTCTCATTTTGGTGTCCCTATGCTGGAGGGCTGGGGTGAGTTCAGCACACAGATCTAGGAATATGGCCTTTCGCATCCAAAAGTTCTGCAGCCACTGCTCATCATTCCAAACCTGTATTATGATGCAATCCCCCCAGTCGGTGCTTGTTACTTGGGCCAACAGTGGTGCTCCATCTAATGTAGCTGCTTCATGAATACCACCAACAACTTTGAATTGTTTTTCATTATGTCCTACAGCAATCTGTCCTCCATGAAATTGTCATGTTCCCCACTTATGTGATGGTTCTTGCAGCTCTGCAAATACCAGAGAATCATGCATCTGTGCCTGCAACACTCATGAAAATAGTGCAGAGATGTTCAGTTTCCATGCTTGTGTTAAAGATGGCAGACAGTGAGGCGAGCCATGTGGGTTTGTGAGATTTTATAAAATGGCACAAAAATTATGGGATATGTATGACATTATGGGATGGAGAAAATTGCATGCTGGGAACTTTACCCTGTTCTCCCAGTCACCCATGCACAACTCATTTCTACCCTACCATCCATTACCAAAACTTTCCAAAAAACAGTGTTCTGGATGGTGGCACATTGCACACTGGGATATCTACCTAGGGTGTACTGTACTGTGCATTGACACAAATTGCAGTTATATCATATATATGACTTTTGCAAGAAATTCAGTTTAAATCTACTCACGATTTCCTTTGTTTAGGACAGTCGGGTTCTAAATACAATACAGGTCTGTCTAACCCATTGTCACATATAATAGAACTACTAGGCATAACATGATAGGTGTAATGTTAGATGAAGGATGTAAAGTTCTACATGATGATTGATGTTTTCTCAGTTGTACACTACTAATAATGACCTGTTTTGATTTTGATTTTCTTTTTGCATTTGGAATTTGATGATTTTGTGAGTCTTCATTGTTTTTCTGACTTGTAAGAGTGGCTAGTCAAATTTCAGGGTCCTGGGGATGTTCCAATTGGAAGCAGAAATTGATGGAGTTTGGTATTTTCTTTGATGCAATTTTGTTTATTGACAAGGAATGTACAAAGTCCTGCTCCTCCAGATGCAGGAGGAACCAAAAAACAAAAAAGGAACAGTTTCCTAACTTACAGCCTTAAGTTTCTGTTGCCAACAAACCCAAAAGATCCCTCTGTAGCATTTCCCAGGATTATACCGGGCTTTCAGGTTACAGCTTGGCTTTCTTGCTTGTTGCCTCTGCCTCTCTCTCTGTCCTCAGTTTCTGTGTGTTGATGTGTGTGCGCGCACACGCACACACACACACACACACACACACACACACACACACACACACCCTGTGGAACCTCCCACCCAGTGATGAGCTGCCAAAATATTAACAACAGGTTCCCTCCTCCTCATCCCACGAGGGGGTCATGCTCCCCCCCCGGGACTCCTGCCCCATCCAACACCCCACGTTCCTTGACGTCCCCCCGGGAACCCTGCCCCATCCACCCCTCTTCCCTGTCCCCTGACTGCCCCCTGCCACCCCATCCAACCCCTCCTCTCATTCCTGATGGCCCCCCAGGATCCCTGCCCCATCCAACCACCCCTTCTCTCTGTCCCCAACTGCCCCTGGAACCTCTGCCCCTGACTGCCCCCACCGCCCCATCCAACCCCTGCTCCTTAGTGGTTTGAGCATTGGCCTGCTAAACCCAGGGTTGTGAGTTCAATCCTTGAGGGGGCCACTTAGGGATCTGGGGCAAAATCAGTACTTGGTCCTGCTAGTGAAGGCAGGGGCTGGACTCGATGACCTTTCAAGGTCCCTTCCAGTTCTAGGAGATGGGATATCTCCACTAATTAAAAATTAATTAATTGCCCCCCCCGGGACCCCTGCCCCCATTCAATCTCCCTGTTTCCTGCCCTCTGACCGACCCAACACCTATCCACCCCCCTACAACTCCCCGAACTCTCCTGCCCTCTTACAACACCCGCTCCCTGCCCCCTTACCGTGCTGCCTGGAGCTGTTCGGCCGTGGCCGCGGGGCCCGAGTCAGGCTGGGGTGCTCAGCTGGGGCCTGGGGCACGTGGCCGGAGGGCCCAAGCTGGGCTGGGCTGGGCCGGAGCCGCAGGGCCCGAGCCAGGGGCACATGGCTGGGGCCGGGATCGGGCTGGGGCACTCTGTTGGGGCCAGGCTGGGGCTGGGGGTGCTCTGCCGGGACTGGGCTGGGGCGCTCAGCCAGGGCCAGGCCAGGGCCGGGGGAACCAGGCCAGAGGGGGCCGGGGCCGGAGCCGGGCTGGAGGGATCCTTTCGGCTGGGCTGGGCTGTGCCTCGCTGTGCCTCCCTGGAGCCCCCCACATGCCCCAGCCTGCCTGCCTGCTGCTTCTTTCAGGCTTCCCGCGAACATCTGATTCACGGGAAGCAGGGGAGGTGGAGGAGAAGGGGGCGGAGCATTCAGGGGAGGAGGGGGACGTGGGCTGAGGCCAGGGGCACGATGGACAGCTGCCCGAGCCTTTTATTAAATAAAGCCCTTTTAGAACCGGTTGTCCCAGAACAACTGGTTCTGAAAGGGCTTCTAAATTTAACAACCGGTTCCTGCGAACCGGTGGGAACCGGCTCCAGCTCACCACTGCTCCCACCCACATGTTGCTAGTTTCCAGGCAGATTCTTTTAGGCCTTGTTTTGGATGTGGCCTCTTAAGTGTTTCTTACGACTATGTTAAGTGAAAGGCATATTCACAATCAATTTGAACGAGGTTTTAACTCAACCCATAACAAGGTTCCACCCCAGCTCATAACAATAATTTCTCTTAATTACAGAGGGAAAACTGAACAATCATATCAAAGTTTTCTTAACTTATATCAGAGTGCAGACACCCCATGTCTATTGGATTGACATTTGAGAAAATTTGCATGTTAAAAATTAATGCAACTTTTGAATGACTTCCTTTAGAGAGAAATGTACTTACAAATGGATACAGGGGATAAAATGCTGTGGAGCCTTGTCCTGGGCAGATGAAATGTATCTCTGGGGATTCTGACTCTTTACTTTGGGACTACTTGTAATAGTGGACTGAACTGCTTAATATATTACTTCTGTCACTGACTGCATGAAGGACTCTGATCACCGTGGTCCACCTGTTTGCATTCCCCACACATCCTTGCCCAGAGCAGGATCTTGGGTTGCAGGATTAGGCTCATGGAGTTTATGTTGAATGGTTTTTGTTACTTAACTAGCAGAGCTGCTAGGCTTTCGGTTCTAAGCAAGCTCTACAGCTGCGGTGTTCATTAATGAGGATTCTCACCCAGTAATGCATGATACAGCTAATATACAAATCCATCAGGAGGAAGAGGAGGACAAGAAAAAGAAAATTAGGGAGCGACTTCACGAAAACAAAATTAATAGGGGCTTTTCGTATTCGCAAGGAATTGAAATATCCAGTATTCGGTGGTTTGCAGGATCAGGCATAAAATGTATTGGAAAAAATCAGGTAATTTAATTGCCTGGGAATGTCTGTGTCTCAACATAGAGTGCTAACAGCTCTATACCTCAGGTTGGCCCAACTTATACCATTCCCAATCTTCTGCCCCCTTAGGACATGATTAGGAATGGTTCCTGTGCAGTTGTGTAGGAGAAGCAGCACAGAAGGAAATCATTCCCCATCTCTTTGTGAATCTGTACATGGGCCTCCCACAACAGCAGTCCCTGTGCTCTGAGGATCAGAGACTATTTGCTCCTGGAGCAGGGAGCAAGTGGAGAGGGTGGGAGGGTGAAGGAGGCGAGTTTGTGGCCTCCTCTACATGTGGATCAGGGCAGGTGCATCACTGGGCACAATCTATCCTATCCTAATGGAGGCAGCAGAATGCACAATTCACATAGAGCTGCCCCAGGAGAGACCGTGCCTGCCTGAGGCATGATCTCTCCAGAACTCCTCCTAGGGCAGAGCTGCTCTATGTCATTTTGTTTGCAGACTGTGGCATAAATACCACCATCTAGCCTTCATTTTTTATTCTCAGAGTATGGAAATGATTGGTGTGAACATAAGAATGGCTATACTGGCTCAGATCAATGGGCTATACTGACCCAGTATCCAGTCTTCCAACAGTGGCTGGGGCCAGATGCTTCAGAGGTAGTGAACAGAATAGGGCACTTTAATGAATGATCCACCCAGTCGTCCAGTCCCAATTTCTAGCAGTCAGAGGGTTAGGGAAACCCAGAGCATGGGGTCGCATCCCTGACCACCCTGGTTAATAGCCATTAATGGACTTATCCTCCATGAACTTACCTCATTCCTTTTTGAACCCAGTTATATTTTTGTCCTTCACAATAAGAAGATGAGAAAGTGGCAAGATGAGAAAGTTTCTCAAAAGCATTTTATGGCAGTAGCATTAATGGATTTTGAAGCATAATAGCTTCTTGGGACCCTTCATTGATAGTATAAGGGGGTTATGTTGGGGCACTTTATTTGGCATCATACTATGGGCCAGATCGCTAAAAGGATAAAGCCTTCAAAGCAATTTAAATAGCTGGTAAATAATATCATCCCCTTTTTACACACTGAAAACTGAGTTGCAGAGAGTGACTTGCCCAAGATTGCAGAGCAAATCACAGGCAGATTCAAATCCCCTGACATCTACCCACTGGCTACACTCTATCCCCAAAGTAGTGACACACGGTTTCATATTATCACTTTAATTTTTTCCACATTCATTCAAATGTAAACTTTACAATTCTGTTACATTTTACTGCCCACCCCCCAAAGACAAGGCATTTTTAACACCTCCCTACCCTATCCAGGGGAACTTAAGAGCAATAGTCTTCTAATATCTATCCCTTAGTTTAGAAATTACTTTCTGTCATACTTTCAGTCGCTGTCACTTTCCAATTATGTTGGCAGTGATTTTAGTTTGTACTCTCTCTCTTATCACTGGATGAGAAAAAGAACAAAAATAACTAAAAAGTGAGACAGAATTAAATAGATACCTTTTAAATTATTATTAAAATAAAACATTATTTTATAGAAAAATGGTATAGGCTTTTAAGGAAAGATATGGGGAGGGTTCATTTTCCAGAGGGAAAAGGCTTCTGAAAGAATTTGCCATTGCTCTGTTTAGTGTTTAAGCTTTACTTATGACTGAAATGTGGAACTAAGATAGATAAATGGAGACCAATTTGCAAAAAGTAACAACCTTGTTTTTGTAAGAAATTGCCTAACTAACATTGGCTTAAATTGAGGGACAGTGGAATAGTTCATATTTCATTAAAAATATATATATATATAAATGTCTCCAACAATGGCAGTGTTGGAATCTTTAGTGGAAAATAGGGGGAAAAACAAGTACCTGGCTAACTGTGCGATTTTGCATGGGCTGTAGTGGGGTGGGGTTCCTCCTGATATCCTACAATAATAAGAAGCAGATACTTGGGTGCATGGAATATTCTGCAAAATAAACAAATAATGCGAGCAACCTGGTGTATGATTATACTCTCCAGTCAACAGCTTCGTAGCTTGTTCTGCTTGCTTCTCGTGAAAGTTTATGTTAACGCAAAATTACAATGCCATTAGCACAGTTGTTTACTTGGGCAGATCAATCTATGTAAAAGCTAACAGATCATAAATATTTTAAATATTGTTCATTCTCTGTTTATTTTCCTTTTCAGTGACTGTTTTTATTGCATTTTTCACCTGGTATCAAATACAAATGTACAGTGGCTGCTGTTAAAAGATCTACTTCTCCCACAGTTATCATACAGTTCTGAACATAAGGAGATCACTGTGGAATCTCAGATATTGCTGTCAGCAAAAGCTGACTTTTTTATGGAGAACTCTATTATTTTTCAATTGGCCAAGAATATGACTCTAAATATAATTCCTACCAACATTTCAGTTTCAGCTTAAGAGGTGTAACCCCTTCAAATGAGTAGACCAAGTGACAGATGGATAAAACTTAATTTTATCCCCACCTTTGATATGCCACTTGTTGTTAGACTCCAGTCATGTATTGTGATCCACACAGGTGTCTGGCTGTGCCAAGGCAGAGCCCCAGTGAAGTCAATGGGTTAGGATTGGGGCACCATTGTATGTGTTTCTAAGGCCCCTAGCACATCAGCTAGCCACTAACTATTGAAGATTAGGAAGAAATTACTCCAGGGATATAACTGTCCATTATAGCGTTTCCTGGTCCTTTGTTGAAAGTATCTGGTACTGACCACTGTCAGAGACAGACACTTGACTAGATGGACTATTGGTCTGATGTGGTGAGTGCCTCCAGTGTTTTTGGATCAGAAGGCACAGAGTGCTATGCTGATAGTGTGGTGGGGAGAGCAGGATAGGGGATTGGGCATTGGTTTCTTACAAAGTATTGATGCTAATGTTCTAAGTCGAAATGCTGGTCCCATTGACCATTTCATGGGGCCAGCATTGCACATTGAGTGTCCAACTAATACATGATACAATGGGTACTGTGTGTACCTTAAGTAAAAGGCCACACTGAAGAGAGATGAGACATTCCCCAGCATCAACGAAAGGCTTTGATTTATTCTGGTGTAAATTAAGAGAAACTTCATTGAAAAAGAAATTACATCAGGATAAGAACACCTTCTGGCCTAATTATGACAAGAACATTTTGAACAGATACTGTGCTAACCCTTAAAGTGGAGTTTAATGGCCATTATAATGACTGTAGTTCCATTGCAGAGAGAGCAGCATTTAAACATATTTGATCAGGAAGTATTTAGTGGCATGATGGAATAGGAGAGATTGATTCCAGAACGAGAGATCTTCTGATAATGGTAGTTGAACAACTAAAATAAAAAATATCATTGATTAACATTTTAGGTAGCAATTGTATATTCTGAAAGAAGAGATGAGAGGAGTTGGAAGGAGGTGTAGAGATTCTAAGTGATATTCCGCTTTTTCCAGTAAGAATTTCACACCTTCCCCACCCTGAGTCATCCCAAAGAGGAAGTTAAATGAAAGGAGAAAGTGTGCGGCAAGAGAAGATTTAGTTCTCATTAAATACTCTGCAGAATTTGCAAATCAGGAAGGTCCAAATCCTTGCCCCATTGATGTCAATATCAAAACTCCTATTGAATTCAGTAGGGTCAGGATTTGACCTGAAATGAATAAGAAATAAGTTCTAATGTATTTATTTATTTGAGTCAGGAAGACTCATATAATTGTTTTCCCTCAAGCTGCTTTGTGATGTGAAGTCTGTCTCTTTCGTTCTGATAGCCCAACACCAAAAGCAGCTGTTCTGAACATTTACAGACAGAGGAAGTGGTTACCCTGACAACTGGAACTGCGGACCACATGTGACCTCTCAGAACAGCTCCTCCTTATTTTATTCAATGCAATTGATTCAATAGTCACTCGTTCTATTTTTAAATCTTTTTTTACTTATTAAAAAACACAGCTTTCCATTCTGATGTTGGCATTCTCCCCCCCCCCCCCCATTTTGAAAACAATAGATCCAGCTGTATGTTTTTTTATATAAAGGCCAACATTTCTCTCATTACACTATTGAAATTGATTACCTAGTCTCCTGGAATGTGCACTGCTCTAGAAGTAGCTTTGGTGCAGTATTGCTACTGAAGAACCAGCAGAGGGAGATCACACATTGTTTTCAGTGTCACATGAACAGTGATTTTCTTTTTAATTTCCTGGCAATGGAGGTGATGGAATTCCTTTATTTATTTTATTGGGGTTTTTAAAGCATCTATCACATTGACAGCTAAATTCTACAAAGCTACCTTAATAGTAATAGTAATTAATGAATAGCTGTCACCAGAAATATGCAAGCAGTCAGACAGCAAGAAAAAAATATCATCCTGACTAGAAAATAAAATTTGCTTAGAACACAAAGACTGGTCTCAACATAATCGTAAACTTTTAATGAAGGTAAAATATTTCTGGCCAAACAGTTAACATTCTTTGTTACATTTAAAATGTGTTTGTTTATTTCAGAAATAACAATCAGAAATAACCAAAAATGGTAAATCAATAATATTGTTAATGCATTTCTTGCATTCCACTTTTTACTACATGGGTTTTAAATAGACTCGTTTCAGAAATACGAGGGCCATCGTCCAATATATCACAGTATTGCTACATTTCAGGAGAGAGGCTTGGGTGAGAAACTCATGAATATTCTGCCTCAGCTAGTGCTTCAGGAGCGCTTTCTCTTATAAGCAAAAAAAGCTATACTAAGGACTATATTTTAAAGGTTGGGTGCGAATGATATACCTGTAAAAATATACATGCACATATTACATCAATGAAATCCCACATTCAAGACTGAAGTGCTTTGAGATCTATTGATTTAAAAAAGCCCTAAATACAATCTGGGTGTCATTGTTATTATTTTATTAACAATAAAATCAGGCATCTCCAGGAGCAATTTGCTTACTTTTGTGACTAACTACATGTTTGCATGTGCATTACCTGCTCTGCTGGTTTTTGCAGTGTATCAAGTGCACACGCATTTTTACTAACACAGATTGTGCCCGCATGTGAAAACTTAGTCCTAAATCTCTATGTAGCACCTCTTCTGTTCATACCAAGACTGTGTGAAGAACAAACAGCACAGAAATAAATTCTCATTGTTGAACATGACTGTTTGTGACACACAGATGTACCCAAATGTGCCCAGGCATGTCCTGGCAGGAATATTATATCCGTCTCTGATCATTTTCTTGATATTACATCAAAGGGGGTAGTGTTTGGTCTCTGCCTAAGCTAAGGGTCTAGCTGATTGTCATGGTTATTGCAAGATGTTTGTATAGGGGAAAAATTGAGTTATGTAGGATATTGTGTTCCTAATCTGTTGGTAGTGAAACCTATCACCTGAGAGCTGACCCAATCAACATTAGAACAACTGAGACAGTCTATGTTTACTGTCTGGAGTACAGGCAGGCTGGAGATTACAAAAACAAAGAAACCCCAAGAGAATTCTCAGAAGAGGGAGCCCCTTGGGCTAAAAGACAATAGCCTAGGATTGTATAAGAGCAGAAGATTGGCCCTAATAGGCATCTGATACAGGAGGGGACTCTTTGTCAGTGGAGATGGGAGTTTCATGCATGGTGGATCCAGCTTTATGGTCTGGACAGGAGCTGGAAGAACTAACCAATGGGCAAGAAATACCTTATTAGACAGGAAAGTAACTTGTAGATAAGTATAGGCTACAGACTGTGTATTATATTTTTCTTTTACCTGTAATCCTATGTTTCCAAATCCTTTTACTTGCCTGTATTTTGAACCTTTATCTCCAGCTCTGTTAAATAAAATTTGCTTTGGCTTTACTATAAACCTGTGCTAAGGGGAGTGTTGAACTGAGGTGAAACCAGTGAACTGTGGTGCACTGTTTCCACGGAGGCAGCAGATTGGTGTAAATTGCAGGTGTCTAAAAGACAGGGGACTATACACATGAATGGAACAAATTGCTTTGTCTAAATTGCTAGCCTGTATTGGGGTAGAGCAGAACGCGCAGAAAATGGAGTGGAGCACCTGTATTGTCAAGCAGCCAGTGGCTAGGGAGTGTTTCACTTGGTGGCCACAGACATGGCTCCTTCCTGTTGTGACAAGGTGCTATGATTCACCCTGCACACCTCAACTAACCACAAAAAATATCACACAACTCCCTAAATACAGGAACTAAGTTTATAAATCCTCACATCATATACAATTGAGTTGACCATTAAAAATAAAGAAAATGATAATGGATGATCTGCAATGTTCCTTTATTATAACTATTAGACTTCTGTGTAGTTTCACACTAGGGCATTCCCATCCTAACCCATTTAGTCTAAGCCCACTGCATCTATTACTCTCTTCAATGAAGCTCTCGAGTCATAACTCACCTGCTACTGCAGATGTGTTCAGTCTGTCTCTTTTTCCAGCACCACCCAGCTTTGCAACGCAGTCACACTACATCCAACCATCCTCTGCTATTCCCATTCCAACTCCCCTAATAATGGTCCCATTTCCTTTCTCCTACATCCCCTACCCCAGATGGATCTACTGCGTCTGCTCCCTTTTCATGATCCTCCTCAATAACCAGGATCTGTTTCTGTTGCCTTGTCTTCAGGCTGTTCCTCCATCAAGGCTTTGCACAAGTTCAGTGGTGCATAAGTCCCCGGGACCTCAGCTAGCCTGCGTCTAGCCTTTTAAATAGTGTAATTAGGAAGTCTTTTCTTGACTCATACTTCTAACTGATACTACTGTTGTTCCATCCTGAGCCCTCTCAATGTGCTGCCTTTTCAAGTTCCCCTGCCTAGTCATCCACTCCATGCATCTGATGAAGTGGGCTTTAGCCCATGAAAGCTTATGCCCAAATAAATTTGTTAGTCTTTAAGGTGCCACAAGTACTCCTCGTTCTTTTTGCTAATACAGACTAACATTAAAGTATTTCATAATGTCAGGTGGGAGCAGGGCCCTTACAGGTTGAAGAGTTGCATTCCATTGGTGCCTTTCCAATTCAGAGGCATAACTCCACAGCGCACACTGTATAGGATGGTGTTATCTGCTTGACTAGAATTTTCACTCTTCAGGATAAGGGGCAGTCTTTCACTATTTGTGCAGTGTTTTGCATAATGGGAACCCCGTTCTGATTATGAACCTGTGCTCTACTATAATGCAAATGATAGATACTATAATTATCCTCTGTGCCCACTGCACGTCCAATAAAAATATGTTCCTCCTAGGAAAGCCAGAGAGGGCTGCTTGAAATTTCCTGGGTTGCTGTCTGAAAAACTCTCGCAAGCAGTGGGCAACTGGCACCTCATATTTTAAAGAGTCCTTTCTTTGCCCCAAATTGTGTTACTGGCCTTAGTGGATAGGGGGAAGCAGTAGACATGCTATATCTTGATTTTAGTAAGGCTTTTTACATAGTGCCATGTGTCATTCTCATAAGCAAACTAGGCAAATGTGGTCTAGATCAGAGTTTCTCAATCCATTGGTCAGGACCCAAAATTGGGTCACCAGACTGTTTCAAAGGGTCACATGGCAGCTCCTCTGGCTTCTGTCCCACAGGGCTGTCTGGGCTCACCTCCCTGCTCCAGGCACTGCAACCTTTGGGGTCCCAGTGCCACTCAGGTTTGGCCCAGCCATCAGGATGAAGAGAGTCTGGTAGGCCAAATTTGAGTGAGTGTCACTGCAAACCCATCAGCCAGGTCACAACTCCACTCACACAAATTTGGTCCAGTTAGAGAAGCCGGGCCAAACCTGAGTGGTGCTGCAACCCCAGAGATTGCAACACCCAGACTTGAGAGCCAAGCCCAGTCAGACATACAGCACAGTAGCTACAGGAACCACCCCACTATAGGTAAGTGCCGGGCAAAATCCAACCCCTGTGAGGGGCAGAACCCAACTGTAACCACCCCAGATCCTCCACCGCCTACTGGCTCATGACAGACCATAAACATTTACAAATAGGTCCTGAGCCCAAAAAGGTTGAGAACCACAGATGTAGATGAAATTACTATAAAGTGGATGCACACCTGGTTAAAAGACAATACTCAAAGAATAGTTATCAATGGTTCACTGTCAAACTAGGATGATGTATCTAGTGGGGTCCCACTGGGGTCAGTCCTGGGTCTGGTACTAGTCAACATTTTAATTAATGACTTGGATAATGGGGTGGAGAGTATGCTTATGAAATTTGCTGATGACACTAAACTGGGAGGAGTTGCAAGGACAGAATTAAAATTCAAAATGACCTTGACAAATTGGAGAATTGGTCTGAAATCAACAAGATAAAATTCAATAAAGACAAGTGCTATACTTAGGAAAGTACTACACTTAGGAAAGAAAAAATAAATGCACAATTACTAATGGGGAATAACTGGCTACTGCTGAAAAGGATCTAGGGGTTATAATGTATCACAAATTGAATAGGATGCAATTGTGAAAAAAGCGAATATCATTCTGGGGTGTTTTAACTTGAATGCCAGATGTAAGACACAGGAGGTAATTGTCCCATTCTACTCAGCACTGGCGGGATCTCAGCTGGAGTACTGTGTTCAGTTCTGGGGACCATATTTCATGAAAGATGTGGACAAATTGGAGAGAGTCAAGAGCAGATCAACCAAAATGATAAAGTATTTTAAAAGCATTAAAATATTGTGTGTGTTTAGTTTTGAGAAAAGAAAACTGAGGGGAGACCTGATAAGAGTCTTCAAATATTACATAAAGAAAACTCTGATCAATTGTTCTTCATGTCCACTGGAGGTAGGATAAGAAGTAATGGGCTTAATCGGTAGTAAGGGAGATTTAGGCTAGATAATAAGCAAAACTTTCTAACTATATGGATAGATAAACTCTGGAATAGGCTTCCAAGGGAAGTTGTGGAATCCCCATCATTGGAGGTTTCTAAGAGGTTTACTTGGTCCTACCTCAGCACAGGGGCTGGACTTGATGACTTCTTGAGGTCCCTTCCAGCCCTCTATAAGTTTATAAAAATGTGCATAATAATTCAATGATGGATTCCTGCTTGTGTTATATAGAAAATAAATTATGTTCTAGTTTAGCACTGTCCTCGCATTAGATTTACAATCTAGGAAATATTCCAGTTTTGGATTTCACAATTTTTAATGTTCTAATATGGCCCTGTTGCCTCTTTGATTGCGGGAAGATTGAATGAAAACCAGTGAGTGGTGTGAGTGTGTGTGTATGTGTGTGTGTATATATATATATATATAAATAAAACAACAAATTGTATTTTGGTAGCTCCCACAATTTGCTAGAAACAGTGCAAATTAGTATGAAGCCAGTTTGTGCTCTGTAGATTTTACAGTCTAAGAAAATTATTGTCATATGAAGGGAAGGAGGTGAGAGGAATAAAAATAGTGGGACTACTTACAGCTTTCTAAATATAATGACGAATGTCAGCTGTCCCAGTCTAACCCCTCTACATCTCCGTCTATTTTTTTGTATGTGCCACATTAGATGAAGAACTTAGGAGAAGGGTATTGAGGAGCTTTATGAACCAGTTCATAGAAGCTTTCCACATATTGGGAGTGGTGTAGAAGACAGTATACATTTGGAGATGTAGACAAGTTTGCAGTTGAAGCTGGCATTGCAGGTGAAGTGGAGGGGACAGAGTGACACAGTAACAGAAAAGTATGTGCAAGCTGGGAAGGGCAGAGTTGTGAAGGTCCTTGATGCTGAGCAAAAGAAGCTTAAATATTGAAAAAAGAGTGAGCCCATAGAGAATGAGTAGGAGGGATGTCATGGTCTGAGAAGTAATAGGCATTGTTTTAAATAATGATTCAGTGGGAAATGCAGGACATGTTGATCCCTGTCTATTTCCCTCACACTGTTAACACTGCAGTGATCATTCTGTAACACAAATGACATTCAATGTGATGTCTGTTCCATAATATACATTTGTTGAGCCTGAGTTTGCTCCCATTCAAATCACATCAAGTCTTGCTATTGACTTGAATAGGAGTGGGCCCTGAAATACAGGTGCTGTGATAATATCATTCAATCAGCAGCTTTCAACACATAAGCAGAGTTCGCTGAAATCTTATTTTATTATCTGTTTGATCTACTGTATTACTCTTGAACTCCTGGAAACCTAATATGTTGCATGTGGAAATTATACACAGCAGAGCAACTGTCACCTGTTACACACAGCTAAACATTGAAGCTTGGCTCAGACCCGCTAAATCAGCTATATGAGTTTGACAGGTCCCAGTAATATATAAATAAATTACACCTGTTATTTTAAATAGGACTGGGTAAAGCATTAATCCTGGGTGTGAATGAGTTTAGATTCTCTAATTAATTAATTAATTGCATATATTCAAACAATCGAGAGCCACACCCTTTGATGCTTATGTAGTCTGAGTTGTACACCCAGGGAAGGAACAGAGTATTAAGCTGCTGCCTCTGATGTGTATAAGCAGCAGGAGGGGTTCAAAAGAGATTCCTCTGCCAGCCCCAATTTGGTGGGAGGAGATGCTGTGTAAAGAGTAAAAGGGAGGGGTAAAGGGGACCAGGAGGGGCAGCTTAGATGGGTTCATGGGGTGTTAGAGACAACCTGAGCCCTGCACTC
This sequence comes from Malaclemys terrapin pileata, assembly GCF_027887155.1. Lineage (NCBI taxonomy): Eukaryota > Metazoa > Chordata > Testudines > Emydidae > Malaclemys > Malaclemys terrapin. Next base: position 32,875,525 of record NC_071506.1, read on the forward strand.
AGAGCTGCTTTGTCCTTTCCCCTCTAGTTACTCATTGGCATGCCCCCCATGCCCTTCCCACTTGAGCCCAGAGAAGTTCATACCCAGCGCCACCAGAACCCTCTTCCTCCAAAGCCCTGGCTGGGAATCACTCCCCGCTGCCCCACCCCTCCACACCGGGCCCTTCTTCCAGGGGCAATGTTTGTGGAGGTTTAACTGAGAAACCTCAGGTTTGTTACAAAGAGTCCTGCTAGCTCCCCATTTGGGTCCCTGCTTCTCCCCACATATCTCAACTTTCTCCACTCCCGCTCCCTGCCTCCACTCACTCACCCCCTCTGAGTACCTAGTTCTTTCATCACCAGCAGCCCTCTCTGCTCTGGTTCCCTGCTTCCCCCACTCTGCTCTCCCTTGGGTCTCCATTTCCCTCCCCCATTTCCAACTTCACTCCTCCCCTGCCCCCAGAGTCCCTGCTTCCCCATCAGGGCTGGCTCCAGCTTTTTTGCCGCCCCAAGTGCCGAAGAAAAAAAAAAGACAAACCTGAATGAAGGACCCACCGCCGAATTGCCACCGAAGACTGATGCACAGCTGCTGCCAAAGTGCCACTGAGGAGGACGAGAGGGACTGAAGGATCCGCCACCGAATTGCCGCTGTGGATCTGGCCATGCCGCCTTGCTAACAGATGGAGTGCCGCCCCTTTTTATTTGCTGCCCCAGGCACCTGCTTCCTTTGCTGGTGCCTGGAGCTGGCCCTGTTCCCTCTCATCACCATTCCCCTCACACACGCACTTCTTTCCCCACCTCACACACACACACATCCCACTAGATCCCTATTGCTTCCCCCACTCCAGGTTCCTGCTTCCCACCCCCACTTCCCACTGGGTCTCTGCTTCTCTCACCATCAATGCTCCCCCAGTCCACTCTGGCTCCCTGCTTCCTCCTCTCTCCACATCCACTCCTCCCCCTCTAGGCCCTGCTTCTCCCAACACCACTGCCCCATCACTCTGGTACCTGCTGCTTCTCCCCATCTCCATCCACCATCCCCCTCCGAGTCCCCACTTTTCACCCCCAGTCAGCTCTCCCTCCCTGCCTGCTTCCCACCCTTAAAATCCTTCCTTTAAACCCTGGTCTACACTACAAACTTATGTCTGTATAACTACATCACTCAGAGCTATGGAAAATCCACATCCCTGAGCAATGCAATTATTCCAACCAAACTCCCAGTGTAGACACTGCTATGTCAATGGGAGGGCTTCTTCCATTGACATAACTACCACCTGTTGGGGAGATGGAGTACCTATGCTGATGGATGAAGTTCTCCTGTTGACATAGGTGATGGTGTATGTGGGATGGGGGAGACATGAAAAGCCCTGCATAGAATATTTCATCCATTGGCTCCACAGCCTAAAGCCATCCGTTTCCTTAGACCTTAGTTCCTTCTGTGCCATGAACACATCAGGCAATCCAGTTCCTCCATAAATCAGTCACTCGTTAGTTGTGGTACTCCTCCCAGGTGATGCCAGTGCATTCAATATCCTCTGTCATTGTCTTCTGCCAGTTCTTCCTTGACCTTTCTCGCTTTCTCTTTCTTCCTTCAGGTACCCAATTCAATGCTTGCTAGGCATGTCTCCCATCTTCCATATGGTGTATGAGTCCCAATCACCTGAGCCTTCTTTCTTTGATGATACTTCTAACATGTCCTGCTCTGTCAGCTCCCTTTCTCTCGTGTTTATTTTTTCTTTCCATGACACATGTAACATCTTCCTCAGCCATCTATGATGGGCAGCTTCCAATCTCTTTTTGTTAGCCCCTGTCATTGGCCAAGTTTCTGCTCCATGAAGTAGTGGGATCAGTACAATCACATGCTTTAATCTGGCCTTTAGTTTGTTGTGGAGACCTCAGTTTGACCAGATGTTATTCATCCTTCCAAAAGTGATGCTTGCTTTTCCTAATCTTGTATCTTTATCCAACACCTTCAAATGTCATCACACTGCCCAGGTGTCAGAACTCTTCTCCCTGTTTGATTTCTTTTCCATCCACGTACATCTTAGCATTTGTTGTCCAGTTTCCTACCTTCATAATCTTGGTTATATCTGCATTTATTGTTCCGTGCAATTTTTATGCTTCCTGTTCTATCTTTGATGTAATGGCAATTGTGACACTGCACCTCATATTCTTCATAGTAGTAGAATTATAATATGATTATGACATAATTATGATGCATTTAGTATGAGATAAGTCATGTGAGGTGTCATTGGAAAAGTTATGATTTGCTGAATATGATTATCCTATTTGAATGCATGTATCATTTTTGTATCTGAAGTTATAAATACTATGTATCTGTATTTCAAATGTAGTTACACCTGGGTAACTCCCACTATACAAGATGCTTTCAGTCTAGATAGCTGATTGGGAAGGGCCTATTCAGGGCAATGAGCCATTAGGGAAAACAATAGGCCTTAGGAGATGCTTATCTTCTGCCTTGTGAGCCTTACTGAGAACACTCCAGACAGCCTGTAAGTAATGGCTGCTATGCCTCTACAAGGACATGTGACCAGGCCACATGATTCTGGACTCCCTCTTAGGGTGTCAGTATTTTTCCACAAACTGGTCTGGGAACCAAGTTTTGAAACAAAGGGTTCCCACCATATGCTAAAGCTAGATAAGGCAGGGAGTGACATCATCTGTGGTTCTTCATTCCGCACACAAGAAGACTTCTGGAAAACACCTGAGGAACAAAGACTGTACTGGGGAAAGTGCTGGACCCAGGCAAAAGGGATTTCTAGCCTGTGTATGAAACACCTGGGGATTCCAAGTTGCAAAGCAAGTGCAGCTTACCCCTTAAGAATCTGCAGCCTGCTTGTTTCCTCTCTTAGGGTGTGAATCTGCTAATTCATATCCAGTCTATCTAGTATATTAAGCTTAGTTTGCATTTTTGTTTATTTATTACATAATATACTTTGATCTAGCTGGTAACACTTATACTCACTTAAAATCTCTTTTGTAGTTAATAATTTTATTTTATGTTTTAATCCAAACCAGTGAGTTTAGAGTCAAATTCTGGAAATTTTAGCTCAAGGGGAAGGGGCTGTTGCATATTCCTCTCCACATTGAGTGGGAGACAAACTAGATAATAAATTCATATTGGTTGGGGTTTGGACCAGGGCAGGATGGTACCGTTCTGGGGTCCTAGGCTGGAAAGCTGGGGGTTATTTTGGTTGTAGCCTCTTTATTGTTGGTTCACATGCAATGGCTGGTCAGAGAGCCTGTATGTAACTGCAGTTGGGTGTGTCCCTACCTGTGTGTATGCTAATGGAAGTGTAAGACCAGGAGTGTGTCTGCAGCTTGTCACAGCACAGTATGAGAGGGAGCCCAGGCTGGTGGGTCAGAGGGCTGAGTATAGTATCACAGTTCCAGGTGGCACCCCGAGCGGGAACTCGTCATAGCAATAATTCTATTCCACATCATACTTAGTAAAGCAATGTTGTCAGCAAAGTCAAAGTTGGTTAACTTGTCTCTGCTAACCCATTTGACACCATGATGCCTTTTCTTGCCAACTTCATCAGCCAGTCTATTGCTAATGCAAAAAGAATTGATGATAACACACACCCTTCTCTAACTCCAGTCACAATATTGAACCACTCACCCAGCCTGTATCCCATCTTTCTGCACCCATAAGATAAACTTTTTATTGGATAAACTTATCACCTTATCTGGTATGCGATATCTTCTAGCAATATTTCACTGGGTTGCTCACCCTATCAAACTTTTTCTTAAAGTTGATTAAGATGGGTTTTTGCCAAGCAATAGCTTTTCAATGATCTGTCAAAAAGTGAATATCTGTTCACAACATGATCTACCTGAATCATGAATCCAGCCTGTTCTTCTTGTAATATTTTATCTACCACCTTCTTTATTTTATTCAGCATAACTGTAGCCAATACTTTTCCCAGGACTTATAGCAGTACAATACTTCTTTAGTTCATGCACTGAGAAGATCACTCTTTTTTGGCAATGTCATGATGACACTTTATTTGCAGTTTTGTGGCATGTGTTCATTTTGTTACAGAGTTTTATTAGCTGCTCAATCAGAATTTCGCTTCCTGTCTTTGGTATCTCTGTTTCAGTTCTGCTAAGGGAGCTTTCCCATGTTGATAGCTTCTTTGCTTTCATTGGATGTTGTTTGTCCCACTTCTATTCCTAATTTAGCCTTGGCATTTTTCTCCAACCTGTGCGTGATCATCAGCTCTGCACAGTTTAATATGAAATGGAAATGCTCTTCTCATCGTCTGGCTTATCCTTCATGCATTTTCAATCTGTCCATGAGAGTTCTTGATGGCCATTGCCTGTAACTGTCTGGATCTGCCTGAGAAGTCTTTCACTATTCTATATAGCTGCTTGAAGTCTCCCCTCTGTGCTGCTGCTTCTGCAGTTTTCTCCTGAACCCAGGCATTTCTATCTCACCTGCATCTCATTTTTATTTCTTTGTTATTTTCTCTGAATCTTGCATCTTTCTCTAAGAGGTCTGCCCACACCTTTTTGCTTTTTTGCCCGTGCTTTCAGGACTTTTTGCTCATCAGTCACGGCCCATATTTCAGATACAATCCATGCATCTTTCTTCCACCCTCTCTGGTGCACCACTATTTCCTTTGCTATCTTGAGTACCATCTTTTTCCAGTTTGGCCATCTGTCTTCTAGACTGTGATCAGCCTGGTCCTGTAAAACATTGACTTAGTTGCTAAATGCAATCTGGAATCTGATCTATGTTTCTTTGTTCTTCAGGTTCTCTGTTGCTATAACACTCTTTGTCCATCTTCATGATCTTTTTTAGTTAAAATTGTAATGTGGCCACTAAAAGGTAATGATTTTAGGCAACTCCTGCTCCTCTGCTGACTCTGACATCCCTCAAAGAAGATGCCCATCTCTTAGCTGTACACACATGGTCTATCTGGTTTACAGTCACATTGTCTATTGATCTCTGCATGAGCTTATGAATCCTTTTGTTCTGTAAGAGACTACCTTCTACCTTTAGGGTGTCTGTGCCACAAAGAATGCTCAGCCATTCACCACTATCATTTTGGATGTCTTCTGCTGCTGTACCCATGACTCCTTCCCAGACAGTAGAGCTGTTGTCAGTTTGTCCATTGAAGTCACCTGTCAAGTTGATGTCATGGTGAGGGACATCATCCAATACTTACTGCATATGCTTGTAGAATGTATTATTTTCACTGTTGCCTGCTGTGTTTGTTGGTGTGTATGCTTGGATTTTTGTACACTGGACATGTCTGGTTTGAAGCCTGGTTGTTGTTATTCTGGCATTCACTGGCTCCCATGACAGCAGGGTCTTCTCAATGATGTCATCCAACATAATTTCTACCGCTCTTTCATGCATTCCTCCTCCGTAGTATAAGGCTATATCACTATTGGACACCATCTGGCCACGCCCTGCCCATCTCATCTCATCTGACACCAAGTATGTTCTGAGGGTATATTTGAAATTCTCATATAACCGGTGAAATCTTTCCAGTACTATACAAAGTACATATATTCTGAACACCTACTCTTGTTACACATTTGGTTGTCAGGATTCAATGTCTCAAGATATCAGCTTCTTTTTAGCTTTCACTGAGATCTGTCATACTTGGGTTTTGCACTGCATCATCACCTACCATCACCACGTTTAACTGGTTTAACTAGACTGTTCCAGTTGCAGTGAGAGTCTCCCTGAGTGCAAACCCAACTGCAGAACCATCTCTTTTATCCCAGGCGTGGAATAGGCACTGTCACTAAAAGTAGCAGAATTTCCCTCCATTTCACAGAGGAGAACACTGAGGCACAGGAACACTCTGGCCTACAGTTTCAAAAGAAATTGCAGCTTTTGGGTGGCCTAATTATTTGGTACACAATTCTGACAAATTGTAGTTTCAGAGGTGCTGACCACTAAGAACTGAATTTGGAATCATTGGGTACTGGAGGTGATGAACACACAAAATCAGGATGGGTGCTCAAAAATGGAAGGCATAATTAGAGGATACTTTGAAAACTTGACCTTCAGTGACTTGGAAAGAATTACACACAGAGTCAGTGGCAAAGTAGGAAAAATAACTCCCAAATCCTCAAACCATGCTCTAGCTACTAGATAATGGTCCCTCCCAACCCCTAATCCCTCTTCTCCTCCCCCACATTTCTTAAAGAGCCAAGGATCACATTTATCTAAGCCCCTAGGTGATAATTTAGGAGGTGCTGATCCAGGGATTCATTGCCGCTTTAAACTGGCAGTTAACAGTTTAAATAATTTTTTTACTGGCATTCAGTAGTTAAATTCATATTAAGGTGCTGATGGGTTTATGGTGATCCAAATGCAGAATTAAGAGTTGTGCTTTTAATTACATTGTAACTGAGGCAACCGGTCACTCGAATGCTGTAGCTTAATGTAGGTGAAAAATATAGTGACTGGAATACATAGAGAATAAACTGTATATTATTAAATAGTGCCTTACATACTCTTTCCTGTTCTATTTATATGAGGAAAGGAAGTTGTCTGACCACTAGTGCTCTAGTGCACATACACACATGCTTCAATGGACAGATTCCAAGAACTGGTGCTCATATTTCAGTGTTTAGGTCACAGGATACAGTACCTTTCATTTAAGAAGTGCCATTATAGCATATTTTGTGACCTCTGTCATCACATTCATGACCGTAGCAAAGAACTTGCTTAAAAGAACATGCAAAAAAGCAGGTGACATTCAGCAAATGGGCAGCAAAGACACTGTTTAAATTCAGCAAACAGTGTTTAAATGGGCACTGGCATTTTAGGAATTTGAGGCCCCATCCTCAGCTGGTATAAATTGCTAGAGTTCCATTAACTTCATTAACTACACCAATTGACAGCAGCTGAAGATGTGGGTAAAATTTTCCTAAGTGCCATTTTCAAAGTTGACTTAGGATGCTTAGGAGCTTACGTCCCAGTGAACATGAATGGGACTTAGGGCAGGTCTACACTACAGCCGGGATCGACACTCTGAGATCGATCCACCAGACATCGATTTAGCGGGTCTAGTGAAGACCCAGCGAATCGACTGCAGATTGCTCTGTGGTCAACCCCGTACTCTACTCCCAACGAGAAGAGTAAGGTAAGTCGATGGGAGATTTTCTCCTGTTGACCCCCCGCGGTGTAGACCCTGAGGTAACTCGACCGAATGTACGTTGACTCCAGCTACATTATTCACATAGCTGGAGTTGCATAGCATAGGTCGACTTACCGCGGTAGTGTAGACATTGCCTAGAACTCCTAAGTGATTTAGGCACTTTTAAAAATTGTACTCCTAACCCATAAGCACTGCTGAAAGTAGTACTATTATTATTTATCTGTATTGCAGACTACCTAGGAGCCATAGTCCTGGATCAGTGTTGTCCTAGGTACAGTACAAAAACAGAACAGAAAGAGGGCCCCTTCTTTGAAGAGCTCACAATCTCAGTATGAGATGAGAAGCAGGAGGAGACAGCAAAAGAGCGGCCGGCCTGAGAAAACTCATGAAGCTTGCAGTGCACTGCTTGGAACTAGGAAGGTTATTTGTGCAGTGCAGCACAGTGACAGTAGTGAGTCACGTGGACACCCTTAATGAAGCACACTTAGCCTTTTTCATCGTTACTAGTCAAAGTCCTTTTTTTATAGTCTGAAGTTTTTATTTCTTAAGCAAAAGAAGGTGAACTGTATAGTTAACCCACCAAAGTAAAAGGATTTGACTAATCTTTAAAAAAAAATATTTGGCTCAGTTGTCAAGTTTTTAATCAATTAACCAAGCACATATGTATTTTTAATGTACCCCATGTTGGCACAGAGCTTCAAGTCATGCCTCAGCATCAGAACCATACATAGAACGTGTAACCAGAGGCAGCTTGCAAAAATAAACAGATGTGGGGGAGAAAAGGACAGTATAATAATATAAGTGATATTTTAGTTATAAGCCACCTTTCTTAAATAAGAAATAGCTGTAATTCTGGAATCCAGACTGTCTCTGTCTCTTTCTCTCAGTGTGTGGATGGCTGTTTACTTACCTCCAATAATCCTAGGTGGCTGGCTTCCCATGCCAAAATAATTAGTAGTTGAAACAGCCTGAATGAATAAATAGGCTGGGGGTGCTACAGTCCCAGAGGCTGTAGCGTTTTAGGCCCTCTCTGAGGCCTAGCATGTGGGATTTTCCACTCATTCTCAGTCAATCAAGTATTTTTTTCTCCTTCATTTCTGAGCATATTTCTTAGTGACAGGCTGTTGGATGAAAATGTTGGAATATAGGCCCGCAGTACCTACTTTGGTGTTTAGCAAATTTGTCTCTCAAAAAAATGCTACCCTCATAAAAATAATGCGCCTACACCCTTCAACGATGGCAAAGAATTTTTCCAAGATGAAGCTTGATTGTAACTAGTGTAAATGGTGAATTCTCTGTAACCTGAAGTCTTTAAATCATGATTTGAGGACTTCAGTAACCCAGGCAGAGGTTAGGGGTCTATCACAGGAGTGGGTGAGTGAGGTTCTGTGTCCTGCAATGTGCAGGAGGTCAGACTAGGTCCCTTTTGATCTTAAAGTCTATGAGTAACTAGTCTGGGTAAACCCCAAATCGAGGTTCAGCTGGCCATGGCAGGCTTGTGTCCTCTGAATGGGCTCCAAATCACAAACTTAACGCATTTCTCTTCGGTTCTGAATGAATAATCTGTTGTTTTATTTTGTTTTGATCTGGTGAAAATGTTGTCCCAGCCCTGTTAGTAACCTAAGGTGACTGGGTAGTTCCAGGACCAGGTTCTGTGGGGTATAAAAAAGAAATTTGGATCAACATGTGTGTTTTAAACATCCTATAGCTGGTGGTCACTGTAAGTTTGTCCATTTATTAAAATAAAGCCAGATTTAGATTTAAATAGTTTAGAGTTAGCTCCAAAATTGGGGTTGCTCAAACCTAGGATTTTAGTTTCTCTCTCATTTACAGAGAAATATATTTTAAAGCAGTGGTCTCCAAACTTTTTTGGTCACGTACCCCTGTCAGTAAATAAGCTTTGAGCACGCACCCCCAATATATGTATATTTATTTATGTATAAATTATATACATTGTGACAAAGTTCCTCCTCTATCTTGGGGGATCCTGCGCTTACTGGCAGATTTTCTTGCTGCAGAGATTCACCACGTGGGTTGGGGAATAGCCCAGAGACCTTCCCCTCTGGTAGAACCCACAGTTCAGGTCAATTGGAAGGTTTGGGGGAACCCGGGCCCGCCCTCTACTCCGGGTTCCAGCCCAGAGCCCTGTAGACTGCAGCTGTCTATAGTGCTTCCTGTAACAGTTGCATAACAGCTACAACTCCCTGGGCTACTTCCCCATAGCCTCCTCCAAACACCTTTATTCTCACCACAGGACCTTCCTCCTGGTGTCTGATAACGCTTGTGCTCCTCAGTCCTCCAGCAGCACACCCTCTCACTCTCAGCTCCTTGTGCCTGTTGCTCCCAACTCCTCACACTCACACTCACACCACAAACTGAAGTGAGCTCCTTTTTAAAGCCCACGTGCCCTGATTAGCCTGCCTTAATTGATTCTAGCAGCTTCTTCTTAATTTACTCCAGGTGTCCAAATTAGCCTGCCTGCCTTAACTGGTTCTAGCAGGTTCCTGATTATTCTAGTGCAGCCCCTGCTCTGGTCACTCAGGGAACAGAAAACTACTCATTCAGTGACCAGTATATTTGCCCTCTACCAGACTCTTGTACCTCACTGGT